>NC_135538.1:49821822-51021822 GCF_045843805.1 Urocitellus parryii | reverse complement strand
GTAACTTATTCTCTGCTCTATGCGTAACTTTAAAAATATGTTGCTTAATTTTGAAATATTTTGGAATTTTATACATATATTTTTATTGATTTCTAATTTAATTGCATTTTATGGTCAGAAATCATATTTTTATAGTTCACGTACTTTTAAGTTTTTTGAGACTTGCTCAGTGGCCTAGCAGATAGTTTTTCTTAATGAATGTTCCATGTTCCCTTTAAAAAAATAAATAAATAATCTGGCATTTGTGGGAAGGAGTGCTCTATATAGTGTCTAGTATTATGAAAGTCTTATGTATCTTTGTTGATTTTTCATCTAGTTATCCTATGAATTCTTTTATCAATCACAGAGGAGTTGAGATCTCTACTCTTGTGAATTTGCCTACATGTCCCTTCAGTTGTGTAAGTTTTTACTTCATGAAGCTCTATTAAATGGATACATACTTAGAATTGTTTTTTCTTCCTGATGATCATCTTTTTTGTCATATGAAATTTCCTTTATTTCTGGTAATGTGCTTTAACCTAATGTCTACTTAGCCTATTAATGTAGCCACTTGAGTTTTCTTCTGATCAGTGTTTGTTTTACATATCTTTTCCTATCCTTTTACTTTTAATCATCTCTCTTTATTTTTAAATTGTATATTGATAGGTTACAGTGACATCTCTGCCTTTTAATTGGTGTGCTTAGTCCATTTGTGATTAATGTAATTGCTGATATTGCTTGGGTTTGTCTGCCATCTTGCTATTCCTTTTCTTTTTATCTCCTCTTTTATTTTTCTTCTTTTTTCCATCTTTTTTTTTTTTTTTTTTGGTGGTGATAGGGATTCATTTTATCTTCTCAGTTTATTAGCTGTGCTTCTTTAAATTTTTTTAATGGGGTAGAGTTTACAACATGGATCTTTAACTTATCACATTCTACCTTCAGTATTATACCTCATAACAGTATACTTGCATTTCTCCCCCTCCTGTCCTTTGTATTATTGTTGTCAGGCATTTTATTTCTATATATATTTTATATACCTACATTATAATTATTTTTGTTTTAAATAATCAATTGTTTTTTTTTTTTAGTTATAGATGAATAGTACGTCTTTATTTTATTTGTTTGTTTTTATGTGGTGTTAAAGATCAAACCCAGTGCCTCTCATATGCTAGGCAAACACTCTGCCACTAAGCTACTATCCCAGCCCCAATAATCAATTGTCTTTAAAGAAATTAAGAAATGCCAAAAAGTTTAGTATTTGCCCACATACATACCATTTACAGTGTTTAATTCCTTATGTATATATATTTTATTTTTTAAGTGATATTTTCTTTAGCCTGAAGAATTTATTTTATGATTTCTTATAATACAGGTCTATTGATGAAAAATTCTCACTTTTGTTTGTTTGAAAGGATCTTTCTTTTGCCTTCATTTTTTAAGGGTTTTTTGTTTGTTTCATTTATTTTCTTTTTTAAAAAGTGTATTTACTTGGATAAAGAATTCTAAGTTGATTTTTTTTTCTTTCAATACTTGTATCCTTGCTTGCTTTGTTTCTGTTCAAAAATCAACAGTCTTTCTTTTTTTCCCTGCACATATATTTTAGTCAGCTTTTTCATTGCTGTGATTAAAAGACCTGACAATGACAATTAGAGAAGGATAAGTTTATGTGGCTCCAGTTTCAGAGGTCTCCATCCATGGATGGCCAACTCCAAAGCTGAGTCCAAGATAAGTAAGAACATATGGAGAAAGAGTGTGGCAAAGGAAAACAGGTCAGGACATGACAACTAGGAAGCCGAGAACTCTCCTCACTAGGGACAAAATAGAAACTCCAAAGGCACTCATTGACCTACCCACCTCCTCTAGCCACACCCTATTTGCCTATAGTTAACACCCTGTTAATCCCTATCAGCGGATTAATGCACTGATTAGGTCACAACTCTTCATAAAATAATCATTTCACCTCTGAACATTCTTGCATTATCTCACACGTGAGATTATATTCGAATCATAACAATGTAATATGCCCTTTTTTTTCTTTAGCTACTTTTAAGATGTCTCTTTATCACTGGATTTCAGCAACTTAAGTGTGACATGCTTTGATGAGGTCCTGTTGATATCCCACTCAGAAATCATTGAGTTTTTGTATGTATGAGTTTATAGTCTTTATCAAATTTGTGAACATTTCAACCACTATTTCTTCAAATATTTTTTCTGCCCCATTCTTTCTCATTTCTTATGAATTAATTGCACATTTGTTGGACCCATTGATGTTGTCCATGGGTCACTGAGGCTTTGGGGGTTTTTTGTTTTGTTTTGTTTCTCCTCTGGGTATAATTTGTATTGTATAATTTGTTGTATAATTTCCATTGCCCATTTTTCAAGTTCACACATCCACATCTGTAGTGCCTAATTTGCTATTACTAAACCCATCCAGTGAATTTCTTATTTCAAGTAATGTATTTTTCAGCTTTAAAAGTTATATATGGTTCTTTTTGTTGTTCTTTTACTGTCTATTGAGATACCTTATTTGTTTCCACATTTTTCATGTTTTCCATTACATTCTAAATGTTAGAGCTGTTTTAAAGTTTTGGTGTGTTTTTTCCCCCTATTTATTCTACCATCTCTATAATTCTGAATCTGTATTGACTGACTTTATTCTGGTTATGGGTTATGTTTCCTTGCTTCTTTATATGTCTAATAATCTTTTATTGGTGCTGGATATTGTGATTACCACACTGTTGTATGTCTACATTTTCTTATCTTCCTTCTAGGAGTGTTTGGAGTGTTCAGTTCCAGCAACCAGTTAATTTACTTGAAGATCAGCCCAATCCCTTCAACCTTGTTTTATGCTTCATTAAGATGATTCTAAACAAAACAAGACAAAGCTTTTCTTTAAAGGGTCAGATAGTAAGTATGACACTATAGGCACTATAGTCTCTTTTGCACACTTATCCTTCCTTTTCTTCCTTCCCCTTTAAAAGTTTGAAAAACAAACAAACAAAAAATACTTCTTTGTAAGCCATATAAAACTAGGGGTGTGGTTGGATTTGGCCTGTGGGCTGAATTTACCAACCAATGTTTAAAAAATTCTTATTCTAGGGGCTGGGGATGTGGCTCAAGCGGTAGCGCACTTGCCTGGCATGTGTGCGGCCCGGGTTTGATCCTCAGCACCACATACCAACAAAGATGTTGTGTCCACCAATAACTTAAAAAAATAATAAAATATTAAAAATTCTCTCCCTCTCTCACTCTCTTTGTTTTAAAAAAAAATCTTATTCTAGAGCTATTTTAACTATAGTTTTATAGTATGGCCTTTTAAAGTTCTTATTAAATGCTTTGTCAAGTCATGGACTCTTTAAGACCTGAGCTTTTTCCCTGTGTATAAGACAGCAGATGACCTTGCCACAGTTTCACAGATGTTGACAGAAGATCTGAGACTCCTGAGTAAGATACAAAGAAACATTACTTACAGCACAGCAGTTGACATAGACTTCATCTTCTCATTGGTTCTCCTTTATCCCAAGTCCCCATGGGAACAGTACAGAGTGGGGTCCAGGTGAATATTACTTATATAGTGGGGGGTCTATCACTTCTTAGGAACCCTGAACTTAGGAAACTTCTTATCTTATGAAGTAGCTGCTTGCAGATCTGCCAGACTTCACCCTGGAAAGCCATCCTCTTTTGTTATCCTGCTCAGGAAACAAATCTGCCCTCTGTTCAGGAGGGTGACACTATACCTTCTAAAAGCTATTGGCTATACAAACATCCTTAGAAAGGTAGACTCGGATTAAAACCTGTCATAAGACATTCAGAAATGCAATGGAGAATTATCTCTTAGCATTCACATTTTTAAGACATTTTCCACTGTTTATAACTCAAATATTTGCCACTGTCTGAAAGTGTTGCTTAAGTCTCAACTCCCAGTACGTCTTTCTCTGAGAGTTATTCTCCCAGAAGTTGTTCTTTGCCTATCTTTATGTAATTGTACTTTATTCATATGCATCTTAGTATTCAGAGATTCAAGATAATCCTCACACGGATCTCCAGAGCTCTGTCTCTTCATTGCTTTCTCCTTTCTGGTATTGTTTCTAAGTTCAGCAAAACTGCTGTGCTTTCCTTGGGTTCTCCCTCTGTGTATAAATCCAGAGTGCCTCCAGGCAGAAATCTGGGGCAGTTGTGGAAATAGACTGAATTGTTTTATTTCTCTCAGGGATCTCAGTCCTATACTGCTTGTTGTTCATCTTCTCAAAATAGTCTTCTATACATTTTTGTCTATTTTTGTCATTTTTAATAGCAAGAAAGCTAGGTGCATTGCCAGTTATTCCATCACTGATTATGTCTCTTTTTTTTTAGCATTTAACTTATTATATGTTTTGGAATTTTGATTTGCACAATCACTTTGATTGGGAGATTCTTTGGTTATCATTTTTTCTTAAGTTCAATGAATGTTTCCATCTTTTCTTATCCCCATTCCACACCCTAGTTCAGAACCTGTTCTTAAAATGGCTTTAGAGGATGCCTGTGTCTTATCTATATTAGGAAACTACCCAATCCAGTACCTGAGTTGGCTTGTGTTTCATCTCAGCTGCTGTTGTGACAGTTTTCTTTGGTCCTTTTGCCTTTCTGAGCTTATAGCTTCCCATAAATACATAGCCCAGGCAGTGTATCTACAGAAGTTTTATTTAGCCTTCTTTCATGGGTCTGAGGAGAATCTGGTGAACAACCATAGCTGTTTGCCTAAAATTGAGAGTTTGGGGGGACTTGAGATTGTCATTGCTGAAACAGTGTGAGTCCTGGAAAAACCAGGATGGTTGGTCAAGTTAGTTCTGCCTCAATTTCTGACTTCCAGTAACAAGGCGGGCTTTGGTCTCCATCTTAGGTAGACCATTTTAACCCACATATTTCATAAGAAGTAAATTTGCAGTTTCTGCTAGCTGCTTTAAAATCTATAGCTTAATAGGCTGCAGCTCTATCCCTGCTCACAACTTTGCATTTCTATTGTTTCTGGTCCACAATGATATTGTTTTGTTTTTTGAGCCCTACAATGGTCTTTGAGTTTTATCTCTTCTATTTTATCTACTATTACCATGTGTTAGAACATGTAGAATGAGTTGAAACATTAATTTATTGTACCATTTTGACTGGGAATTGATTATTTTTCAGTTTGATATTGTCCTGGTTTGGGAAATATTGTAATTTAAAGATCCACCTTATTCAAAAACCCTCCTCATCTTCCCAGTTATTTTGAGGAACACATCATAAAAATTCAGATAAAATATAGTTATTTTCCATATAATGGTTCCATTCTTTCCTCAAGGACATGACAGTTCAGTAAAACAGGGAGAAATGGCATTCCAGCTTCCACTTCATTCTATGTCTTCTGGTTAATGAGAATGGCAGTAGACCCCACTTTACCATCCTCCCACCTCTACTTCTGGCTATTCTCTTTTTGCATTCTTCAATCCTCCTCAAGAGGCAGACAGAGCAAAAGTAAAAGGGGGACTAGGGAGTGTTTTCCAACTTCTGTGAAGATGAGAATCCTTTTTTTAATACAACCATCAGTCTATTTGGAGGGAACATATGGATTTTTAGAACCTTTGTAATAACTTTGAAGCCTTTCCAGAGTTACTAAAGTTGAGCAGAAGGAGCAAGAAAAGTTTTTCTATCCTGGCACCGTGGTATATTCCTGTAACCCCAGTGACTTGGGAGGCTGAGGCAGGAGGATTGGAAGTTCTAGGCCAGCCTCAGCTACTCAGTGAGGTCCTAAGCAAATTAGTAAAACCCTGCCCCAAAATTAAAAAAAAAAAAATTCAAAGGTCTGGGGAAGCACCACTGGATTCAATCCCTGTTACCAAAAAAGAAAAGAATAAAAGTCTTCCTATTTCCTTGTCTGTAGGCCACAAATTATGTTCTATCTACATAGATGTAAAGATTACTTTAGATATTTTTAAAATTGGTACATCATAATTGTACATAATAGTGAGCTTTGTTGTTACATATTTGTACATACACATAATTTGGTTAATTTCATTTTCTAGTACCTCCCTTTTGCCTGTCTTCCTCCCTCCCACTAGTTCCTTTCCCTATTCTATAAGTTTCTTTTCTATTTCCATAAGATCCCCACTTTTTTTTTCTTTTTTCTCTTTTGTTTCCACATGTGAAAGAAAACATATGACCCTTGACTTTCTGAATCTCAAGTTCCATCCATTTTCCTATATATAACATAATTTCATTCTTCTTTATGGCTGAATAAAGCTTCATCGTGTATGTGTGTGTGTGTGTGTGTGTGTGTGTGTGTGTGTGTGTGTGTATCACATTTTCTTTATCCATTCATCTGTTGATGGATACTGAGGCTGGTTCCATAATTTGGCTATTGTGAATTGTGCTGCTGTAAACATGGGTATGCATGTATCACTGTAGTATATTGATTTTAATTCTTTTGACTATGTACTGAAGAGTGGCATACCTGGGTTATATGATGGTTCTATTCCTAGTGTTTTGGGGAACTTCCATACTGATTTTCATAGTGGTTGTACTAATTTATAATCACATGAACAGTTTGTTAGATGTGAACATTTTTAAAAATAATGTTCCATCTTTTCCATTTGATGCAAATAACAAGCCAATTAACTGTCTGGCAGACTTGCATTATGATTTGTGGGAAGTATTTTAAAAACTCCTGGATTAAAGTGTGATTGAACATAGGGTTTTAACATTTCAAACCCAAATATCTAAATGTCATACAAACCACAATGCTATAATAGTACAAAACCAGTGAAGTAGCAAAAATTCTTGCTGGAACAAAGTAGTTCACACTAATCATCTTAACTTTACTTAGAAAAATACAGTTATTTCTCAGCTTTGGTTGTCTATTTTTAATTCAAGTAGTAAAAATCTGTATGTGGCCATTCTCAGCAAGAAACTTTAAAACTGCTGTTGCATGGTATCATTCCTATTTAAGAGCCAGTCTGGTTTTTTTTTTTTTAACATTTTTTAGTTGCCAATGGATTTTTTGCTTTATTTGTTTATTTATATGTGGTGCTGAGGATCAAATCCAGGGCCTTACACATGCCAGGCAAGTGCTCTATCACTGAGCCACAACCCCAGTCTCAAGAGCCAGTCTGTTTTTAAAAGAAATAAATATGTGAGTTACCTACTCAATGAAAGAATTAAGCATTTTCTGGGAGGTAATTTAATACAGAGAAGATTATTCAAGAAATGACTACCTTATTGTTTGCTTCTTTCGTTAAATAAATTATTGTAAAACTGCCTTGATGGAGAATCTTAAAATAACTCCATAGGTAGCTATTTTTGTGATTCCTGATGTGGGTTATAAAAATGTTACAAAATGAAATGGAGAGCTATCACTTAGCAGTTGAGAACATACTTTTCTTATTTAACTATGATTAAATACTGCAGGAGCAAAATATGTGCTAAAATTAGACACTGGGGTAGGTCCAATAGCTGTAGAAATTATAATCCTTTAGAAACTGTAATCTGTTGGTTCAAATCAGGGCACTGCAATGTGCAAATATAAATCACTTATGCCACATTCTTATGAGGCCATTATACCATGGCTAGCTCCATTGCAGTTCTGTAGAATTATCAAACCTAGAATTTCCTCATTTAGTGTTTCAACTTTGTTTTGCTTCCCCTCCTTTTTGTTTTTCCTTTCATATATGAAAAGACTCTTTGAAAATGATATTTAATTTTCTAATTTCCTGGCCCCCATGACCCTTCACCCATAAAATATATTTATGTGTCAGGAAGCAAGTATTGGGTGAGTACTTTGAACAGCATACTAGAACCTATAGGTTTTAGAAAATTGTGGGAAAGGTAATATGGTATAGTGTAGAGAAAATGAGTCTTGGAGTCAGACAGACCTACCTGCCCCACTATCTAACTTTGTATACACTTTCTGTATAACTTTGGCAATATCCCTTGATTTCTATGGATCATAGCTTACTTATCTGGTTAAAAAAATATTAGAATCTGAGAAAATGTTATGCTAGCTATGACCCACTGCTTACAATTACCACCCAGATAGTCCATTCAAACTAGGATGGGCCAATTACATTACAGCTCTCATAATTTAATCATTTCACCTCTGAATATTCCTGCATTAACACAAGAGCTTTTGAGGGATACTTCATATCCAAGCCATAATATTTTGTCCCTGATCCCCAAAAGCTCATGTCCATCTCACAAAGCAAAATGCATTTAGAATTTCCAAGAGGCCCCATAGTCTTAACAGTTGTAGCATTGCCCAAAAGTCCAAGTCCAAAGTCTCATCTGAAACTCATGGCAAACTCTTGGCTGTAAGCCCCTGTAAAAATCAAAAGGAAGTTACATATATCTGATGTACAATGTTACCGAGTAAACATTCCCATTCCAAAAGGGAGGAATACAGGCAGAGAAAGAAGAGATGGGACCAAAGCAAGACTGAAAGCCAGGTGGACAAATATTTGGTCCTATATCTCCCTGTTCACAATATGGGCACATGGCAGTGAGATGTTCTCTCCAAAGGCTTGCATAGTTCTACCCCAATAGCATTGCCAGTTACAGCCCACTTGGCCTTTCTCTTAGCCTAGCTCTGTCCACAGCCAGTAGCTTTCCTTGGCAGATGTTCCATATTACTGACATCTAGCTTCAGCTTCGCCTTCACAGCTTCATGTATTACTCTCTCAGAAGCTGCCCTAAGAGATTCCAATTCTGCCAACTTTGCCTGGGTTCCAGCCTTCTTTCAAAATCTTGATGGAAGCTCCCATGACCCCTTAACTCTAGCATCCTGCATTCCTAAGGAAGGAGCACCAGGTGGATGATACTGAGGTCTGCCTCCAGCTCAAGCAGTAGCTGGGGCCTTTTGACCATGGGACTGCAATGGTCTCTGAGTGCCCGGGAAGCTATGTACAGTGCAAAGAATTCTGGGGAAATAACTTTCTGGGAGCAGGGTGCCTCCATGATCTCTTAAAGGAGTTTTTTTCCCTACAACATTGAGCCTTCAATGAGTGTTATCTTGCTGATTCTTGAGATGCCATCAAGCATCTATTCTTACTACCTCTGTGCAAATTACTTACCTTCTCTTTTGTGGTGGTAATATCTTCAACAACCATGTCTTCTTTGACCCTAATTTTACACTCATTTCATGGCCAAACTGTAAGTTTTTAAAATCCTTAGGCTTTATTATCTACTTCCAGTTCTCTCAGTAAACCTGGCTTTAAGCTTCCAGAAAAATTCATGCATGCCACACTGCCTGAATGCTGTGGTATCTTGGAGTTTCCTCTGCCAGATTAATTAGAACATCACCTTTAAATTCATATTCACACAAAAACCTTAGGACATAAGCAAAATGTAGGTAACTTCTTTGCCAGAATATAACAAAAAATGGCTTCCATGTCAATTCCTAATAGAATCCTAATTGCCCTCTTAAGCTTCATGAGCATAGTCTTTACCATCCATATTCCTATTTGGCATTCTGGTCTTCTGAGCTCCCACCAGACTCATCCATTAAGCACTATTTAAAACATTCTAAGACTTCTCTACCCTGCATCTCCCAAAATTTCTAAACTCCTCCCACAAACCAGTTCCAAAGACTTCTGAACCCACATAGTCAAGTTAGTCACAGTCATGCCCCTACTCCTGGTACCAATTTCTGTGTTAGTTTTTCTTCACTGTGACCAAAATACCTTACAAGAACAACTTAGAGGAGGGAAAGTTTATTTTGGCTAGTGGTTTTAGACCATGAGTTCATCAGTCCATGGTTGACTGACTCCATTAATCTGGGCAAGGAGGAGGAAAGCTGCTCAGTTCATGGTGGCCAGGAAGCAGAGGGGAAGGGACTGAGGAAATATAAACCCTCCCAAGGGCACACCCCCAGTGACCCACCATGTCCAGCCATGTCTCATCTGCCTACAGTTATCACCCAGTTAATCCATTCAAACTGGGAAAGACGAATGAGGTTATAACTCTCATAATCTAAACTTTTCACCTCCTGCATTAACATACAAGCTTCTGGGGGATACCTCACCTCATATCTAATTATAACAAAACTTCTTGGAGATAGCTGACCAATCTAATGCTGACAGCAAATTAATGTCGAATCATTCCTTTTTTATTTAACCATATTTAATTTTGATACTTGTATTAGTTTATTAGGCTGCCAGTGCCTTAGACTTGACAACAGAAAATTATTTCCTCACGATTCTGAAAGCTAGAAGTCCAAGATAAGTTTCTTCTGAGATGTTCCATATAGTGACATCTCTTAATTCTTGGGGTCTCCATTCTAACTTCAGCTTCGCCTTCACAGCTTCATGTATTACTCTCTCAGAAGCTGCCCTCTCTTCTTGACTTACAGGTAGCCACTGCAATAGTCTGAATGCTTATTTCCTCCACCCCCATTCTTTTGTTAAAATCCTGATCCCAAGGTAATGGTATTAAGAAATTGAGCCTTTGCAGGTGATTATTTCAAGAGGGTGAAGTCATCATGAATAGCACTCTTATAAAAGAGGCCTCAGAGAGACTCCTCATCCTTTCTTCCATGTGAGGGAAAAAACAAGAGGTTCCATCTGTAAGGAAACGGGTCCCCAGCAGGTACCAAATCTGCTGGTACCTTGATCTTGGACTTCCCAAAATTGTGAGAAATAAATGTTGTTCATAAGCCAAACAGTTTATGGTATTTTGTTACAGCAATTTGAACTAAGATAGTTGCCTTCTTGTGTCCTCCCATATTGTCTGGTCTGTGTTGTCTGTGTTCTAACTTTCTCTTATGGGACATAAGTCCTATTGGGTTATGGCCACCCCAATGACCTCATTTAACTTAATTACTGTTTATTTATTTATTTAATGTGGTGCTAAGGATTGAACCCAGTGCTTCACACATGTGAAGCAAGCACTCTACCACTGAGCTACAACCCCAGCCCTTAATTACTTTTTTAAAGGCGAATAATATCATATATTGAGATAGTAGAGGGCTTCCACATATAAATGGGGGGGGGAATGCCTCAGCCCCTAATAATGCATATATGGCATAAATCATGTGATATCAAGTAAAGAGTAACCAACATTATAGAGTTTTTACTATGTGTGAAACTCTGTTCACAACACTTTACACATATTTGTTTTGTCCATAAGAGATAGATAATATTCATATTCCCATTTGTAACAGAGATTAAGTAATTTGTCCAGGGTTACATAACTAGTAAGTGGTACAATGGGATATGAAGCCATGTAGCCTAACTCTAAAGTCTGTATCTTATCCACTATATTACACTGCCTCTCTCAAAAAGAGACAACCAATATGGACCAAAGAAATGGAAAACACAGTAATTTATCTTTAAGGTAAAATTATTATTAACCTGAAAAATCTATGTATATACTTACATGGATGTATCTGTACCAATTTTTTTTTTTTTAATTTTGAGACAGAGTCTAAGTTTCTGAGGCTGACCTCCAACTTGCAATCCTCCTGTCCCAGCTTCCTGAGTCACTGGGGTTACACGTGTGTTCCACCATGCCTGGCTACTATGCTTTATTATGGCACATGCTAATACTATACTTCATGAGTCCTTAAAAATGGAAAATTGTAATTATGTTTCCAGCATTCTACTTTAAGTAGTAAAGAGTCAATGAAGACAAGGTATTTTTCTTCTAAAAATTAGAAAATAGTACCCACAATGAAGTATTAATATTTAAAGACCTAGGATATAAATGCCTACTTCTGGCTTTTCTCCTAAGCAGATATCACTCCCGCCTCAGCTCATTTTACTGAGGCAGGAAAAGGAGCCAAATTCCATGTCTGTGAGATATTGGGCTCAGAGGTAACAATTCGCTCCTTCCAGTCATTGCACTAACCCTTCAAAAGCAAGAGCTTGGACTCAGAGGTGACTAGGAAGTAAAATTGTAAATCCTTCCCTCATTTTCTCCCAGAATCTCCAAACAGTGACAAAGAAAACTGTAAACCCCTCCCTCTCTACAGAGATTGGTATGTGAGGCAAGTTAGTTGAATATCAGACAGGGTACCTCAGCTCACATAGGGTTTAAACTGAAAGGAAGGAAGAGAGGGAAGAAATTTGAGGTTAGGAAACACTGCTATGGTACTCTGTCTTTGCCAATCATTTTCGTATGTCCACAGAGCCTCTGCCTTCAAGAGGCTTAGAGTTTGGTAACTGTATACATTTACAAAAATGAGATAATGAGAATTTACAGAGAACTTATAGTCAAGTTCTAGGCAAAAATAATCAGATAAGAAAATGTTGAGTTAAGACTTGCTGGTCAGGATATACCTGAACAGAGTTATCAAGACAAACTCCATGAAGAAAAGGTCAATTTTGGGCTGGGGATGTGGCTCAAGTGGTAGCGCGCTCGCCTGGCATGCGTGCGGCCCGGGTTAGATCCTCAGCACCACATACCAACAAAGATGTTGTGTCCACCGAGAACTAAAAAATAAATATTAAAAATTCTAAAAAAAAACAAAAAAAAAGAAGAAAAGGTCAATTTTGAGATTGGCCTGGAAAGTTAGGATAGGGTTTGCTGGGTGGAGAGAAGCAAGGCATTTTAGAGAGACGATTAAACACCAGCTGGGGCAAGAAGGCAGGAATGAGAGAGAAGCATGTGGAAACAATGAATAGACAGACATCAACTCTGGAACAGATTTGGGGAAGTAATAGGATATACTTTATGAATTGATAGAGTAGGATCAGATTACTCATACAAATGTAGCTTCAAGCTGAAGACCAGCATGAATAGTCTTAACTCAATTGCTCAGTGAATCTCTCAATTTTCTGAACATGCTTGTAAGGAGCATCTCTCAGCAAATTTAAGTGTTTTTACTTAGTAGAATGTTTGTTTTCATTAAGGCTGTTCAGACTGCAACATACTCTGGACCACTGCCCCTAATTCTCCATTCAGAGTTGGTGGTATGCCTCATTGAGCTGGGAGCTTGAGCAGGCATTAGCCCTGGTCTTCACTTAGGCCTTGCTGGAGGCCTTGGAACACGCTTAAGTGGTTCTATGTGGTTAAGGGAATCAATGAAGAGTGCCCCTGCCTTGTGATGGCATGCAGCTTCAGAAATGGGGCCAATTGTTGAAAGAATGAAATATGCATTCTCTGTCAGAATGTTATATACCTTAAGAGGCAAGAGTGAGAACCCATGTTGATTTGTGGCAATAGAAAGAAGCTTTGTACTCTCACAAACCTTTATTTGAATTCTGACTCTCCTGTATGACTTTAAGCAAATTGCTAAAAGCTGGTGTTTGGTTTGGTTTGGTTTGGTTTGTGGTACTGGGGATGGAACCCCAAGATGCTTTTACTCAGCTACACCTACCCCCCGCCAGCCTTTTCTGTTTTATTTTTGAGACACGGTCTCACTAAATTGTTAAGGCTGGTCTGGAACTTGCAACCCTCCTACCTCAGCCTCCTAAATTGCTGGGATTACAGGCATGTGCCACCATGCTCATCCTGATTTACTTTTTAATCTGTGAAATAACCCAGTCATCAGTCAGTTTTAACTTTCTTTCTTTCTTTTTGCAATTTTTCTCAGTTCTCGACAGTCTTGAAGAATGTCTTTTCCTGATTGTAAAATGCTCTCCACTCTTGAGGAGCTGAAAACTTTCATGTCTAAGATGCCTATAGATCCTGAAGAAAACTCAGGGGTGTAGGGGACCAACCTTGCACATGACTGAGTCACACTCCCCGGCTGGGTGCTGAGGCTCTTAATTGCAGAAATGTGGCAGAACTTTCCCCACCCTTCTTGGGTTCCAGGGACAGTGTCTCGAGCATGGGTGTGTCTTGCTACAGCCCCACCACACAGGGGTAGATGGAGTGTTCCTGCTCTCCTCCCCAACCATGTATTTATTTCCTCAGGGTAGGATTTCAAATTCATCAGAGCCTATCCTTACAATAGTACACAGTTCGATACAGCTCAGAGTTCTTAGAAATCATAAGAATTCATGGATCAACCACTCCTACTTTGTATTAAATTGAAGGCAAGAAATAATAAGCTAAATCTATTAATTATATGGTCTAGCGCAAATATACATTAAAGTTACATGTGACAAAGCATTTTATGGGTTCAGAAACAATTGAGAAAGGCCATAAACTATCATATTACTAAATTGTTACCATTTCTAATGTTCAAAGCTCCCACTACAAGTTCATCTTTAGAAGTTGGCTTAGAAATTACAATGTGTTCTCAGTAATTTGAGAGTACCCATGGTGCTTGCAGCTAAGAAGTGCATGGGATTTGCTGGTTAGTTATTTTGCCTATTTTTGAATCCTAAAAATAACCACCTCATGAAAACAGGATGGGCCTTGTGGAGATTATATTCCATTTGGGAGATACATTGTTCTTATCCCCCTTGCCTTTCATTTCTAAGCACATTTGCTCCTCTCTGAAGCAGAGGAGACATTTGAGCAGCTGCACAAAGCAGCTGTAGCATCTTCTGTGTCATCTGCTCCCCTACTTTGTAGACTTTGTCCCCATCCTCTGCTCCCAGTTGTTCTGCTCTTATCTTTCTAAATGGCCCACTGCCCTTTTCTGCCCAGTTCCCCACCTGGGTACCTACACTACTCCTATAGTGATTTCAGGGGATTTTGCCTGGTGTCCTCTTGCTTACATTATTTTGATAACAAAATCATTAGTGAAAACATTTGTGTCTTATGAAAAAAAATGGCATGAAAAAAAGATCTATCGATAACATAAAGCTGCTTGCTGCTGCCTCCCCAAGTTCTGCTTGGTATTTTTGGTGGTACACTACCATATCAGTACAATGTATAGCTGTAATTTTCCATTTACACACAGAGGCCAGATGATGACGACTTTTTGAGCAGAAGCCCTCCACAGGATTATTTTGAAAGACATTATTTGTTCATCCTATGCACAGTAAACCACCATCCCAGAGGCATTTCATATAACTTCCCAGAGTGCTTAGGTACTGGTTGAGCCACTCCCCATTCTCCTCTCAGTGCACAATAAACTGTCAGAATCAGTAGCTATGGAATCCGTTTTCTTTTTCCTTGTTATTTTTTTTTTGAATGTGCACTTGAGCATATGCATCTCTAAAGTAGAATATAGGACAGTGAAGGATACGTTCCTTTGCACAATATGTTAAAGGAATTTGCATTCTGTGGTTTTTTAGAGACGATCCAGCTCATTTTGACTGTTTCTTTTAATGTTGTTTGATTTTGTACACTTAGAAAATGGCTTTGCATTCTTTTTCTCTATTTGAAAAGGCTATTATATTGTTTTAAAACATACATATTTTAGGCTTTCAGTAATATATTATCCAAATACTCATTTAAAACCAAGTTTTATTTACTATATTTGATTTAAAACATATTAATATGTATAGAAAACAGGTAAAAACAAATTATATGTTTTATTTTACTATGTTGGCAACAGAGTAGTCTGCATTGCATATATATATATATATATATATATATATATATATGCGTGTGCGTGGTGTGCGTGTGTGTGTGTGTGTGTGTGTATAATCTTCTACCACTGCTCTCCAAAAATAATTCAGGCTTTACAGAATCTAAATGGCACCCGCCAGAATTGCCAATAATACCTTCATTTTTCACTAACTGTACTCTCCTTTCACCCCCTCCAGATCTTTAAACAAATGGAGCTGATATTTCAGCAGCACAATTTCCACAATAAAAAACAAAAGTGAAACAAAAGAAAGGAAGAATATGTTAAATTTTTTCAGAATATGTAAGAGGATAGATATTAGTCTCTACAGCACATAAGTATACAGGCAAAGTATACCTAAAATAAGGCAATATGCATGTGCCAAACTGGGCTTGTGGGTGTGGTGTATGAACGTGCCTAATTGCCCATTTCCTCATACAAGTACTGCAGTTTCACTACCTAGCAGTAAATATATTAATTTATTAAATGGAAAGAAACCCCACTAGATTGCCTTCTTAGATATCACAATATGCAATAAGTATATCTTTGCTTAGAAGTGTAAAAATAATGTGCTGGAAATGTGAATTAACTAGAGCTGACAGTACATATTTCATGAGGAATAGATAAGAAATTAGAACAACTGAACCTCATTTGACCTGGGCCAATTGTAAAAACAGAGAATCATAGAAGCTCCACAATCCAAATATTATTATTAGAAGCATAAAATCTCTTTTGGAACATCCTTTTTCTTTTGGGTGGGTGGGGGGTGGGTACCAAGGATTGAACTCAGAGGCACTGACCACTGAACCACATACCTAGCCCTATTTTGTATTTTATTTAGAGACAGGGTCTCACTTCCTTAGTGCCTCACTTTTGCTGATGCTAGCCTTGAACTCGCAATTCTCCTGTCTCAGTCTCCTGAGCCACTGGGATTACAGGCATGCGCCGCCAAGCTCGGCTCCCTTTTATAGCATCCTAGTGAAGTTGCCATTCTGCCTTTGGTTTATTATTTATTTATTTTTTTAATTTTTTACTTTTTTAAAATTTTGATTTGTTATATATGACAACAGAATGCATTACAATTCATATTATACATACAGAGCACAATTTTTCATATCTCTGGTTGTACACAAAGTAGAGCCACATCCTTTGTGTCTTCTTACATATACTTAGGGTAATGATGACCATCTGCCTTTGTTTTAAATACTTATTATGTAGTGCAGTGTAGGGATACTCAATACTTAACAACACAACTTACCTCAAGTTCTTCTTATTCAGGGAAAATACACTTACTTTTTTTCTTCTTCTTCTTTTTTGTAACCAGGGATTGAACCCAGGGATGCTTAATCACCAAGCCACATTCCCAGCCCTCCCCTTTTTTTTTAATTTGGAGATAGGGTCTTACTAAGTTGCTTAGGGCCTTGCTAAATTGCTAAGCCAGCTTAGAACTCAAGATCCTCCTGCCTCAGCCTCCCCAGTCGCTGGGATTACAGGTATGCATAGCACCCCTCAAAATATACTTACACTTAACTTATATATTCATTTGGTTCTTACTCTTCCCTTCCAACCTGCACATAATAAATCTATCCTGTCAATAATCCTTTGAATATTTGAAGACATTCATCATGTCTTATAACTAAGCCATCACTAACAAAGATTTATCCCCTAAGCCAATCAGAGCTAGGTTCTTTATCCCTGACAATCAACAACTGAAAGAGCATCATTATCCCTAGAGTGGATTGATGGTGGTGCTTCTCCGATGAAAAACCTAAGATGTAGCTGAGCTGAGTTGATGGGTTACTACTGAAGACATTGGAGCTCGAGAGAAGTCCTAACCCTAGGGCTCAGGAAAGAGCCCTAAGTCTTAATTTATATGGGTGGCAGCAATAGCAGAGACTGTGATGTTTCACCTGTGCCAAAACCCAAAAACTTTGATTCATGTCATTGACATTTAACTGAGTCTGTGATTTTGGATTTGAGCCTTGAGCTCTATTCTTTTGTTAACTCTGGTCTATTGCTCTCGGGTGGTCAATTCTACTCACTGATCCAGAGGTCCTTCTGTAATATACAAAGGCACTTACTGCTTTTCCACCTAGAAAGATGCTCTCCATCCCTCTAGCCTCAGCTTAATGTCATCTCTCCAGGAACCCTTCTCTGACTCCCAGTGCCCCTCACCCCAGACTGGCCTGTCACTCACTTCTATTGTGGCACTTACTCCACTGTCTTTTAGTTACCTGTTTATTTGTCTCTACTGTAATAAAAATGCTTAAAGCTAAGAATTCAGTCTTGGTCTCTAACAATTAATGCCTCCTGTACATCAGAACTCTGGAAATATTTGAAAGTTAAACTAAACTAAATAGCCTTTTGAAATTAAAACACTACAATTTTTCGTGCTTCAGTTCTGAGATTCTTAAGCAGCTTCAGACTTTTGGAAATTCAGATTTCTGTAGTAAGAGGATGAGGTTCAAGTGGTTACCCCAAAATAGGAAAGCTATAAATATAAAATTCATGTACATATTTAATAAAATGGTAAGACTGAGATTTAGAATTAATTTAATCAGCTATATGTGAGGAAACTGAGGCCCAATGAAATTATAAGATATCTGCCCAAACTCCCCCACCTGGTTAATAGGAAGACCATATTTCAAACCCTGATCTTTCTGATCCCTAAATGAGAATAGCTGGTCTCTGATCTGCTCACTTGAAAGAGCTGCTACAAACTTGACTACAAATGGAAGTGACATTTGTTCTCCCTTTTATGTGGTGTTATATCAATCTATAACTTTCTAGCTATAAATCAAACCTTGAGAAACACCCATCTTCATTCCTAGACAAACTAATGAAAATTAGTCCTGTTTTTCTCTCAGAAATGTCAGAGGGTGCTATAATGCTACACCAGATGACTCCTCCCAGTTGTTTGCTAGATAGAGTTGCAGTCATATGAATTGCTATTAGTCTGGTTGGGTATGGGGTCCACGTTGTAGTGTTTAGCCCTAGGGGAGTAGTGCTGCCAGGAAACTAGCTTCTTGGCAAGAAGCCCTGAGGTGCAGCTGTAAGGTGACCCATTACAGGCCTGAGGCCAGGGCGTAGTGCTTAGTGCCAAAAAACCTAGGTCAAATATTAGAACTATATCTGAAATTGGTCTCATTTACAATTTTAGATGAAAATGTTTTTTGTTGTTGTTGTTCTGAGAACCACTTCAATTTATAAGCTCATAGAAAAAGTAAATATTTTGCCATTATATTTGAAATCATGTTCAGGGGCCAAAATTTTAAAAACAAAAGCAAAAACAGGAAGACATTAGATTATTTAAGGATTCATGAAAATATTTCTTGAAAACAGCAGTTTTCATAAGCTATGCTAGCTAGAGAATCTTTGGTGACCAAACATATAGCTCTTAATAGTCTATGCTTTTAGCCCTTGTTGGCTGCTCAGGCTGCTTTCCCATCTGTATCTATACCAATCTCTCACCAGATGACCTAAGTACTCAGAGACCAGAGGCTGGTCTTCTGTTCAATAGTCTCTTCTTGAGCTAGAGAAAAATGGCAGGGGGGTGGGTAGAGAAGGGAGCCCATGAAAATGGAAGGGAAATGAGTGGAATGGAGGAAAGGAATGGAGGGAGACCTGGGAGGGATGGGACAGGGGAGGAAGTGAAATGACGTTGATCAGATTACACTGTGTGTATATGTGAATGTATCACAGTCATTTCCACCTTAGTATATACACCTATAAAGTACCAACTTATAAAAACAATAAATATCTGGAGGGAAAGCCAGTGAAGCAGAGGAGGGGAAATGGGGTGATGAGTGGGGGAGAGATGGTGAGGGAAGAAGGAAGTACTGGGGACTGAAATGGAATAAATTATATTCCATGCATGTGTGATTATGTCAAAATGAACCCCACTATGATATATATATATATATATAATGCACTAATTAAAACATTTTAAAAAATAAATTAGCAATTATACAGGAAAAAAATAGTCTCAACCTTCAGTCTTCAGCTTTTTGGTTACTACTGTGCAATCTTTAGTTCCAACAGCAGAGTTTCATAGTTCATTTCATAAAATGGTTGGGTGTTCATCGTGCCTGCTGAACAGCCACTCAGAGTCTCATTCTCATTTCCTCAAGGTTCCTGCATATTGACACAGCGCACAGAGCCATTATAGCACAGAATGCGTGCCCTAGCCCAGAGGCTTCTCCTGCCTACCTGACACAGGTCAAACTCAG
Source organism: Urocitellus parryii (assembly GCF_045843805.1). NCBI lineage: Eukaryota > Metazoa > Chordata > Mammalia > Rodentia > Sciuridae > Urocitellus > Urocitellus parryii. The sequence goes on along the minus strand of NC_135538.1, from coordinate 51,002,205 downwards.
GAATCCAGGATATTTAGTTACAGTCTCAACTTTATTTAAAGGCTATCAGGGCACATGGGTATCCTTATATTGATGATTTCATTGTTTCTGTTAATATCACTTTGATCCTACTTACCCAGACTCATAATGTGTGTATAATATCTCAGGTATTTGTTGATCATCTAATCCTCACAACAACCATATGCATGGATATTATTCTGTCCATTTTATGTATAAAACAATTGAATCTTAGCAAGGATGTAGCTGGAATATCTGCTTCAGAAAAAAAGGACTCTATTTTATTCTCTGATACAGATAAAGTGCCTAAAAGAGGGCCTGGCCTATACTGGTGTTAAAAAAAATTCATTGAATGTACAAAATATCATAAAACATGAGATCTGGAATGTGAAAACAGGTGTGTCTTAACCACAGCAGTATACTTATTCATCTTCAGCTTTGACTTTTCTTCCTTTATTATTCCTCCAAATTAAATTCATCTCCCAAATCAATTACAGATGCTACTTTTCCTCTGCTGTCAGCCCATTCCTGGTATGCAGGTCCTGTCACCCATGAAAGGAAAAAAAAAGCTGCTGAGATCCTAATAATCCAGGTTGGCTGATGCAAAAATCCATTCTGAACTCTGAAGACGTACAAATTGGTCTAATGCTTGGGAAACTGCTTACAAGGGCAAAAAGAAAAGAAAAAAATGAAAGTTGTTGTCATACCCTTGATAAACACTCTATGTCTTGCTCTTTCATTTATTAGTCAGGTGGCCTTGGGCAAGAAACTTATCCTTCCTAAGCCTTGGTTTCACTTCACTTCTTCATCCAGAGGTTGAGACAGTATTACCTATATTTTGTGAGGAGTAAATTAGATGAAGTATATGAAGCTCCTCCTAGAACACAGCAGACATTCAGGACATTTTATCTTCCATCTGATGCCCTCCCTCTCTCAACAATGTGTCTAGAAAAAAAATCTTAAAAGTCCCCTGAAGAAGGGGAATGGATATTACACAGTGATAACTCATAGTATTTATACTCTGCTCTTAAAAACATTCAGATTCTGGAAATTATGTGCCATATTTAAACTTCCTGCCTTCTTATAACTATTAAATAGATAGGGTAGAAATGGCAATTCAGAAATCCTGGTTTGGGGGTTGGGAGTCCTGCAAGCACCATTATTTCTTCTTCCAGATGAACTGATGGAGACATAGAAAGAACAGCTACATCATGGCAAGGGAAGCCTAACCTTGCCTTTCACTTTTGAGTTGTATTTACCAGGTCTTTAAGGAATGATTGTTGCTATAGTTATGGTTGATAATCATCATGGCAACCAAGACAAATTTTTGTGGCAAAAAAAATATATGTTCATTAAACCTTGGAATTAGGAAATACAGGACATAATTACTGTGGGTTTTTTTTTTTTTTAGAAATTAAGCAAAGTCCATTTCTTCATTTAGTTATTAAATAATTATTGATAGATGCTGTCATGCCAAACAGTTGTAGGCACAGGGGAATGCAACTGGAATATCTGCTCCAGGAAAAAAAAAAAAAAAGATTCCATTTTATTCTCTGATATAGCCAAAGTGCCTGGATTAGAACAAAAATCCCTATCTTTTTGGAGTTTATATTATATGGGAGATGTAGAAAATAACCAAGGTAAATTAGCAAAATACATAATATATTAGGGAGCCGGGCACAGTGGCTCACACCTGTAATCCCAGTAGCTTGGGAGGGTGAGGCAGGAGGATCACAAGTTCAAAGCCAGCATCTGCCAAAATCGAGGCACTGAGCAACTCAGGGAGACACTTGTCTCTAAATAAAATGTAAAATAGAGCTGGGGATGTGGCTCAGTGGTTGAGTGCCTCTGAGTTCAATCCCTAGTAGCCGCCCCCCCAAGAAAACCCCAGTATATTAGGAAGTAGTTACTACTAAAGCAAATGATAAGGCAGGAAATGGGATTAAGATAAATCAGTGGAGGCCAGGCACGATAGTACATGCCTGTAATCCTAGTGGCTTGAGAGGCTGAGACAGGAGGATCATAAATTCAAAGCCAGGTCCTTATCAACTCAGTGAGACCCTATCTCTAAATAAAATATTTAAAAGGGCTGGGGATATGGCTCAGTAGTGTAAAGTGTTTCTTGGTTCAATCCCTGGTACCAAAAAGAAAAAAGAAATATCAGTGGGATGAGGTGTTGCCATGTTAGTTAAGATGTCTAGGAAATTGACTAGGTGCTTCTGAGGTTAGAACTAAAAAAGGCCAGGAGACGCATGGAGGAGGCAGGTGGACCTTACTGCACAAGTCCTGAGGAATAACCAGGAAGAAGAACAGCATGCCAGAACTGAGGGAGGAAGGGAAAGTGATTGGAGATAAGATCAAAGAGAAAACAGGTCACTGTGTGGAGCCTTGTAGAACATGGTAAGATTTAGGCTCAGAGTAAGGAGAGAAACCACCAGGGTGTCGGGCAGAGAAATGATAGAATATCATATAACCCATTTTTATTGAGTGTTACTCTGTTAGATTCTATTTTAAGTGCTTTGTTTGTAGTCCTTATAACTTCATAAGGTAGGAACTATTATATTCCCCATATTAAGCTGAGGAAACAGATTTTGCCCAAAGTCATATAGCTAGGAAGGACATGATCAGAATTTAGACCCAGATAAATTCTTAACCACCTCATTGTAGTGCTTCCCCAAATTTTAAGAGATTAAGACAATGCTGCTGCTCTTCTTCCTCCTCATCCTCATCATCATCTTCTTCCTCCTTCTCCGTCCTTCTCCCCCCTTCTCCTTCTCCTTCCTCTTTTTGGTATCTGTATTTCCAGACTTAAAATAAAATTACCTCATTCTCATTCATAAATACAGAATTTCTTCACTTTAATTGGTAAAAATTCCCAGTATTTTGTTTGATGATTTCAAGTTTTTTTTAAAGTCCTCAATTTAGCATATTAACAAGCATGTTGATGTCTCCTTAATTATTCAGATAGATATTTCTTTTTTGCTCCATTGTAGAGGTTGATTAGGGAAATTTTCATTTCATTACTTATATGCTTTCCCTAGTGCTATCTAAATCATTACTATATGATTTGGCATCTATAATTTATTATTTTTCTCTATTATTAGATGAAATGCCCTTTAAAGCATTCTACAGCAAGGTAAACACAAGTCCAGCTTGCAAAGTTTTTGAAAAAAATAATTGCAAAGAGTCATTAAAAAATAATGAAAGTTGATTTGTATGGCATGCAATATCAGTGCTGCCCAGTTTAACAAATACAATTATTCCAAGTCATTTTCAGAGGGCATCTAGATTTCAGCACCTAAAAAGTACCTCACTAATGTAAAGTCTCTAAAAGCAAATTTGTTAATTCATTTATCAGGATTTCACCAATGCTGAGGCTGAAACAATAAACATTTTAAAATATAGAAAACCCAGTTCCTTTTACTATCCTGTGACTTTAATGTTCTACTGTTATAGCCAAGTCCTTGGCTTCTTGGGCTAACTGCCTTCTGACTCAGTCCCTGCAGGAACTGGAGGTGACAGAGTTTGAAAATTAAAACACTGAGAGAAAAACCTCCCCTAGAAGAATCATCTACTCAATCTGATCTTAGGTGTCCAGCAGACCCCTTAGCTGTCTGTATATTCAGCTAACTGCACACACTTCTTTCAGGTGCTCATACTTGAAGGACTACAACTAAAACTTAAAAATGGTTAAGTGTCCAATCATAATAGTTTTCATTAAAATATGTGATGTATAGGAATATGTATGTATGTGCATATTCAAACCACATCCCTGTGCTCCCACATTCAAGTATTCATGGCATCAGGATAAGGAAGATGGTCCAAAAGGGTTTCCTATTTTTAATAAACTCTCTAATTTTTTCTTCTAACCCCTTACAACCAAAGGAGCTAATAACCCAAAGCTCATGATCTCAGAAACCTTGTAATGAGGTATGTGAAATAAAAATAGAAGAAATTTTTAGTAAAAAGTTTTCACTGGTAGTTGATTTGATATTGAAACAATGATGTCAAATCCTACAAAGGTTTTTTTTGAGAGGAAATGGTTAAAAGGGCATGTCTTGTGGCCAGGAAAACCACAGCACAGTATTCCAATTAGGAATAAATTAGAGAGTGCTACACTTTCCTGGAAAGGTCAGGAAGTCAAACACTTGGCCTTGAGCTGCCTCTCACCTCCACCCCTGCTGACCCTGAGAACAAGTCATTCCTCCCTGTGAGCACTCAGCATTGCTGCCAGGTCCTGCCATTCCTCTGCAGAAAAGAGCCAGGGATGCCAGCCAGAATCCGAGTTGGAATGAGGTAGCCCAGGAGCCAGGGGGTTTTCTGTAGAGCCCCAGTGCCAGCTTTCTGTCTACAAAGGAAAACTCACTAAACTCACCAGTGCCAAACTGACATATTTTAAAGTGTCCAAAAGAATTCTTAGAAGCTGTTAAGTTGCTATTAGAAGATTAAGCTCTCATTTTCCAGATTATATTTTCTGTTTTCCTTAAATTCAGTAGCACTGAATCCATGACACTCATTGGTGTACAAGACAAATCATTCTGCTGTCTTCATAATCAATTTAAAGCTTACACTGTGATGTCTTGGTACTTTGAGTTGTGATTAATTGCTAACATCTGATGAATATTTTTTTAAATGTTCTTTAGATGACTTGTCTGCTGACATATATGGTTAGTTGGAAAATTGGGGCTATGAAACAAGTTGCCCCAAACATCAGAATTGGATCAGAATTTGACAAGAAGTCATGTACTCTTGACCCTTTTTATGGAGTATTTTGCCCTTTTGACAGCATCCCAAAACTACATGTCCTTCAAGGTCTAGCTCAGTTCCTGCCTCCTGCCTAAAGCCTTTCCTGACAATTTAAAGTCTCACTGAGGTATTCCCTGGGGGACCATCTAAAGCCTTATTATCTGTACAGCTGTTATAGCATTTGGATATGTCATCATATGCATCATTTATTCACTGTCCTTTTCTGTTAAGGGCCATGTGTGCTGCTTCCTTAGCCCCCCCCCCCCACTCCACACACACACACAATGCCTAGCATAGGGTTGAGCACATATGTAAGCTGCATGGTAGAAGTGAACAGAATGAACTTCTAGTCTTTTTTTCATTACCCCAATTACAATATGTAGGACTAGAATTGACATTGCTGCTTTTTATTTCTCCAATCACTAACTATTTCTTAGTGACCCAAAAGCACCCAGAGTGTGCTGCAAGTTGGACTACTCCCAGAATAGGTTTCTCGACTTGTATCTTTTGACTTGAATACCACCCACAGAAAATGGGGGACAAATTATATCCCTTATGATGGTATTCCTTAGGGATTTACTGAGTATGAAGGTGGAGGAAGGCTAATGGTACAGAGAAAGAAAAGAATGTAGAAGGGAATGAAAAGAGATGAGAAAGGGCAAAAAACTAGCAGTCTTATCTCTGAGTAATGTTTCCTCTTCATGATAAAGCATTAAGACTCCTTCCAATGAAGCTAAGAAAAATTTGTAAAGTTTAGTGTTGAAGGAAGAAGGACTATTTGTAAAAACATCATTTCTATAATAAAATTTTATTACATAACAAAAAAAAGACTACTTGCAAATATGTTTAATGGATAATTACTTGTACATCTTATAATGTTTGCTCTTTAGGGAACTGTATGCATAAATAATTGCTTTTCCAGTTTGAATTAGGAACAAACTGGAAAGTTTGGGAGGAAAGTAAATGCAAAAGCCTACTAACACTGGTATATTGTTTGTAGCATTAAGAAATGACAACTCAAAATGAGGCCAGCTTCTCTCTTGTGTGATCATGCCCTCAATGATTCCATGAGATTTTGCATTTTATAGGTTGTGCTTCCCACTGGCAGCAACTGAAGCGGTTTATTATGCACATCTGTCACGTGATCCACTTCATCAACCAAATGGAACTGGGAGAATAAGTCACCCTAACAAGATCCTTCAGTACACTCTTAAAAACTACTTACAGATGTACTCTTCCTCTGTAGGGATACAATGAGTTTCCTTGTACTGTGCCACATGATACAGGAAATGCATTATCCCCACCAAATTCAGGCATACCAGGAGGAAGCATGTGAAAAGAAAGCAGCTCACAAAAGCACACACAGCTTTTGCAAAAGTCCTTAGAGGGGCTCACACACCAATTTATGATAACAGCAGATAAAACCCTAGGCCTCTGAAGCTCTGTTCATTTCAAATGCTAATGTCCACACAGGGAAAGGAAACCACATCAACATTCAGCATCCACACAAACACTGCTACTGCTTTCTATTTATGATTGTCACCGAGTCCCCTCAGCAGCATGCCAGATCTCCATTTGTGTTGTAACTTTGGCTACTTTATGTGCTTTCACCCAGAAGCAATTCATGCTTTCAAATTGCGTCTGGTGATCTTAAAGCAGGAACCACTATGTTCACATTCAGGTCATGTAGAATGAATGTTTTTGTAGATGAGTTCAGAACTGTATTCACCTGCCATTGTTAAATCTTCATGTTTCAGTTAGTGTGATCAATTTATCATTCATTCAGTCAACCAACAAATACTTTTGAATACCTCCTTCTGTCAGGCACAGTTCCCGGTACTGGAGATATAGCAGTGAACCGAGTCTTGCCATTATAGAGATAATAGTTTAGAAGTGGTTGGGGAGATAAGCAACAGATAAATATGCACTATGTCATAGAATGTGTCAGTCAGAATAGACCAGATTGTCTTGGAGCAATAAACAACACAATATCTAAGTGGCTTAGAACAATGAAGTTAATTTCTCACTTAACGCTGCACATTCATTACACATCAGCCAGGGTCTCTGCTCTGTGTCACTTCAATCTGGGACCCAGGCTGCCTAGAGCCAGACCCACCGTCTGGATTATGGCTGTCTTTGTGGGAAAGGGAAAAGATAGTGTGATAAATTGTACACTGGCTTGTTTCCCCCACCTTTTTTACTAGTGCATTATAGTTGTACATAATGATGGGATTTGTTGTTACGTATTTGTACATGCATACTATATAACAATATGATTTGGCAGATATCATTCCAGAGTATTTCCCCTTTTTCTCCCCCCTCACATTTTTTTCCTCTTTTGTACTGATCTCTTTGATTTTCACAAGATTTCCCCATACCTTTTTCTTTTCCCTCTCTAGCTTCCACATATGAGAGAAAACTTACAACCCTTTACCTTCTGTGTTTGACTTACTTTGCTTAACTTAATGGCCTCAAGTTCCATCCATTTTCCTGCAAATGACATGATTTTGTTTTTCTTTTTTCGGGGGGTACTGGGATTGAACTCAGGGCACTCAATCACTGAGCCACATCCCCAGCCCTATTTTGTATTTTATTTAGAGACAGGGTTTCTGTGAGTTGCTTAGCGCCTCACTTTTGATGAGACTGGCTTTGAACTCTTGATCCTCCTGCTTCAGTCAGTCTCCTGAGCTGCTGGGATTACAGGTGTGCATCACCATGCCAGGCTTGTTTTTCTTTTTTGTTTATGAAGGTGAGGACCTGAGTATTGAACCAAGGCGTGATTTACCACTAAGCCACATTCCCAGCCCTTTTTATTTTTGAGACAGGTCTCAATAAATTGCTGAGGCTGGTCTGGAACTTGCATTTCCCCTGCCTCAACCTCCTAAATTGCTGGGATTACAGTTATGTAATCCCATTGCATCTGGCTCATTTTTCTTTATGGCTGAATAAAACTTCATTGTGTATACATACTACATTTTCTTTATCCATTCATCTGTCGACGGATACCTAGACTGGTTCCATTGTGTGGCTATTGTGAATTGTGCTGCTATAAACATGGGTATGCATGTATTCCTATAGTAGGATGACTTTAATGCTTTAGGATAAATACTGAGGATTGGTATAGCTGGGTCATATGGTGTTTCCATTCCTAGTCTTTTAAGGAACCTCTATTGATTCCCACAGTTATTATATCGATTTACCAACAGTGTAAAAGTATTCCTTTTTCTCCACATCCTCTTCAGCATTTATTTATATTATTGATGACTGCCATTCTGACTGGTGTGACATGAAATCTCAGTGTAGTTTTGATTTGCATTTCCCTAATTGCTAATGATGTTAAACATTTTTTTTTCATATATTTGTTGGCCATTTGTATTTCTTCCTTTAAGAAGTGTCTGTTTAATTCATTTTCCCAATTATTTTTCTAGTGTTAGGCTTTTTGAGTTCTTTATATATTCTAGGTATTAATCCTCTGTCAGAAGAGTAGCTAACAAAATTTTTCTCCCATTCTTAGAATGTATGGTCTTTGAGAATCTTCAAATTTAGCAATATCATTATAGCATATAATCTCCCCCATAAATAATTAGAAAGTTGGACAGGTAAGTGGGGTGGAGATCCTGGGAAATTTCTCTTTACTTCTTATTTCCTTTGCTATGCAGGAGGTTTTTAATTTGATGCTATCTCATTTATTAACTCTTGGCATTATTTCCTGAGCTTTAGGAGTCCTACTGAGAAAGTCATTGCCTGTGCCTATATGCTGGAGTACTGACCCTACATTTCTTTTTAGGAGTTCCATAGTTTGTTTCAATTTCTAGGTTTTGATCTATTTTGAATTTATTTTTGGGCCTAGTGAGAGATAAGGGTCTAGTCTCAGTCTTCTACACATGGATAAACAGTTTTCCCAGCACCATTTGTTTAAAAGGCTGTCTTTTCTTAAATGTATGTTTTTGGCATCTTTTTCAAGGATCAGATGACTATCTGAGTGAGTCTGCTATTCTCTGCCATTGGTTTATGTGTCTATTTTTATGTCAGTACCATGTAATTTTTGTTACTATAGCTCTATAGTTTCATTTGAAGTCAGGTATTGTATGTACACTGATTTTTTTTAAAAAATATATATATATATTTTTAGTTGTAGATGGACACAGTAATTTCATTTATTTCTTTTTATGTGGTGCTGAGGCTCAAACCCAGTGCCTCATACATTCTAAGCAAGCACTCTACCACTGAGCCAGAACCCCAGCCCATGTACACTGACTCTTAAAGCTTAAGTTTGAAAGTGACATGTGGAACTTCTGCTCACACTTCACTGACTAAAGTCACTAAGCCACACCCAACTTCAAAATGTGAGAAAGTGTATCATACCGTGTGTGGAGGAAAAATCAGACACACATGGCGAACAAAACTGTCCTGATGGTGATGATTGCCATGCAGATGAAAGGCCAGGTAAATGAGATGGTGTCTGGGTAGGCCGATTCTATTTGACATAAATGGTCAGAAGAGGTCTTTCTGAAAAGGTGACATTTGAGAAGAGGGCCTCAGGGAGAGAGAGAAGGCTATCTTCCAAAGTAAACTCTCAAGAACAAGTATACCTGGCATGTTTGAGGAAGAGCAAGGAGGTCAAAGAGTGAAGTGAGCAAGGGGAAATCTGCAGGAAATTCAGTCAGAGAACAGGCACGGGATACAGGTAGGGCCTTATGACAATGATAATAGCCATTGAAGGTTTTTGTGTAAAAACATGGTCTGAATTAGGTTTCTTAGCAGTCCTTGCAGCTGCTGAGTACGAAATATACCAGAGGGCCAAGGTTTGAAACAGAGAGTAATTCAGAAGCTCTTCCAATAATCCAAGTAAAGTATAAGGGCAACAATGGTCAGACTCTAGATAGTCTAGTTTACAGGTAAAGTAACCAAATTTGCCAATGTATTGGATTGTAAGTAGGGTATAAGAGAAAGAGGATTCAAGGATGACTTTAAAGGCTTGTTTCTTCTACCTATGCTTGAATATACATAAGGACTACATTGTATGGTCTTTGAGACTCTTCAAATTTGGCAATATCACTATAGCATATAATCTCCCCCATAAATAATTAGAAAGTTGGACAGGTAAGTGGGTGGAGACACTGGGAAATTTCCTTGATATGTGTACCTGCCAAGAGATTTCTTTCCCCCACATTGGCCTCTTTTCTGGTCTCTTAGGGTTTATAGTCCAGCCTAATTTATAAACCTGAGAAACGAGCTACATAATTACAAGTAAAATAGAAATTTCTAACTGATCAACCCAACCAACCTCTCCTACTCTTCCATTCATCTGTGAATCTCAGATATCACTACCAAGAAACCTAGCTTTTACAATATGAGGTCTATCCTCAGTGGATATGTATATACAGTATGTGTCACCTCCAGTTTGCTTGGAAATAGATTGCATAGAAATTTTAATAAGTCCAGTAGAATGACATTGTGTTCCTCTGAACAGCATGTCCCCTCTTTCTGTTCACCTTATCTTCCTGTATCATCACTGTCCCCATCACTGCCACCCAGTAAATGGCAACTAGAGTTCCCTACTTGGGGCTTCACTTAAGTCTTTTCAAGCATAGCAGAGCATAGATTGGATATAAAGTTTGCTAACTGTCATAAGGGAACAAACAAATAAAGCTTAATGTTGTTTTTGAAACTAACTGGGGGGAGGGAGAGCGACGGAGGAAGATTACCTCTATATAGGGAATAGGGGTGGGAGGGAAAGGGAGGGAGAAGGGGAATAGCATGGACGGTGGAAGGAGACCCTCATCATTATACAAACAAGATACATGTATGAAGATGTGAATTTGGTGTCAACATACCTCATATACAATCAGAGATATGATAAATTGTGGTATAAAGATGTATTAAGAATTATAATACAAAATAATAATAATAATAAGTAATAAAAAAGAATAATCTTTTTTAAAAAAAGAAACTAACTGGGGGATCAGTATTTGTACTCAAAACATTCATTCAACAAATATTTTTAAACTCTTACAAGCACTGAAGCCATAGTCAAGATACAATATATAAGTAATACATTTTACTAAAAACTGAGAAAGAAAAAGGTAAGATTTCTATTAACTTGCCACTGACATACAACTGCTGAACATTTTATTGCCCAGTCTTTAATTAAGCATCAATATCCTTTCTCTGTTTTTTTAACAAAATTTACAAATTTGGACTTACACTATACATTTTTACTTTTAAAATTTTTTTATAAAAATAAATCATCAGGTGCTATTTATTGAATGAAAAATTATAGAAACAATAAATTCCAGAGAAGCAAAATATTTTAAATGAAAAATCACCACAAATATCTCAGCCAAGAGATAATATCACTGTTACTAGTTTGAGTTGTTTGGTATAGTTTTAAATTGTTAATATATCTTTACAACATTGTTCCACAATAAATGAGTTACTTAAAATGATAGCTTTTTCTTTTTTCTAATTACAAAAGTAACATGCCATTGTAGATATTTTTAAAAATACTGAAAACTACAAATGGAGAATCTAAAAGTCATTCATAGACCCACTTCCCAGAGACTACTTTTATTAATATTTTCTTAAATATTTATTTTTTAGTTGTAGTTGGACACAATACCTTTATTTTATTTATTTTTATGTGGTGCTGAGGATCGAACCCAGGGCCTCACATGTGCTAGGCGCATGCTCTACCGCTGAGCCACAACCCAGCTCCTTTTTATTAATATTTTGGCCATTTTCCCCTCAGACTTTTCTCTGAGCAGTTCAAGAGGTTAATTAAGAAGCCCAGCAAGTTATTAAGCCTCTCTGAGTTTCAGATTACTCATTGATAAAGTGAAATTACTTTGTAAAGTTGGTGAGAAGTTTAAATGAGATAAAGTATACAAATTTCTTAGTCTAGTATTCGACACATAACAAGTGTTCCATATGGGAGCTCTTACTATAAGGTATGATATTTCTACATAGTTGGTCATACTTATTCTTGATTTTTTATCCTCTTTCTTAAAAACTTAATGTGCTGAGCATGGTGGTACACACCTATAATTCCACCTACTTGGGAGGCTGAGGCAGGAGGATCATAGCCTGGGCAACTTAACAAGATCCTATCTCAAAATAATAATAATAATAATAAAATAAATAAATAAATAAATGATTAGGATACAAAAAGCCCATTTATTGTTTCTCAAAATAATAATAATAATAATAAAATTTAAAAGTGATTAGGATACAAAAGTCCATTTATTGGTTCTCAAAAAAAGAAAAAAAGAAAGACTGGCTAACTGGTATAGTACCCCTGGGTTCCATTACTAGTACCACACATACATCAAAACAAAGTTATTGTGTCATTATTATTTTTCCAAAACATTTTTAAAGGCAACCTAACATTTCTTCATGTGAATATACTGTAATTCCCTTAATTACACCCTCTTTTGTGGGACTTTTTTTTTAACTTGTAAATTTTGAAACAACTCAATTTCTCAGAAAAGTTGCAAGAAAACTGCAAAGACCATTTTTTTCCCTGAACTATTTGAAAAGAAGTTGCCAACTTTTATTTCTCCATCACACCAAAATATCTTATTCCAAATTTTTTTCCATAGAGACATTCCAATAAAAACAGCAAAATTGGGAAATTAACATTGATACATTGGGGTCTAAATCCTCAAGTCCCAGTCAGATTTCTTCATTGCCTAATGACATACTGTAATTGACAGAAAAGGATTCCAGTTCACAGCCATATGTTGTAAATATGTGTCATGTTTCCTCAGCCTTTTAAAGTCTGGAATAATTCCTTAGTCTTTCCTGGACTTTTGTATCCTACTCACTTTTGAAAAATATGGGCCAGTTATTTTGTAAAATGTCCTTCAAATTGTGTTTGATGTAGTCTCATGATTAAGTTATAACATTTTTGTCAGGAACTTCACAGAAGTGACACTGTGTTCTTATTGTATCCTATTATGTGGCACATCTACTTTGGCTGTAACAACCCATGATGGGCTATTTTCCTATGCAGACACCTCCCTCACCTCACCTAGGTCACCTCTCTTCAGGTATTCCCTCTTCAACCTTCTGGGACACCAATATCACACAGTAGGCTATCCCTTTGCAAAAACACTCTCTCACTCCATGTGGGCTCTGAAAACCTGTGCCAGGCCACACCTTTATCTTCAACCCACCTGGGAAACTAGTACCCCTGCACAGCACTAACCTCTCAGTCCTCTTTGGTTCTGAGCCAGCTGACCCTTCTCATCCTGCATTAGCCCAAGACCTTATATCAGGCCTCCCTCCCATATGAATGCCCTCCCCACCCCACCTTTCTGATGTTCTAACTCTTTAAAAGATGTATTACCTATGCATGTAATAATATTAGTTTTCCCTGAAATGAGAAGAGTCGCTGGATATTTTATTGAAGGTCCAGCAGTAACAATGTTGTGTTTTCATTTCAATAATGTTCTAAAGCTGGTCTTGGCAACTGTTTTAGTCAATTTTTTTGCTGCTGTGACTAGAAGATCTGACCAGAACAACTGTAGGGAGCAAAGTTTTATTTAGGGGCTCACGGTTTCAGAGGTCTCCAGTCCATAAGTGGCTGGCTCCATTCCTCAGGGCTCAAGGTGAGGCAGGACATATTGGCAGAAGAGTGTGGCAAAGGGAAGCAGCTCATAGGAGATCTGGCAACAGGGAAAGACACTCCACTCACCAGCTACAAAATATATCCCCATAGCCACACCCCCAACCAGCCACTTCCTTCAACCACTTTCCACCTGCTTCCAGTTACCACCCAGTTAATCCCATCAGGGATTAATTCACTGATTAGGCTAATGCTATAACCCAATCATTTCCCCTCCAAACCTCCTTGCATTGTCTTACATGTGCGTTTTGGGGGGACACCACATCTAAACCATAACAGCAACTTAGCAAGACCCTGTCTCAAAATTTAAAAAAAGAAAAGAACTTGTATAAGCAGCTCGGGAGTCTGAGGCAAGAGGATCACAAATTCAAAGCCAGCCTCAGCAAAAGTGAGGCATTAAGCAACTCAATGAGACCCTGTCTCTAAATAAATACAAAATAGGGCTGGGAATGTGGCTGAATGGTCAAGCACTGCTGAGTTCAATCCTCAGTATCTGCCCCCCCCCCCAAAAAAAAAAAAAAAAAAAAACCTTATCTGGCTCACCTGAGATGTTCACTGTACAACCACATACTTCTAGTGTTTTTACTTTGTCTTAAAATTGGGTTGGCACTACATGATCACTTATGTGATGTTTAACTTTTAATTTTAATGTATTGGTAGTCATCATGTTGGCTTGTACTGGCTTCAAAATAAAAACCATTCTGTTTGATAAGAATCATTGAATTATCTTACAAGTTTGAAAGCTCAAACTACTCCTTTTTAGTGATAAGATACAATTTAGTTTAGTCTCTTATTTTTTTTAATAAATTAATTTCGATTTCACATTGTAAAAATAACCCTGGTACTTGAATTGTCACAGACTAATGAGCAAAAAGCAAGGCTGATTTAATACACAAATGATGCATTCGTGTAAAATAAAGACCACATGGATCACGGTATCCAGTATAAATGAAATTTTACAGTAGTTTCAATACAGAAACTTTGTGAGGAAATTGAGTCATTACAGGGCTAATTGGCAACATGGACTGAACTCAGAAGAAGCCAAGCAAAATAGTCCCTTTTGTCAAAATATAAGCAACTGGTTATGAGCACAGGTTTGTCTGTGTTTATATGACATACCAACTTACAAATATTCTCTGTAAAGAGATTTTTATTAATTTTTTTAAAAAATTACAATTAAAAAACCAATAAAAAAAGAATGAATCAATGAAAAAAATTATCATAGCTGGGTGTGGTGGCACATAACTATAATCCTAGCAACTCAGAGGGCTCAGTCAGGAGAATTAAGTTCAAGCCTCAACAACTTGCTGAGCCTCTGTCTCAGAACAACTGGGGATGTAGTTCAGTGGTAAAAGTGCCCCAGGTTAAATCTTTGGTACAAAATAAACAGATAGATATTTATCAATATCATAGTTTAGAAAACATCATTTTCATATCAGTTGCACCAATCAAAATAATAACTGATAGCTTCCAATTATTAACCTGATGAGAAGAAAAACAGATGATAATAATGATTATGAGTAAAATGACTGTATCATGCTCAAAATCAAATATATGTCAACAATTAAAACATAAAATGCTTACAAGCATCATATTATGCTCTTGTGATCACATGTATATATTGTAATTAAACTAATCATTGGCCATTTAGTTTCAACAAAAAGTTAGCATCTTCACCTTGGTCTAATGTTTTGCATTTGAATTTATTTTAGTTTTCATTTAATCTGTAAATTTGATTTTTTCTTATAGTTTTAAAAATTATGGTGAAATAAATGTAAAATTAACTACCTTGACCATTTTTTAAATATACCGTTTATACCGTTTAGTAGGGGCTGGGGTTGTTGCTCAGTGGTAGAGTGCTCACCTACCATACATGAGGCACTGGGTTTGATCCTCAGCACCACATAAATGTAAAATAAAGGTGTTGTGTCCATCTAAAACTTAAGAATAAATATTTTAAAATAAAAAATATACAGTTCAGTGGGTTAAGTGTATCTCATAATAATAATTAATTTATTAAAAGAAATAAGAGATCTCAAGAACTTTTTCCCTTTGTGTTAGTATAGTTTTTAAATGAGCTATGACTATAAAGCCTGTATACATAATTATATGTTTGTATGAATTTAAGAAACAAGGTAATGAAAGTTATTTAAGTTAACACAAGAGAATTTTCCTCCTAAAAGACAAAAAAGATAGAGATTTGAGATGCACGTTAATATGGTAACCCTCTTTTAGTTTAAATGTTTGCTTAACCTGTCCTCTTGGCTTTTCCTCTGTGGTTAGCCTACCTAACGGGCTATGTTGGAGATGACAGTGAGCCCTCTTTTTTTTTGAAAAGCAGAACTAGAGGAGAGCATAGCATGATTCTCAACTGAATTCAAATTTTCCTTTTTAAATAATAGGTATAATGCGAACACAATACTGTCTTTCAGATTACTGTTCAAAATACTTTCAAATCCATTATCCTATTTTTGAGGCCCCATTGTGAATCTCTAAAGTAAGTTTCCTTACTTTAAAGTTAAACATCATTGGCAGGTTTCAATATGCTATACCTTTCATCATTCTAGCTAGTGCTGCCAGGAGCCCTGATCCCTAGCAAGATACTAGAAGAGAGAAGCCTGTCTCCAGATGCTGGGATTGTTCTGTGAGTCTGCTGTGGCTTCTCTCAGGTTTTATTAAGAAAACAAACTATGCTGATTAGCTTCTCTGAAAAACTAGATGGAAGTTTTAAGCTCAAAAGCTCTTATTGACCTCTCCTAAGGCTTCATTTTTAAAATGAAAAATTCTTTTTGTTAGGATTTACTGTTTGACTTTTTTGAAAAAAAATATTCGAAGTTCCCATAAATATTTCATAACCATGGGATAGGAAGCAAGATGAAAAGGCAAGAAAGGAGGGAACATTTTTAAGCATTTACTACATGCCAGGCACTATTCTAGAAGCTTTCTATCCTTCATCTTACCTTATTCTGACAACCTCCCCAGGAGTCAGTTCTGTTTTCCCCATTTTATTAGCAGAAATTCTGAGAGAGAAAGTAGTTTGCTTAAGGTCACACAACTTGTAAGTGAACTGAGATTCAAACCCAAGTATGTCTGATTAAAAGCTTTACCATGCCAATGGAAAAACGTGTGAAAGTACATCACAGACTCAGCTTGGTCAGTGTTTTCTGCCTCATATTGTATTGGGGGAACTTGGACAATGCCATTATTCATTCATAGAATTTCTTTGCCCATTCCAGCAAATTATCATTTCCTGCTTCCTCAATTATCTGTATATTTAGCAGAAACATTTAACTTTAAATATTTCCCAAACCCGATCAGGCAGCGTGCAGAAATCCTTTTACTCTGTCTCTGGAGGTTTCTGCCTTCTCAGCTGTGAAGGTTTCAGTGTAAAGAGCACATCTGCACCTTCCTACCTGCTGCAATGTTTTCTAGTCCTTTCTGGGGCAGGGATCTAGGCTGCTCTTTAGGAAGGCATGATGGATGCCCTCTGGGCTACATTGTTTATTGGTTTAATAAGCACGTTCTATGGTGCTTTTACAGATTTTTCTCATTTTTTACATTCTGTCTCTTAATCTCTGCTCTCATTTACATGGTGATTTATAGGAACTTTGAATATGATAATCTAAAAGGTATATGTGAGATGGAGGAATGGACAGGTTTCTGCTTATTAGGAAAAAATCTGCAGTCACCTGCTTCTTTGAAAACCTGACCTTGAAACTGAGCTCAGTCTTGGGTCACAGTGAGGGTCAACAAAAAGAGACCAGCTGTCACTTCTTTCACATTTACTGTGTACTGCCTTGGGTGGTTAATGATTCTTTCCCCTGCTGACATCATATGTCCCCAACTACATTTTAAATAATTGCAGGGCAAGAGTGTGTCACTCCTCTTTATACCAAACATAGTATGTTGCACATATTAGGCATTTAATGAGTAGATAGAGGTTGGCTGCCAATCTGTTGAACTCCTTTTTGAATGACAGCTTCATTAGAAATGGTGGCATGATGGAACCAGGCCTCTCATACTCTGGAGTGTCAGGGACCAACTTCTGCTTCAGCACTCAGATGCTAGCCTGAGTCAGAAGTAGACTAGGCAGCCACTTATTAGACACAATACGAAGTGTCCTAAGTGCTCCCTCTGCTAAATCTGCTTTGATGCCTGAGGACCTAGATCTTAGGTTTCTTTGGACTGAGGCTCTGACAAGGTCATGTAAGGCTGGCTGAGCTGAGCCCTGACTTGGTTAAGGTTTGTTGGGGATAGTCATCTGTGAACAGAATAAGTGAATGACTCACATTAGGGAAACTCTGTAAATGAGATGCTGAGCTTCTTAAACAAAATAGAGAAAACACGATGGTGAAAACACTATTTGTTAAAGAAATAGAGAAAACAAAATAGTAAAGACACTATCTTTAAAGCCAGTCAGTCATGAGAGCTGTGATGTTATTGGGAACTTTTGAATGGTGTTTATTATTACAGTATATCCATCTGAACCACTAAGGTGGTGGCTCTTTTGATTTGACCTGGGTGAAAATTAGATATAAGATTGTTTTTATAAATATTACTGGATTTTTAAAAATTTGAATATTTAGAGCTTGTTTTTCAAGCTACTTCAAAATATTTGCATGAAAAATCTGCCTTCTCAAAATGGCAGGTATCATTTCCATCAGCATGTCAGTTTTTAAGTCATCTTTCCTGTTTTCCTCCTAAATTTGTAACTTCTTACTTACTAAGGACTGAGAAAACAGACACCTGCACTTCAAACTGAGTATAAAAGTAAGAGTAATTGTGATCTGAGTGACGGTTCAATGGTTGTGTTTGGAGTACGAGTAGGGGTGTTTAGTGCCTAGTAATAGTATTTCACCTGGAAGGATTAGCTCATGAAACCCTTTCCTTGAGTGACACCACTGCTCAAATTAGTTCTTCAAGCAGCCATTTTTTTTTTCCTCTTGGGGTCAAAGATAAAGTGATGTGTGAAGGGACAGCCTGAGTATCCTCTGGGAGGATAGGGCTGTATGAGTGGGGCCAGGGTAGGGGTGCTGGGCATCTTGTTGGAGGAAAGTGGGAGCCCAGGCAGAAGCAGTGAGGAGGTTAGCATTCTGATCATAAACTGTTGCTTTACTATTTTGCAGTTTCTCTGGCTACACAAATTCTCCTCAGGTCAGCTGCTTTCCACAACTGTGTTTAGAAATTGTCTGTGTTCTAGGAGCCCATTTGAGAATGAGCATCTTGTTTTGAAAATCATTTTGAAACTAGAGTTGAGTGAATTTATTTTTAGTCATAAATGAGAGTAATGAAAATACGACTATTCTGCTTTTTCATTATTTTGACCTTGTAAAAATTAAAAATAAACTATTATTTTTCTTTTTACCTTGGGAAGACTGTATAAAATTCCACATTTTGTGTGCATTTCCTCCATGAGAATCTACCACCCAGAACGCATTTGAGAGGGATTTTTCAAACTCTACGAAACAGAACTTCTCTTAAGTCTCTGAGTAACTGAACTTCACAGGTAACAACAGATTGCAAAATAAAATCAGTTAACCCCTGTACTCCAGGAACATTGGCCCATGTCCTAGATAATACAGGATGCTGAAAACTGGTCATGCCCCAGCCTCACCTAAACACGGTTCTTCTCTCCTCAGAGGAGTGGAGCATTTGACCACTGCCATTATTGAGAGCCAGGCCTCATTGTCATGCCTAAATGAACACAGCTACAAGCAGCTGTCTGTGGAGGGCACTGCCTGTGAGATGGCAAAGGCCAGGCAGGTACCTGCGGCCCAGCTGCCACTCAGCGATGAGGCTGGCAGGCCGGCCTAGGCCAGCCTTTTCAAGAGCAGCCCTTTTGATAACACTGATTACATTCGCCTCACTAGAGCCTGGGGTGATTGAGCAACAGCCAACTTCTCTAGGTAACAAAGAGGAGGGAAAGTAATCCAAACACAGGTTTTATTATAAAAACCAGGGAGTGAGAGAAGTATGTTTATTCTGTAAGATAACACACCTGCTCTGTGCTGGGAGGCTCATTTCCATCAGTTGCCATGGCAAACTCGTTATACTTCAAGGCCATGTGGCTTTGTTTCCTTTGGAGATCTGGTCCTTGTCCTACCTTTTCTAACAACTCCAACACAATGACATGGAAGCCTGCAACAGCATAATTGATTTCTCCTTCCCTCTATCAACAGTTCGCATTTGTTCGGCACAGAACTGAGTCTGCCTTCTCCTTTGAACTCCTTGCTAACCATGAAGGCATGCTTCAGAGAGCTATCCTCATTAACATTCCAGGTCCCTCTTCCCTGTCAGCAATAAACAAGCCCTGCATCAATGGCCTTCTTCCTTCCAGCTTTACAAATGAGTGGCTCAGTTCCATGTTTTACTGCGGATCCAGGTGCCCAGGCATACAACGCCAGGGCTAAGAAGCACGCAGGAGAGTCTAAAAATAGAACAGCAGTTTTGGACGCATACCAGAGCAGCTACTTCATCTCAACTTGCTTTGCACACTAAGCCTAATGGGATCCATCAGGCAGGAGTTCTCTCTACGCTCTCTCTCACCGCCTTTCCCCTCTCTCCCCAGCTGCCTTCTACCATCAGCGCCTTCCTGGTGAAGGGAGCAAAGGGAGGTCAGGCAGGGTTCAAAAAATGTGTGCCCTCATGGTTTTAGTTTACAAGCCCCGAGAGACCTGGGGGCTGCGATTACTCCTTTCTTGAGAAAATTTCTAGAAAAGAGCAGGAGGCCCAGCACACGGTCACCTTTGCCCATGTACACTTTGGTCCAAAACCAAGACTGTCATATTTAGCAAAGGCTCAAGTAGCACTTCCTAATCTCTCAAATAAATGTGACCTAGGCCCATACTCACAGATTCCTTGAGAAGTTAAATAGAAATCTTGACTAAACTGACTATTCCTCTTAAAGGTACCACCTGCTTGGCTTGAGGCTAAGATCTTGAGATCAAATACACAGTCACAGATGGAGGGACTGTCTAGGGTCTGTGAAAGCCACCCTCCTTCCACCAAGTATCCTGATGCTATCCTGCCTGGGCACAAGGCCTCTCAGAATGCCAACTGTACTAAATAAGCAAGGCTCCTTTGTGCTGTGGATACACCTCATGATAAAGAATACTGTTCACAGAAAGAGACTTAGCATGACCCGAGTATTTCTTCTATTACTATCTGAAAGATAATGCATATGTTCCAAACAGGGATGTATTATTCCAACAAGTGTCACCCTTGTAGAGTCAGAGTATGAGAAAGATTGAGTATCACAGAAACTAAAATATAAACCCCTTTTTCATTGTAATTGTTTTGGAGATTAGCCAGATACATTTTTTAAAAATTGATCCAACAGCAGGTATTGTCTGTTAGCTTTGTGATGATGTTAAGGCCTTTTAAGTTATAACTTGGTTTCACATAATACCAGTACAAAACAAATATGCCAAACCACCTCAAGAAAAGCCATCCTCCATATAATCAGCAATAATTAATTCCCCTAAGAATTTCTCTCAGAACAAGTTGCAACATGATCATTTAATCCTCCAGCCACCAGAGGACGGAGGTACATCTTCCCTCAGGCCCCCCACATTCGTTGACAACGTTTCTTTTACCTCAGGGAGATCCTGGGTCATTTGTTGAACAAATCTCTCATCAAAATCCAGAAACCTTTCTAGGTTTGCCAATCAATGGCTGCAGTCTAGGAACCAGAACACCTGGGTGTTTGCCCTAGCATAAACTTTGAGGAGCCACGGTTTCCCTGGGCCCTGCTTTCCTCCCATGTAAAGAAAAGCTTGGTGCTGGAGGGGTGGGGGGAATGTGATTTCTAGGGTCCCTTCCAGACTGAGAATTCCATGATAGAAATAAAGGCTCTGAGAATGTCATTATTTTGGTCCATGCTTTCTTCCTTGTATTTTGTTGTTTATTTGGTCAGTAGTCTCATACAGAGCTCTTTATCTTGAAAGATAGTGTGTAATTTTTCAGGATGAGAGGCATTGCTTCTTTGGGGTATTTTCCCACAGAGTAACTTTCCTTCTCTTTGCATTTTCTACTAGGAGGTGAGTTTCACTGATTCTTCTTGGTTCATTAAGAAGAAACAGAAAGATCCTGTGTTTTGTGAGACTCTTTCTGGATCATTTCCCAATGATCACAGGACTTTGCAATCCATTTGGCAAAGGTGATGGTGACAGTGGGGTATTTGGCAAAGTAGATGAGGTAGTTGACGAAGTGACTGGGCTAAGAAAAAATGCTCTTGGCAAAACATCATGAAACAAGGATGGAATGTTCAAAATGGGGAATTTGTACCCCTTGCTGAGATGTCTGAGAAAAACTCCCCTTTAAGAGGTGATATATTTAATAGAAAACAAAAGGGTATCAAGAACAGTAATTTTTCTGAGCACTGAGTGAGAAATAGCTAATCTAATACTTTAGGTCTAGCCATGTACCAAGACATCTTTGAACAATATAGAAGTTAAATTAAACTAGACAGGCAGATATTTTCAGAAACCAGTCACAAAAATTAAAAATTACCTTTAAAATTCTAAATTAGTCACTAAATATTAGACAAGAATCTAAACTGGCATCAAAAATCAGTTTCGATTTGAATAAAGCCTCGGGTTTAAGAGGTTATTTTTTACTAAGTCAGCCCTACCCCATGTCCACCCCCAAAATATCAGCAGATGGATACATGAAGACCAGGATAAAGTCTAAATAAACCATGTGTTAATCTGAGTGTCAGCGCTCTAAAATAGTTGTTAAAATTCCTTTGATGTTGGTGGTCATCACATTTCATAGAAATTTCAGGGACCAAGCTGCCATCACTTGGCTAGGTGGTGCGCGTGCCTATGCATGCATACGTGCTTTTTGTTGTGTTTTGTTTTGTTTTGCAACCAGTGGTACCAGCTGTAACACTTTAATGACTATTTGTGGAACACCAGGGACCTTTCTTTTAACCAGCTGGGATAGGAGGAATAGAAGAAACTCATGGATGAGAGGTCTTTGAAGGGAAAAGGGGATAATGACATCAAATTATTAAATCTTTGCAAACTAGAAACAGTTCAGAGTAATAATTGCTGATATCATTTTATTTACATATGTGTGTAGAGTCTTTAATAATGGTGTCACCTCAGGCCAAATAATAATAATAATAAAAAGAGAGAAAGAAGTTTTATAAGTCTATGTTTGGGGTGTTTTCCAGGAATTTCAAGTTGACCAAACAAGAAAGTTCACTCTACTAGGTCTCAAATGCTACAGAATTAAAGACTCTTATCAAAAGGTCTTGCAAATGGGTAATTCAGTTATGCTAGCTTTTCTCTTCCTGTAGTCAGCTCTACCCCACTTCTACCCTACTAGGGTGTCTACTACGTAAATTAAAGACATTTAACTTACCTAGTAGACATCTAAAGTATATAATAAAACTAGTATGCCTTGTAATTCATTAGCAGTATTTCTTATTTATAATGGACATACAAAGTATTTCTTATTTATAGTGGACATATATGTGGTGACATATAAAGATTGAACTGTGTTATTACAAAGTTGAGACTTGTTTAAGAGGTTAATTGCACAGACAAGAAGAGCAGTTGGTCATTCTCTGATTGGAGATGGCCCATTCTCTCTTTTCAGAGGGTGCTGTGCTTGAGCCTTACTTAGCTTTTACTTTATCTTCATCTCACTTCAATTCTGCTGTCACTTATAATAAAGTTCTCTTATATGGCCTTTAAGGGGATAAAAAAGAGGAAGCAGTAGTTTCCACTCCCCAAAAGTCTTCATATCAACCTACTATTTGGGTCATAAAGCCTTCCTACCTTGCTAATTTATTTATTTAGATTTTATATACATGTATACATATTTTGTCTAAACACATGTGTATGGATTCTTTTGAGATCAGATAAGCTATATACATATATATGAATAAATAAATACATTTACAAAATTATTAACTTGAAGTTATTTTTGAAGATATTAAAAAAGACACGGTTTCTTTTAAGAAAATGGGTGTATTAGTATGTACAATTTTTATATTTTTATGTGTTAGTTAACAATAAATTTACTTTAAAAGGAAAATGTAAATTTATCTCTTGGGGGTTTTAATTATGAAAATAAAAATTCAGTCACTCCTCAAAAGAGAACTTAGAATTTAGGCCCCAGACCTTAAACCTTCTGGGGTCATTAGAGGGACCTTTGTCCATATCATTTTACATATGAATTCCCAGAGTCTCAGAAAAGTGAAAGAGGACTTGCCAAAGGTCAGTCCGGTAGTTAGTGACAGGATCAAGACAGTGTTAGGACTAAAATTAGAAGACAGGTTTCCTAACCTACAATTCTGGCCTGCATTATGCATCCCCTGTCACTTTATACACATACTCAAATATTTTTACATGTATTGTCAGACCTTAAGAATGATAACCACACTCTTTTTGGGGGTTTGTTTGATTTTTTTTTCTTCTTTGTGCTCTACCACTGAGCTATACCCCAGCCCAGCGATACTATTCAGAATCATGATTGTGTCCTATACAAGGTTGTTTTATTTAAAAATCTCTACTGTAAGAATAAAGCTTTTATAATTATGTTTAAAAGGAGTTTTTACCTAGTTTTCATTCTTTAACACAGAGAAGTCTGTTACATTTATCTAATATTATATTTAAGCAACTTTGTTGATGTCCCAGGAAGCGACTGCCCATATCATTATAAATTAGTATCTATCTCCTTTGAGATAAGTGAAACACACTCTTACAAAAAAGCAAATATTTTATTATTTGTACATGAATCAGTTTGATGTGAAGACACTCAAACATCTGGCTAATTCATAAAAGTAGCCTGAAGCAATGGGAGTATGTTTGTGGTCATTTACATTTGTTGCAACATTACTTACATTATCTAGTCGATAAGTACTGAGGGGCACATCAGATGGTTAGAACACATCAGACATTCCCACCTTTGGTGGGGAATGGAGTGCAACAAGTCATAAGGGCAGATATTCTGCAGAACTGGTTTTCTGGGGCCTGAGGGCCTCAGAGGGAGGGAATGAGAAACAAATAGCTGTGAGTGCCACTGACCAGCCTCAGCCACAAGAATGCTGTCAAAACAGGGCCCCAGGCATGGCCAGACTCCAGTGGTCTGGGAATGGCCCCTGTCACAAGGGGACCACTTGAAGGGTGGGCAGGGGCCCCCGGGGAGGAGCCACATACTCTTCTTCTCTGAGCAGCCGCAGCAGGATGTTTTTTTTATTCTTGGGCCAGCTGTAAACATGAGTGTTCTGAAGCCAGGTGGGCACATGCTCCTACAGGAGAGACAATGACAAAAGCAAAGGTCAGTAGAGAAAAACCTGGATTCCAGATCCCAGGCTTGGTTCCCAAACATCTCTGGCTTTCCCTTCATGGGTGTTTCCTACTGAACTATCCTGGGAGTTGTTCTGTTTTGCTTTGGAAGGGTCTTAGCATGTGCAATGCTCTTGGCTTCGGGAAGCTGTAGATCTCATTATGGAAAACACATGTGCACAGCATTTTCTGTCAGTCTCCCAGGCTACCTGCCCTTTGCATTTCAGCGTGCTTTTCACCACCTTCACATGAAAGGGGTAGGACAGAGGTCACACAGAGTGATGTGAATTCCCCCATGACTTCAGGAGAAGCATGCCAAGGCTGTGGGCTTAATCTAATTCATCATCCTTTCACTTTGGCCCCAGGTCTGGCCTGCAGTAGAAGGAGCCCATCAGACTCCTGTTGTCAGGCAAAGGCAGAAACTGAGAGCCTGGGGTTCTGGGAGCTCAGTTTCTGACTGCCCTCATGGAGCGGGTGTTCTGGCGGGTAGAGGCAGATGATTAGTAAGTAAAATGGGTAGTGCCGTCAGTAGTAATGTGTGTTGTGGAGTAAAATAAAACAGAAAGAGGAGAGGCGGTGCTGAGGCAGGGGTGAAAGGTTTGCAGTTTTAAATAAGATGCCTAGAAAGGTCTCCCTGAGAAAATGAGCAAAGACCCAAAAGAACAGATAGACAGAGCTTTGTGGCTGTCCAAGTCCAGGCAACTAGAAAAGCAGTGCAAAGGCCCTGAGGTGGGCTTCCACTGTGATTGGAGCAGAGTGAGCAGGGGAGGAGGCTGTGGCAGGGCCTTGTAAGGCTTTACTTTGAGATGGACTCCTTTGGGGATCCTAGGATGAGCTTAGAAGCAGCACCTGGTATGTCAGGTATCATTCTTGAGTTTTGAAGAGAGACAATGAAAAAGAGCCCATAACTGCCCTTTGGAGTTCAAAATCTTCTTTGGAGATAAAGTACATAAACTATTTTCTAGGCAGTGGCATATCAAGGTGCAGTGGTGAGAGCCACCTGTCCCCAGTTCTGGCAATAAGGGGATTTAAAAATAATAATAAAACCAACTAGAAGTTGGTCTATTTTATATTGCCATACTCCAGTTATCTTAACAATAATTCCCAGTACCCCCAGCCCCAACCACATACCACTGATTCAAGAAAGACCAGACAATGAAATATATCAACATGGAGAGGAGAGGTTTCAGGGGACCGTAGGGAGGTTGAGTGATATAAGGATAAGCAAGGATTCACTCAGCTGACAAGTTAGTTAAGGGCATTACATGTAGCAAGAACAGAAAGGGCAAAGACATGTCATATGTGAGGGCATGCTGACATGGTCCAGGGTCCAAAGATAGAACCTAGGGTAATAAGAAAGAAGACTGAGCAAAGTGGGCACCGTCCTCTTCAGAGTGGCCCCATATATGACATAACGCTAAGAAACATAGGTGTGATCTTTTATTCTGTGGGAAAATGCCACATTTTTAAACTGGAGAGAAAGAGAGATCAGGTATACATTTTGGGGTGTTCCTCTTTGGTGATAGAACAGAGGATGACTGGTATGGGGTCATAGTGGAGATGGGAGACCAGGAAGGAGACTTACCAGAACAATGAGGGTCTGGGCAAGGGAGGGTCAGGGAGGATGATAAGGCATCCTATGGTACAGGCTGTTTACTGTACAACCCTACATGTCCCATTCATATAAACTGGACCCTCCCTCATCCAGAGCAGAGAGGTCTCAGTGAAGTCCTCACATCTGGGGGTCCTCCAGAGTGAGCTGGGTTTGGGTTCAGGGTGCTGTGGTCTGATTCTCAAGATGTTTATTTCACTACCACCTTTCCTTTGCCACGCCTGGAACATACTCTCCCATGGTTTTGCCCCTGTTCTCTCAACCTGTTGGCATCCCCACATATGAAGTTGGCATATAGCAAAGTTAATTTCAGGTAACTGTAGGTTTAATTCTCTGCCGCTTTGAGAACTGAACTATGTACAACAAAATGCTTATGTGGAAGGAAGTAGCAAAAATGTCCGCATCTTGACTCTTACATACAAGAGATAAGAAGCATCAGATGAATGTTCTTTTTTGAATTTAAACTCAAGCTACCTCTTTGTGTTCTGGGGCTGTTTGAACAATTAGGACAGCCTCAATCCTATCAGACAACACTTTAAACCTTCCTGATCCATGCTGCTAGACTGAATGGTACAACTTGTTGATCTTTCAGGTAATACTCTTTTCTCTAAGGATCGACAGAGAGTTGACAAGATTTTCCACTTAAATTCCCAGGTGGCAAACAAACCAGAGATTGAATTGTAAGGCTTCTTGTTTCTTCATTTGTTTACCTTCGTGGCATTTGGGAAGAGTACAGGAATGAATCTGAAATTCATGCTTCCTTGTTTTATGAATTCAATCTGCATCTGAAATGAAACAAATAGAAATGTTTAATTTCAGGGAAAGAGGAGGGATTAATTATACCCACAACAATGCAGGCCCACATGGTCATTTTATTTCAGTTTTCTTATTTGAGTTATACCTTTAAACCCTCCCCATTAGAAACCATGCCATCTACTTGTTTATCAATCATTCATTGAAAGCCTATTAAAAGTCACATTTTCTGGGATTTAAGGACTAGGATATACTCTAGAGTACTGGAGCCGGCTACTCTTTTCCCAATTCTGTGTTCAGTGGTTTTATTTTAGTAGCTTGAAAGTGTCCATGGTGAGAGTATTTATCCCAAGAAAATGAGTAAGCACTACAAATCCAGACTTTTTATTTTTTAGAACAAGTTTAGCAGACCACTGATGCAATCCCTGTCCTCCCAAAGCTAGCAGTCTATTAAGCAGATAGATAAGTAAGTTACCAACCAGAGGGCAGTGCAAAAAGTATGAATGTTTGCTGTGGAAGTCCAGAATGGGGGCTATCCATTCAGCATCAAGAATTTTAAAGGCCAATTACAAGGGAGAGGTCATTTGGGCATGGAAGTAAAGAAATTGTAGCCAGCTAGGGAAATGGGGAAAGCAAAAGGACAGTCACAGCCCAGGACAGAGCAAGCACGCTCTGGGGTGTGGAAGCATGTTAATGTGCAGTCCATTGTGGCTGGAGTGTGAGATGGGTTTGGCAGAGAGGGAGGGAGACATGGTTGGGAGGTCAACTGTGAAGAGCCCAGGCAGCCAAGCCTGAGGTTCCCACATCAGTTCAATTTGTTCTCACACTGTGGTGGCCCAAGAAGATTTAGCTGCCAAGAC
Organism: Urocitellus parryii; assembly: GCF_045843805.1. Taxonomy (NCBI): domain Eukaryota; kingdom Metazoa; phylum Chordata; class Mammalia; order Rodentia; family Sciuridae; genus Urocitellus; species Urocitellus parryii. The sequence goes on along the minus strand of NC_135538.1, from coordinate 50,974,308 downwards.
TCCAGCAAAATCAGAATTTTCAATAGCAGGGGAGTTAGATGCTTCCAAGTCCTATGACCAGTGTACGCTTTCAGTCATCTGATGACAAGGAGATGAGAAATTATGTGCTCCCAACTATTTTATCTTCCAATTGATTTTTATAACTGATAAGTCTTCATCATGCATGGGAATAAAAACAGAAAAGAAGAAAGTGGCAGTAGTGATAAGTGGTTTTGAAATCACCATAGAAATCCTTCTTAAATACTCTCTCTCTCTCTCTCTCTCTCTCTCTCTCTCTCTCTCTCTCACACACACACACACACACACACACACACACGCCCACATACATCACAAAACATGAATCTACCACAAGGTTTTTTCTCAGAATCGCCTCCCTTCAAAAATCAGAAGATAACGCCAAAAGTATATTTTAAGTTAACCCAAGTACTATGCAGCTAACAGTACCAACCACACCAACACAGAGTAAATACACGAAAAGATGGGGGCACAGAGTTAAAAGAAGTAAGTTTTGTTTCTGACTGTTCAGACACAAACTGTGAAGTTTGGCTTGTCCACTAGGCTACCCAGTCTGTTGAGGGACTAGCCAGCAGCAGTGCATTTTAATTTTCTTTCACTTTCTGGATGTTGGCTTTCTCTGAATAGCTTGCCCTATCATGCAGCTACTTGTGGGTGCCTTTTCATTCCTTTTGTCATGGTCAAATTCTTATTGTCCCAGGTTTTCTGGCACCTGGTGAGGTTAGCAAGTCAGCCAGGTGGGCAGGAAGGCGCTTCTGCATCTGACCTGTTCAACCCTTTCTGTGATGAGGAAAGGCCCAAGACATTGGTGCCTAAGAAACCAAGTTTGGAGACATGGTGCTTACAGCTGGTGTAGTCAGCCACGCTCTGGAGTTGAGCTTTGCCACATACCCGCAGAGCTAGACAGGTCTCCTCAGGAATTGGCAGAGACCTGGAGCTCTTCCCACATACCAGCTATCAGCTCCTGGGACTGGCAGGTTCTTAGAAAAGCAGACAAGACATCAGGTGTTCTGGGAACATGCAGATGTGCTGCAGCCAGCCCAGGGACGGCAGCACCCTGAACCAGCTGTGACCTTTTAGGTGAATTTACTTCCAGAAACATACCTTTTTTGAGCCCTGCCCATGCACTGACAGACTAGGTGAGACTGGAATAGAAGGGAGACTTATCTCTTGACTATTGGCCTTATTTTTTAACCTCACCACCATGCTTTGGCTTTTGCTTTGGGATGGTTGTGAGCAGTCCACACGGTAATAGAAGAGACATAAAACCTGAAGACTCAGATAGGGAACACCCACTAATGCACTCACCCTGCTCCCTTCCCATGTTCCTGACCCACAGAACAGAACTGGGATTTACCTTTGCTTCCCCTGAGATAAAACTATGTCCTGAGACTGCCTGACTGCTTTCTGTATCATGCTGCTCACTTATTCCATCTGGACCACTTCTGCTTCCAGTCCCATCTGCCCATCCTAGTCAGTGATTCTCTGTGCCCATATCAGGTGCCCCCCACCCTCTCTCCCCGGGCAGTGTTAGAGCTGAAATGGAGCTTACGAGTTCTAGTCCAGTGATTTTTCACACCTTTTTAAATCTCGGAATCCTTGGAAACAAGCAAGCTGAGAAACACAAACCAGTTCTGGTTGAAGTGCCGATGGCAGGCCCAGAGCCAGCCCCACCCCCAGGACATATGGGACAGTTTGAAAGTCACAGGTCTAGTCTGGCTTCCTAGCCAAGCAGAAATTCTCCTCAGCGCATCTGAAATCACCAAGAGGAAAAGGATTGCTGGCCATAAAACAGCCAGTTCCAACGCTGGGTGATATATTTGCCCAGAATGTTCTCTCAGATGCTGAGCAAGTCTAATTCCCTCTAAATTTCTCCTACTGTTTTTTATTCGATCAGGCCCCATGGTGCAGGTATGACAGTGGAATGATGCCCCACCTATCGTGAGCTAAGAACAATTCCCTGTAAGCATCTGATATGTGCCAGATACTTCACAACCATTACTTCATTTCATCTTCACGACACTGCTCAGTATTAGTGATCCATTTTATGAATAGGGATAGAGGCACAAGAAGATTTAAGCAGTTGGGCCATGGTGCTTTAGGAAGCCAAATTTGAACAAAGTCTTTCTGATGGAACAGCATGTGTCCTTTCCACTACGCCACCTGCCTCTCTGAAAAGGCAGGGGACCAAATATGACACAGCTGCAGGAGCCCTCTCTCCTCACAGCCCTGTCTCCACCCTCCTAAGGAATTCTCATTTCTTGGTAAACAGCCAAGCCAGCAGAGCAGACTTTCCAGAATCTTGGCTCTCAGAGATCACAGCGATCTCCCCTTGTCACTGATGGGAGAACTGAGTCCTATCAGAGGCATGGTGACTCACCAGGGTCTCAAAGACAGATGGAACCTCGACTGACTGTCCCTCTCCTGACCTGGGAGACCTGGGATTCATGTCGCCTTCAGTTGGTTCCAGTGAAGAACTGATCTTCCCTGGAGAGAGAGCCCATCCCTGAGGGGCGATGAGGCCCTGTGGTCCCCTTACCACTCACCATTCGATGAATGTACTTAGTATGTAAGCCATGCTCATCCTCGTCCAGCTGCGACTCAGCGCCTTCCACATCCTGTTTGTATTTGGGGCTGATTGCTACGATTATCATCACTGTCTTCTGTTAATGAGAGGGAGAGAAGTATGTTTATGGAAGTGGGAAGTGTGGTCCATTTGGTGAAGGCTGGCTGGAAGCTGGCCAGCAGGACTGTGTGCATTCCCTGACCTGCTCACAGATGGAGGGCCAGCCTCCATCTCCGTGGAAAGTGAAAGGCACTGGCCCCGATTCAGGCACACGGTTGTCTCCACTCCTCCCCACTGCCTGCCTGCCCAGCTCCCTAGCAAAGGACTCAGAGAAGAGCTCTCTTGTGCAGATGTGGTTTGCCCACCATTTTCCACAGCCATCTCTAATAAACAGCTAATGAAAGCCTGAATCACTGAGTGAGCCTGCAAAAAAAGGCGCTGCCGCCAGATGATGGAAAGATTTCCCCCTCCCCGAAGCTGGATCTGAGCTATCAGTTTCTGTACTCTCCACTGCCCTGCTTTCCACGTCCGCATTAGCACAGTCAGTAGGAACAGACCCTTCAGCACAAAGCACACATCAGGCTGCAGACAAAGGGAAAAGCTGCAAAACCCAAGCCTGCTGAGACTCCCGTCCCCCACCGGCAGCCGCCCAAAGAAGCCGCCATGGACAGGGACACACTGGCAGCAATCAATTTCTATCTTGTTAAAGCACAAAGTGTCCCAGTGGCTGGTATAGATTCTGTCAGCAGAAAACAGATCACGAATCAAGGGGCTGCGAGTGGGAGCCTCGGGGCAGGGTGCTGCACCGCTTTAAGGCTGCAAGGAAACCTCTTCAGTCCAGTCCTACAGAACACTTGGGGCGCCTTGCATTCAATTGAATTCTGCTCCCTCCCCACTCCCTGCCTTCATTTCCTCCTTTCCTCTTCTGGTCTAGAAATTGTTTGCTCTGATTGTTATCAACCACCTGTGTCTGGTTTGACCGTTATTTCCTGCCTGTGCATGTCCAGGAGAGTGACCCCATCCTTCCTTTCCAAGTCTCTGCACGACTTCCAACAAGGGAGGCTTTGTCCAGACTTTTTCAGCTCCACACTTGGGTGCATATGCCAGTGCTTCTTCCGTGGGGGGGCAGGGGGAGCCTCACAAGCTAAGCTAATTGTCTTACTCGCCAGCAAAAGTTCTCAGAATTTTGGAATGTACTTACATCCCGAAGGTAACGCTCCATCCATTTAATGATATCAATACCTCGGATTCTATCTTCAAATATATCAATCTACAAAAGAAAGAAGTGGGAGATGGCCCTTAGTAAGTTTTCTCTGGATATAGAGTTTGAGAAAACACAAGATGTTATACACATTTACAACTCATAAAGTTACTGGAACTCAGGGCCTCACACATACTATGCAAGCCCTCTACCACTGAGCTATATCACCAGCCCTAATTATGTTTTTGCAAAACCTAAGGGACACGGTATACCACTAAATTGGATGTAAACCAACAATATACTATATATTACTATACACACACACACACACATTTGAAAGACAAACATAATTCTGGAACATCTTAATGAATATGTATCATGCAAGTGCTGAGAGACACACTGTGGTACTTTACTTGCATTAGTCAGCTCATTACTATGGTACTATGTCCAGATTCAACATATATGTTTCAAAATTATTGTATGAAACTTGGAGCAGATCCAAGGAACTGTCACAAAAACAACTACTGAGATGGTAGGGAAAGGTTTATGATGGGAGTCTCTTGACTTTCATCTTAGTAGAACTCTTGGGCCTTGACAAGACTAATATTTAGTATCGGCCTTCAAGCCTTTGAAGGGATATATAAAGAGGAGAAAAACAAAATCTGTTATTTTCTATTTTACAGAAGACAAATAAGAGAGCCTTTCTTAGGCTCAGAATTGTACTGCAGCAAGGTAGGGGTGTGTGTGTGTGTGTGTGTGTGTGTGTGTGTGTGTGTGCAAGATGTTCCTGAATGGAAGGAGGATTATATACCAGAATGGGGACTTAAGGGAAGAGTCCTTGGAGAGAGTTTATTTGATTCAGCCATATTGCTCTCAGATTAATTGTCCTAAATGTCACTCTGCTGTTTAAGTCCATCAAGTCAAGTCCTAGCCATTCATAGGCTTCCTGTGTCATCTATGATCCATTCTTGTGTCCTCTTTTCCACATGCTCTATTACTTTAATCTCCATGTTGGTGGCCCCTGTACCCTAAAAGTGTAACACATGTTCCCCACTCTGTGAATCCTTCTTACATGCTGACCTCCTTCTCCTCACTTCATATAATTCTCCTCCATTGTGACCAATAATGGTACTGAACAATCAACAAACTAATAAAGTATTCTTTCATTCACTGAATGTCTCATTTATGTAAGCTTTCTATGAAAAGAGATCATTTAGCCAGGCACAGTGGCTGTGCCTATGATTCCAGTGATTCAAGAGGCTAAAGCAGGAGAATCTTATGTTTGAGGCCAGTCTCAACAACTTAGCAAGACCCTTGTCTCAAAAAATAAACAGGGCTGGGGGCATAGTTCAGTGATAGAATATCCCCAGGGTTCAATCCCAATACTGCAAAACAAAACAGAAAAACAGAGAAAGATCATGCCGTGTGTTCACTGAATTCTCAAATACATAGGGTACATAATAAAAGTTCCTTTTCTTATGGAACATGAAAAATGGAATGGCTTTCCTTTTGGATTGGATGATTCTGTTTTAAAATGTGTGCTGGCCAATGACAACAGTAGGTAATCTGTCAAAAGCTTTTGTACCTCCCTAACTCTATCAATAATCCATTTTCATTGTGTGAGAGAGAAGCAATACAATGTCAGGGTTGAGAAGAGATGGGCTGCATGGATTCTACTCTTTCTCTGCCACTTCCTACCTTCATAACTTTGGAAATGTTACCAAAACTCTTCAACTTTCATTATCTTCATTTGCAACATGTGGCTAATCAATCTACTTTCTATGGTTGTGAGTATTAAAATGACTTAATATGGAAAAGGCATATCATAATGCCAGGCATGAATAAATAGTAATTATTATTATCCCAGCACCTGCTATTGAGGTGGATACAATGTGGCAGATAGCTTTCATTTACCTATCCAGATTTCTACCAAAATCCACACAGCTGCTGTTACAGACTGGGTTGTGTCCCCCCCTAAATTTATTTTAAACCCCAGAACTTTAGAATATGACTGTATTTGGAGACAGAGCCTTTGGGAGCTAATTAAGGTGATTTGAGATCATAGGGGCATACCCTACTCCAACAGGACTAGTATCCATGCAAGAAGAGGCAATTAGGACACAGAAGTGTGCACACAGAGGAGAGACCACATGAAGACAGAGAGAGGGGATGGCCTTCTACAAGCCATGGAGAGAGGCCTCGGGATGAAACCAATCTTGCTGTAACCTTTAGCTTGGACTTGCAACCTCTAGAATTGTGAAAGTACGTTTCTGTCATATAAGCCATCCTGTCTGCAGCACCTTATGGCATCCTTAGGAAACTCATACAGCACCCCCTTCAGGTTCCGGTCACCATTGCTCCCTTGCCTCTTCAGACCTAGGGGCAATAATTACTCCCTGCTTTTGCTAGTGCTAAGATATTGTACTAATCCCTTTGGAGTCCCTAAAACCTACCCAGAGACTTGGGTAGGTTATTGAACTTCTTTTACTAAACTCTCCTCAAATTACCCATGAAGTGTTTCATCCCACTACCACAATCTTAATGTATCAGTAGTAATGTAACTGTCCAGATCTGGGCTCTGTGATTCTACCACAAGATTTCCCTGGATGAGGGTCAAGATCAATTTAAATTTTGCCTAAATAGCCTTGATTGTTAAGGTCAAAAAAGTCTGGGCTTGTCTCAAGGGGCAATTATTATGTGTATATTTGGAAAAGATTAAAAATAAAATTTCTTCTTAAATGTTGAGCTTACGTCTTATAATTTGATTTTATGTCACGGTGGCCACACCTCTTTTTTACTTTAGAAATGAGAAAGGGATGTGATGGTCTCTACACAGTCATGAAGTTGTATTATATAAATTGTCAGCATTTTTTTAACTTTTAGACACTCCTGTTTAAAAAAACATTTATAGAATATAGAAAACTTCCAATAAAAACTGTTAAGCAATGATAAGTAATCTCTTTATGCTTTACTTTCTAAGTATTCTTCTGTATCCTCCAACATTCTTACTTACCACTAATTTTTCACCACTCTCTAGAATTCATTGCCACTGAATACCTAAAAGAGGCTTAGGGAGGAAAAGAAGTGATTTCAGGGTTTGAGGAAAGCCAGTTCTCCAAGTGGCATCCTGTGGCATTTTATTTATCCTAAGGAAAAACTTACATGGCTTTAAGCTGTGCTGTTTCAGGTGATGGTAGGGGGACAGAAGGAGTATAAGCTTGAGAGTCCTTAGGCCAAGATCACAGTGGACCTGCAGGTCTGGATTAGGGCTGCCTGCTCTGGATTTTGACTAGACCAGCTGAAAACCCAGCCGGAGACTCCCTGTCCCGGAGCTTCACTGCATGTCACTGTGTGAAGGGGCAGCTGTGTGCAGTGGGGGACCCAAGTAGCCAGGGTTCTACTTCAAACCTCATGGCCCAGTGCAGAACAAAAGAACCTTGTTAAATAAGCAGGTTGCTGTGGTGAAGCCTGTGGCTTCCTGCATCACAGGAAGCATAACCAAAGTGGACATGATTGGTCAGAAGGGGCAAAGGTACAAAGTGCAGCAACAACCTGCCTTTCCTCCAACCCAGAGCCAGCTGCGTATATGGTGGGCATTATTAGCATGATTCTTGCTGTTTGGAGTACTCATGCTCACTCTAAAAACATAAAGGAAAAAAAAATGCTGGAGACTTTGCATAGTTTAAAATCTAGACATTAATTACCTAAATTCATAATCATTTAACTCAAAACCACAAAAATTAAAAAATATCACTTTAAACATTAATGTCTATTTATACTTTTGCTTCAAATGATTTTCCTTATCATTGTTCTCACTTCAGATATTCATTTTTCTCTTTGGTTAAAATACGTACCGCAGTTTGGAAGCCATTTACCAACAAAAAATTCACAAATTTCACCACCTCCATGGCTGTATCCATAGAATAAGTGATAAAGACTTTCCCTAAGAGAAAAAAATTCACATTTATTAGAAACGTCAAATTATATTTTATATAATATAGTGTAGTGTAGTATATTCTATGCTACACTTGTAAATTGTACACAACATCTTCTGTACTTCTGGAATAATAAGGGAAACCTCCGAGTGAGGGTGGCCTAAGGGTTTAAACTTGCAGTGGTGTGGATTGTGTCTCAGGGCATGTTTCTCCAGGCACAGGGGCTAGAACCTGTCCCAGGTAATACAGACTGCTCAGGGTGACTGGAAATCAAAGGGACAGAGGAGAGCAATGGCAGGCTCAGATTAGCTTCCAAGGTCTTCTGAAAAACCACAGGAGGCATTACCAAAAAGTCCACCACACAGAACCCACAGGTCCTTAAGTTCAAGTCTCTGCCTTGTTTCTTAGAGCTACTTGGCACTGGGCCTGAGGAAAATACTCTCACAGCAGGCCAAGAAGCTGTAGCTGCTAAGGGGCCACCCAGCAGTGTCCTCTTTTGATCTCATCATGCTCTCTGTTGCTCTGAACTCTTGCCTTACAAGAGCAAGTCGGGAGAGAGTGAGAAAGCAGTCCCTGACCCACTTCTTGCCCCTACCTTTTTGGAGAAAGGCCAGGAAACTGGAGTAGATGAATGCACGACCCTGAAATGTTAGTAAAACTGTAGCAGCTTGAAGGAGAGACACTGCTCAGGGCAGTCAACGTCAGACACTCCCTCTCTCATCCCTAGGCCGGATTAGAGCAGCACGCAGACAGTACTATTTGGTCAAAATTGCCCCCACTAAGATGAGAACCAGTGTTTTCTCAGGCTAAAGTCTTGGGGAAATTATCTAGCTAGCATTTTAGTGTGAGAAATGAATAATCTCTGTGGGTTTTTAGTCTGGAATGGACCAGTAGAATCTCAAGAATTCCCTGGGGCAGAGAGTAGAGAAGAAGGGGAGCTGAAGAGAATGTGAGTCTGCATGTGTTCCTCTATGCTCAGGCTCCTGTTTTTTGAGACACCCCTCTCAAGTGGAAGCGTGTATAATGATCATATCAACTCATTTAAGAAGGCAGACATATTGATAGCACTCAATTCATTTTTCTCAACACTTACTTCACTCAGTTCCTATGAAAGTAATTTTAGGACTCCTTTCATAAATTATAATAAGATGGATACGATCTATAAACGGATATTGGGTCTATACCCCATGCAGGGCAGCATCTGTATGCAAAATTAAAATGTATACAATTTTAAGGTGTTCAGAAAGAAAGTTTTTAGTGAAGACAGCATTGGATCCTTGTCATAGAAAACTTTCAGAGTTGTAAACGATGGGAAGAGCACAGAGCCCCTCAAAGGAATTAGCAAATCCACACAAAGAGCTTCATTTCAAGTTTGGTTCAGTTTTCCAGATTTGGAAAGAGCTTATTAGAATGAACTGAGCTTCTCTAGCAAGCACGATGGGTAATAATTTCACAAGTAGTGGTTGTTTTCTTAAGATTTCTGGAACTAACTATCCTGACTGACCTTATTCTGAGAACATTTTGGTGATATTTCAACATTTCTGGTTCTGGCAGAAAAACGTGGAAAAAGAATCATCACCTGACACTTAGTCAAATGTTTCTTTAAATAAAAGGCTTAGTTTGCATTTGGTTGTAAAGCAGAGTGGAGAATGTGAGACTGTTTTTTTTTCCAAATGAGATTGCTCATTCCTACAGGAAATGACCTCGTTCTTGATGGCTGCTGCTAATTTATGGTAAGGCACTAGGTTTCTCTCCAATGCCACATGGACATCCAATCAATTTACCCAGGGACAAGTCCACTCAAGAGCATCGTTTAGGAGAGGAAAAAAGTGTTGGAGGTATTTGTTGCTGAAGTATGTGTTGAAGAAAATTTAGTGGTAAGCACTTCGTGAGCATTACTAATAGTGTTGGAATCTATAAAAACATTCATGCAAAATTCCAGTTACTTTGTAAGCAAAAAAATGAATTTTATTTCACTGCGTATATGAGAAATATCTGAGATCATGGATGAATGATCAAGAAATACTTTCAACTAATTTGTCATATTAATATTTGTAATAATAAAAACTTGAAATATGTATTATGAGAATATATAGTATATGTGTGTATATATGTAAAATGAATATATATTTATATTTATATATATAAAATGAATCAACAAAAAATAAAGAAGTAAAAGAGGTACTTTTGAGGGCAGGGTTGTGGCTCAGTGGTAGAGGACTTGCCTAGTATGCATGAGGCACTGGATTTTATCCCCGGCACCACATAAAAATAAAAACAAATAAAATAAAGGTATTGTGTCCATTTACAACTAAAAAAAAATTATATTAAAAAAAAAGAAGTACTTTTGAAGTGTAAGGCCTGACAAGAAGGAGAAAACCACATTGCAAACAACTTACGCAATTCTTCTGGCAAGTTGCTTGTTTTCAGAGTTCCTCTCACTGGAGGGTTACTAGGGGGTCTAGGCACAGCAACTGGGGGTGGAGCCTGGGGTCCCTGTGGTCTCAGCTCTGCAGGATGTTCCAAGGACTCCTTAGGAGCTCCAGCTCCATTAGGTGGCTGGTGATACTGCTGGTCCCTGGAGAAGAATGTGTTTTCAGTAAATTCTCTCTCTCTCTCTCTCTCTCTTTTTTTTTTTTTAACAAAAGCAAATCTTGGGACACAGAAAGCCTTTAATAACTGTAGGAAAATACCAATGAACTTTATTTCTCCTCTGCCTTCATTTCTTATCAGAGAACAGAAAGAAGAGCTTCATGGAGTTTCTGTCAATAAGCAATTCAGCTGGCTGCCATATGTAAGGACCTGTGCTAAGGGTCAAAAGAGAGAAGCAGGATTTGATTTCTCTATTCAAGGACTGTTTAATTAGAAAAATAAGTCTCATGCAGGGGGCAGACAAGGTCATCAACAAAACCAAGTAGTGTGATGGTGACATAGGTTGATGTTATAAGCATTCAGATTGAAAAGACATGACTTTTAGCTCATGATAGATAACATTTAATCATGTATCAAAAGGTAAAAAAAAAAGTCATGTATGTTTTAAAGTATTTAAGTTATTAATATATGAATGAAAAATCTGATTCCGAAGAACCTTTAAAAAAATATCTACCACACTGTGTTATGGTATGCTGGCTTTTTGATTCTCCCCCTTCCTGCATGTCAGAATGGTCCTACTGTGTGGGATTGCTCTGTGATCATTTTCTGAAGCCCAGCCTAAAGCTTCCTCCTCTAACCTTCAACAATTCTGTAAGCACTCAATTCCCTATGCTTTCTACCTAAAATAGCTAGAATTGTTCTTATTTTCTGTAAATGAATCCTAACTGTTAGGGAGACTTAAAACTGTACGTCTAACATTTTATTTCACTAAAAAGTATTCTGCAAATGTGGCAATATGTTAACATTTTTAATATCTGGATAGTGGAAAAAACACAAATATTTGTTATTTGCTATCTATTTGAAATTGTTTCATTGTGTATGTGTGTGTGGTACTGGAGATTGAACCCATGGTGCTATACCATTGAGCTACATCAAACTTAAAATAGTCCTGCCTCAGCCTCCTGAACAGCTGAGATTATAGTGTGTGCCACTGCACTGAGCTTACATTATAAATTTTTAAAAAATGTTTTGATTACAAATCTATGTGTTTATGCTTTCTATAGATTATTGCTTATTCTTTCATATTTTTATATAAGCATCATAAAACATTCTTAAAAGTCTAACATAATAGGATTTAAAATAAAATTATACAGCATCTCAACTATATTTCTAAAATATGAATGTTTAAGGATGTTATTTTACTTTACATTTTTATTAATATACAGAAAATAATTTCTATAAAATATACTTTCATCTAATGGAGATTCAGTTCCTCACTCTTATGCATTAAATCTTTTTATACCAAAAATCGCTTAGTTGTTATGAAAGATGATTGTTAGTTTGATAAAGAAGTATTAAGGCCTTGATAATATTCAAAAACTTCCATGTAAAAACAACATCATGGAGATTAATGATAGAATAAACTTTCTCTATTAAGATTATCTTCCAAGTTATCAGTAAGAGGAGAATTAGCTCCTTACCTGAATTCATTTTTCATTATTCTAAAATGATAAAATAAATCAAGGAGACCACAGCAGGGTTAAATTGATGTTATAAAACCAATTACTCTGCAGTACCATTGCAATTGTTCTGTAAATCTAAAGTTATTTCAAAAAAAAGTTTATTTAAAAATTACAATTTCCTCCCCTATTCAACACCAAACTTATTTCATAAAGATGCTTAAATTTTGTTTGTTTTCTTATATGATTATCCTGCTATAAAAATCTCTTTTTTACTAGGCACAGTAGTGCATGCCTGTAATCCCAGCAGTTTAAGAGGCTGAGGTAGGAAGATCACAATAAGTTCAAGGCCAGACTCAGCAACTTAGCAAGATCCTGTGTCAAAATAAAAAATAAACATGGGCTGGGAGTGGTTAAGTACCCCTGGGTTCAATCCCTACTAACACACACAAATTGCATTTTACTTAATTCCATTATTTTTGTTTGAGAAAAAAGAAGTGTCTGTCTGGAAAGAAAATATAAGGGTTTATGAACTTTCTAGAAAAGGGGAAATCAGGCATATAGCTTATTTGCCATTGTTAATGAGTGAGCTATTTTCCTTTCAATAAAAATTTTGAGCTAATTACCAATTTCTGTAGTTCTGAAAAATCCACTTTAATAAGATCTCCATATCTCATTCAGTTCTATAAAAACAGAATATAGTTTTAGAGTCGCATGTGAAAGTTCTACATGAACAAGAGCAAACATTTCATCTTTCTTTCCAATTTCATCATAAATTAGGAAGCTTCATTTATGAGTCTTATATAAATTAGATTCATAAATTAAGAGAAGAAAAATTTGAGAGTGAAAAGAGCAATAAGGAGAAAAATGACTGAAAGATGATATGATCTGGATATAGTTTGAGTATGTTCCCCCAGGGTACCTGGGTTGGGAGGTTGGTTCTCAGTGTGATATGTTAGAAGACACTGTGGAACCTTTGAGGAGGATTCTAGTGGGAAGTAATTAGGTCATTGAGGATGCTGCCCTTGTAAGGAATTGATATAATTCTCATAGGACCCTGGTTAATTCTTCTTTTTTCTAATATTTTTAATTATAGATGGACGCAATACCTTTTTTGGATTATTTATTTTTATGTGGTGCTAAAGATTGAACCCAGTGCCTCACAGGTGCTAGATAAGCACTCCACCACTGAGCTACAACCCCAGCCCTGACCCTGGTTAATTCTTAAAAGAGAGTTATTATAAAGAGCAAACCTAAAAAGTTGGGAGTGGTGGCACCACATGTCTGTAATTCCAGCTGCTTGGGACGCTGAAGCAGAAGATCACAAGTTCAAGAGTTCAATGCTACCCTGGAGAACATAGCAAGACTCCTATATTTAAAAAAAAAAAAAATGCAATACTTCTGCCATCATGTCAGTCTGCTATGATGTAAGGCAGTGAAGAGGTTCCTCACGGGAGACTAAATAGATATAGCCCACAAATCTTAGACTTTCAGCCTTCAAAACTATGAGCTAAATAAATATCTTTTCTTTTTAAAGTATCTTGCTTTAGATATTTTGTTAAACCAATGGAAAAAAAGAGTTAGACAACTGAAGTCATAAAAAAATCAGAATTCCTTTTCTGGAAGAAGCCTAGGAGAGGGCCAATAATGGTACTCAACGTGTATAAACGTTTTCATTACAAAAGATAATGACAGGTTATTTAAAATTTCTATTTGGAATTAATTGAATTTTAAAATTTAAAGTAAGGAATAAGATTAAACAGGAACATAAACAAGGAATATAAAAAGAATTTTATAGAAGTGGAAGTTGATATTAAAAACAAAAACTATTTTGCAACTAAAAGTTCAGGTGATCTGAAAGTAAATGAAGAAGGTGTAATTCAGAGAATATCTTAAGAGCTTTCCCTTGAAAGGCATTTTGACTAGTCACTAGTGGCTTTTCTATAACTGGTAAAGAGATACTTGTCAACTAGTTTCCACTTCCTTCTGACCTGAAAAGTTTACAGTGGGTGGTTCCACTGAGTGACTGTCACTAACCTGGGTAGTAAACCTACAGAGAATTTTGAAACATCTTTATTGCACTGTCATGATGCTTTCTCATGTTAGAAATATGTGAAGGTTAGCCCTGTCATACTTACTGACACCTTGGAAGTCCTGGAAAGGAGTAGTCTCTTTGTATAGGCCTGTCTTCTTGGTGCCAGGGACTGGGATAATTCGGGATGACCTTCTGCACAGGTGGCAGGCCTCTCACAGTTGTCCCAGGTAGGGGCTGCCCAGGCAGAGCTGGCTGGATCACTTGTTGGTAGGCTGCTCGAGGGTAGTTGTGGCCATCTGTAGGTGAAGACAACAAGGAGAACAGGGATGATGGACTTTAACTCCTTTGTAAAACAGGAGAGGTAAGTTCAGTGAAAATGTTTGTCTCCATACCAACTGAGGGGTCTGGGTATAAGCTACCATCTGTGGGGAGCCATTCTCACACGTGATCGGGTGCCTCCCGTTAAGGGTCTGAGGCACTTTGGCAAAAGTCGAAGTTTTCCCGACCCTTTCCTGATGAGAGAGCCCATCCGTGTGGGGGTGTGCCTGACCACTGACCCCGGGGACCCAATCACTGACCCTGACCTTGGAGTGCAGCCCCCCCTCAACCTTCATTGGATGGAATTCTCCCATGAATCTCTTGTTCCCTAATAAAAGGCTAGTCCCCGGCGTGCTCTCTCTCTCTCTCCTGCTAGCCCTGAGTAATCCCTGCTGTCCTGCTGGGCAGTTTAGAGGCGCGAACCAGAGAGGGGAGCCGTCTCGGACCTAGCAATAGAAATAAGGTAACTGAGTCTTGTGTTTTTATTTCGATCTCGTCTAACTAACTTTATGCCTAGAACCTCATTAATGAAACCACTGCGCAGGCCGCGTGGTAGAACCATCTCCATGATATTTTTCTTATTTCTGTACCACTACTTAATAGTTCTCAAAATTGATTCACTTTTTTTTCCCTAAATAAAAAAATTTATGCAATCACAAGTTTGGTCTTCTAATTAGAAAGCTCAAAGAACTTTTAAAAAACTCTATATAGACTCCTATTTTAATAAGATACTTAAGATAAAACAACCATGAAGACCTTCTCTCACACCATCATTTCTACCATAATTTTCCAAGGGTCCAGAACCCAAGACTAGGAGAAATTGTCCTAATGGTAGATACAGAATTGCTATTCTCTCCTTTCCACCCCTTTGCATACACACACACTCCACTTCATCTTTTGAAGAGTAAATGAATGAAAACTTGACTCATCCCTCTGGGAAATTTAGCCAACCAGTCAGCAACATCTTCCAGCTTCCATGGACTCTCTTGCCTATGTGCATTTAGGGCCAGGGCAATTTGATGATGACAGGGATTGGAGTAAAGCCAGGGCTGACAGGGACTTATGTGAATGTGTAACCTGAAGGAAGTTGGCTCTAGCCAGACCCAGAAGTAGCAGGGTCCCAAGGGAAGAAGGGCAATTCAACTGATCAGATGAGAGAATGAAGAGAGATACAGAGATAAATATAGGAACCCAGTCTGGGAACCCAGACAGGGTGAGTGAGGTGGCCTGTGAGGGAACTGCTCAGGCCCAGAGAGGCTAAAGCTTGGGGAAATCTGAGAGGTTCAAGGAAACTGGAGAGAACTAACTGGATGGCCCTTTAGGATGAACCATGAGCATCTTCTGGTGGCCCAAGCACTGCCACCTCTGCCCAGGTTAGAAGTAGGATGATCCAGTGAGCATAACTACTTGGGACAAGAAGGATCTTTTAAAAAAAAAAAAATGTATTTTTTGGTCTTAATTCTTTTTCTGATTTTAAATAATTTCTGATTATAAGTAACATTCATGTTTGTCTGCCATGTAAGTAGGCTATATGCAGGGACGCATGGTGTAATAAAACTGTCAAGAAAGTATCTTGCAAGTGTCAAGCAAGAAAGTATCAGGTAAGGTAGATTGGAACCAGAATTGAGAGGTGAGAATGAGGCTAAGAATTTAATTTCTAGTTTTGTAGGCAGTCAAGTAGCCATGATGTTTTCAAGGAAATAAACAAGGAAGTGATGAACATGAGTTCAGAACAGAAGACAATGTACATGTCATTAGTGTGGTTGCCTCCAGGTCCTCCTCTGGACTCAGCAAACTTGGTTGGGTGACCCTGGAAATGTGCCCAAGCCAGTCTCTCATGCCTGTCAAATTCCCTGGAGTCAATCTATTGTCTGTTTTAACTCTGACATTAGCAGGGTCCTTTCTGTCATGATTCCTCTGGCAAAAGTGAGCATGCCCCCCAACCTACGTCATCTCCTGACTCCAGCCAGTGGCCCTTGCCCTGCTTTGACTTAGGCTTGGTCATGACAAGTGGCAGGGTTCAAGGAAGGGACAAAGGAGAAAGAGATCTGATAGGGCCTACCCAGCATCCAGATGATGAAGGAGACCAGGAATCAGGGGGCAGCTCCATGAGTGGCAAGTGAGATCTCTGTGGTCCAGGACAAAATATTTCACAGAGGCTTTCCTTTTACTGCCTTTTTATTTTTATTTTGAGACAGGGTCTCACTAAGTTGCTAAAACTGGCCTTGAACTTGCAATCTTCCTGCCTCAGCTTCCTGAGTCTGGGATTACATGTGTGAGCCATAGCACCTGGCTGCTTTTACAACCTGCTTAGGGCAGACCAGATACACTCCAGGGAGTCTAGATTGCCAGTGGGAGTTTCAAGGCAACAGGGTAGGTCACTACTGCTGCTCCAGCTAGAAAAGAATAAAAAGTGCCACTGCCATCAGGTCACCAGACAGGGGCCAAACCTGCTTTTAGATTAGCCTTGCATAATTGGGCCATTTAGAAATCCAACTATTGATACAACCCTCTAGACATTATTGCGATTCAGATCCACCCTGCATGATCAGGTCTGTGCCCTTCTTGATCTTATCTCTCCTATGCTCTCACTGGCTTACCAGCCCCATCTTTTTCTTGAACATCTCAAGCTGGTCTCCACCCCTGGAACCTGAGTTGCCATCTTCTCTACCAGAATGTTTTTGCCCTAGATCTTCACAGTTGAACTTCTGTCATTCGGGGCTCCTCCAGACATCACCTGTTCAAAGAGACCCGCCCCTTCACCCAGTTACCCTCTCCCAACCCCAATTTATTTTCCTCATCACTCTTCTGGGTCTATGTGAGCCTGACTTACTTGTCAGCTACTTGCCTGCCTTCCTCACTAGAATGCAAACTCTGTGAAAACAGGGACCATGTCTGTTTGCCACCATGTCACCACACACAGTACTGCTTCATGAGCAATGCTTAATGTGCATATGAAGCCTGAATAGTCCCAAAGCTGACTTACCCACAGGAAGAGAAGCCATTTTGGACTCTACTGTCTGCTTGCTAAGTCTTGTGTTTCCTAAACTATCTATTTCTACTTCTTGTCTGTTTTTTTTTTTTTTAAAGTCTGTCTCCAAAAGTAGAAAGAAGAAAGACAAGGTCAAAGAGGAGAAACTGTTAGTAGCCTTGAAAGCTTTTCCAAGGGAGGGGCTGAAAGGAACTCATCTGAAGTTCTTAATATTTGGAGCCATTTTTGCTTCCCATATCCATTAATGAGTGGCTAATAACATTTTATTTGCTTTAAAAGAACTACCAAGCTCTAATCATAGGGTTTGTTTCTTTTTCAGAAAGCGGATGTTAGTGCTGTTAATCAAAAGCCTTTGAATCAAGGTCATATGATTTCTAACAGATTATTTCCCTCACAACATGTTTTTGTCTCATAGCAACAAATCGTATCATTAAAATCACTAAGGCATGTGGGCTAAGTGTTTGATTAGCTGTAACTTTCATTTCTGAAATGGCCACCTGTGGTAAAAAGTTATGTGAACAGATGAAAATGATCCACCTCATTGATTTTAAAAGTTGGGGTACTGACAGTATAATCCTCTGTGCTGTCCTTTTATTGTTTAAAACAAAGAAATATTTAATATTAGAGGGTCAACCAAATATAAGCTTCCTTTTTGTAAGTGGAACTTGACTGTTCCCCCACCCCCTGTACATTTGGCTGGTTGTATGGAAAAGTTGCTAAATAAAAAGTGTGTTTTGTCAGGTAAATGAATATCTTTTCATTGCTGAAGTTTTAATCATTCTGTTCTGTTATTATGACCATACCTTATAGTTTAGTTGGCTACTATATACAACCATGGCTAACATTTATGATCCCTTGCTACATGTCAAATACTGTTCTAGGAAGAATGTTCAGAATAGAATCTGAATTCAACATGGCCCTTGCATCCTTCATCCTCTGTCACATTATTCTCTCCCTGCTCCTCCTCCTCCAGCTCTGCTGCTGTGCTTTTGGTACTTTAACATAGAGCTCCTTGCTTCCTCGACTTTCTCAGCCTTTAGGTTTCAGCTCAGCTGTCTCTTCAAAGAGACATTCTCTGGTCAGCCTATCAACATATGTTCCAACACCTGGTTATTTCATTGATAGTATACATTATCTGTCTTTTTTTTTTTTTGATGCTGATATCTACTTCTTTTGTCTCCCCAGTAGATTGTGAACTCCACAAAGATAAAGACCATGTGTGTTGTATTCACCACTATATATGCAGTGCTTACTAGATGACCTGGCAAATATTTGTTGAATAAATTGATAAATGAATGGACAGGTTCTGTTTCTAGGTTCCATTTTCCTCCCTCCCAAACAATTAAAGATGGCTTTTGCAAGGCTTGACATCACAAAGACTACTCTTGATTAGGGGGTCACTCCTTTCCCCAGAAAGCAAAGAACAGATTTATTTTTGTTCATTCAACAAATATTTATAGAATTTCTATGGCTGGGCACTTGGTGAACTGAGATAAATAGGAAACAGTTCCCTTGAGTAGCTCAAAATAAATGGAGAGAGGAAGAGAGAAAAATCTGTCTCTGTGTGGGTGTCTGTTTTTAAACACAAACCCACACTAGTTCATGTGTGAGAATGGGAGGCATACAAGTAGGCAACCACCTTCTTAAGAATCACTGCTCAAAAATAGCTTCTTACAGACTTATCCCCAGTGCCTAAAATTCCATCAGGAGAGTATACTGTAGGAGATGGAAGGTGGGTGATGTGATAGACAAATGATTTGTTAGCATGGTAACTCCTCAGTTCTGAGGCAGTGTTGATCACACAACAGAAATGAAAATCTTGCACAATCCTAAGTGGGTGCCCAGTACTGTACGTTATTTGTCAGTCCTGTGATCCTCTTGGCCTGTGTTCACATGGTCTTCATGTTACTAGGCTTTTAGCACTTGGAATTTGTAAACCAAATCCTAAACGAGGTTTTCCATTTATCAGTGAAAACATTCAACATTTTTCTTCCTTATTAAGAATGGTATTAAGAGAGTCGGTGAGAGAGAAAATAAAATCTGATTTTCAAGTTGTCAAAAAAAACATCATAATAAAATGCAATCGGTTTAGCCAGGAAACAAAATAGCCAACATAAACTGTTAACAGGAACTCCCACAGCTGTAACCAGCTGTGGTTCCTACAAGGCAACTCCTTTCTTTATCATTTCTTCCATCTGGTTTAATTTTTCCTTTTTTAAATTGTGTGTGCAAATGATCACTTTTTAGGGTTCATGGGAACAATTGTAGGCATGTACCCACAAGCTTTATTTTATTCTGTCTCCTTGGTAGAGAAAGCAAGAATCTTATAATAAAATAAGGCCTTGCTACACTTAATTCTTTCTTTCTCTCCAATATATCTGCATCATGGGTTTTATTTGATTGTGCAGTCATGAACTCCACTCTGGTGACCTTCAACAGAAGGATTCTGAAGCAGTAGAGGCTGACTTCTCCTGGGGGTACAATGAGGAGAAAACAAGCTATTCTGTTTTCTCTTTCATCTGCTTTGAAACTTTTTTTTTAAACATGAAAGGGATGACCAGTAACCATTTTTGCTTTAACTTGCAAAAAGCTAAGCTACGCCATTTGCATGGTGATCATTATTTATTTATATATTCATTAACAGGCAAGGAAGTAATGCTCTTCTAAAGCCAAGTGGAACCACGTAGCCATGGTTTCCAACTGCACAAGCATCCCTCAGGTGAACGGCTCTTTTGAAGTGGTTTTGTTGGCAATTAAGTGCAGTTATAGCCCTGACACGAAACTAAGCATTTGTACACCTGCTCTGAATGCTTAAAATCTGTGCCAGTGAGAGGGATCTGGAAGTAAGGCATACTCTGCAGGGCTGGGCTACAGGATCCGTTAAAAAATAACAATAATAACTAAGAGCTGCTAGTATTGAGGACTTACTAGCAGCCAGCCACGTTCCTGGTGCCTTTAATACAGTATCTCATTTAGTCCCCACAGCAGCCTTCCTGGGAGTCATTGCTGCTCCAATCCTCATTAGTATTCTGGGGCTGCAGTGCCCTACAGGAAAACCACAAGCACTGTGCAACCCTGACCTCTTCCCTGTGATTAGGTGCCCTTGGGAACCAGGGCCACAGTACCTGCAGGATGAGCTAAGGCAAGCTCGTCTTTGTGCATTCTTAGTTCTGCTTACTTTTCCCTCCCTCCCTTCCTTCCTTCCTTTTTTTTTTTTTTTTTTTTTTTGCTTTTGTTGTTGTTGTTTTGGTTTGGTTCTAGGGATTGAACCCAGGAGTGCTCTGCCTCAGAGCTATATCCCCAGCCCTTTTTATTTTATTTTTGAGAGAGGATCTCTCTAAACTGCAGAGTTGACTTTGAATTTGTAATCCCCCTGCCTTAGCTTCCCAAATCACTGGAATTATGGGTGTGTGCTACTGTGTGCAGTTTATTCTCCAATTATAGAAGTAATGTTTGCTATAGAAAAATTTAACAAAGCATAATAGTTAGAAGGAAAATATTCTTGTCTCATCTTAATTCTCTGCACCCGCTTCCCAACCCTTGTCACTTTTAACAGTTGGTACAATCCTTCTGGAGTTTTAAAATGTATGAATAAACACATATAACTTAAAAAAAATGAACATATATGGGATCAGTATTGCATCTTGTTTTTCGACTTCATCTTTTTATGTCAGAATGTGGACAGTATTTTATTCTATGCAACAGGGACCTATTAGACCACTGTATAAATAAACCATAAATTGTAAATGTTCTTTGACTTATGATAGGGCTATGCCCCAATAAACCCACAGTAAGATGGAAACAGCAAATCAAAAATGCATTTACTGCACCTAACCTATGGAATATCATACCTTAGCAACATGGTACACTGTTATAACAGGGGTTGTTTACTTGTTGAGCATGTGACTGTCTGAGAGCTGTGCCTCACAAATGTCTATTAATTTCACACTGTCATAAAGTCAACAAATCTTAAGTCAGGGACCATCTGTACTCATCCAGCCCCTTGTTGATAGGCAGTATAGTACTCTAATGCAACACTGTTATGTAATAAACTTCCTTGTTCATATTCTTTTACATACTTGTTCAAAGTTTCTACAGCATAGAGTATGACAAATGAGACTTCTGGCCAAAGAAGCACATGCAAAATTCTGATACTAAAATTGCCCCCCATGAGATCACATCAACTTACATGACTATCAAAAGTGTATCAGAGTATTCAGAACCTCACTAAAACCAGGGTTTGTCTGAGGTTTTTATTTTTGCACCTCTAAACAAGGAAAATGTATCTTTTAATTTTTTTGCATTTCTTAAATGTTAAGCTTGGTTTCTTATGCATATTGGCTGTTTATACCTCTTCTGTGAATTATTCCCATCTCCTGTCCTGTCTGCCTTTCATCATCCCTCTGCACTCCCAGGATCCTAAACATCCCCCTTCCAAGTCAACAGAAGGAAATAAAACAGAAGGGAAGGTGAACTGATGAAAGAAAGCAGGTCCTGAGGTATAAGAGGTGAAGCATTCCCAGTTGGGTGTATTTGTCTTTTAAAGGAGCCTGCCAGAGGGGACAATGTTTACTTCCAAAGACTGGATTGCTAATGGCACCATTTCAGGCTTCAATGGGAAAAACACTTTCCAGTGCAAAGATCTTCTTGAGATCCTCATTATAACATTGAGTCAGATGCTTGCTTTGTCTGTGACACTGAGACTTTCTACTGTTAGTAGATAAAGCTCAGGCCTTAATATCACAAAGCCTTTGACTAAGCATTCATGCTTCTGCACATTTACCCAAGAAATTGATCAGACATGCAGATAAAATCTTGTGTGCATAATGTTTGCTGTAGCACCACTTGCTGAATCATAAAACTGGAAACTAGTTGAAATGTCCAAAAATAGAGAATGGGTTAATAACAATTTGGTAGATCTATCTGGTAAAGTACAGTGCAGCATTTTTAAATGATTCTGGAAGAAGTACCACTCAATGTCATTTTATGCAAAGGAAAAAAAACACTAGAAGTAAATAATGTCAGAACCTTAACAAGGAATTATATTTGAGTGATGGAAATCCAAGTCTTTTTTCTTTTTTGAGCTTTTGGACATATTTCAGTTGGGAGGAGGTGACCAAATATTATAGCTATGACCAGAAAAATTATCTTTAAATGTAGATAGCAGAATGTTAAAAAGTACCTCATGGTATTATGCTCATAAAGTATTCCTTTTTTTAACCTGGAAATCACTGGGAAATAAACATAGGCCTGGACTTGCCAAAGTTCAGTTCTCAGTGAGTCATACTTAAGGGAATCTACCACCACACCCATGCTGTGACTGGGCAATCAGAGCAGCCAGTGGCATCCATGCCCCTCCCACACCCTTTCTCTGCCACATCTAAGGGAAGAAGAATGAAGAGAAAGAAGAACCCAAAAGCCCAAGAATATGAACAACAGATAAGTTTTCTAGAAATCATTTGGGTCAGCTCTCTACCTTTAGGCAGGTTTCAGGTAAACTAACCCAGACAGAGGCAGCTACTTTGTCCTTAAAATTTCCTGAGAAGGTTCCATGTGAGATAGGTTTGGGCTAAGAAAAAGCATCCTCTCAAGGTCCTTGCAAATCTAACCACACATGGGCCTCTCTACATTTGGACAAGTCTGTGCTGGTCTAGTGACATGAGGTATTGATGTAGGACCTTGTTTCTTCTGTCACCCAGCCCAGAATGTCCACAGGCAGTAAGGATCACTTACATGGTACCCGGGGAAGGCACGTTCCGGGACAATGGCAATAGTTCCATGGAGCATGTGGGGAAGGATTGGGAGGCAACATCTGGGCACACGCTGGATACCTCTGTTCAAACTGAGGGAACTCTCTAGACCTGAGAGGTCCGGGGAGGTCCTGAAAGCAACACACGGAGGTGAGGGGCAGGGGCCTTTCCAGCTGTCTGATGCCCAGGACATCCTGGGGTTGGGAATCGTACCCCGTGTCTATTGTCGGCACATCTGGGGCTGTTCGGTTCCTGTGGGGCTGTGGTGGAGGCATCGTGTCTTGGCTACTGCCGGAGGAGTCTGCTGAGGCATTGGATAAACTTTGGTCTGATTTGTCTGAGTCATGGCCAGTGTCAGGAGAAGCTGCTGAAAGCTGAGATTCCAGCCATCGATGACGTTTTTCCATAAATGAAAACTGATGCTGTAGTGGGAGGGCTCCAACCACAGACTCAGGCTCAGGCTCACTGGCTGCAGAGGAACCTGAGGAAAAATCTTTGCCTGGGTCTGGATGCCTCCTGAAGAAACTGTCTTCGGTCTCCTCCAGGACTTTAGAGCGTAGGCAGCTGATCTGCTGGGACATAGGCTGATATTGATTTGCAAGTTTCAGGGGAGGGTGAACCTGAGGAATGTCTCCTGGGGAATGGAGAGGATCTTTAGGTGCAGACAAGCCGTTGGGCGCCATGTTTCCTATATTTGGAACAGGTGGTTCTGATTCCTCTTCCAGGGAATATTCTGGGATTGGTTTGAGCAACTGACTTGGGTATGGTTCTGATTCATCAACCTCCACAGGAATGCTTCGGTTCATTCTAGTTTCTGGAACAAGAGAAAACATGCCATAGCCTTAGCAGACAGTTCAATTCTTGGAGTCCCCACTTTATGACCTTAAGGGACCTCCTTCAGGATGTGGTTTAAATTAACAGTAGTGTGACACCACTGTGCTTGCAGGGCCCCAATCACATAAAATTGTTTACTTATCCTCCAGGCAAAGCCGCTAATGCTTATGAAGATATTTTATCTGGAAGACAATTCAAAGAAAGTGACTAGAAGTCATCCTGTGGTAAAAGTCACTCACCAGCAAGGAGAAAACATGGATGAAAATCAACTGCCAGGTATTGAGAAAAGAAATTATCATAATGTGGGGCTGCTTCATGTGTGTTTGGAATACACGATGAAATGCATTTCAGTAACTGATGTGGAATGATTTCCAAGATATAGTGTAAAATGTCCAAAAAAAGAAAGAAAAAAAAAAAAAGCAAGGTACAGAACAATGCTGCTACTTTGTGTAACAAAATTAGGAGAGGGGAATGTGTGTTTATCCTTGTGTGTGGGTATCTGCTTATACCTGCGTAAGAGGTGTGAAGGGTTTGGGGATATTAGTACATTGCCTTTGAAGATAGACTAGGCTGGGGAAGATGAGTGGGAGGGAGAACTTTTGAACTTTTACAATTTTGCTCTATTGCTTAATTAAAAAATAAATAATTTTTTTTTAATTAGAAAAACAAAGCACAAGTTTAAAACACACTGAAAAAAGGTCATAATGACATTTTCCACTTAACAATGTTAGGTCATTTGGAGAACTTAATTCCCTCTGGGCAATCTAAATTGACCATATGGTTTATGTGTGTGGTTAAACTGGTCATTAAATTAGAGAATAGAGCCCACTGTCCAAGCAATATTATTTTAATCTATAAAAAGAGAATTCTTAGCTAGGCATAGTGGTAGTATATGCCTATAATCCCAGTGACTCAGGAGGATAAGGCAGGAGGATTGGGAGTTTGAGGCTAGCCTCAGCAATTTAGTGAGACCTTCAGCAACTCAGCAAGACCCTGTCTCTAAACAAAATATAAACAAGGACTGGGGATGTGGCTCAGTGGTTAAGCGCCCCCTGAGTTCAATCTCTCATAAAAAAAAAAAAAAAAAAAGGAACTCTTAATCAGCCTAACGATTTCCTTCCTCTTATCATCAATTGGTTGAAATGATGACTGGCTCAAGGGGAAGTAACAGGCAGGCCGGTGTGGAGTGGGGGCATGGGTGGTTTGTAGAAGGCTGAAGAGAAGATGTGGTAAAAAGGCAAGTAAGTGAAAAAGAAAAAAATCCCAGAGGTTTATTCTACGCAAGGCCTTTGTACATAGCACACTTCAACTACGAGAGAGAGAGAGAAAAGAGACTGTGTGTGGATTTCTAAATTTTTACTTTGGATCCATGCAGCATTTCAACCACAAACGTTTACTGAGGGCTTACTGTGCCTGAAGTCACTGAGTACAGAAATTATTGTTC
This sequence comes from Urocitellus parryii, assembly GCF_045843805.1. Taxonomy (NCBI): domain Eukaryota; kingdom Metazoa; phylum Chordata; class Mammalia; order Rodentia; family Sciuridae; genus Urocitellus; species Urocitellus parryii. The sequence goes on along the minus strand of NC_135538.1, from coordinate 50,949,166 downwards.
TAAGACAGCTTTTGAAGAACATGAATTCACTTTCTCTTGTGCCCTGAACCCAATCCAATGGGAACAAGACTGCATTTTGAAATGCTCCCCCTTTGCAGAGGTGAAGCCAACAGTTTGCTACCAGATGTATCTTTTGCTTTTCTTTTTCTTCTTTCTTTCTTCTTCTTCTTCTTTTTTATTTTTATTTTATTTTATTTTTTCCTGTGCTGGGGACCAAACCCAGGGCCTCATGCATACTAGACAAATACTCTACCACCAAGTTACATCCACATCCTTTACCAGGCATGGTGGCCCATACCTGTAGTCCCAGCTATTTGAGAGTCTGAGGGGGGAGGATCACTTGAACCCACAAGTTGGAGATCAGCCTGGACAACATAAGAAGACCTTCACCTCAAAATAATAAAAACAAATAGCTGCCTATAGAAAGTTCCCTGGCTGGCCCTCCCTCTTCCTTCAGTCTTTCCCTTCTGGTTTGTCTCCTCTCCAGGTTGTTGTGTCCCTTGTCCCTTGACTCTATAGAAAAGAGACCTCACCATCTAAATTGATTAGATCTTGGAAAAATGAGTAAGAACCTACCCCAAACCACGAATAGTTCGCCTTTCTACTCTCTAAAAATGCTCACCATTGTTTTCCTTTCTTCCTTACAATTTGTCTGCAGCTATGAAATTGAATATGCCCTACAACATGCTCTTCAGCTGGACAGGAAACAAAAGTATTTTCTCAAGGATTGGCTGAGTGCTGGGTAATCCCCTGCTTGCATCTGTGAGCCCCCAGCCGAATGAGAGGACAAAGAGATGCAGAAAGTGAGCCAGCTAAGGAGGACATGACTCCAGCAGCTCTTGCTTGTCAGGTGACTCCTTTCCATTGCCTCCACTTCAGGCAGCTCAGGGACAGCCGTTTACAATCTCCCTAGATTTCTAAGCATGAATGAGAAAATGCTTCTTTCCAGAAAACAAGTTGCACATTTGACTCTTCTAGTTGAGGGGCCTCCGGAGGCTTGGAGGAAGCTGATATAAAAGGTGACTAGAGTGGTTATTTCATGACTGCGAGTCTGAGGTCCATCAATGGTTACTTATGGCTGATTTGGAAAGGAACACAGGGCCCCTCAGATGATAGTAAATAAACCTGCCTTGACATAGCCAACCTATTAGTAAAACTATAGGATTAGTAATCACTACAAACACAAAATGGACCCTGATGTTTTAAATATGTTGCTACCTTACTTTGGATCCATGCAGCATTTCAACCACAAATGTTTACTGAGGGCTTATCAAATACTCAAATAGCAAATAATTATGGAAACCTTACTGTGTCCTATGTGGTTCATCCCCCTTATAAGGCATGTGCTCAATAAAACTCCTTCCTTCTAAAATATCTATAAGTGAACAAAATCCAAGAGCTACAGAAGGTTATACATTGAAAAAATAATCAAAATTCTTTAAAAACAAATTTTTTTATTGTGACAATAGAGATTGTACCCAGGCCTTGAACATGCGAAGCAAGCACTCTACCACTGAGCTAGACCTCCAGGCCTCAAAATTATTTCTAAAGACATGTAAAGTATTATCCCTACCTTTAGGTTTCTTTTGATTCAGAACAAGAAAAAACAAACAGAAAGGAAAGCAAAGGCTCTACCTCAGGGCCTTTGCACTTGTCATTCCCTTTTATATCTGCATGGCTCTCTTCCCTTCTCCTTCAGATCTTTCCTTAGCTGTCCCCCTGTTAGTGAGATATGCCTGGGCACAGTTTCTAAAATTTTTACACTCTCCTCCCACTCTGTTCTCCCTTGCCTGTTTTTCTCCTCTATAGCAATAATCACATCTTATATAGTATCTAAATGTATATTATAAATGCAAATATATAGTAGATTACTACTTTATTGCCTCTCCCTTCTTTCCAGAATAGACACTTCACAAGGGCCTATTTTTCAACTGTTCTAGTCACAGCTCTATTCTCAGCACTTAAAACTGTACCCAGCACTAGTAGGTGTATAGTCAAGATTTGCTGAATGAATAAATAATTGATGCCTATTTTAGACCAGGCAGATCTGCGTAGCTAGAAGGATCACTGATAGATGTTAGGATCCATGGGGGGCTAGCAGGGAGTATCTGGTGGGCCAAGTTCTCAGGGCTCTTATAATTATGCCACATGGGTGACCCTGACCACTGCTTCTCTTTCCTACTCTCACAAATATTCATGAAATGTTCACTGATTGTCAAGCTGTCAAGGCAGGCCTGGGTCATGCCTGAGAGATCCTGCCTATGGGCAGGGTTGACCATAGCTGTCACCGACAAAATAAGAATATTCCACCAGCCAGTGAGATGGGCCATCTGTTTTTTGGCTCCACACAGGGAGTGCTGGTCTGTTTGTATGTCCACAGAGCTCTGCCCAGAACAGAGGAGGGAAAAGCCCACTTGCCACTACCACATGGGCCCCTTACGGCCCCAACCCTCTGCCAGAAGTGGCAGAATATGGCCAACTCTGCCAGCCCTCTCCAGGCAGTCACAGAGGACAGTTATATACAAACATACATCAGGGCCACACGGAGATATGTGGGTTTTGTTGGAGATGAAGTTTTATTTGTTTTGTCTTTAATATAAACATTGTAAAAAAAAAAATGGACCTTAAAAATATCACTGAGTGTCTCTTCACTGCTAACCATTTTCTCCTCTTTTCTTCCAGACCTTCTCCATATACTGTGCCTGTGGTTATAACCCCAGTACGGTCTGTGCTGCAGTCCTTAACAGAAGGCCACCTGGATTGAAGTAGAAAATGCATGTTTTCTAGCCATGACCTAGAGAAAAAGCACTGACCCCCAAGAGGACAGAATATCTGCTCACCAGGACCCGGGACTCCAAACACCTGCATTGTCTAGACAGTCTGGCCTCCTGTGGTGCTCAGAATGCCTGGGAGAAACTGAAGCCTGTCTGGCCTGGAGGACAGTGACCATGATTACTGCACTGGGACCCATCCCTGAGGGAAAAGGACTTGCTGGAGGATGAGGAGAGTTTCTGGCTCAGACTCCCCTTGTGAGGATCCTAATGCAGAAGTCCAGGCCCCACACATAGGGATTATGAGGTGGGGCCAGGGCCTCCCAGTGTCTTAAGTCCCAGATGTAAACAGGTCCTCTCTTGCTTTGCCAAGAGGAGTGAAATCTGTACAGTTTGGCAATAACTCTCAGAAGTTTTAAAAACTCCTGACCTTTGACCTAGTAATTTCACTTCTGAGAATTTCCTCTGCAGAGCATGTATGTGCACACTGTGTGAAATGAAGAGGCTATGAAGATGGGCAGTGCAGAGAGGTTTATGTAGCCAAGACTAGAAACAACCCACATGTCCAAAGAAGTGCTGAGTTTTAAAACTGTTCTGTATCTAGACAATGGATATTTGTATCTTAAAAAAAAAAAAAATGAGGAAGTGCTGTGTGATTGAAATGGAAGCAGCTACAAAACTTATTAAATTCAAAAAATTAGAGAACAGTGTGTAGGGTATGCCACCTTTGCATGATGTGGGAGCACAGCTACACGTCTCCCCTTAGAAATTAGGAACAATATTTGCCTCCAAGAAGGGAACCGGATGACTGAGAAGAGGGCAGGAGAGAGATCTCCCTTTCAGAATGGTTTATACCTGTTAAGTTTTATACCAAGTACCTACATGTCTCTAATAAAAACGAAAAGGAGCCAGGTGGAGTGGCGCATGCCTGTAATCTCAGAGATTTGGGAGGCTGAAGCAGGAGGATCGTGAGTTTAAAGCCAGCCTCAGCAACTTAGTGAGGCCCTGAGCAACTTAGCAAGACCCTGTCTCAAAATAAAAAAAGGCTGGGGATGTGGCTCAGTGGTGAAGCACCCCTGGGTTCAATCTCTGGAACCAAAAAATTACATTGAATTAAAAAATAAAAAGGAAAAGGAAAAGTGGTGTTGATTCTGATGTTCACAAAGATTAAGAACCAATGTGAATGAGGAACACATAAGCCTCCCAGGAGAGAGTGAACGTGTCCCTCAGAATAGAAAAACCATTTGTCAGAGGGTGAGGATGTTTCTGGGGTGGGCATAGAGGAGCAGGAGCTATGAAGAGCCAAGTCCCAGAAACACTGACCAAACTGCGACAGTTTACATGTGAGTCTAGTTCATACTCCTGATCCGACTCTAAAGAGAAAAGGTTTTCTTGTCTAAAATCTCATTGCCCTTTGGGCCGAGAGCTGTGTCTCCAGTTCTTTGATTCGGACCACCTTTCTGATTTCATGATTCTGCCTTCAACTCTCTATCAATTTCTCTGTCTCAGGCCTCCTCAGACCCCAGACCTTTCTCCTGACTCCTCTATCCTGCTCCACTCCCCCCCCACCCCACCCCCAGCCTGGTTTTGCAGATAAGATCTTATCCAGATGTCAGCAACCTTGACATCCTTGACAATGCTCCCTGGTTTCCCATCCACAGAATTTCCCACACTTTCCCCCCACCACCATTTTTTCTGTATATAGCTCTGCCAACCTCCTCGAGCTGCCTCTAACCCTGCTCACCTCTATTCCCAGCATCCTTCACCTCCTGTAGCACATTTTGCATTAAATTACTAGTATTTCAAAACAGAGTCTTTTAGTCTTCACAATCGCACCTTTCTGATCTCCTAGTCCATTAGAAGCTTCTTTTCCCCCCATCAGGCCTGCCTTCCTTTCTGCAGGTCCATTAGACCCCAACCTGGCCTGTGTGGGAAGCAAGTCTCTTTCAGGGTACACATTAGCAGAACTAAAGCCTACCTTCACAGTAACTGTGGCTTATGCCTTCCAGATGCTCTTTACTCAGAATCAACACTTATTTCTAAGATGTGGGAAAATACACAGTGATTGAACACATTGGCTCTGAACTTAGACTCCCCAGACTTGACTTCTTTCTCTGACAGCTGTGTAATTAGATTGACAAAATTACTTAACTTCTCTGGACCTTTTTTTTCTCATCTGCAAAATGGAGAAATAGCAATACTTGCTCCAGAGGGATAAAAGAAGACACACAGTACTGAATGCAGAGCCTGGACCATATCAACCTCTTAAAAAAATTACCTTTGTTATTATTTTTCCTGCAGTGAGTGATTTGGCTTTGGAACTCTTTTTTTTTCTAGACTGTGTTGCCTGGTTTTATACCCAGGTGCTAAAAGTACCATATGAATCTAATATATGGACACTGAATCTTTTCAACCAATATGTACATATGAGAGTCATTTCTAGCACATTTGATTAGCATCATCTCATTTGGTCCTTGAAGAAGCCTGGGCCACAGAAGGGGGAAAGGTACCATCCTGCCATTCCTGTTCCACAAAGGCTTAGATACCTTATGTCCAAAGTCACACAACAAGTGACTGGTAAAAGCAAATCTTACCTGTAATCTGCTACGTCTTTCCATTAAACCATACAGAACTTTTCTTCCAAAGGACTAAATAGTAAATCATTTATGCTTTATGGGCTTCACACTGTCTCTGTCTCATATTCTGTTTCTTATTCTTATTTTAAACAACCCTTTAGAAATGTAATGATTCTTAGCAATAGGCTAGTATAAAGAGATCACAGTTACCTTTGGCCCAAGGGTTGTAGTTTATTGACCACTAACACAGATTATACTGATATACCAAAATACAAGCCTAACGAAGTGGATCTACCCAAGAAACTTTACCCTTTGTTAGCAATCACTTGTTAATATTTATTGAATGGTTACTATGTGTGAAATACTGTTCCAAGTTTTTTATATGCATTAACTCATTTAGTCCCCATGGTAACCTTAGTTGATAGGTACCTCACTTTATAAATGGGGAAACTGAGGCATGGGGAAGGTAAAACTTTTCCTCAAAGTCACATGGCCAATAAGCAGCAGAACTGGGGTTCAAATCTGAGCAGTTCAGCCCCAGATCCTGTGCACTGAACCATGTGTATCTTGTGTGGGAGCATTGATGGATATTTGGGAGAGAAAGAGGAGATAAAGGAATCCATGGAGCCTCTCGATGCTTCTGGATTAAATATGTTTCAGACTGATTCACCTTGATGCTAAGGGATGTTAAAACATGCCACCTGTGTTCTGTAAAGCATCACCAGGCTGGAAACCTGCAGGAGCTTTCCTTCATGCCATTGTAATAGAGGGTACAGAGGCAACTGCACAGGCATCTTGATTTGAGAAAAGCACTTGATTGGATCTCATTAAATTTTAATCATAAACTGAATTCCAAATAAATTGAAAACTGGTTGACAGAGCACAAACAAAGGGTGATGATAAATGGTGATGCATCTAGAGAGGGGATATCTTCCAGGGACGCCTCTGAGCCAAGGACGGGAAGGATTTAATGAAGGTATTACGTCCCTGCAAGAAGACAAATCACATAGCAAGGAAGAGAGGGAGGGCAGGAGTGAGCAGCCTGGGTAATTAATAAACCACATTAACAGCTCCTAAATAGTCAAGGCTGGGTGTTCACCAACCGCTTAGGTTTTTTTTTTTTTTTTTTTTTTTAAGTATTTTCTAGGTCAACCAGAGGGTTGAAGAGTTCTGTGAATGCAAAACATGCATATTTCAGATGGACATAATAAATAAATATATAAATTTATAATTGAGAGGATCCTCAGATTCAATTTGGATCAGATACTTTCCATTATAGATTCTCAAGGTCTTAGTTTTCATTCCCCAGAGAATAATTTTTAATGTGTCTTAAAGACATGATTTTTTTTAAATCTATAAACTCATTAATGTTCTTTGTTTACTGTCCAAATGCATGCAAACTTACATAACATTGGTTTTGCTTAATGGCTCAGATTCAAACTCCAGCAAACATATGCTTCCAAGTTCACTTGCAGAACTTCCCTGTCAGAGAAATTCTTCCATTAAGTTTGCCAGAGAATTTGCAACAGTGTGAGGCCTGGAAACAAGGCGGCGTTTACTGATCCCTGGATACAACCCTGCATAGGAAGACTCAGGTCAGGCAGAGCACAGCATAGTGTGAACTGTCCTGATTTGAGGAAGTCTACTCTGGGGTTCCTGAGAGCAGGTGAGGGAGGAGCAGGTGGACTCAGGGGAGCAGATTCATTCTGCCACTTTGGAAGTCGGTTGTAAACATTTAGAGAACAACCTCAATCCAGCCCATGTTCTGGCTGTCGTTGTTTTTGTTTTCAGATAAGATGGGTTTTTATTGAGTACACATTTGTGATCCCTAATTCAGTCCAGGCCACAGAGCGCAGGAGAGGAAGGGATGGAAAGCCAGAAAGGCGTATGGAAGAGGAGAGAAGTAGGGCATGTGGGGAAGAAGTAGGGAGAGAGACTCATTTAATTGTAATTTGTATGTGTCACGGGTCAGGTGGAAAAGGAGGAGAAGAATGAACAGAGGTCAAAGGCAAGAGCATTGCCTGGAAAGCCGGTAGCCACAAAGAGTCTGGACAGACAGCTCAGAGGAGGAAGCAGCTCAGGGATGCGAGGGAGACCTGTTGACCCTGAGAGGAAAAAGGGAAAACACAGAACACTGCCAGGACAACAATGCAGCAGAGGAAAGCCAAGTTCCCTCATTGCTGAGGGAGCTGCCAAGGTCCCCTGCAGCCCAGGTCTGCAGGGGGTTGCACGGGTGGGGGCTCCCCAAGGTCCATCCCATCCCTCCCAAATAGCTTGACTTCAGCTGCCTCGGCAGGGAACCAAGCCAATCTGGCACAACTCCACAGGCCACCATGTGGAGGAAAGGCCGCCCCTCCTCAGCCAGTTTACAACTTCTGGTCTCCAGGAAGGTCTGAGTGCACACCAGAGAGCACACACACGCAGGCGCGGAATGAGCTGGGCGGTCAGGCTGCCAAGCACATGTGGGCTCCAGGAGGCCTGCTGGGCGCAAGACAGGGAATGTCGGAGGGAGAAAGGACAGCCTGGGTTTCAGGAACTAAAAATATCTTGGTGACAATGCATTGAGAAGAAATAGGAGAGGCCCAGGGGGACAGCTTCTTGATTCCAGTCCTCAGATGCTTTCTCACGAAAGGCCTGCTGGATTGTTGTGATAAGGAAATGTGATCAAACATTAGGGGTCATTTAGTTGGATCTGAAAGGAATTTAAAGTTTAATGTGCCTCATCTGTGTGCTTTTTTTTTTTCCTGCAGCAGTTGCCTGCAATTCATATATGTACGTTTTTAAAGGCTAATCTAAAATTGCCTGCAGCAGAAAAATGATTTGAATTCAGGATATATCTGAGATTTTCATTCTTCGATGTGTAAAACATTGATTTAATTTAGACAAACTGCTCCACCATCATCTATCTTGCTGAATGCCTGCTAGAGTATGCCTGCAAATATGACTTTCTCCTCTCCTTTTAATTTTCAGAGCATTTGAAAGTCACGAACTCCTTAATCCTGGGAGAAGCAGGCTTTAGTGTTTTCTGTCTTTGCACCCTCCAAAAATGAGAATCCCTGAGTTAGAAAGTTTTCTCTCCAACACAATGACATATTATCTAGACCCCCACTCCTAGTTAACCACCCCCATGCAATGAACAGAGCAGAGTGGCTGCATTAACCATCTGACCCTCCTTGTAGAATGATTTGAAGTGGCAGTACCAGATAAGAATAAGGAGGCTGAGGCTGGGGCCTTTGGAGATTGACACGAGATAGCAACTGAACAATAGTTTGCCTGATTTCAGATAATGGTGCATGGTTATTTGAAAGTAAAACTGGGAACTTGCTGCAGGTGAAATGTTGAAATTCCTGTACTGTCATCCCAAAGAGAGAGAGAAACATCCAAAACATGCCAAGGGCAATAACAAGGCCTCAATATCCCACAGAAAGTTCAGCAATAACAAAAGCTCTGAATCAGTCTGTCCCAGTCAGCCAAAGCCTGTTGGAACTGTCCTGACAGAGACAAATTGCCCAAAAGAAACAATAACAATTTTTTTTTTTTAAGCAGTGGTTTGGAAAAGGTTAAGAATTCAGCATATCCGCCATCTAATAATGAGTCTAATCATAATCATCACCCTTCCATGATGCTAGGATATGTTTCACTGTTTCCTTTCCCCTTCCATTAAAGGACCCCCACACAGGCAGCTCCAGCCAGGAGACTTTGCCAGCAAAGTCAGTTACTGGCTTCTGGAGCCAAGCTTGCCTGCCAGTTCTCTGCCTCTGTGAGCACGGGGCGATGCTTCCTGGGTAACCCAAATGGGACATGAACTAATTCAAGAAATCCCCTGTTTTCTCCTATGTGCCTAGAGCCAATGATGACGCCTCAATTCTAGACAGCCCTCCTGCAGTGCCACTCGGCCACCCTGTCTCCTCCAGTCCCAAGGGCTGCTTTACCTGTGGCCTAGAGAACAGATGAGTGAAACAGAAATCAAAGAAACTTACATGGAAGGAGCCTTGGCACCTCCAAGGCATTTGACAGTATGCTGGCTTCTGGGGGCTAGAAAAGTATAAAAAAACAAAGTCCCTTTTCTTGGGCTAACCAACTAATAGCAGGAGATAAGATTTATGCGCGTAGTAATCACTATACAAAACATATCTTCTAAGACCACCCATTACGGCTACCCCTCTGGGACAACCCTAGCCTTGTTTTGTTAGACAGGAATGTAGACATCATCATATTAGTTCACACGCACTCACTTTACCGATGAAGAAATCCAGGCCTCGGGGAGCCAAAGTGAATTGCCCAAGAGATGGAACCACACAAAGTGGTGAGAGCTTGGAGCCAAGTTTCCTGTCCTTTTTAAAATGTATTTACTTGAACTATTTTCTCCCATTCCTTTAAAAATCAACCCCCCCCCCCCCCCCCCGTTCTAAGAGACCTCCTTAGCCAGGTACGGTGGCATGTGCCTATAATCCCAGCGGCTCAGGAGGCTGAGGCAGGACTGTGAGTTCAAAGCCAGTCTCAGCAAAAGTGAGGTGCTAAACAACTCAGTGAGCCCTGTCTCTAAATAAAATACAAAATAGGGCTGGGGATGTGGCTCAGTGGCCAAGTGCCCCTGGGTTGAATCCCTGGTACCCCTTCCCCCCCCAAAAAAGGGACCTCCTGGACCTGGAAGTCACAAGAAGCTCGATGAGCTTCTAAAACCAAGTACTAGTTTCTTCCTGGAGAGGGGCTGGGGAGGCTTATATCCAGCCCCCACAAGCTGAACCGGATTTCCTGGCCTAAGAATGCACTGTTGATTTTTTTTTCCCCTGCATGGAAATCAGGATAGAGAAAATTTGGGAATTTTCCTTCCCACTCTGTCCCTGACGTTTTCTGGGGCTGGAAGCCAATTACTTAATTTTTGCCATCGCCAACTCCTTCTCTGGAGAAGTGGGGTTTGAATTCTTGATGGCAACTCTAGGGACACTGAGTACCTAACAAACTGTTCCCAGGCAGCTCAGTAGCCGGGGCCGCCCCTCCTCAAAGAGTTAATCTCGGCTCGCCTGTTTGAAACACTAAACCAGCAACACATTTTGGCTGCAGACACTCACTATCATCTTCTCAGTCCAAGCTGGTCTCCCTACCAGCAAGTTAAAGGTGGAGAGAGGAGGGCAGAGGAAATGTAGGGGAAGCACATTTCAGCAAAGGAGAAAACAGTGTTTTGGAAAATGGGTCAGTGGTTAAGAAATCAGAGGAGGCAAAACAGCACTTACCTTAGATCCACTACGGACAGACAAACTGGGGCCCAAGGAGTGGTCACGCTCTCTGTTTCTCTGTCTTGGGTCTCTCTCCACCGACCTTCCTCGCCTCCTCCAAGCCCAGGTAAGTTGTAGAACAGGCTCTGAAACAGGAAGTGGAAGTTGTATGCAAATCTCTACGGAGGCTAGGAAGCCTCTGCTCAGAATCTCCCTGTGGGCAGTGAATCAACGGCTAAGTCACTTTATTTTTTTAAAACAGAAACCTCCTTCATTCACTAGAAAGAGGCAGTGACCAATTAGGCTGTATTTTTGTTTTCACCACCCGGCTAAGAAACTTCGGAGGAATGCCCTGGGCCTGGGGGTTAGAACAGGGCCCTCCCCAGGAGGTGTCTGGGAGGAGACAAACTTGGGTGTTAAAGTTGCTAATGCGTTAGCAGCTTCAAAGGAAGAGGAGGATGGGGACAGATGATGGGGAGGAATAGCAAACAAGAGCTTCTGACTGTCTCCTTTAACTGCTTAAAACATTTGCTGCCCATGACCATGGAGGGGGCAGGCCCTGCCCATGCCCCCTTTCCCCCATCTCTCTCTCTCTCTCTCTCTCTCTCTCTCTCTCTCTCTCTCTCTCTCCACACACACACACACACACACACACACACACACTCAGTCCTCCTCTGGCTTCCCATTTCTTGACCTGTGGTTAACTTCATCCCCTTTCCATTGTTTGATCAGTAGCCAACATAATTACTGTTGAAGGAGATGCTAGAGGCAGGATTAGCCTCAGCAACATACACATATGTAGGTGCAACAGAGGGTGATGGGAGTCACATCAGTGGGGATTTTGGAGCCAGAAGGCCTGGACATGGACCACCTGAGCTTCTATACACAGTGCTCCCGCTGCTGGACTTGGCTGCTTGCTGAAGAAGTATGAGATTAGGCCCTTCTGCTGGCTGTCTCTCCACCCTCATGCGAGGGACAGCCCTAGAGCATCCCCATCCAGATTGTCCCCTGTTCTGCTCAAGCATGATACATACCTACAACAGATTGTTCAACATCCTACAAAGGAAGCATGGTTTTTGAAAAACAGGATAACAAATATAATACACGTTTTGGTGTATCTTTTTACAGCAAAAACCTTTTGCTGTTAAAAATCAAATATTGCCGGGTGCAGTGGCACACACCTGTAATCCTAGTGGCTTAGGAGGCTGAGGCAGGAGGATCTCAAGTTCAAAACCAGCCTCAGCAACAGCAAGATGGTAAAAAACTCAGTCGGACTCAGTCGGCCCTGTCTCTAAGTAAAATGCAAAACAGAGCTGGTGATGTGATCAGTGATTGAGGGCTGCTTGGTTCAATCCCCGGTCACTCCCCACCACCCTAAAAAATCACAAATATTTATGTTTATTATTTCTACATGCTCACCTAGAATAGTCACCTGAGATGTTATTTGGTGAAAAATATTATCCTATTCTTGCATACACATATGACAGATGCACACACACACACACACACACACATATGTAGATTTGTGTTCATTCACCACTGGTCCCTAGCACCTAGGGTATGGCTCAGAACATTACAGGCAATCACTATCTACCTATTAGATGATCAAATCAGAAATCTCTGGAAGGATGCAAGACTAATGGTGTTCACTTCAAGGGAACAGGATTGAGGGAAGTAAGTGAGAACAGAGTGCTTAATTCTATACACACATTTGGGTTGATTGCTTTTTCCCCCACAAGCATATAGTAATTTTTCACTAAAAATAAAGTTTAAAATTTTTTAAAATGTACTTATTACCTTGACCTTGAACTCTGTTTCAAAATTATTATCCGAACAATCTTTGGGGATGTAGAAGCTGGGGTTGCAACTGAATGGTAGAGTGCTTGCCTAAGATATGAGAAGATGGGTTAGGCCAACAGCACTATAAGAAAAAAAAATCACTAGAATGATCTGTTGGGGTGTAAGGGGAAATAGCACTTTTTTGTGAAATAGTTGGTACCAGGGTAGTTTGAAGAAGCTGTCAGTGTTGGGAGATGAGAACAGAAAAGAATAGCATGGGGAAAGAATAGTAGGGAGAGCAAGGGAAGGGGAGAGATGAAAAGATCTTTCTCTTCTCTTAGATGTCCTTGAGTGGATTGGGAAAAGCTGGGAAGACACTTCTGTCAAATGCCACATCTGGAACACCATCCATCAGGAGGAAAAATTGGAACCTTTTCTTCCAGTGCTCCGCCAACTATTTCCAGGGATTCGGGGCCTAAGGACTCAGTGGGAAGAGCATCAGTGCTGAAATGCTGCTCTTAACTGCTGTTAGCTGAGCCTTTCTTCCCTCTAAATTCATCCTGGGCAGGAAGGCAGACATGTGGGAAAGTGGCCTTGGCTGAGGCCCCCCCCTGAAAAGCAGACTGAGGATGTAAATGGTTTAGAGTATTCTGGACTGGAGAAATTTCTGTTTGAACATTCCTATTGCAATTACAGCAAAATATGGGTGACAGGGGGATATCAGGGAGACTGAGATATAAATACCTCTAGGCCCAGGGGCTTCCTGCTGGTTTTCAGGCTAACACATCTAGCCTTTTAGGTGCCATCTCAGGGGAGCATGACCTCATTGAGGACCTGTTATCACATTTAATCCTCCAAACCGTCCTGTGAGGTGCATTGGCTATCATCCCCCCTTTACCTTTGAAGAAACTGAGGCCCAAAGACATTGGGTAACTTCTTCAATCACACTCATGTATTTGATGGAGGAGGATTGAGATGCCCAGCGGTCTCACTACCAGTTCCTCCATTATCCACTTGCAGTCCGTGTTTCCTGAACTCAGGTGGAGCACAGTAATTTGCTTTCTTTGCACAACTCTTGACAACACTCCAGAGGGGAATGAAAGGTGTAGGCTATACAAGGGTGGGGCTGTGACTGTGCCAGCTAGTCTCCCTGGTGCTATTTATACAGTGACAGCTGCAGAATTAATAGATAGAGCAGCTAAGGTGTGGGTCAGCCCTCCCTCCTGCTAAAAGGAGGGGAGAATTTGTGTCTGCTAGATTCTAGAGTTTGCTACATCTTTATCAGTTTGGGAGGCTATAACAGAATATCAGAGACTGGGTGGTGAAAGCAAAAAACAGTCTTTTTTTTTTTTTAATAGTTCAGGAGGTTGTGAAGTTCAAAGTCAAAGCACCAGTAGATGGGAGATGAGAACAGAAAAGAATAGCATGGGGAGGAAATAATAGGGAGAGCAAGAGAAGGGGAGAGATGAAAAGATCTTTCACTTCTCTTCGATGTCCTTGAATGGATTGAGAAAAGCTGGGAAGATACTTCTGTGTGTGGAAAGCCTACCTCTTGGTGCAAAGCCTTCTTCTTGGTGTGTCCTTATATGGCAGAAGGAGGGCTAGGGTGCTGGCTGGGATCCCTTCTGTAAGGGTGATAATCCATTCATGATGCCTCCACTGTCACGACTCAGTCCCCTCTCAAAGGCCCCACCTCCCAATGCCACCTACTTGGGGTTAAAATTTTAACATATAACCAACCAAATGCGCACACCTATAATCCCAGCGGCTCAGGAGGCTGAGGCAGGAGGATCACAAGTTCCAAGCCAGCCTCAGCAAAAGTGAGGCGCTAAGGAACTCAGTGAGACCCTGTCTCTAAATAAAATACAAACTAAGGCTGGGGATGCAACTCAGTGGTCAAGTGCCCCTGAGTTCAATCCTTAGTACCCTGCCCCTGCCAAAAATCAGTAGAAATTAATAAGTGTTGGTGAGGATATGAATAAAGTAGAACTTTTGTGCCCTGTTGGTGAGGATGGAAAATGGCAGTGCTGCTATGGAAAGCAGCACAATAGTTCCTCAAAAAATTAAACACAGAATTACCATATGACCCAGCAATGCCACTTCAGGAGAAGCAGGGGCTTGAACAGATATCTGTACACTTGCGTCTGCAGCTGAGATACAGAAACAACCCAGATGTCTATCAACAGATAAATGTATAAATAAAATGTGGTACATACAGAGAATGGAATATTACTCAGCCTTAAAAAGGAATCAAGTTTTGGGCTGGGGATGTGGCTCAAGCGTTAGCGCTCTCGCCTGGCATGCATGCAGCCCGGGTTCGATCCTCAGCACCACATACCAACAAAGATGTTGTGTCCGCCGAGAACTAAAAAAAAAATATTAAAAAATTCTCTCTCTCTCTCTCTCTCTCTCTCTCTCTCTCCTCTCTCACTCTCTCTTTTAAAAAAAAGGAATCAAGTTTTGACACACGCTATAACACGGGTGAACATATGGATGTATAGTAAATAAAATAAACCAGTCACAAAAAGACAAATACTGTGATCCACTTACATCAGGTACCTAGAGCAATCAAATTTATAGAAACAGAAATTGGACTGGTGGTTGAGAGGGGCTGGAGGAGGGGGAAATGAGGAGCTATTTATGGAGTACAGAGTTTTAGTTCTGTGAGATAAAAAGGCTTCTGGAGATGGATAAGGGTGATGGAAGTGGTCATATGAGTGAACCTAATGCCACTGAACTACACACTGGAAATGTTTAAGGTGGTAAGCATTATATATGTTTCAGCACAATTAAAAAGGAATCCCACAACTGCCCTGAGAGGTTGGTTGTATTACTCTCATTTTATAGGTGAGGAGATTAAGGGGCAGAGAAGTCAGGTAGCTTGTTAGGACTATACTGCTGGGTTTCAAATTGGATCTAATTCCTGGTGTACCACACTTGCCTGCACTGTGCAATGTGGTAACCCCACTCAAGGAGCAACAGAGGGCACCAGGCACACACCAATGTCACAGGGCTTGACCTTGGGCAGCCCTAGCCTCTCCTTTGTGTGTGTGCCCTTTCCCTTTCGAGACTGCCTTCCTCCAACACTGCTTCTCCTGTTCATAATCCCTCCTCCAACTTTCCCTCATCAAAACATGCTCTAAAGAAAACAAAAACAAAAAACCAATCACTCATTGATACTTAAATTACATGTTGTGAATTTAAATCATACACTACCTCTCTGAGGGGGTGCTGGCATTTTAAGCCACATCAACTGTGTGATACGAAAAGCTTTGTTCCATATTTAAGGACTTCCAAGTGTCAAGGAGCACATGGGGAAGAATTGGAGGGTGTGGTAGCAGCGATAACCCAAGAAAGGTATTAAGTTGATGGAAACTTCAGGCTCAAAGTTAAAAAGAAGATGTATTTAGGGGGTGGGCAGATCTTCAGGGCTCCACAAAGATACGAAGTGTGGGTGGAGGGAGTTACGTGGCTGGACTGTTTATGTCCAACTCTTCTCTTGAGCAAGCAGGGCTGCTAGATTTCGAAGACTCCAAACTCTTATTTTGTCATCAGAACAATGCACACTCTGGAAAAGAGAATGTGGAGGGTGGATTTCCTAGGGGTATCATGTCCCTGGCATTTCTCAATATCTCCTCTCTACTTGTTCCATTGCAAAATTCCAAGCAGCAAGATGTGGCAGCTGGAGATCTCTGTCCATAACATCATGGGAAGGATTCATTTAGCATCAAGAATGCATTTTCTCTAGGCTCGGTGGCACGACCTGTCATTGCAGTGGCCTGGGAGGTTGAGGCAGGGGGGATTGCAGGTTCGAGACAAGCCTCAGCAACTTAAGGAGACCCTTTCTCAAAATAAAAAGGGCTGGGGATGTGGCTCAGTGGTTAAGCATCCCTGGCTTCAATCCTCAATTCTTTCCCCAAAAGAATGCATTTTATGCACTCCCTGGCATAGTGTGGCTGGAACTAAAGCAAATCAGAGCCTTCCCAGGGACTAGAAAAGACACTGTGCCAACAGCGTGCAGGTGGAGAGTCTGGTCTGGGCTCTGAGATAGGCTTCCAGGTTTGAGACCACCACCTCCTGCCCATTGTGTGATCTCAGGGAAGTTTCTTAACTTCTCTGAACCCATTATGTAATGAGATAGTAAGGTGACTATTTCATGGGTAATCAAGGCTCTGTGTGAGAAAATGTCTGATTTCCTTCACAGGGATGAAGCCTGTTTCTAATTTACAGCTTGGTAGGTGGGGACCGGGGTCTCCTGTGCCCTCCTCAATAGCTCACACTGCACAGTTGCACCCAACTGCCCCATGGGGTTATTATGAGAATTAGAGAAAATGACCTATATGCTGTGTCTGGCAGTGTGCTCAATAAATATTAGCTACTATCATCATAATAAATATTAAATAAATGCAGAACTCCATTAGTGTCCTAAGAATCAGTTCTCAGTCAATACCAGAAGGGGAAAAGCTCAACAAAACAGAAGATAATACTAAAATATTCATATGTAGCAATGAATCTTTATGCTAACAATTGAATAAGGATTTATTGTATGTCTGAGAATTTACTACAAATCAGAGATTTCAACTACATGTGAGGATGCCCTTGAGAGAGCAAAGGTGGAAGCACAAACCTCTTGAGAGCTTTTGCCTGCCCTGCTCTCTGCTCTGGGAACAGACTGGTCACACCACAGGACAGCCCCAGCAGCTGCAGAGTTGCTGTCATTCTGAGCTTGCTACCTCCACACTGACACCTTCCTGGCAGGAGAAAAAATTATGGATTCTATTAATTTAAAAGATTATCCCTCTCAGCATTACCTAGTTGGCAGAATGCATATAGAAGAGTAAACTGGGGTGGAGAGGCTTTGTCTAAGAAAGATGTTCTTAAAATTGCAGCTGAAAACGCAAAGCCAGGAAATGTACTATGTGTGTGTGTGTGTGTGTGTGTGTGTGTGTGAGAGAGAGAGAGAGAGAGAGAGAGAGAGAGAGAAAGAGAGATAATTTTTAGCTTATGCACAAAATCTCAAAAAACAAAACCAAAAGCCCAACAACCCCTTTATCTTGACAAAGTTCAGTCTCTTAGTTCATTCTTGCTGGGAATTACTCAGTCTTTTGGCATCTGTCCCTCCCCCTCCAGCTAGGATCTGGATGTAGGAGCAAGGCTGCCAGCTTTCGTATTAGTGAGTACAGGGCCTCAGGTCCATGTGGGGCTTTTCTGGCTTCTGTGGGATGGTTCTGGTGGCCCCCTGCCCTCTGAAGATGTGAAAGTGCATGATAAGCTGATCCCCTCCTGAGCTCACCTGGGCTCTCCAGGAAGGTAAGCTGACTTGTTCCTCAGCTTCTCCAGGAGACTCTCAAGAAACCAGACCAGCTTGGTACAGCTCAGGAATGTTCAGGTTGTTCGGCTGCGTTGAACCCTAATATCCATTCTCTTCTTTGGCCATAGTAATAGAACTTTTAGTTAGGTAGATGGCTACCTGGAAGAAAGACTGCATTACTCAGCTTTTCCTGTAGGTAGGTATGGCAGAGTGGCTAAGCTCTCATCAGTGAGATCTGAGAAGTGATGTGGGACTCTTTAGCCATGCCATCCTCTCTTTCATTGCCTAGAATATGGACACAGCGGTGGTGGTGAGCTTTTTGGGACCAGGTGGTTGACAGCAACACCCCAGGATGACAGCAACACAGTAGTAAGAGTCTAAGTCCCTGAAAACATCAGACCCTGTAGTAACCTAGGTATATAATTTTATACAAAACTCCTGTTTGACTCTGACTTGATTGCCTTATTGGAATTTTCCCACCAAGATGGACAGAGCAGAAATGCTGACTGCTCTCCTCTCCCCTCATCCAATTCAAGAGCACTCTCTCCCCTCCTCTAGTCCCCTAAGCACCCTTAAGCCAAGATCGGAATGTATAACCCTGTTCTTAAGGATTGGGAGTGATTGGTGGTAACAGAGTGTCATCAGCCATAGCAAGACTCAGGAAAGAGGTGAAAATTCAAGATGGGCTATCACAATTCCACAGACCCCCTCCTACATTTATAGGGCTGGGGCAAAGTTCAAATGAAGACCCCCACCCCTTACCTCCTTCTCTTCCTAACACCAATTTCATCCTACACCTGAAGGACCTTGTGTGTGAACATCCTGATTTATGTTTGAACTCTGTGTTGTCCCTTTTGGGAAGAGTCCTATATAGAACCAGGAAATTCCATGCCTCTGCCAAGACAGAGATGCTCAGGGTGTGTACACCTGAGTGGCCCATGTAGTGGTGCTGGCTAGGGCAGGCTCTTGGGAGCCTACTCTGAATGTCTATTCCCAACTCCACCTTTGGTGACATTGCTCTGGTATTTTGAAATCAGCTATGGTGGGAATATTGACACTTTGGAAATTGGCAGACCCTACAAATCAGATTTTTTTTTTTCCTGGAGAGCTGGATTACATCTACTGCTGCATGGATGCCTAATGCCTAACTCCAGGCATGGGGCATACCCAGAGAAATGCCAGGTCAGGGCTCTTGAAGCCAATGGTTTCAGATTTCACTACTGAGCACTTTGGTGTTTGGGAATTGGATATTTTAAAAAGCTTCCCAAATAATTACAATACATAGCCAAAGTTGTAGACTAATACTCTAAAACATCTCTTATCAAAATATAGTGTGCAGGGCTGGGGTTGTCGCTCAGTGGTAGAATGCTTGCCTAGCATGTGTGAGGCATTGGGTCCAATTCTCAGCACAGCATATAAATAAATGAATAAAATAAAGACCTATCAACAACTAAAAACCAAATTAAAAAATAACATGCATGAGTTGGGGGTGTAGTATAGTGGTATAGCTCTTTTCTAGCTGTGTCAGGCCCTGGGTTTGCTACACAGCATTGAAAAATAAATTAGGGTACATGTAAATTGAGGATCTTTTAAATGACAGATTCTGGATCAGTAAGTTTGGGCTGGTCTTGGGACTCTCTTTCTTTCTTTCTTCCTTCTTTCTTTACCAGGGATTTAACCCAGGAGCACTTAACCACTGGTCTACATCCCCAGCTGTTTTCATTTTTTATTTTGAGACAGGATCTCCCTGAGTTGCTTAGAGCCTTGCTAAGTTGCTGAGGCTGGCCTTGAACTTGTGATGCACTTGCCTCAGCCAGCCAAGCTTTGGGGTTACAGTTGTTAGCCACTATGCCCAGTTGGGACTCCATTTCTAACAAAGTTTCAAGCATTAGTAAGGTTGATATTCTGTGGACCACAATCTGAGTAGCAGGGGACAAAAGCATAGTTCCCAAGGGGGTCTGCTATTTTGAGGACCCTCAACTGCTCAGAATATGTCTATCTATTTTGCTCTGCTATATCTGACGATCCCCAGTCAGGGGGATTTCTCACTGGAGCTATCTTTTCTCTTAAGCCTTGGTCTCAGCCAATTTTTGGAGACTACTCTGACCCCTTTTGCCCTAACCTGGGTCATGGGACACCATTATCCCTTGAAGTAAAGGGACCATCCCCCATTTCCTGCCATCCCATTAAGAAGGTCTCTTCAGTTCTTCCAGACTATTACAGGGTTGGGGTGGGGTGGGGTGGAAGGAAACCTTGTGGGTATTTTCCTAAATAATCAATTCATTTTCCTCCTGTTCCCCCTCCCCACCCACCCTACACATCCAGAATTCAGATATACAACTACAGTACTTGGGCTGGGGATGTGGCTCAAGCGGTAGCACGCTCGCCTGGCATGCATGCAGCCCGGGTTCGATCCTCAGCACCACATACCAACAAAGATGTTGTGTCCGCCGAGAACTAAAAAAAAAAATAAATATATGAAAAATTCTCTCTCTCTCTCTCTCTCTCTCTCTCTCTCTCTCCTCTCTCACTTTCTCTAAAAAAAAAAAAAAAAAAAAAAAAAAAACAACTACAGTACTTAACTTATTTTATATCATCTATTGTTTTTCTTTCCTGTTACATTGGCAAAGACTGAAGCTTAGTGATGGACCTGCCCCCGGCACCCAGGTGGGATGCGAACAAAGCAGGACCTGCAGCCAAGGGGCCAGGCAACAATCCTTCTTTCATGCAGACTGAGAATCATCACCAGACCTTCAGCAAAGAGAAACAGAGGGCTTATCTCAGAACCAACATGACACTGAATCTTTCATTGTTTGTTGTGTAAAAGCACAACTAGAGACTAATGGAACTACATCTAATTCTTCTTACAGACTGTGGGTTCAAGTCTTGTACTGCTTCAAGTCTTGAGATAAAGAAACTTCCCCTGGGTTTATATAGATGGAGACCTGAACAGAAGCGACTCTACCTGACTCTCGGGATCATATTTCTGAAGCCCACTGAGGCCTTCAGGAGGCTGGCAGCACTTTAAATGGATCTGCTGCAGTGAGAGGTGCCTGTTTCAGCAAGTTCAAATTCAAGGCCGGTCCCTGCTATGTATTGATCAAGGTTGGCCTTCCCCAGGAGAAACCTGTTTGGGGATGTAGCTCACACTGATGGGAAGTTATAACTAATTTAAACTCCCGGGTTGTCTCCCAGTGCCCTGAAGCCCACAGAGTTCTGTTTTACAGGCTGTACATTCTGCCAAAACTTGTCTTAGAGAGGGAGAGTCTTGGTCGTGGGCCAGTTGGAGCATTTATTAAGCAGGGATTTTTTATCCAGTGTTTGACCTAATAGCTTTGCCTCAGGTCAGGGGCTGCAACCATTGGCACTGGTTTTCCTGTACAAAGGCATGATAGTCTCAAGGTAATTGGAGAGCCCCATGTCCTCACCTTGTCCTGGGATCACCTTTTCTATTAATCTCCATTAGAAGTAGCTGCAGCCCCCACCTGGTTTCCTGTAAGCTTTCTGCAGTGCCTCACAGCCGCCTTACCCTTGGAGTTCCTGCTCCCACGGAACATGGGCACAGCTCATCCCGCACCCACACACACATTTAAAGAACCCCTCCCCTGACTCTGTTCCTCCTATTCTCTCCATTTGCCCAAAAGGACCAAGATCACAATCCTGTTGCACATAACAGACTTTAATTGAAGGTTTAGGGGCAATAGAGGGGGATTAAGGCTCATGGCAGAAGAATAAACAGTTTCAAATGGAGTCTGAGGCACTCTAAGCTCACTGGACATCTTTGCCTGGGCAAATATCTCACTGCTTATCTTTCACCTCTGGGTGATGTCCCCTTTCTTCAGAGACCCCTTTCTCCCTCCTTTTAGAACTCTAGACTTGTGTCAGCACCACCCAGGCAAGACAAGCTTCGTGCAACTTTTTCAGACAGTACCATCCAGTGCCTCTTTTTGGTGGCAAGTCTCTCCTTCCTGACCATCACTGGCCATCTCATCTTCCTCGCAGCCATGTCTCAGAAAGGTATAATAATTCCATAAGCAGCTCTCTGCCACCGAGGTCAACACTGTCCCCTCAAAGCCAAAAGAAGCCATTGTTTTATCTTCTTGTAGTGATTTTTTTTTCTTTTTTGTTACTTCAGAAACTTTAGGATAGTAAAAAATTAGGAAAGACTTGGGTGATTCTTTGGAAAGTTAAACATAGAATGACCATATGATCCAGCAGCTCCATTTCCAGGTAGAGTCCTGAATGAATGGAAAGCACGGACTTGAACAGATATTTGTACACCAGTGTTCACAGTCAAAAGGTGCAAACAACCCAAATGTCCATCATCAGACAAATGGGTGAACAAAATGTGGTATATTTATATGATGGAATATTATTCACCCTTAGAAAGAACTCAAATGCCAACATATACTATATCATGGATGAATCTTGAAAACATTATGTGAAGTAAAATAAGCCAGAAACCTAAGGACAAATATTGTGATTCCAGTTATATAAGTTATCAGAGCCATCAAAATCATAGCGACAAAGGGGAGGGAAATTCATAGAGAAAGCGGGCCATCAAATTCAGAGACAGAGGGTGCTTTTAAGGAGCTGGGGGAGGGGCAAGTGGGGAGTTCTTGTTGAATGGATACACAGTTTCAGTTTGGGTGATGGAAAAGTTCCAGAAACTGATAGGTACACAACATAAATGTACTTAAAGTCACTGAATCATACACTTTGAAATGATAAGTAAATAAAGAAATAAAAGAAAGAAAGGAAAAAGAGAAAGAAAATAAATGGTTAAAGGTAAATTTATGATATATCTATTTTTTCTTTCTTTCTTTTTTCTTTTTGGTACTGGGACTAGGGATTGAAACCAGGGGCACTTAACCATTGAGCCCCAGCCCCAGCCCTTTTTAATATTTTATATAGAGACAAGGTCTCACTGGGTTGCTCAGGGCCTCACTGAGTTGCGGAGGCTGGCTTTGAACTTGCGATCCCGTCTCTGCCTCCTGAGCCGCTGGGACTACAGGTATGCACCACCTCGCCTGGCATATTATGCCCATTTTATTCCAAATTTAAAAACCACAAATTAAGAGTCTTGGCTCCTTTATCTTCTACACCCTCAAGCGCGGCCCTCCCCATACATGTCCCTGGAGACTCCTTAAGTCCTAGAAGGGTGCTCTGGTTGTTAAGGCACAGCTGTGCCTGGGAAGCGGGAGGGGCTGTTTTTCAGATTCCGTTTCTCTTCGGGGATGGCATCCAGGTTTGGCTCACAGGTAAGCCCTCCCCCAAAAGATCCCAAATGTTTTGCTGTTTTCAGTTTTTACCTGACTTTTGATGGAGGAGAAGCTGGCTCTCTCCTTGGGATTAATATTCACAACAAGCAGTGAGCGATTAATTTAAGCAGTTGAAATTTATTGTGCGCTCGCCCTAACTCGGAGCCAGCTTCTGCTGGGTGTTTATTTTTCACTGCTGATGCATTGCACACGACAGCCCTTGAGCATCTGAATTTAAAGCACACACACCATTGTACAGAGTGCACAATGGTGCACCCCCTTCCTCTTGCCTGAATCCCTGAAATCTACAGAACTCTGAGGTCCACACCGTGTCTCAGGAAAGGTAAATCTTGATTGATGGCCTATGGGAACAGCTGGGAGCCTGGAGTCTCATGCTCGGTGCATGGGAGCTGGTGACTCATTTCTTTTCAGGGGGCTTCAGTCAATAAATTCTGCCTCTAACTTACAAGCACACCCCACCCCCACTTCCCGGCTGTCACAGAAACAGCTAAGGAGGCTGAGGCTGTCTCTCAAACTGAGCAGGAAACACCCTGTGTGGTGTTCATCTGAATTCAGGGCTGCACATGTGCCACGAAACGCTCCCCGCCTCACCTCGCCTCACCTCGTCCCACTCCCCCACCCTGTGAAGTGACTATCTGGAGAGGACTCTGACTTACTGGTGCCTAACAAGGCAGAACAAAGGCCCACGTGCTCATGGAGTTCCATTTGGAGTGCATGACAATTTCAGAGCACAAATGGAAAATGGAAAAAAAAAAAAAAAAAGCCTTGAAATCTATAGCTGGCTTTTATCAAACCAGAACTTGTAGCTCTCAGCTGACAATCAGCCAGCAGCTAAAGCCCACGAGGGACAGTTCTTACTCGCAGCTTCTGGCTGGCTATTAGCTACCAGCAGCCTCCTGACCCTTTTTCCAGGGAAGTAACAGCTGGCAGCTGACAAAGGCGCTGGCAGAGTGGGCAGCTTTGGCTTCTCTGGGAACAGATATAAGATTGGCAGGAAGTAAGGCATTTAAAACATGACAATTATAAGCATTTTTACTTGCTTTTCTTTATTATGCTTTTGGATTCTGGCTCTGACTGCTAAAATGTATTACGTGCTAAGGAGCTTTGATGGTATTGTTTTTGAAAAGTAGATGTACTCGCTGTTTCCCAGGGACAAACATCAGTCCAGATAAAGGCTCATTCTGTGAGTGTTTTATACTTAGCCCTCTTTCAAACAATTCTTAATAACCAAAGTGATAGGCTAATGGCCATGAGATTATATGAGCTTAAGTGTGGTGCTGTTGACTAATTAAAACACAGTTTTAGCTGGGCACTGGGGCACATGCCTGTAATCCCAGAGACTTGGGAAGTCAAGGCAGAAGGATCACAAGTTTGAGGCCAGCCTAGGCAACTAAGTGAAACCCTGTCTCAAAATTCAAAAAATTCTCAGGAAAGGGCTGGGCATGTAGCACAGTGGTGAAGTACTTGCCGAGTGTGCTTGGGGCCCTGGGTTCAATCCCCAGTACCACAAAGAAACAAAACCAAAACAGTGGTAGCCCACTCAGGCCTATTGGGCAGGGCCTTCTGAGGTGTCCCAGAAGTAGGGGAGAAATGGAAACTGGGAAGAAGTATAGATGGATTGACTGGAAGTAGATTGGGATGAAGATCAATAGAGCCAATCTTCTCTCTTAATGTACCCATAGTGTTCCATTTCCCCATCAAAAATGGTAGAAATGCAGTTGCTCATGAGGAAGCCCAAGTGCAGAAGCTAGTGGTTGAGAGATGGGGAAATCACCCTCGGGAATGTGGAAGGACATGCATGATAACCCCTCACTTGAGCCCTGGGCTCTGGCTGCTTTGCTGCTGTTCTCCCTTGGCAGGACTCTGGGGTTATGGCCATTACACTGTCTACAGTGTTGCTACCTTTTTCTGTTAGTATTACAATCTGCATATTGTAATGATTGGTCTTTATTGAAAAGAAAAAACCAACTTTTTTTTTTTTTGAGACAGAGTCTCTAACTTGTGGGCTCAAGAGATCCACCCACTTCGGCCTCCTACAGGTGTATTCACTATGCCTGCTGCTCTTATCAAAAATTTTCACTAAGATGTAGCATTACTTTGAAATGCTAAAGAGCACCAGATAGATAACAACACGCAGCCTGACTTCTGAACCTCAAGTAGCCAGTAGGAGAGACATCCCTAGGATAAAAAAACTAAACGAGATGGAAGAAATATGTTTTCATTACCAGTCCAAATGGTACAAGTATATTCATTTTTACTTAATAAACTGAGAGTATTTTCAGAATATCAGGTTCTGTTTCTTACGTTTTTGCCTAAGAATAAAATGAATCCACATCAAGAGAAAACTCATTTTTCGAGATGGTGAATTGAACACATGGGTTTCTATCCACTACCTCTCAAGGACCCATTGAAATGATGACAAAGGCAAAATAAGGTCTAACCTGCAACACGAAGAGAATTGAGAGGGAAATCAGCAGGCTGTGCCATTTGCTTTTTAAATCATGTAGATATATTATCTTCAAGAAAAAGTTTTTTGTTTTTCCCAAGTAGGAAGGAAACTTCCTTGTCTTGTTCCTACTCCAGCTTTTAATTAAGACCATGCATAGTAGCTGGGCATGGTGGCACATACGTGTAGACCCAGCTGAGGCAAGGGGATCCCATAAGCCCAAGAGTTCAAGGCCAGGCTGGGCAACACATTGAGATCCTGTCTCAGGAAAACAAAACCAAACAAAAAAGACTTTCTCTGAAATGGAGAAGCTGCCGTCCTATTTTCAACAGTCCCCAGAGGAAGGCAAGGCTAGCAACACTAGCCTTTTCATAAACCGAGGCATTTCCTTCCTTGTCTGATGATCCATGCGTGGATTCATGTTTCCTGCGCAGCCTGAAGGTGATAACGCCCTGTCTGAAGGAGCTAATGTACACTCAGGGAGCAGCCCAGCTCCGTTCAATGAAATAAAATGTCCAGAAATGTCCTCTTTATGTTTCATATGGCAACACACTTTTAAGTGTGATTAAGAAACAAAACAACAAAGTGGAGACAGTATTGAGCTTATCAAAGGACAATAGCTGCCGCTTCATGAGAAAAGCTACTGCTTTCATTCTATTTCTGGTGCTGTTAGGCTGACCCTGGGGAACCAAAGACATTTTGCACTGAAATGAAGAATAACATTTAACAGCTCTAGTCAGCTCACAGCAAAATTGTGAAATAGGCAAAGTTTGTTATTAGGATTTTCCCATCCTCCCCTTCTTGGGGGGTCTTTCTTCTTACCCTCCCCTGGTTCAGCCCCAAGGCACATTCTGCTCCCTAGGTACCAGGAAAACAAAACAAACTATTTTATACTAAAGTGTCATTGACTTCTTGTGAATCCTATCCCAAGGACATTTGCATTCTACATCAATCTGGATCCAATCAAGAGGGATAAACTATACTATAATTTGAGCAGAGAAAGGGTAATATAAAGAATTATTTACTGTAACAGGGATTAAAGCAACAATTGGTTAGTAAGAAATAAAAAGAACCCCAAAGAATAAGGGAATGGCAGATGTAAGACGCAACCACTACCCTCGGGGCTGAGAGAGATGCCAAAGAAGAGTCCCCCAGGGTTGAGATCCAGATTTTGAAGAAGAGAGCATACTGGATGGCACAGAAGACACTGAGATGCCACACTGGAGAAATATGCTGTAAATCTGCCCTCTAATGGGTTTGAAAAAATTGGTGAGATGTCTCACTACAGGCATTCGGCTATAATATCACGGAGGTGAGGGATGTGCCAGGATACCTGCTGGCCCTTGCCTGGTGCTGGCCACTATGCATCATAGATGCCAAGTGCTGGAGAAGCAGCCTGTGCTGGGTGCCGGGTAAGTGGGCCAAGCTGGTTTAAGGGCACCAGGACAGAAACCCCTTCCTCATGTAGGGTCTCTCCAGCGCCCTCTACTGGCAATTTTAACATTACATCAATGGCAAGGGAAAACTAAAGGGCACAGATTCATTTTTGAGGAGCATGCAATGAAGGATAAATTTGGAGCTGAGAGGTAATAAATTGAAAACTGGTACACATTTCAGAAAACATCAAGATAACCTTGGATTAGATTTCTAACAGCAAGGTTCCTGAGTAGGTGGGCTAGGAGAGCTTTCTAATGGTCCATAAATCACACTAGGTAGGTGACATACAGGTATATTGGGATTAAATGGGATTATTAAGTGTTGTTAAGTGTTTCTTCAAGGCAGGACAGGACTTGGATTCTTATGTTGTGCTTTCGATATGAGATGTTCCCCAAAAGCTCATGCATAAGGCAATGCAAGAATTTTCTGAGGTGAATTAATTAGATTGTGATATGTGACCTAATCAGTGGGTTAATCTACTGAAATGGATTAGTTGGGTGGTAACTGTAGGCAGGTAGGGTGTAGCTAGAGGAAACAGGTCACTGAGGGTGTGCCTTTGGGGTTCATGTTTTGTCCCTGGTGGACAGAGCTCTCTCTGTTTCCTGGTTGCCATACCCTGAGCTGCTGCTTCCATCACACCCTTCTGCCATGATGTTCAGCCTCACCTTGGACCCAGAGCTATGTAGTCAGCTAACAATGGACTGAACCTCTGAAACCATGAGCCAGAATAAAATTTTTCTTCTTTAAGTTGTTCTTGTTAGGTCCTTTGGTTACAAAGATGCAAAACTAAAACTTTTTAGCTCAGGTTCACTTCCATTCCTAGATGTGTCTTCATTCTCACCAATTTCATTTCTGCTTTCAGCACTTGAGAAGACAACATTCTCCAGATTCCTTGCCCTTAGGTGGAACATGCAGCAGGTTGTGGGCACTGGAACGTGAACATACATAATAATAAATGCCATGTCCAGATGTGGCCCCTAAAATGTCCCATTAGATGGTCAATTCACTGATGGCTAGATGAAGGCAGAAGATCCAGTGGAGGGCTCCAAAGAAGTCTAGGGAATGGTAATGGTAGACGGTGGAAATAGGTTGAGTGAAGGCTCAGAGAAAAGACACTCAGTAGAGTTATTAAATAAATTAAGAACCCTAGGACAGTTTCCATCTTAAATAACAGAAAGAGATAGTATCCATCATTCCTTTTGTTTGAACTTGTTAAAACAAGGAAGCTAGGTCATATGTTTTCTTTGGTTTTATATCTTATATGTGTGGAATATCTGAGTCCACAAATAATTTCCTGTGACCCAATATGGTGTGTGAAACATGGCAACTTGGATACTCGACGGAACAACCAGGACTCCCTGAATGTAAACATCAGGGTATGTTCTTTTCTCACTTTAGGGATTTAGTCATTGGTACAAACAGACTTGACACACAGGAACACATTCGAATGCACAAGACAACCCAACCTGGTGAAAGAAGGGGCCATTTTTTCTGTCATAGCTCAGCCTGGCTGCATCAGGTAGCTACACTCCTGGTCCATGCCCTGTGCCCAGTGGAGGAGCCCCACAGACTCTCCTCTCCATTATTCACTGATGTGCAGAAACAGACTTGATCCCCCCTCTACAAATATTTAGGAAATGCATCCTTTTTTCCATGTTAGGTGTGTATATTTTCATTAACCATGTATTTTATACCCAAATGTCTGAATGTGCTACACACACACAAACACACACACACACACTTTCTCTTCAGGCAAACCTCTCAGTATGTATGGGCAACCAAAGAAAGACATTGCACATCCCTTTTTTCCTATCTGCAAAACGTAGTGAGGTCTCCTGCTGCAGCCTCCTGGGATTTTATGGCTGTCAGGCTTTGATGCTGACCAGGAGACCCCTCCAAGATCGCAGCTGGGGAGAGGCTATCACCCCAACCTCTGCAATTTGAGGCCCTCTGGGGACTGCTCTGACCCTTGTAGGGGTTTCTTTATGTGACGCCAGCAGGGTTAGCACAGATCTCCTGAAGGTCTGCATCCTGTGAGCCGACACCTCATGAGTAAATCACTTTTCACAGCAGCATGGAGCAGCATAAAGTTTATGGAGGATGGACATAAATTTGCGTCTAGAAAGAGCACAGTTTCCTGTGGTGACAGGCAGCCAGGTTGGTGTGCTTTAACACCCTCACCGGCTTTATTGGGCTGCAAATGATATCAGCTGGAGGCCTCAGCAACAGAGCACAAAATGAGAGTCTGCAGAGGGAACCCAGTGGGACACCAGCACCCGGCATCCAAAATCCAAACTCAGGAACTGCTTCTCATAGTGTGGAATTTGCTTGATACAGGAAACAGTTGCACTGAAGGTAGCAAACATACCTTTCTGGAGTTCATGGTGAACTCCAGGAAAAGTAGGGGTAGGGTGGAAAGATAGAAAATATTTTATTTTTCTGTCTCCTGACACATGACTATGTAGTTCTACTTTAGAATTCTGTTTTGGGACAAAAGTTCTCCAAAAGAACTCAGTGAGTCTACCATTTTTAGGGGGCCTACAATATGAAATTGGTATCAGTCCCCTCCTCCATATTTGCCCTCAGGATCCACATCTCAGCTTTGTGTTGCTTTTGTGGGACTGCACAGGTTGACAAGTGTGAATAAAAGGGGACCTGGAGGCTAAAGGGCTGAGGATTCTGCACAAATTTAAGCCCCAAACCAGACTTACTTGTGGTACCTGCGAGGCAACCCAAGATGTTACAGATCATTATTCTCCAGAAAAAGGTGCATGTTCGATTTGGAAGTGTGTGAGCCCAGGGGAGTGGGGTGGAGATTGGAGGAAGGGCACGCCATCTTGAAAAAAATATAACACGTCACTTCCGGGTTAGACCGGAAACATTCCAGGAAAAAAAAAAAAAAACAGAGCTGGTGGGACTTCTGGTGAAAATAGGTTTAGAACACAATGGGGCCACAGAGTAAGCTGAGTGACATTTGGGGCAGTGAACTGTGCTCTAGTGAAGACCTGGAATGCTAAGGCGACATTGGCTCTTTTAATCTTAAGAAAGATGAGGCGAGGGACAGAGGAGGCAAAGGGCTTCAAGGAGTGATTTATGACCAGAAAGTTTTCAGCGAACCTTGAGCCTCCTAAGGGGAGGGGGCACAGTGCAGAGATTAGCAGAGGGGATTCTGGCACCAGTCAGCCTGCATTCAGTTCCTGGCTCCACCCACGTGGAGCTATGTGACCCTGGGCAAGTCACTTGGACACTTTGTTTTTCAGTTATCTCCACAAAATGAGGATAATGAACCTTAATGTGTGTAACTGTTTTGAACAGAACCTGGTGCATAAAGGGTAACCTATTAGTCGAAGTCTCAGCATCCACAGGCAGGAAAAAGAAGGAAATCAAAGTCCTTCTGCTTCCCATGTTGCGGTCTGTCATATGCTCCCTAAACACAGAAATTTGTTGGCAGACACAGAGGGTCAGGCACAAAAAAACAAAACAAAACAAAACAAAACAAAAAA
Source organism: Urocitellus parryii (assembly GCF_045843805.1). Taxonomy (NCBI): domain Eukaryota; kingdom Metazoa; phylum Chordata; class Mammalia; order Rodentia; family Sciuridae; genus Urocitellus; species Urocitellus parryii. The sequence continues at coordinate 50,918,845 of NC_135538.1, read as the reverse complement.
AACCAGAATGAACGTTTTTCTGAATTCTAGAATCCTTCCCTTTGTTCAAGCAGCAAGGGGTGGTGGAAAGACATTTGGGCAGTCAGGGACCTGGCTTTTCTCATTTCAGCTCTGTTGCAGAGAATAGGAACCATATATACCCAATCGTCTAAGCTTCCTAGAGACTCCTATAGCAACTGGGTGAGGCCTTGAAGTTAATCTAGTTCATATTCATAAAGTCAATATTAGCATTTATTGAGAGTATCCGAGTCAGACACTTTTAATGCTCTATACTTAGTGAATTGGCTCAGAATGACCTTTAGATATGAAATAGTTACTGTATTTGTACCCATTTTACAGATGGAAAAACTCAGGATGAGCCATTAAATATCATATTTTGTAAGCTTTACCTCATTATCAAATTAATACACACGAAGTAGGGTATTGTCTCTAATTACAGATGAAAAACTGGGGCTCAGAAAAATTAAATATTCTACCTCCCCCCCCCCACAGAGGGAATGGTAGACTTATGTTTAAATCCTTATAAAGTTTCTCTTAATATAAGTAGTCTCCTTCAATTATTTTATTTTATTTTATTTATTTATTTTTTTGGAGGGGCATGGGGAATTAAACTCAGAGACACCCAACCACTGAACCACATCACCAGCTCTATTTTGTATTTTATTTAGAGACAGGGTCTCACTGAGTTGCTTAGTGCCTTGCCATTGCTGAGGCTGGCTTTGAATTCTTGATTTTCCTGCCTCAGCCTCCTGAGCTGCTGGGATTACAGGTGCAATTATTTTATTTTTTGTTGAGGAATAGCTTCTATTTCAGTAATGTGAGCCAATTTTAAGTGTGCTCAGTGGGTAGCTCAGTGGGTTTTCCCTTACATATATGCTAGTGTAACTACCAACTTGATCAGGATTCAGAGCATTTCCTTTATTCCAGAAGGTTCTCCTATGCCTGCCTCCTCCCATTCACCACTCCCAATCCTAAAATAACTACTAGCCCAACTTCTATCACCATTGATCATTTCTGTTCGCTTTTAAACTTCACATAAATGGAATCAAACAGATTTACTGTCTTGTGTCTGGTTTCTTTCAATCAAAGTATATATATGTTTTGAAATCCACATTGTGATGTGTATCAATAGTTTGTTCTTTGTTTGTCACTATGTAGTATTCCACCATGTGATTTATCTTAACACATTGACTCATCCTTCTATTGATAAACATTTGCATAGTTTCCAATTTGGGGCTATTTTAAGTAAAGTTGCTATGAATATTCATGTACAACTCTTTTTGTAGGCCTATCCAGTATTTTTTCTTGGATGGATACCCAGGAGTGGAATTGCTGAAAAAATAGAGTTGTAAGCATATGCTTAAGTTTAATACCAGTCTTCCAAAGTGGTGGAATAAGTTGATACATCCAGCAAATGACCATTTAATGGCTTCACATCCTTGCCCAATGTTGGGATTGTCATTCCTTTTGCTATTAAGCCATTCAGTGTTATCCCACTGTGATTTTAATTTACATTCATTCCATGAGTCATATCACTGAACACATTTTGCTATGTTTATTGGCTATCAGAATAGCTTCTTTTGTGTTGGGCCTGTTGAAGTCTTTTGCCATTTCAAAACGATTCCTAACATATTCTGGGTAAGAGTGTTTTGTAAGAAATATGTATTGCAAATATCTTCTCCAATTCTGGGACTTGCCTATTCACTTGTTTAATGATATATTTGATGAACATACATTCTTATTCCAAAATAAGAACCCGTTTGTTATAGTCTTCTTTACAGCTTTTTTTCAATAGGTTGAATTTATTATGTTTTATTTTTATGGATTAAATCTTTTTGAGAAATCTCTGTTTAATTCAAAGTAATGAAGATATTCCACTTGTTTTCCTTATTGCTTTACCTTCTACATTTAGGGATCTGATACATTTTCAGATTAGTTTTCATGTATGGTGGGAGGTAAGTGAAGTGTTTTTATGGACATGCAAATGGTTTGGCTTCACAGAATGAAATGATCACCTTTTTCCTATTGAAATGCAATAGTGTATTTGTTGCAAATCAAATGACTACATATGTGTGGGTCTATCTGGAATTTCTTTCTGTTCACTGGCCTATGTGTTTATCCCTGTCCCAAATTCTGTTTTTATAGTTTTATAGCAAATCTTCAAATCTGGTAGTGTACTCAAACTTTGTCACACTTCAAATTGGTTTGGCTATTCTAAGATGTTGGCATTTCTTTACAAATGTAATAGTCTTGTCAATTTCCATACCTCTGCTGGGATTTTTTTTTTAATATCTATTTTTTAGTTTTCGGTGGACACAACATCTTTATTTTATTTTTTTTTATGTGGTGCTGAGGATTGAACCCAGCGCTGCATGCATGCCAGGCAAGTGAGCTTTTTTTTAACCGCTTGAGCCACATCCCCAGCCCTCTGCTGGGATTTTTAATTGGAATTGTCTTGATTCTACTGAGTCAATTTGAAGAGAAGTGCTATTTTAATAGTATTAAATTTCCTAATCCATGAAGATAGAATACCTCTTCTTGATTATTTAGTTGTAATGACAATAATTTGAGTTACACTGTATTTTCAAATGGTTATACATAGTTACCATATGATACAATAATTCTATTCCACATGCTAAGAAAATTGAAAACATGTCTACACAAAAATTTGTACCTGAGTGCTCATAGCTGCATTATTTATAACAGCCCCAAAGTGAAAACAACCCAAATGTCCATCAACTGATGAATGGATAAATAAAAGGTGGTGTATCAATATAGTGGACTATTATTCAGCAATAAAAAATGAAGCATCAATATATACTACAATGTGAGTGAAAATTGAAAATATTAGATTTAGTGAAAGAAGCCAGTTACAAATGACCACATATTGTATGATTCCATTTTTTTTAAATGTCCAGAATAGGTAATTATACAGAAAGATTAGTGGTTGCCCAGGGCTGGAGAGAAGGGAGGGGGTTGGGGGACTGATAGTTAAGATTGTGGGTTTTCCTTCAGGGTAATGGAAATGTTCTAAAAATTGATTGTGATGATGATAGCACCATTCAGAGAATGTTTAAAAAAAAAAAAGGCAAATTATACAGTTTAGCCTGATGTGGTGGCACATGCCTATAATCCTAGTGACTCTGAAAACTGAGACAAGAGAATTGCAAATTTGAGTCAGCCTGGTCAACTTAGCAAGACTGTGTCTTAAAATAAAAAATAAAAAGGGCTGGGGGATGTAACTCAGTGACAGAGTGACCTTGGGTCCAATCCCCAGTGTAAAAAAAAAAAAAGTTTAAAAAAATTAAAATAAGTGAATCTCATGTGAGTTATATTTCAAGTTGTTTTGTCCATAATCTCTCTTTTTGTAGGCTGGCAAATTGTTTTCCCACAAAATGTATATGTGAAAATTCTAAACTCCAGTATCTCCAAATGTGATGGCATTTAAAGATAGAATCATAAAAGGGTAAGTTAAAATGAGGCCTTTGGTTGGGGCTCCATCCGATCTGACTGGCATCCTCATAGGAAGAGAGGTTAAAAAAGACAGATAAATACTAGGTAAGTGTGCACACAGAGAAAAAGCCATCTGAGGACACAACCAGAAGGCTACTACATGTGAGCCAAGGAGAAAGGCCTCAGGAGACACACCCAACCTGCTGGACCTTCATCTTGACTTCTAGGCTCCAAACTGTGAAAAGAAGTTCTATCCTTTAAGCCACCTGCTCTGTGGTACTTTGATATGCTGTAGTCCCAGGAAAGATAGAATACCTCTTTTTAATAGGTTGATTTATTATGTTTTATTTTTATGGATTAAATCTTTTTGAGAAATCTCTGTTTAATTCAAAGTAATGAAGATATTCCACTTGTTTTCCTTATTGCTTTACCTTCAGCATTTAGGGATCTGATGCATCTCTGTCAGGTTTTATAATCTTCAATGACACATTTAGTCTAAAATCCATCAGTATAAAACCTTCTCAAATCAGGCCATGTTCTCAGCAGCTGAAAAATTATATTTTTTGAAAACATTTTGATGGTAAACAGCATTTTGATATTCCTATTTTTAAATTTTTTTTTAAATTTAGACTCTACATACATGAGATTCTCTAAATTTGGGAGAGAATCATTAAGAAATAAAATTTTAAAATAAAAAAGATTCTTGACATAAAAATTCTCAAGCTGAATCTCAAATAGTAAGTACGTAATTAGGATAAAAATCCTTGATTTTGTTCAATTAAAAATGTTTCTGTGTGTTTTAATGTTTTATAGTTCAATAAAAAGTTTAAAAACACTACAGAAACAGAATTATCGGAAAACCCTGTTCATATATTTTGGGCTATACTTAAAATTTAAATCTTTTAAGGAGCTATAGCAATTAACTGTTTCCTTTGGGAAAACAACAACAACAACTGAGAAATAACTGAATCTCTTTAAATCCTAAACACGAATGAACACAAAGGAAGGTGTGAATGGCACATTAACAGGAGCATGCTGGGGGCTGTGACTTGATTTTCTAACTTGGGGAAATGTGTGTGTTCACAGAGAAACGGAAGAACTGTGCTGCTGCAAAGCAGTTTTGAAATCTGATTAATAAATTCAATGTTGTAATAGACATGTTACCCTCCACTAGTGGTTTCTTTTAAACCAAATATTTAAATCAACCCAAAAAAGGTTTTGGTGCAATTCAATTTCAATGTGACCATGGGCAGCAATAACTCCACATTTGATCATTTTCCCAACATCTAATAGGCGGGGATACAAACCAGAATCTTTCTGGTGCCAAAGCCTGAACTGATGGTAGAGGGCTTGAAGGATGCTTTACTTCCTCTGGCCATCACTTTGCAGAGTCCAGGCACCAAGGACAGGATTTACTTGCCAGCCCTTGTGCCACATGGCCATGTGATTTGTTTGGTGGATGAAATGTTAGCAATTATGATGCAATCAGAAATACTTTTTTTTAGTTATACATGGCAAGTCCATGTTGACATAATTATAAAAGCTTAGAATATATCTTGGTTGGATTCAGTGCAATCAGAAATCTTGAGAGTTTGAGAGGCTTACCTTGCTGTGGGTGCTTCTGCAATAGCCACCAGACACTTATGAGTTCCCTAGGAATCCACTGTTCCCTTCAGCCTGGAGCTCAGGACAGAGGGCCCCAGAACAGACCTAAACTTGACCTGAAGTCATCAGCTAAGTCCTAAAGTTGTCAAGTTAGAGCTCTTCGCCTGGAGAACAGTCAAGAGCAACAGGGTTGCAGACTACTGCAGCTCCAATAGGGAAAGAAAAAACAAAAACAAAACCAAACCACAATTTTAAAACATGGAGCTTTGGGATAATTTCTGTAAGCATGGTGTTATTGTAGGAATAGTCAACTAATATAACCACTTCTCCATGTTCTCAAAGTATGGTCCTTGGATACCTGCATCCAAATCACTTGGACACTTTTTAAAAATGAAGATTCCAAGGAAATGTATGCTGATTAAGCAGAAGTTAAGTATGCTGATTAAGCAGTTTGATAGGATAATTCAGCTGTAGACATTAAATTTAAGAAAATATAAAAATCAATATTGAAGCGATTCTATTTCTAGAGAGTCCTCTAAGAGAAATCCTTATAGATGTCCATTAAAAAAAGCACATGGAGGGGCTGTGGTTGTGGCTCAGAGGTAGAGCACTCATCTACCATGATTGAGGCACTGGGTTCGATCCTCAGAACCACATAAAAAGAAAATATATTGTGTCCATCTATAACTAAAAAAAAGCACACGAACATACAGTTGACTATTACACCGAAAATCTGGAAATAACTTCAATATCCACCAACAGAAGAACTGCTAAACGAATGACAACATTTCCATTCTAAGGAATACTATTAAATATCATTTGTTAAAAAGAAGGTAAAGGGGTTGGGGTTGGGGTTCAGAGGTAGAGCCAGGCATGTGTGAGACACTGGGTTTGATTCTTAGCACTGCATATAAATAAATAAAGGTCCATTGACAACTAAAAAATATTTAAAAAAAAAAAGAAGGTAAAGACTGGGCACAGTGGCGCAGGAATTGGAGGCAGGAAGAGTGTAAGTTTTTGGCCAGCTTCAGCAACTTAGCACGACCCTGTTTCAAAATAAAAACTAAAAAGGGCTGGGGATGTGGCTCAATGGTAAAAACCCCTGGGTTCAATCCCTTGTACCAGGGGCTGCTTGGAGTGGGGCAGGGGGAGAAGGTAAAAATGTGAGACTGGGGAGTTCTCTGAGATATAGTATTTGATGAAAAGTCAAGAACAATATTTACATTTATGTAAAGAAAAAGCCCTGTGTATGCAAATGTATTCAATAGGATAACAAAGTAACCCTGAAGCTCAAATTCTTCAAAAAAACAAAACCAAAAACACTCAGAAAATTCCCCTAGGCTTTATTCCTGTCCCCACCTCATCTTTTCATCATGATAATGTCCATGTGGAATGTTGTCCATTGTCTTGTCCATGGGCAGGCCACTTCAGGATGCCCTCCCTTGTCTCCAGAATTGATAAGCACCTTTGGGAAGGTCTGGTGTTTGGAAGGGGAAGGCACTGTTTTATCTGTAATGTTTATTGTTTTTACACTAAGACTAGACATGTGCACATAGATTTTTTTTTCCTAAGAAGAAAAAAAATTTTCATATATTTAAAATCTAGGGGCTGGGGATGTGGCTCAAGCGGTGGCGCGCTCACCTGGCATGCGTGCGGCCCGGGTTCGATCCTCAGCACCACATACAAAGATGCTGTACCCGCTGATTACTAAATAATAAATATTTAAAAAAAAATAAAATCTAGATTTCTGGGTCTCACTCCCATACCAGAAGAGTCCAAGGATCTGCATGTAACCTAAGTTTCAGCCTCTGTTCCTTCAGCCACCTGAGTCAGCAATCAGCTCAAAAGGATGTAGCAGCCTGGGGAAGAACTAACTACACCAGGGCAGAAGACAAAGGCAGGATTTCCCCTGTGAGCAGGAGGCGGAGGATGATTCTGCCTGAGGGTTTTTCCGTTTTGAGAAAACCAAATGAGGCTCTTAGAGTCCTTTAGCTCCTAGATAAAGTCCAGGATCCATGGCTAAGGAGCCTTCTTGAGGGCATCTCCACTCCACTCTGGCCTCATCTCCACCCCAGGGGAGCCTATCTGCATCTAGGAAGAGAGGTGCTTGAGGTAGTCACATTTATCAAAAGAAGGTATGAAAAGAGAGGAAGGACACCCTCAAATGTGACCAGTCCCAGGAACGCCACTCCACGTGGAGACGTGAATGAAAAGATGGGGGCAGGCGCAAGAGTAAAGCCAAGCACAGTTTGATTGTATTTTTTTGAACAGTTTCATCTATAAAACCGGAGGCTTGCCTTGAAAGTCAGTCCCTTGTGCCCTGTAAGTCTGTGATCTTCTGAGACTCTCCGTTGGAGATCAGGCTCATTAAATGCAACAGGGTGACACTTCCGTGAAGTGCTGGTATGTCCAGCTGGAGGCTTGTGGTGAAGCCAGATTTAAAGTTAGGTAGTCAATGTAGTTAGGTAAATCGGGTCTAATATCGAGTGAAATCTAAAATGGAGGCCATGCTGGGAATGACTCAGGGAAAACAGGGCAACTCATGGAGTGTTAATAAAGTTCCGAAAAGGCCCTAGGCCAAAGTCCACCTGGAAGAAATGTTAATGAACATCCCCCAACAGATTTGAAGACAGCCCATCCCAAAGAAATGTTAATGAAGCCCAGGATACAGCCCCCAACAGATTTGGAGATAGCTCATCCCAAAGAAATGTTAATGAACAGCAAACTTGACTCGGAAATGACCAGATTACTTCTTTGGCCCACCTGTGTCCCACCCCTCAGGCCTTCCAACCTACATTCCATCACTGAAAGAACTATAAAAAGGGGAGACAACTGCACTTCCACGGATTCCACCTCTTGGGTCCCCTTCTTCCTCCGGGAGAAGTCTTTTCTTCTGTCCTTTAATAAATTTCTAATTTCTACTCTGACCTTGCCTCGGCGTGCTTCTTTGGTGTTATTCTTAAACATCGGGGAGCAAGAACTCGTCACCGGTCAACAGCGGTAACAGTGGTAGCCCCAAGTCAAGCAGGAGAAGAGCTGTGAGTGGGACATCTCACTGGTCAGGTGGTCTTGCTCCCCAGGAGACTCATCACTGGCCACTAGTCCCAGTTGTATCAGGGATTTGCTTTCTCAGGAGCTGAGTCACGCCAAGCCCACTTGGCCTATCTGGGTCAATTGGCTTCTGCCCAGACCTTGCCATGGCTGGGCCACAGGGACTGGGACAAATGGGACTTAAAAGGAACCAAAGAAGTATGTTGTGTAATTAATTGCTCTGCAGCCACAGTTTCCAGTAGGGGGATGGAGGGAGGAGAAAAGGGGAAGCATTCTGCTATGGACGATATGCTGGTCCCCTACATCCATATGTGCAAATCCTAACCCCAAGGTGATGATATTAGAGCCTTTGGAAGGTGGTTAGGTCATGAGAGCAGATAACCTCAATATGTGATTAGTGCTTTTATAAAAGGGACCTCAGAGAGCTCTTTCTTCCCTTCTGCTCACGAGAACACAGTGAGAAGATAGTCCTCTCTGAACAAGGAGGTAGGAGCTCCTTAGACCAAACCTGCCAATGCCTTGATCTTGGGCTTCCCAGCCTCCAGGACTGAGAAATAAATTTCTGTTGTTTATAAGCCCCCCAGTTTGAACAGATACACGTTCAGCAACAAATTCCCAGGTCTCCAAGACAGTGGATTCAGTAACTCTGGGCAGGGGCCTAGACATCTGCCTTTTAAAAACTTCTCTGAGGTCATGCCCAGGCAGGTTTAGGAACTGTGATTTAGGTTAACCTGGTTGGACTTTGCTCAGAAAGCCTAGGAAGGGTCAAAGGTCAGCATAAGAAAGCAGACGTTTCTTTGGTTGGTTGGGAGTCTCTCCCTCCCTGTGCTCTGGGCAAATGCTTGATGCACCCCATGACCTAGGACCCCAAGCTCAGTCCCATAGCACAGAGGGAGATGTGGAATTGGGCACCAAGCAGTTGCCAGGCTGGGGGTGGGGTACGCAGCTGGAAGAGCATCTCTAGGCTGAACCTCAGGCACAGGGCCCAGGACCACTGCCAGGCTCAAGATACGTCTGCACTCAAGATACTCATTGGGGAATTCTTATGTGTTTGCAAGATGCAGTTAGTGTTTTAGGCACTGTCTGAGCAACTGTTTTTCTGTTCTTGACCTGGGTCCACAGGATCTTGAACCTGAGTGACATGTGTTCACGTGTGATACACATCCCTCTCTCCCGAGGAGCCCAAAGCTGGTATGCCCTTCACTCCAACTAAGGGCGGGGTTCTGCAGGCTCCCTGGTCTTTTTCTGAATCAGGCATTCCAGATGTACTTGGCCATTTCAGCAATGGGTGTGGATGCTTTAATTTGAGACAAGAGCAATCCTAACACTTATAGTAAAGAGGCGACAACATTTTTAACCAGGCTAAAAGGTCCAGAAAGTTTTATATTAGAGCAAAAAATACAGTGTTATGGTGTTATGTTATCAATTTAGGAAATAAAAAGTCAACGATTTATTTGGATCTCTAAGACTCAGAACTCCTGGCCAAAAATATGCCCTTTGATCTTCATTCCTTTCATCTGAAGCATTCTCTAAATGCATTTCCATGTTAACAAGAATGCCTTATACTGGCACAATACTCTTTACTGAAGAAACTCAGAATGCCTTTTAGGATTCTCACTCTTGGATTAAATTCAGTGAAATATCTGAGTGCCTAAAGTGTGGCAAGTTCCTAACCTCCGTGAGTTCAGAGGCAAGGGGAGGATCTCAAAGACACATACTAATGTCCATAATGGGGTAGTGTGGTGAAGGCCATCAAATGAGGAGGCAGCTATCATGGGATGTTTAAATTGGGTCTTGAAAGATGGATGAGCTTAAGAAAAGGAGAGAGCTGGGCTCAGTGGCACATGCCTACAATCCCAGCGGCTCGGGAGGCTGAGACTGGAGGATCAAGAGTTCAAAGCCAGCCTCAACAATGGCAAGGCACTAAACTCAGTGAGACCCTGGCTCTAAATAAAATACAAAATAGGGCCGGGGATGTGGCTCAGTGGCTGAGTGCCACTGGGTTCAATCCCTGGTTACTCCCCCCACGCCTCCCTCCACCCCCCCCCCCAAAAAAAAGGACAGAGAGCAAAGGAACACCAGAAAGACTGGAATAGGGCAGAGCATGTGTGAGCAGTTGTGGGTCATCTGTGGAGCCAGGGTACAGGGAAGGGGTAATGATGGAGGTGACAGGACCATGAGGCTGTCCAGACAGTGGAGTCAGTCTATAGTGGAATGAAACTTCCTTGAATTAGCTCAAGTGAAAGGATGGTGTACTGAAATGGTTCAGGAATCTCCAAGAAATGGTGCTGAGGCAGCATGATTGACCTGCAGATGTGAGGATGGGGAGAGCAGCTGTTTCCAGTCACTCTTTCTGATGGTCTGGGGTCTCAAGCCACTGTTGATCTCTACAGATTGTATCCTCTGCTCCCCCATGGGGCCAGCACTGGCCTGACTCAATGTAACCTGGAGGCAAGCTTCAATTCCACAATCTCTTTATTCTTGGTTCCTGCTCAAGGGAAAGCCAGTGGCCAATGGAGCTCTTCCCTGGTTAGGCCTATAGCCTGGGATATCAGCTCTTCTGGTCACAGAGCAGGGAGGTGTTGCATGTAAAATATGCTGGATTCACCCTATATACAGGACATAGAGTTTGGAGGAATGTAAAGAAAGGGGCATGAGCCAGGCAGATCTTCCATGCACAGGTCTCCTTCCAGTGGTGGGGGTCAGTGGGAGACATTTCTTTTCTTTTCTTTTCTTTTTGAGGAAGAGAATGACATAATCAAAGAATAATTGTGGAAGATTTTCTCCCATAATGGAAGGTTAAGACTAAAGAGGAAGGGAAAGTTATCAATACATATCCAACTTCTATTGTGTATCAAGCACCATGCCAGGTACCGTATGTATGAACATATTTTTCTGTTTTAGATTTTCACAAGAGCCCATTTTACTTTTGAGGATACTGACTAAGGCTTAGAGGCTTAGAGAGGTGAAGTAAGTTGCCCAAATTCACTCAGCTAGTAAGTGACAGAATTGTGATTTGAACCTAAAAATCCATCTAGAATTGAAGTCCTTCCCTTCTCACCACATCCACCAGGAAATCAGTGGGGACCCCCTTCTATAGATGTCTGCAGGTGCCTCATATGCCAGGAGCCCATTGGCCTCTATTTTTTCCTTTTCCTGGGTCTTTTTAAAAAAATCTTTATTAATGGTATCAGCATCTACCCAGTCACCTAAGCACAAATCTCTCTAAATCTCCATTTTCTTGTCTGCAAAATCGGCATAATAATAGTGGGTCCCTGAGGTGGTTGTAACAATGAGCTGAGAAGATTCTCCTGAAGCCCTTGCCACCGAGCTTGGTGCTTGAACTAGGGTGGCGGCAGAATCTGTAGACAGAACAATCGATCAGATGTGGGGGACCTACAGGACTATGAGTTGGAGTTTGATTTGTCTAAAGGAGGAGTTGGCAAACTTTCTCTCCAAAGGTCCCCGCAGTTAGTATTTTCAGCATTGAGGGGCATACAGTCTACTGCAGTGGTTCAAGTTGGTCAGTGTTGGGCAAAGCCAGCTATGGACAAGATAGAACCTAAGAGGGATGGCTGTGTTCACAGAAAATTTGATACATTAAAACAAGCTGGTGCCAACTGGGCTCTACGGGTGTCTTTGGCTGACTCCTGGTCTTTGTCCTGCCTCTTCCCATGAAGGTGGGGCTGTGTCTGTTTTGTTCATAGATTTTTCTCCAGGTTCCACATAATGCCTGTTACACAGAAGATATTCCATAAATATTTGTTGAAAGAATGATTAAATGAGAGGAAGCACTAACAAGAGACTGGAAAAGAACAAAGCTTTGGGGATAACCTAGGTATCAGTGTAGGAAATAGAAATCACTCTAGGTTTTTTTTTTTTAATATTTATTTTTTAGTTGTAGTTGGACACAGTACCTTTATTTTATTTATTTGTTTTTATGTGGTGCTGAGGATCAAACTCAGGGTCTCAAACGTGCTAGGCGAGTGCTCTACCACTGGGCCACAATCCCAGCCCCATGCTAGGATTTTTAAGCAAAAAGGGATTTGTTGTGAATTATGAACTTGTTGGAAGGGCTAGAAGATAGGACTCAATGGGATGGCTCAATAGGCCTCTTGGGATGACCCAAGAAGTGGTAGACCAATCTGTCAGGAAGCTACCACCTCTGCCACAATGAGGTAGGTAGAACCCAGGAAGCTGCCTTTGGAGCTGCTGACCTTAAAGCAAAATAAGTGACTACTTCTCCTCCTGCCACTAAGTTTTGGGATGGTTTGTTATGTGGTAAGAGATCACAAGGATATGCAGGTTGGGCAGAATGAGAAACAGGGAGGGGGACCGATTTGACCTTTGTAACTGCAAAATGAGGCCAGAAAGGTCAGAGGGCCAGCAACAGTGTGTGTTGCTGCTACTCTCACATTTGCCACCCTGTTGGAATGTGAAGCTCAGTTACTGTCACCTCGGCAACTGCAACTGCCTCCTGACCCCAGGGAAGTAGGAGACAGGATATCACTGGCTCTTGACCTTGCTTCCCAGCAGGAAATAGCCACGAGAGGCAAGAAATTGTCTCACTTCTGCCTTTCACACTTGGTGCAAGTATGTCTAATTGATGTAGCCTAATTCACAATCATGATCCTCATAGTAAAGGCATCTGGGAAATGTAGTTTTTAGCTGAAGTACAGGGAGGCATCTTAGAAAGATAGGGGGATGGACTCATACCACATCTAGCATATATATTCTGGTGATTGGTGGCTGCAAAACAAGCTATCCCAAATCTTAGTGGCTTAAAACCACAATCATTCATTTTGTTGAAAAATTTGAAATTTGGGCAGGGCTTGGTGGGAGCAGCTTGTCTCTGCTTCTTGAGTCAGCTGAGGCTCATCTATGGGAACAAGCCCCCGCAGCCATGTGGGAACCCATGTGGATCCCACGTCCTCACCCACATACAGCCCCAGCTGAGCCCTGCTCAGCAGCCAGCACTGGCTCAGCAGCTACAGGCCCCAGTCATTGAGGGAGCAAATCCCCAGCCACATCTGAGCTGCTTTAGCTGAGGCTGCACAGAGTAGAGGCGAGCTGTCCCCATGAGCCCTGCCCACATTACGGAGATGGGAGCAAAATAAATGACTGCTTGTCCTCCTGCCACTAAGTTTTGGGGTGGTTTGTTATGTGGTAAGAGATCACAAGAATGTGCAGGTTGTGCTGAATGGGAAACAGGGAGGGGGATAAATGGGGCAACTAACAAGAAAGGAAGCAGCCAGAGAGGGTTAATGGTTGACCTAAATACAGGCCAAGACCTCCCCCACTGCACCCAGACTTAACAGCTTTCTAACTTTGATGCTTCCTGAAAAATCAACCCAGAGTAGTCTTTTGGGCTGTTGGCCCAGAGAGCAAGTCAAACTTGGGCTAGATGCTGGAAGAGTCTTTTATTCTTCTAGGTACTGCTGCCTGGGGACTCCATTTTTTCTAGCAACTGCCCCTCAGCAATTTCTAATTATGATGGAAAGATTTTAATTTTTATATTGCAAACTGTTATAAAAAGGCAAGACTGACTTGTTGTGGCTGTGATTTTTATGCAGGGCTCCAGGATGGTCCAAGTGCTTTCAAACTACAGGGCTGTCACCTATAGGTGTACCAGTTGTGCACTGCACAATTATAGGGGAGCACTATTCACATTCGAGTCATTATCCCTTTGCATATTTATTATGGCAATTTTCTGGCAGATGGCAGAAAAGTGTCTTGGGGTAGGGTTGCTTTCTCTATTTGCATAAAGGTGATTTATAGCAAGTGGCAGGAGGTAGAAGCACAAAACTATTATCTGATCAATCTTAGACCAATGGCAGGGGTTGGGGGAGACATGGAAGGAATGAGGGGGAGGAGCATTAGGATCAGAGAAGGTTTTGTTCTTGTTTTTCAAACCCAAGCAGAAGGGGCACTCAGGAGATAAGAATTGTTGAGATTTATGGGGTTCAAAGTTCAGAGTTATCAGGCCAGCCAGGTTACAGAGGAGACAGAATTAAAGTAACGAAGGATGACTACTCAGAGAGGCAGATGATCCGCTACAATTTTGCGCTGAAAGGTAGAAATCTAAGGACTGGCTTTAATAAATAAATAATGACCCTTTGAGGAGAGATGAGAATGAAGAAAACAAAGGAATATCTAAGTAAAAATTTTATGATTCTAATGGAAATGGGTACAGGGGTGTGGGGGATGGGAAAAGGAGGCGAGGGAGGGACACAGACACTGACCAATGGAGGTGTGTCCCGTGGAAGGGAAGGATATCGGCTAGACCAGCGAATTCCCCTCCTCCTCTGACCAGTCTGGTTCAGGAAAATCTACATTCGTCATGAGCAAATGTCGTAATTCATAGCCATAGTGCAGCTTCCAACTGTCAAAGAAGATTACATGATGCCTTTTTATTTCAGATGATTGTAGACTGCAAAACCCTTTACAGTTGGACCGAGTTCTCCATTTTGTATTTGATTTTTTGAAACAGAATCCCAGCCACGCACAGCTTTTTGTTTTATCTGTGGATCTTCCAAGGTCTCCCTTGGCTGTGTGCAGGCTGCTTTTGTTCTCCGCTCGCTGTTTTAAGTGTAGCTTTGCTGCATTTCCATTTTCCCCCTATTATTCAAAAACAAGTACTTATTTGAATCAGAGCAGAAAAAAAAAATACTGAATAGAATGAAGCATTGCTTTCCTCCTCTCAAACACGGTGAAGTCATGGTTTAGTGATAGCAATGGCAATGATTAATGTTTTGCACTTTCACTTAGAGACCTTCAGGAATGTCTAAACAAATGTTTTCTGAAATGCACAGGTAAGAGGAGGGAGGTAAAGTGGCTCACGAAGGATTGCTGATTACAGTCTGATTTTTCTTCCCCTTCCTAATTATCTCAAAAATTATGCTTTGCTGAACAGTCCTGGAGCTGCAAACTTAAATCAAACTACAGTCCACTGAAGTAGGAAAATTATGCATTTTACATAAATGATGTGGGCAAATTATTATTCAATTTTTAACAGGTTTTTTTTTCCCTATTCCTTTCCTGTGCACAATGTAATATGGTTAATTTACCAGAAAGCATTGTTATTCATTCCCTAATTCTCTAGGCAACTGCTGTCATTTGCTTACCATTTCCTTGCTCTTTGGGAATTGACAGACCTTCAGCTCCATTTAGGGAGGTTTGGTTGCCCCAGCCATCTCTAGAGGCTTGGCTACCCTCCTGGTATCTTTCAGTGCACACCCCTTGGGAGGAGTCTAAAAAAATGAAAGGATTCACATACTAGGATTTTAGTTTATGAGTGGCTTAAATGAATCCTTTGGTAAACACACATAAAAAAAAAGATAAAATCTCTTGTGATATTTCCCCACAGTATTACGTGTATGCTTTTCATTAAAAACACTATCTGAGTAATACCCACTTCATTCTCTCTTGCTTCCAATTAGCTAATCATTGATTATTACATAGCAAGCACTTGATCATTAACCAAAGGAAAAAAATATCCTGAGCAAAACAGCCAGAATACCTTACAACTGCTAGCTTGCACCTTCCTTCGTGGGTTTACATATTGCATGATGATTCAAGCAAAATAATAATCGACTTATAAATAGGAGAATGATTCTACTAATTGTTATTTTATTTATTGACTTTTTTGGTACCAAGGATTGAACCCCAGGGTGCTTAATCACTGAGCCATATACCCAGTCCTTTATATATATTTTATTTAGAGACAGAGTCTCACTAAATTGCTTAGGGCCTCACTAAGTTGCTGAGGCTTGTTTTGAACTCTGGATCCTCCTGCCTCAACCTCCTAAGCCTCTGAGATTACAGGAGTGTGCCAGGCACTACTAATTGTTATTAAGAGAGGTAGTGAGGGGTTATTCTGAACATTTTATTCCCATACTCTATAAATATAATTCTTCCAGATGGGACATTAGAGCTAACAACTTGTCTAATACTTTTCTATCGTTGAATGTTGTTATCTACAATATCTTCCATTTTTTAGCCCATAAATCAGAATAAATGATGGTCTTGTGTACTCTTTAACTGGAGAGGAGAGGAGAGGAGGAAGGGGGAGAAAGATTTTTTTTTTTAAGGTATGGTTCTATTTTTCTTCATTTAAGCCCAATTGCTGATTACCTTTAGTATTTAAAGCATCAGGTAGCCCCTAACTGTGGGCTGGGGATCAGAAGGTAACATGTTCAAAGACAAGCATCCTTGGACCCCTATTTTTAAGTACTTGTCTTGAAGACTGAATTCAGGTGCCACTTCTCCCAGGAAGCCGCCCCTACACTCCCCCTGTGCTGAGCTAAAGGTTACTCTCATGCTAATTCCTGTGCTTCCATCTATAGAAAGCTCACTGCAGCTGATTTTATGCGTCTCCATCCTCACTGAATTGCCAATGCTCATCACCCGTCTTTGGATTTCTAAGAACTTTCTTTGAATCTCTGCACTAAGCACAGTCTAGTCCACAAGAAGCAGACAATGAAAGTTTAGTGAAGGAAGGCATGATTAGTCCTTACCTGTGCCTGTGATCATTGCCACCTTCATTCCACTGCCTCGAACAGCCCTGGTGAGGGCTCCTCTCTTTCTGGCTGTGGTTTCTTCCTCCCTATCTAATGTCTCTGTCTCTCCTCCTCCTCCTCCTCCTCTCTGTATCTTGGTTGAGGAGGCTGACTGGATTGGACCTTTACTTTCAGGTGGCTCTGGGTGGTTTTCTTCTTTCTTCCCATCAGCAAATCCTCTATCTTCTGCCCCATTCTCAATCATGGAGTTGTTCTTTGGTGGGTGAAAAACCGAAATTAGGTAAGAGAATTCCCTATTAATGGGGGCCAATATTACCTTTCCCAGGTACAGTGTCAGTGTATCCACAGGAAGTTTTCACCCACTGTGTGGCTCACCTGAGCTGCAGGAGCTCCTGTGGACATGCAGAGGTGTGCCAGGGATCCTACAGGTCATAGGCTGGGTACATTGTACAACAAAATGATCTGGAAAATAAAATAAATACACATCTTTTGTATAAAGATGAAGATTATATCTTCAGAAATGGAATGTCAAGTTCTTTATAAAATTCCTAAGTTAAAATGAGACCTTGGAAGTACTTTAAGACTATGTACCCCTTGGTGCTATTAACTTTATGCTGCCCCTCGTTTCAAGAGGTATAAATTTATTCCCCTTGGTGTTGAGACAAGTTTTGGGGAAAGGCTTGGGTAGCATCAAGGGTATAGATTGGACGTTCATATCATATCTCAAAGACTGGTGACCACACATTGATAATTGGCAGGTTAGCGCTGAGGGCAGCATGCTGCATTCCCCGTGTTCTTAGCAGATTCTTAGGTAGATGGGTCATTTGAAGGTAAATCATTCATCCATTTGATGGCGGACATTGTGCCTCTAACCATCTTTCCATCCATCCAACATCTGCCATAAATTCAACACTGTTCTACGTCTAGAATAACGATGGGATGGAGTTGGCAGTTTCTGTTCTTGAGGAGTGCACAATCTGGCAGAGAAAACACATTAAAAAAAGAACAGTGTTATTAAACACACTGGTGGTATTAAAACGTGAGAATAAGTGTTATAAAGTATTTGAGAGAGGAGCATAGTGTTCTGACTGTTGTCACTAATTAGCTCCTGCAATATTGGAAAACTACTAATTTTTATTTACTGCCTCAGAATTTTTTCTTTTCTTTTTTTCTTTTTTTTTTTTTGTGGTGTTGGGGATCAAACTCAGGTCCTCACACATGTTAGGCAAGTTTATACCACTAACCTATATTCCCAGACCTTAATTTAAAAAATAAAGGTATACTTGTCCTCTGTCCCAGCTCTGTGAGATTCTGAATATTTTCTAGGAAAGAATGAGGTCTGATTTAGGAGTTCATTATGAAAACTTCCAAGGAATGGTATATATAAATTATAAAGGTCCATTTGGTATTTCAAAGATATTGAAGGTACTATCTTTTTATTATATTCTTCTATGGAATTATAAAGTCTTTTTGAGAATTAAATAAAATAAACACACATAATTGGTAATGCTTTAAAAACCTATATCCCACAATATTGCTTTGGAATTTGTTTAAGCTTCCTTTATTTTCCCCTCCAAAATCAAAGCCAGTCTTCTACCTTCTTCTCTCACACTCTATCTTCCTTCCAGCAAATATTTGATTGAATTCCAATCTAATTGAATTCCAACAGTATAATATGTATGGTAGGAAAGTCAACAAAAGTCATATAAAGCTATTAAAA
This sequence comes from Urocitellus parryii, assembly GCF_045843805.1. Taxonomy (NCBI): domain Eukaryota; kingdom Metazoa; phylum Chordata; class Mammalia; order Rodentia; family Sciuridae; genus Urocitellus; species Urocitellus parryii. The sequence continues at coordinate 50,900,497 of NC_135538.1, read as the reverse complement.
ATACATTTCAGAAACAAATTCACCAGACTCCATTTTACTCAACTACAACTTGTTAGGTAAATGCCTGCCTGGTCCAGTGAGGTTCTCTTGTCCTGAGTCATGACAAGTACACAGATGACAGTCCTTTTGCAGTGGGCTTCAGTATAATTCTCTGCATTCTGCAGAAAACCTTACCTTCTTTCAAGATTCAGGAAGGAACCATTTCAATTAATATAGTAGAAATTGGCAAAGCCCTCTGGGAAATTGCAGATAAAATTTTATAGTAGAAATGTCACTAGAAAAATCCTCTGCTGCCAAGATTTTAACCACAGGAGGATTCCTGCCTTCCTTAAAGTGGTTAAACATCCTCTGGTGCTTGCAGGAAATCTTTAGTAGTGTGGCTGTGTTTGAGGGGTCCTGTATATCCTTAGGTTTCCTCATGAAAATGCCCTCGCATGTGGGACCCTGTGTCTACGAGGGGGCTCTCAAGTTCTCACTGCCAGTCAGTGCACCAAGAACACAGCAGCCTCAGAGGAGTAAGCTGCAAGGAGAACAGGGAGAATAGGAATTCTTTTGTCCCAGTTTACAATGGTCTTCTCCAGCAGGTCTATTATTTGATTAAAAAAAAAAAAAGAAGTAAAAAGAAATGGTTTATTAGGAAGCTGCCCTGTCCTGCAGAGCAAAGCCAGATGGCAGATCTCTTGAGGGACAGAGCAAGAAGTAAGTATTCATTACCAGGTTACTCAAGGCAAAACACGTTTTACCACTGCTTGAAACCAGGGTGATAACTTTTCTTTCTGGAGATTCAGTTTCCTCACTCCAAACTTCTACAACTTCTTGTGAGGGAAAGAGGCTCCCTGGGGGGGGGGTGTTAGGACTCCCTGGAGGTGACCTCCGGAATCTCTTGAAAGCACAGTATCCCCTTGCAAGCAAAACCCTGAAACATCTCTGATTTCTTCACACTTACAGCTACTTTTATTTTGCTACCCTGATGTTGGCATTTCATAAGAGTGACCTCGAGTGCACCCAAGTCCTTAGTTTGACTCCATATTAGAGAATCCACAATGAACTCAACTGATGAATTAAAGGCTATAGTTTGGCTTGAACAGACTGCTTTTTCTTAAAGAATCGGTTATCTTTCTTTCTTAAAGAATCAGTTTTTTTTTTCCTTAAAATTTTTTTTTTTGAATGAGTCAGCACATTAACAAAAATCCTCCAGAGAATATTTGCCAACTCTCCATCCAGGTGGGATATGAAGATTAAAATGAAGTTATCTTCAAAAATATATAGAATGTATTCATGAACTTCCTGATGTGATTAAAATTGTGTGTAATAAGATCTTGGAAATTTGATCAATTTAGCAATTGTATTGGTAACAAAAATAATGCTATTAAGTTTGGTTGTCCAAAATAATTTCGTTTTCTTCTTCTTTTTTTAACCCAGTGTTGGAAACCCTTTCTAAATGTAAACGTTATTTCAACAACGACAACAACCAACTGCTTACACGATGACACCATTGACCTTAGAATCACAGGCTGTGGGAGTTGTGGGGTCTGAGAGTGAATCTCATCCTGCCCCTTGCTTGCAAGACAGTCTGTAGCTGGGATGCCAGTAGCCATTCAAGGTCTTGCAGCTGAAGGATGACAGAGCCAAGCCAGGACAGTTAGCCTGGGTCCACCCGCTGCCCCTCCTATCATACCAGGCTGTTTCCTTGATTAACAATTTCATTATGGAAGTGGATGGACACTTGGACATATGTTTACTGACTCCAGGACAAGAAAAACTCTTCTTGTAATTGTCTCTTTCTCCTTATAGTGGGACATGGCAAATTTCAGCTAGAGGAAATATCTAATAAATTAAAATGTTAAGGTATGCCTAATCTTGTTTTACCATCCTCTGAATGAGGTAGCCTCTGGTGGGGGAAGGGATCTCCAGATGTTCTGAATGTTTCTGTCATTTGGAAATCATTGCACAATGGCTAAATTCACCAGGTGACTACTTACCATCTGGTGTGGGACAGATATGTCACAGAACTACTAGAGTACCTTCCGTGATTTAAACAAATGCACAAAAATTTTTTTTTCAAATGTAAAATGCTCTCTTTTTAATTACTAAATTAAGAAAGTTAAACAATTTAAAAATGTAAACTCACAAATAAATCATAACAAAAAAGGAATTAAGACTTCAGAGTTGCTACTCAGTATTAAAAACTCAATAGAAATAGGATTTTTGATTTGTTGTTAAACATATGTCATTCAAGGTTGGTACAAACAGCAACTAAAAAGTCATACTTTTTTCTTTTTTTTGTGCATCCCCATGAAATGTAAAGTAGTGCATAGTTATTTCACTGGAGAACTCTCGGACATATAGTCATTCATTAGCAGTACAGGACATTTAAAACACTTATTTTACAATGGGACATGTACAACCCCCCACCCTCACCTTCCCCATAAATTTTAGTTGCATGAGAAAGTTTAGTAGGTTGCCGTGACTACAATGCTATGGGTTTTAGATCATTTAAATGTGGTTACAAGATTTATTAAATTAAAAACATTTGAAACATTTCGGCATTCATATTTTTATACAAGAAGGTTGTATGGTATCCATCTTCCAGTTCTCTTGGTAGAATTGGCTGTTGGCTTGCTTAAATATGCTCACTTCTAAGTTTCAAGAACAAATCGCTGTAAGTTGGAGCAAATACTGGTAATAAGAACTTTCGAACTCAGCTTGGGGGGTGGTCCTGAAAAGAGTCAAAGTAACAACCATCTACAGGTACAGTCATGAACCAAAAAAATGCAATCCAAATGAAGAAAGAAAGAAAAAAGAATCATGCTTTGCAAAAGCCAAAAATGAGGCCACTGGTTTTCAGAATAACACCAGTGATTTGATGCAGATTTTGTAGTAAAATCCTCACTCTGGGTCCCACAGCTTTGTGGCCCAGGCTGGCCACGGTCTCCACGTTAGCACCCACATGGTATATGTACAGGGACATATATTATATATTCATATTTATAAAAAAGAAAAAAAAACAAACACCTGTCCTGATTGGTTTTTGTTAAAACATGAAAAAAAATTTTATTGTTTTAGACAAAGAGGCCACTTTTGGAAAATAATACTTTTTTTTTTTTTTTTTAGTTGAATCAGGTGAAGACAGAGTTAAAATCACATAGGATTTGCATTTTAAAAAAAGGAAAGCACTAGGATTGTTGGCACTGGAGTAACTATTTACACTGAACAGAGGTTTGGGCTTTTACATAACATCGATACAATGCATTTTCCAAAGTCTGAGAAATAACAAGGTTCTGTCTCGTTTGCTTCACAGAGGAGGTTCGGATTTGGGGACAAGTGTCATTAATGAGGGCCATGGAAGTTCATCAGCTTCAAAGTCACATGCAATCTGATCCTGGACGGTTCTCACTGCTTGGGCAGCTGGCTACGGAATTGAAAGCTAATGGGGAGGGGTGGGGAAGCCTCTGGGACAAGGCCTCTCTCTGTAGAGCTGGCTCTCACAGGTTTTCACCAGGTTGATACTGGGGCTCTGTGGCCGTAAAGTAGTCTTCCAGGAAGCCCTGCAAGTATTCAAAAGTGGGACGTTCTTCGGGGTCCTTTTTCCAGCAGTGGATCATGAGCTCATGCAGAGAGATGGGGCAGTCCTGCGGACAGGGCATCCTGTAGCCGCGCTCCACCTGCTCCAGCACCTCCCGGTTGTTCATGCCTGCAAAGACAAGGGCAGTGAGAGTGGGCGCCTCCTGCGCTCAGGCCCTGACCCCACGGCCGGAACTCCCCTTTTTTCTTCTTTGAGCCTGCATGTGGTTAAAACATGGGGAGGGCACCCACCCCGACCAGGAGTCAAATCCTGCCTTCAATGGGATATCATATGACGCAGAAACAACAAAGGAACACAGAACTCACATAGGCAAAAACCCAGACGATGAATCTCAAAAGCATCCTAAGTGAAAGAAGCCAGACACAAAGGGCAGCATACTATATGCTTTCATTTATGTCAAATTCTAGAAAAGGCAGAGCCCTACATGGATAGAAAGCAGATCAGTGGTTGTGGGGGTGGGGGGAAGGGGGATGCCTGCAAAGGGTCAGAGGGAACTCTGGGGTGAGCGAGATGCTCTGTATCAGCGGCCGTTACACTTTTCCTGTAAAGGGCCAATGGCAAATGATTTTAGCTCTGCAAGCCGCATATGATCTCTGTCATCTTCGATTTTGCAACCCTTGAAAAAAGCACAAAGCCAAACCAGTCTGGGAGCCAGACTTGGCCCACAGGATGTAGTCTACCATCTCCTATTCTACAGTGTGTATTTGATGATGGGGCTGTTTGTCGAAACTCATTGAAGTGCATTTTTTAAAACTGAATTTTTTTTGGGTACGTAAATTATACTTCTGTTGAATAGACCAAAAAAAAAAAAAAAAAAGAAAAGAAAACAACCCATGGAATGAAAGCATACTGCCCTTGTTTTTATAGCATCTGTAAGCCTCGTTTATAAATTTCATAAGTTAGTTTATCTATGTCTGGGCAAACTCTGAGTGCTCCACTGTCTGAGATCTGCCCATCATGCCAATATTGCTGGGCACCGTCTGGTCTGGTGGCCCCACAGTGCCCTCTATCATTTGAGACCTTTCTTGACCCTCTAAGGGAGCTGCCTAATGTTGAAAAATCAGGATAAGCAGCATTAAAATAAGACGCCGAGGGAGATCGTTCGTCCTGTAGATAACGCAGCCTCCCCCATGTTGGCCTTCTTGACAATACAGGAAACGCCACTCTTGGAGTGAGATAAACGCCATGACCCCTTTCCCAACTACTGCCAGATATCATTCTTCAGTTCTCCCCCCCCATGTTCTTTTTTTTTTTTTTTGCTATATCACGTTCTCCCCTCTCTCTGCCAAGACTTTGTATATTTTGGCCATGAGCCTGTGATCTGGAATCTTCTCTAACTTCTGACCCAGTTCATTTTCAAAAGCAAGAATCTGATTTCAAGCCACACAGTCGACTTCTCCCCATACCTCTTAGGGCTATCACCAGCAGGAGAACACAACAGAGGCATACAGCTCCCTTTAGTTCTGGGGGAGAAGGGAACCCATGAGCCAGAAACATCGGCTTGGTCAGAGGTGCCGGGTCCAGGGCACAACCCTGTCCCGCTGGGTAGGGGACACTCAAGATTTTTGGATTTGTAGTCAGTTCCCTTTGTTGTATTGCTACTTTTGGAGCTTGGTGTATCCTGGTTCCTCCTGGCTGTCAATCATGGCCCTGTCAGTCACCTGTGTGTCCAAACCCTTTTAGGATGTTTCTTATACTCAGTCGTTAAACATTTCTTGGGATGTTAAAACCCAGATACTATTTCTGCTGTGTTGAAGTGGGCCTTTAATATAAGTGTTGTAAAATGGCCCCGCCCTCCTGTCAGGGCAGCCCCTTGCTTTAGGGAGAGAGCTATAGTGCAGGAGTGTGAGACCTGCCTGGCACCACAACTCCCTTCATACTTCACGTGGCTGTTGAGGGAGAGAGGGCAGCCCTGCAGCTAATTAGCTTAAGTCCTCCTCCAACTGCTGAAAACCCAGGATCCGGGGCAAGGAGCTGGAGGAAAGGGGAGGTGCCTGGAGCTGCTGGGATCTTTCCAGCCAGATGGGGTCAGGGACACAGGCCAGCATTTCCTGATCCATGACTCCAAATCCAACTAGCTCTGAAAACCAGAAAGTTTTTGTAACTTACTTGGCAGCAAAACTCATCTGAACTGGCCACAAAACCTGATGCGAGGCACTTGACTGTTTTCATTTCCTCATATGTACTGCTGCCCCAGACTCTCTGAGGGTGTTATATAATGCACAGTCTCTGCACTGCACTGATTTTCTAAAAAAATGTCTGATTCCAAAGCAAGTCTGCTCCCAAGGGTTTAGTTGGGAAGCCTTGGCAAGAGTGACGGCAGCTTCCACATCCCAGGCAGCTAGGAGAATAGGTGTTCTCCAAAGCATTTGCTTTGCTGCATATTTTAGCAGAATCCTTAGTGTCATAATGTTTCAGAAGCCACAGAGCCTCGGCCTGCAGGAATTCCCTCTGTCTGCACCCCTGCCAGGAGACTGCAGGAATGGGAGGAAAGACAGGCAGAAGGCCCGAAGCTCAGATGGGTTGACAGGTGATCCTGGAGGTGGCTACAACCCCCCAAAATGCCTCCCGAGGCTTTAATCTGGCACTGAGATTCTCCATCCAAAATGCACCACAGAGTTTAATTAATCACCCTCCCATTGCTCTGAGGAGGTGATGTCAGTAAATGTTTCATTTCACTAAAAAACAAACTACTCAAATGGAAACATTGCCTCCCCCCATTTTTTTTTTAAACTCTTAATTCAATCTCTGCCAATGGAAAGTTTAATTGGCCACTTGGGTCAAGCCTATTTTTCCAGTGCTCCATCCAAGACTAGGACATAGCAGATGTGGCAACTTGAATCTCGGCGTGTAGCATCTCCTGAGGGAGCTTGCTTCCTGGGCAGCTTCGGCCAGGACTGGGGCTGTAGGTACCTGGTCTGTGCAGGAGGCTGCTGGGGTCACGCCATCAGCTCACGCGCACACTCCTCGATCTCCTCTCCTGGCTGCATCCCTCTCCTCCTCCCACTCCTCCTTTCTCTTCTCAAGCCTTCTTCTCCACAGGCCCCTCCAAGCATGGGGAGCATATGTAAGCAATTCCATGTACGGGGCCAAGTCAAAGCATACCAGTGACAGCATTGCCAGAAAAGTAGGATATTTGACACTGCACTTGGCTGACAATGACAACTGGAGTGGGACTCGCTCTTTCTAACCACTCAGAGGCCAAAAGCCACATGGGCTGACCTGCAACAATCAAGATGTGCCTACTCAGCAAAGCCTGGGCTACTTTTTATTTTATCAATGGTACCTCAATTAAACGGATCATTAATATTTTTTCTTAAAATAGTATTCTCTGCTATAAGAACTTTGGAAGTCTTGTTTATCTTGATAATTTTTAGCAAAATAGGTTTTGTCTTCATACTATAAAGATGGGTCTATTTCATTTTTCAAAAGATGGTTTCATATTTTTTTAGAAACTGTTATTTCCTGTCTTTTACCTAACACCTAGGAAGCAAAGGGCAATGGATGAGAAGGGGACAAAAGTGAGCCTGGGCCGTGGGAAAGCCAGGAGAGAGGTAGGGAAGAGGGTGCTGGGGAATGTCTTTCCTCTTTTTCAATTTTTAGTGGGAAGAAGGCCAGGGGAGAAACAGAAGAGACAAAATCTGAAACACAGTCACTTTAGGGACACTGTCATCAATAGCTTGGGCCTCTAGGTGTCCTATGGGGGGGATGAAATGGAGGCTATTTTTCAACAGAAGGGGCAGTCCCCACCAGCCAGGGATGCCTGACTGTGGGAAACACCATATTTACAGAGTGCCCGGTGCCATTCTGCTTTCCAGCCTCCTGGTCAGAGAAGAGGCTCAGGGCTGGGCAGCCAGCAAGCACAGAGACCACCATAGGCCTCTGTCCTAATTCCCTCCTCTGTCCTCCAGCCCCAAGGGAGCAGCCTGCCCCACCTCACTGGAGAGTGGGCCATTTCTGAGGGACACTCATAGGATGTAACTCAACAGGTACTCAGTTCACAGAGAACCTCCACAGTCTGCTGTTCAGGGGTCTCTCTTCAAATCCTCCTCCACAGGAGCCTCCTTGGATTTTTAGACCTTCAAACATGGTTGTGCTCTCAGTTGGTTCACCCCAGAGCACTGAGGCCAAGTGGTCGGCATGCTCCTGCTGCCGTTATGATGATGTCATCCTTTCTGAACATTTTACTGGCTTCCTCCAGCAAACTAGAGGATAAGTTTCCAACTTGCATTTTTAAACCCTTATTCTGCACGGCTGCCAAAACCATGGTCTCTCACATGCGTGCATGTGTTCTTTCCCCTTATCTCCTTTTCTGTCATTCTTTTTCTTATAAACATCCCGATTCCTCTTCTTTGAGCCGTAGAACCTTGCCTTTCCCCCCCCAGTTTCTTTAGAAAAGGAATAAAAATTGCTTTTATTGACAGAGCGCTGAATGCGCTGTCACTTGTTGACTTCAGACTGCATCTCTGTAGGTTACCTGACTTCCCCTGGCCTCTGTTTCTTCATTTGTCAACCAAACAGCTCAACATTCACAGTGTTTCAGCTGTTGGAGAAAAATGTCTTCTAGGAAAGAAGAGCTTTTGGGGCTGGGGTTGTGGCTCAGCGGTAAAGTGCTCTCGCCTAGCACATGCGAGGCCCTGGGTTCTATCCTCAGCACCCCATATAAATCAATAAAATAAAGCTATTGTGTCCACTTACAACTAAAAAATAAATATTAAAAAAAAGAAAGAAGAGCTTTTGTGTTTTATAGCTTTCCATTTGTATAGCTTCCCAATATGGACCTTGGAGGGGCTACATCTGCATAATCAAGGGTTTCAACTGTTTTCTATTCATATTTGCATCTGGATTGGACTATAAGCTGCATGAACCTGGGCTTTTGTGTCATGTGAGTAATTAATCCTTTAACAATGGGAATGATATTCAGGTTATTAGACATCGAATTTCTTTTGCAAACTGAGCTTTCTGTTCCAAGGAAATGACACTATATTGAATTTGAGGGGCATCTTGATTCTCTGCATAAATCCGGTAGAAAGCTCCTTCTGTTTACTGGGCTGTTCAGTGATGCTGCTGCGCTGGTGCCAAGAGGAGGGAGGGCTCAGTGGGTGGTGCTTGCTTAGCATGAGCCTGCTTCGCATGTGCTCATATTACCAGATGATCACGTGCTCTGGTTATCTCAGGGCAACAGCCAGGAGGCTTTGGGTTCGGTTTTGGTATGGGATCAAAGTAAACATTTTGGGCAGAGAGATGCTGATCAAAGATTGCAGATGAAAATAAAGGGCTGGTCTTTAGAAGGCACATGATTACTAATTTTGTTTCTCTTTGCCCATCTAACCAGAAAACCTCAGGGCAGCCTTTTAAGTCCACTGTGCTCATCTACACAGAAGGGACTGCTGCAGTTACCATAATACACAAAAGTCACTGAAAGTTGATAATACAGTGTCATAGAGACGTCCTCTGTCATGGAAAGAGAGAAGTGGACAGAGGGTGAGGGTGCCCCTGAGCAAGGCTGGGAACCAGCACAGCTGAGAATGAAGAGCAGTGGAATCCGGAGCTCAGAGCAAAAGTCCCTCCCTGGCTGCCCTCTTCCCATGCAGTCTCCTGTCCTCTCTCCTCTCACTAGACAGAGAAACCTTGGGAAAGTGACAGCATGACCTCTGGGCACCCAGACACAAGTCCCTCTCTGAGGGGCACTATGAGCTGGAGGGCAAAGACCCGGGGATTGTGGACAGGCAGGGAGGGCTGGGCACTGTACCACTGGCTAGCATTAGAGGTTCAGTCTGCTACCCCATTTGCCTCCCGCCCAGGGAGTCAGAACCTCAACCCACTTTGTAGGAAATCAGCCCCTGACAACAAGTTGAACACAGGATCTAGTCCAGGGTTCAGGGCTCTCAGGCAGAGGGATGAACAGAGTGGGATTTGTACTTGTTCAAGGAAGGTGCTACTAGTTTCACTAATTTCCCTTACCTCTTCAAATCACTATCAAGTGACTAGATGCATTCAAGAAAGTCAAGCAGCTGTTACTTGCTGAAAGATTTGAAAGTGCTTCAAACACATGAATAAATGCGATTTGCTTAAGAGAACATTCCTGCTCTGAGAGATCCTGCCAAATATGCAAAGCAGGTGTTCAGTGAAGGGGCCAGGGCACAGAATGGCCAGGACATTCTGCCTAGGAGGGCGCAGGGTCAATTTCCCAGAACAACTCTGAGGACAGAGGCTACTTCGTGGTTGGAAAAATATTATGTGTGAAGACGATGGAACAATTAAAAAGGCCTTGTGGGTTCTGGGCCAAGTTTGAAAAGCTTGCTTCAGAAACTTCATAGCTTTCCCCACTGTCTCTCTCATTCGTTCATTTGCTTCTAGAGTCGGCTCTGGGGCAGAGACTGTGCTGTGCGTTGGCAATGCATAAAAGGAGTTCCTTTCCCCTCCAGGAAGGCAGAGCTACTGGGAAATGCAGACACGTAACAGGTGTTCAGCAGAAACACGCCAGGTGTCACATAGAGGGCGACCCGCTTGGTCTGGACAGGCTTCACAAAGGCAGTGGTGTTTGGAGAGGCTTTGAAAGACTCTGGGCAGAAGGGAGACCTGCATGTTCAAAAGAGATCTCTTGGTGTGTCCTGGGGAGCCTGTGAGGGCAGGCGAATGACAAGGGTGAGATCATAAGTTAGATCTTGTCACTCTGCTGCTCAGGAGCCCTCACTGCCCACTGCACATCTGTAAAAGCAGAAATCCTAACACGACCCCAGGGGACTCTCGCTGTCTGTGCTTAGCCTCCTTGGCCTTCTGAAGTTGGTTCTGCCATCTTTGCATTCTTCAGGAGCCAGTCTCCCTTCCCTATGATAGTACCTGGCTTGAGGCTCAAGCTTCCTGTCACCCTTTCCTGACATTGTCTCTACCCTTTCCCATTTTATTTTCTCTCTACCCATCACTACTGGCCAACATTCCATATGTTTTGCTTGTTTTTCTTTATTTATTGTTGCTCTTCTTCAAGAAGCAAGTTCATGAGGGCATGGGTTTTCATGTTGATTGTTGCAATATTCCTGGTGCCTAGAACTGTACCTGGCACATAGTAGCTGTTCAATAAATATCTGTGGAATCAACGAAGGAGAAGACTTCTGAGATACTATGAAAAATGAAGACTTTGAAGTTTATCTGGAGGGCAAAGGGAAGCCCTGGTGTTTTTAACCAGGAGTATGAGGTAAATGGGTCTGTGTTTTCCAGGATAACAATTCTGCTGGTGACAATGACAGAATGGTGGTGGTGGAAAGGAGGCAGGGAGGAGAGACTGGAGGCAATAAGTCCCATTAGGAGGTCATAACCCGACATGGGCAGTGGTAGTGAAGGCAGAGAGAAAAGATTTGAGTGAGGTTTTGAAGGTGAATTCCAGGCTAAAATGCATAACTCTGATGGTATGTATCAACCCCAGAAAACTGCTTTTAATTAAATGTTTTCATTTCTCAGGTACAACAGTCCATCTGCATAAAATCAGGTCTAATCTCGATGCAAAGAATGGTTCAAATCCCTGGATTTCAGAAGATTAAGCTGGACTGCAACTGAGAATGCACCTAGGTCAGGCTGCTGGCAGGGACTGGGTCCAATGGAGCTGTCCTTCAGAGCAGAGTCCATCTCTGTCACACTGCCCCCTAGGGTGAGGTGCTGTGCCTTGGCTCACCTCCTCCTCGTCAATCCCAGCATCACATTTCCACATTCCTTCTTTGGTTTCAAGGTTCTCAGTTCATTTTGAAACTGTCCTTCTTTCTTTCCTTTTTATCCATTCCTTCTTAAAAATAGGCTGCCTAACCAACCAATCCAATGCTTTCCTGGCTGCTGGTGCGTTTGCCCTTCATTTGGCCACACCTCACGCAGCGCACTCCATTCTAAGCTCCTAGTCTGATGCTCATTTCACTAATCACTTGTGTGTTGGCCAAAAAGTCTGAGAAGCTTTTACAAATCTCGCTCATATGTCCGCCTCCTCCCCCACCACCTTCATTTTAAACACCAAAGTACCTTTCCTGTGTGATGGGGTGACAGAGACCATCCTCGGGTATGGAAGAACTCAGAAAAATGTACCACTACTTATCATTCTTTAAAAAAAGAATTACTTAAAAATATATTCTATCCCACTGAGAAATTACTACATCCAAATACAGAATGGAAGTCCCCAATGGACAGGGACTGGGAGTCTGTCATGGGGCAACACCAACAGGCACCAAGACTCAACTCAGGGGCGTTGAGGAGAGGGGACCCCTCAGCACACACCACTGAAATGGCCACACCAACAACCAGCAAGAACGTGGAGGAAGGTCTTTCCTTTCATGGTGACAGCTAGATGATGCTTAATGAAACTGTTTCTTGGAACTGTTATCCTTCATTAAGGGAATAATCTCATAATTGCAATCCCTCTCTAGAAGCTTCTCCCTCATGAAGAGTTTCCTGTCACACTCAGAAGTCCAATTAAATATGATTACAGTTAAGTTTAACAAAAAAAACTAGGAAGACCCACAGCCAGCTAGGAGTATCTTTCCTGGGGACACTTTTCAGAGGCGCTTGGTGATGAAGAGCAGTTCACACACTGTTCCCCACCCCCGACACAGCTCCCTGACCACTGCTGCCAAGAGCCAGGACCTTATATCTCCCTGTGGTACTGTACTAGCCCTCTTCTCAGACTCTTCCTGTGGCTCCTGACCTGGCCCTGCCTCCCAGGTCCTGCTGCTCCCAATGTGCCAGGCTTGGGGACTTTCGGCTCCCTGGATGTGAAGAAGCCCGGCCTGCCTTCCAAGATCTGGTTCACTGTTCACTTGCCTTTTACACAAAGCCCTCCCCACCTCTTCTCCACCCCCACATACACACAGAGATGAGGGTCAGTCAACACAGCCCAGAGTGGACCAGCAGCTGCTCACAGATGTAGCTGTGCACAACCTGCTGGGTACAGTTCTCACTTCGGACTCCCTCACCGGCTTTGGGGGGTTCTCAGTGAAAGGCCCTTCTCAGCATCTCTTGTATGGAAGTTCTTGAAGCAGCTACCCCTGGCTCCATATGAGAATCAAGGCTTAGAGCACTCAGTGGGTGAGCTCAAGGAGTCCACGCCTTGAGGAGGATTTCCTCTAATAATAAATAAGTCACCACAAGTAAGGCTGATTTCTTCCGGGATCTCTCTCTGGGTGCTGAGTGTAAGCCCCCTGAGTGCAGGGGCTCCCCGTATTTGCTCACTCTTCTCCCTCTAGCACCTAGATCATTGTCTGAGGCAGGCACTGATCAATGTCAGCTGAGAAGGAATGTCTTCTTTGCATTATTTCCCCGGTGAAACAAATGCCTGGCACAGTTCACGCTGACTGAAGTGATACTGACTGAATGGATCTAGTCTAAGTTGTAAAATGAGGCTATTTTCTTTATGCTAAAAAGCCAACCTGACAAAAGGCTCCCTTAGAAACACACCTGCCTTCCTTCTCTGAGGGCCCCACCTCCACCCCTTTGTCTTGGCTTCTGTGTGCTACCCCCAGAAACAAAAAGCAGCTTTGTATCACTGAAAAGGGAAGGCTTCACAGAAACGCAAAACAACATTAACCTTTTCCCCTGATTGCATTTAACACACAGGGTGACTATAAACCTGGGGGGATCAGGAAGAAATTAGTTCAAAATGCAGACAATAAAAAAAAAGAGGTGCCTTCACATCTTCAAAATCCTGAGACCAGCACATTTTCCCCCTTGAGAAGCAATTCAAAAGCTCCCATGCTGTGCTCCAGCCCCCTCCAGGGCAGCCCTTTCTTCTGAGCTGGTTGGCTATTCCCGGAGTGTCTGCCCACTTGTGCATGCCGGGAGCAGCAGCCACTGCAGCATCAATAAAACTGACTTACTCCCGCATTTCCCAATGCCTGGTGCTGGCACTTCAGAGACGGGATTTTGTCAATTTCACATCAGTGCCAACCTGGCTCTTCCTAAGGGGTCTCGAGGCGATACCAACCCAGAAAGAGATCCTCTTTATGTGCATTTCTCTGCGTTCTCTGAAGATGACCAGAAACAATCATACGAAATGAACAAAGGGATTACAAATTAATCGCCTCTCTCCAGCTCCTCTGACTGCAAAGATATGATTACAAACCCAGGATTTGCAAGAGACCTACATTCCTCATTAATCTCCACTATCGTTTCTATCAGAGAGAGAGAGAGAGAGAGAGGGAGAGGGAGTGTGTGTGTGTGTGTGTGTGTGTGTGTGTGTGTGTGTATGTGCACTGTGTTTTCCTTTTTTCTTAAGCTCCATTTTTAGGCAGGGAATGAGGGAGAGTTATGTTCTTTCTTCGCTCAGCAGTAACTGAAAAATATGTCCTTAACATTTCAAAAAGCAGATCGTCCCTGCGATATAACCACTAAAGCGTGGAGGTGAAATGGCACGAATGTCCTTTATGTCTCCATCTGTCTAAATTAATGAATTTAAGCATGGATAACCTCAACCCATGGTTTCTTTGGAGAGCACGAATCTGATAATCCAAAAAAAATTTCCAGGGTCTAAGAATCTCTAGTTCCTTTGCTTTGGTAAAGGATATTTTGACTGTACAGCAGCAGGCAGTGAATGGTCTCTAAATTGCCTTCCGTGTGCCTCTGCTCTCTGGACATCTGCAGCTCAGGCTTGCTGAGGGGAGAGAGCTCAGGCCTGGCACCTTCCTGCCAGGTTTGCTCCATGGGCCAGTGCTATAGAGTGATCAAAAAGCTGTAGGGGCTTTTCTCCTTCTCTTTCCCAGACATGTCTGAAAACTCCATTTGGGTGGAGGCTTTGCCAGTGACATTTCTGTTCAGGGAGACACAGACACATGCTCCTCCAGACAGAGGAGAGGGTCCACTAACCACGGAGACTGAAGCATTCATTCCAGCTGCTAATTACATTAATTCTGGCACAAGGTCACAGTGGCTGCCTGTCTGTATGCCATGGTGGCTTCCAGCTCTGCTTTCCTCTGGCTAACTACCTATTCATATTCTTTAAACTCCTGCTTGCCAGAAAGCTGAGCATGGAGCTTAGAAAGGCAATTGGGTGCAGTCTTCCCAATGCTATCAAAAGAGAACACATCAAAGGCTCATTTCTGAGGGTTCTGGGCTTACCTGGGTATGGCACTCTTCCTTTGGTGACCAGCTCTGTGAGTAAGATTCCAAAAGACCATACATCAGACTTGATCGTGAACCTCCCGTACAAGGCTGCTTCGGGGGCCGTCCACTTAATGGGGAACTTTGCACCTGCAGAAAAAAGATCTGGTTATTGATCAGGTGGAGAGCCCACACTTATTGTAGGGAAGGAAGAAAAAGGGTGTAGAACCTCTATTCAGGGGAGCACATTGTGAGGTCAGGAAGGAGGTGAAGCAGGAATGATTTGGGACTGAAAAGAGATTCCTGTCAACGAGACAAGATCTCCATGTGTGGTCTGTGTCTGGATCTGTGACCTTAAGTGAGTCTGATTTTAATTTTTCCCATCAAAGTGTTGGATTTCAAAGTCCCTTAGTACCTCAATAAAGCAGATGTGGGGGTACTGGCTTCTTGAACTTGAACCTATGACTACACTGAATGTAGGTTTGGTCTGGAGTAGGTTTCCTGATTGTGATTTAGGAAACTGATTTATATATTGTTTCTTTTGTTTGGAACTAATGCAGGATTTTAATAAACACACACTTACATGCTACACTCATGAATCCTCTGGTATATAAGATCATAATTTGGTTTTACAAAATGCACAAACCTCATCAAACCACTGTGCTTTTCCCAGGGTGGAGACCATTGGACACAGCCCGTATGTTGTGTTGAAATAGGCTATATTTCCCCAAGGCTTCCCACACCCACAGCAGAGAAATGATTTGGCTTCTGGCGACTTCCCTCTTTATAAGTTCTTTTTTCCCTCCATCTTTTCTCCCTCTAGCAGTCATCTTTACACCTAGATAGCATTTCTTCTGCATTGTACAATCCCTTTCTTTCCTCCCTATCTTTCTCCTGTCAGTCAGAGAAAGTACAACTGAATGCTTGTTTTTTTGTAAGAGAGGTCTTGCCACCTTGACTTAGGAAACACTGACTTCTTCAGACCAAGGAGCAAATTCATGCAGAAATCATAGACTCATGTCTTTCAAATTTCTCTGATCATTAAAAGAATCCTCTCTCCAAACCAAAAAGAAAGGTGGGCCCCACCCTGCTCTTTATAGTACTAGATGTGTGCTCTGGGAATTCAAATGGGCTCAGCAGCCTGTGTTCTTACACACTGGGCTCAGCAATGAGAAAGCAGCTTCAGATATTTCGTTGAACAGACTAAGCGGAAAACATAAGGAATTTTTTTTTAATCAATGATGTAAACACAATTATATGTTTAATGCATGTTAATCATGTGTAGGAGCCCCTAAAATTATAAAAGACTGATGGAATCAGAAATTTTCATAGTATCTTCCAGGAAAAGTCACTGAGCACAAAGTGGCAAATGATTAAAATTTTAAAATTAGCAAGGTTTTAATACCCAGACCTATGATAAATTACAGCAATTAGATTTTTGTTTTAAATACAGTACGTGATAACAACTTTAGCAAATCTAACCTGGCATTTTGTGGCAATATAATTTTCTCCTCCATCTTTTCTATGCTGGTGTGAAATGAAATTTTAAAAAAAATTCTACTATTTCATTATGTGGCATTTCACATTAACAGTGCAGCAGAAAAGTTATTCTATAGTTTTCTTTTGCTTTTGTGCATTGAGTTATTTTTAATTAGCTGTAATTCTCAGGCATAATTATTTATATCTTTCCTTAACTGGTGACGGTTCCATATAAGACCTGGTATTCTCTGAACAGCCATTTTATTTTAAAGTTTCTTTCTAAAGCATTCTTCTCACATTACCTATTTTTGAGTATTCTGTTCTTGCAGCTTTGGACTCTGAACCACTGGAATTAATGTGATAGATTTTCTTCAGTGTCGACAGCAGACTTTGCCCTGGACCAAACCTCAGCTGGAGTCCCTTACTTCAGAGAATTAAGGGTATATTAAATTCACTCCTATTTAAACCATCTCTCAAGCCAAATGGCTTGGAAATTGCTGTCTCTGAAATACATGGAACATTCTTCTCCAATGTTCAGACAAATCTTGCAAATAAAATGACAAGCAAAAAAGAGCCTTTCTCTTCCTTGACATTGGTAAGGAAGTGTGGGGTGTGGAAAGAAAGCAAACTATTTCCAATTGGATAATGTAATTTTGTATTTTCTGAGAGAAGATTTCATAATTTCAGGTTTTGAAAAAAGCCAATACATCAGCCAGTGGCACTGGTAGGCTTTATTGTTTTTCATTGTATAATCTACAATAAGGATAATAATATGTAAACTTTGGGAAAAAAAGTGAAAACAAAGGTGGTATAATATAATGGATCTTTAATAGGACATCATTTGTAGATATGTTCTTTGAATCATGAGTATGAGCTGAAATAAATTTGTTTGCATTAGTTTTCTTTCCAATGCAAATGATACTTTTAGGCCAGGCAAAGTACTTGCAGTGTATCTGGAGGGACAAGAAAACAAAGAATGTCTTTGCCCCAACTTTTCCCCTCTTTTGACCAAAACTTTTCTCTAAAGATAACGCATATTTTCTTTTTCAAGGAAAACTAAAATTCAAGCAGTGAAAAGCTATTAATGATTAACTGAGGTTTTGCCTGAAAAGAAATCATGGATACCCACTCTTCCACTCATCTCCTGACCTCTGATTCCCCTTTTCTTGGTTTTTCCTACTTTGTGAGGGTACAAAGCTACTGGCCCTAAATGGGGTCATGTTAACCAGTGGTTTTTGCAAAAGGCCATTCAAGTAGCACAATGTAAAACCCTGGTCTGTGAAAAAGGTGCTGCTCAGTTTGTCCAGTACTGGGCCAACACAATCCCCCAGGAGGCCCTGCTGGGGGCTGCAATGTGGTCTTTCCTTGGGTGAAGTTAGAAGAGCTCAGACCCTTGGAGGGAAGGAACTCTTGGATGTAAACACTGTCTTTGTTTGAAAATAAGGTTCTGCCCTGAGAGTTTTCCACAAATTCTGTGGAAGGCACAAAGTCAGGACCAAAGTGGTCTTCTAAGAAGTATGGAGAAAATGTCAGGATGCATTTTGAAAAATGAAAAGTTACATTACTGTTAACCAGGTATTATGTAACAAGCTGATTTACTCTTCTTTCTGTTTGGGAGCAGGATTCAGATGCCAACACAAAATTTCTCTCCTTTATATTGGGTGAAAACCAGCAAACTATTCAGGTAAATGATCATCCATGTCACTGGTATCTGGAGCTTGGGGGACACTGTAATATTCAGTGTTATTTGTTGAATGCCGACACGAATTTCCACTGAATTAATTTAATGGTTTAAGATCCATTTAAATCAACACACAAAGGATATAATATCTATGTATGGACTTGGAAGTATTTTTTCCACCCCATTATTTTCCAGGTAGCGCTTGTAAATTCTACCAACCTCCCAGGGTAAACTCATTGCTCAAACCCTACACTTGTCACTGGTGGCCAAGTCAGAGAACTAAAAAGAATGTCTTTGTACTTTAGCCCTTGAACTCCTTGAACAGTATACAGGACTAGTTAGCCTTTGGTTGAATCATTTCCTGTGGTGAGTAAATTTGTTAGTGTTTCAAACAATTTCTTATGCACATCTCAATCCCGTGTCTCTGAATTCTGTTGACATGTGAAATGAGCAATCAGAAGCTGCGCGTAACAACGTGGATCTTATTCACTCCTGTGGCTTCAGTGACCACTGGACTCCATGATGCCGGTGTTTGTATCATGGGATGGAATCTCTTTCTTGAGCTCCTGAGCTCCTGACTCAGATAAGCACTCTCCTCTCCAACATCTCCACTGGGATGTCTCCTAAAGCCCCTCAAATGTAATATCCAACATTTATCCTCCCCACGTTTGGCTTTTTTCTTTTTCTTTCTTCAGCCTCTGTTGCCTTTGAAAACGGCCCAGGTGATGAGACCAGAATCCTGAGGATCATCCTGGAATCTGTTCATGTTTCCATCACTGCATGTGCATGTGCAGAAGGAGCTCAGTAAATCTTTACTTCATGATCTCTGGCCCCTCCTGCATTGTCACTGTCCATGCTGACTACATTGTTAAACCCTGTCTGATTGCTACTCTTGAATGTGTCCTTTTCATCATTATTGCCGTGGCTGAGGTCCTCACCACCTGCCTGGCCTCCTGTCACAGCTGTCCAACTGGAACCATGGGTATAATTTGGTCCCTACCTACTTCTCCAGCCTCTTCTTATCCTAGAGTTTCTTCCTCCTGCCTCTCTTTTTATCTCCCCACCCCCACTGGACTTCCTTGACTACTTTTCAAATGCCACAGGATGGTCCGTAGTCCCCACCCCACTTCCACCCTGTCACTAACTCCTGCCCTCCTTTTCTCTTGATCTAAGTGTTACTTGCACAGGGGACCTTTACTTGAACATGAAGACTGGAGCAGGTTTCCTAGCTCTATGATGCCAAAGCAACTTGTTCTTTTTTTTTTTTTTTTGCAACTTGTTCTTTGTAGCTGTTATTTATTTCTGGTACTAGGAATTGAATACATGGTGCTCAGCCACTAACCTTCATTCCTAGCCCTTCAATTTTATTTGGAGGCAGAGTCTTCCTCAATTGCCCAGGTTAGCCTCAAATTTTCAATCCTTCTGTCTCAACCTCCCGAGTAGTTGGGATTATGGTGCCTGGCTATAACCATGACTATTAAAGTGCAATGAGAAAGTGAATCACGTAAAGCCTGTTTCTCTTGAGAACCTGTCCTGTTCTTGAGGAATGGAATTGTTATTCTGAATGAGCACTGTGTCTTCAGTACTGAGTCTGATGCCACCACACAGAAGATACTTGATGACCACACATTGAATGAACAAGCAGCAGGAAGCTGAACAGCCCCCGCCCCAGCCTTTCCTTCCATGCTTCCTTATGGGGCTTATTATCGGTCCCTTGCTCTCTGGTGAGTCCTCTTCTTGTCTTTGGTGACAGTATAAGTGTCACTGTCTGTCACCCTCTGGGTCTAATGGCTGCCGACTACAATGAAAAGCACCTGCTAAACACTGAAGAAATTTAAAAACACCTGAAAACCCTGCATTTTTACTGCCAAATGCAGTGTGCTAGATCCCCTTTGCATCTGAGTTGGTCTGAAGGATGTAGAGGGAGGCCCAGACCTTGCTTTGAGAGAAGCTCATGGGGCTGTAGTAGAAAGACAAGGTGGCAAGAGGCCTTGGGGTGCTCACAGCAACAGAAAAAGTTTTTTCTTTTTCTTTCTTTTTTTTTTTGGGGGAGGCAGGGAGTACTGGGAATTGAACTCAGGGACACTCGACCACTGAGCCACATCCCCAGCCCTATTTTGTATTTTATTATTTTTTTGTATAAAAAAACAGGGTCTCACTGAGTTGCTTAGTGACTTGCTTTTTCTGAGGCTGACTTTGAACTGAAGATCCTCCTGCCTTAGCCTCCTGAGCCATGGGATTACAGGCATGCACCACCACACCTGGCTAGGACAAACCTTTTCTTAAACACTGGAGTGAAAGTGATTGGACACCAATCATTTCTACCTCTGGGGTCCCATTTGAAATAGGGTTAATAATCTTCATATAAGGGGGATTGTACGTTTATCCAATTATCAGTTTGTCAACAAGAATAACAGCAATAAAACCCCACTATGATAAGCTGCTTGGCTCTCTTTCTTCCTTCCCTATGTATCTCTAGAATTTTCCCCATGTGCTTGGTTCTGTGCTTGGTTCACAATGGCAAACACAACCTCTGTCTCTCGGAACTCATAGCTCAGTTTGGGAACACAATAAAATAAAGATGAGGCTGGGGGTATAGCTCAGAGCTTGCCCGGCATGTATGAGGCCCTGGGTTCCACCTCCAGAACCACAAAGAGGAAAATAAAAAAATAATGAAAGAACAGGAATGGCTATTACATGCTGTAAACTATAATGAATAACACTCACCCACCCTAAGTGTGATGGGGACCACCGAGCTTGTGAGCTGAATGTGGTAACACCCCACCTCATTCTTTCTCTTTGTCTTCAAAATGTGAAAAACAGTACATCACTATCTTGAAATTATTTGTGAAGAGACACAACGTGAAAAGTATTTCGACTTCTCAAAACTCCTGAAAAGCCAGCAACATTTCAAGACCCCTGGGTGTCTGTGAGCAAAACAGCCAGTGGATAGATTATGCCTCCACTGTCACCATGTTTGTGTAACTCTGGCTCTTATCACATTTTTGCTATTTTAGCACACTTCTCACACTTAAATAATACCAATCATCTCAGGAACAAAGGAGTAAAACTTTGCATAGCACACTCCAACAGCTGGAAGGCGCCAACACATATCTATGAGAAACAAACTCATTCTTTCTTCTGAGTTTGTTCTTTTCTGACGTCTTCCTTTCTTTCAAAGTATTTCTGTTGCTTTCACTTTAAACTCTTCTTCTTTCTCTCGCTCTCCAAGAACAAATGTCTTTGAGGTATGGATGTTCTAGATGCTCTTCTCTCCCTTGGAGACACGCTGTCTCTCATGACTGACCCTGCCCACCATTGCTGTGTAAAGGGGATGGGTATACTACTCACGACTCTCATCCCAAGTCTTGGTTCCTTATTTCCAAATATCTAAGGAACGAAGCCTTTAGGGTGTCGTACCTTTACCTCAAATATGGGTGACTGAAAATCTGCGTTTCATTTGTTTTGACAAATAATCTTATCCCGTGTAAGATTACACAGGCGATTCCTGTACTGGGTGGAAAATTTCACCAAATGACTGACTTATAAAAGTGAATTCTTACTTGGATATCCTGAGATGCAAATGGACCCCCCCTGTTTTTCCCCACAATTCCCTTTCTGGGGTCAGATCACCATTCTTCCAGGCTCCAGGGTGAAAGACGTAAAAGCCAGCTGGAACTTCTTCCTGGCCTGAAATCTCCAGGTTTCATCCCTCACCTAGATATCTTGCTTCTTTTTTTGACAAGTCTCTCATATTTGTCCTTTCCTGTTTAAGCTCACTGAAAAAACTTGATTTGGATCAACCCCTCTGCTAAGTCCTACTGTCATGGTACCCTGACTTCAGCTCACTGTCTTTCCAATTAATCACTTTAAATTGCAGTTTATTATCCCTCCCTCCCCAATCCTATAGGGGTTCCTATATAGTATTAAGTATTAAGTTGAAATCTACCACTTGGTTTCCAAGAACCCACATAGCTTTTCAACTTTGGTTTTTTTTACATTCCAAACACAGTTAATCTAGCTTAGTTTGCTTTCCTATAACCTGTTCCCTGCACCTGGCATGATCACACTTGCTTCTTTCACATTACCTTGTTGGAAATGCCCTCCCTCCTTCCATCTGCGTGGCTAAATCTACTCAGCTGAAGTCCTCCCTCCTTCACGAAGTCCTCTGTGATCAGTCCAGTCTTTGCTGGTCTATTTTGCGTTAGGGTGTGCTAGGGCCAATGCTTGTGTTAGTTAGCTTTTGTTGCGATGACCTCACTGCCTGACATAAACAACTTAGAAGAGGAAAGATTTATTTTGGCTCATGGTTTCAGTCCATGCCTGGCTGGATCTATTGCTTTGGGCCTGAGGTGAGGCAGAACCTGGTGGTAGAAGGGTGTGGTGGTAGAAAGTGGCTCAGCTCATGTATCCAGGAAGGAGAGAGAAGAGGAGAGGTGGGGTGCAGGACAGTGTGAGGGGGTGGGGAGAGAAAACACACATTCAAGTTGAGTACACACACCTGTGCAAGGGGCCAGGACAAGATGTACCCTTCTAGGATATGTCCCTGTCCCCTGTGACCTACTTCCTCCAATTGGGCCCCATGGCCTACAGTTTCCACCATCCCCAGCAATGCTGTTGGATATGAATCTCTCAATGAATTAATCCATGGGTAAGGTTAGAGCCCATGATCCAGTCACCTCCTTGAAGGCCCCACCTCAAAATACTGCTGCATTGGGAACCAAGCTATTGGGGTACAGTCCAGATCCAAACCATAACAATGCTGTACACAACAGTTTAATGCTTATAACTTCAACTACTGGAATAGTTACACAGATACTGGGTGCTCACTAAGTGTCAGGCATGGTGCCAAGAGCCTCACATAGAGGTAGACTCCAGTAACAGCTCTGTTTTACAAATGAGAATCCTGAATACAAAGAAGTGCCAAGGCACATGTGTAAATGGTAGAACTGAAATTTGAAAGCCAGAGCCAGGGTGTTTGACTCTATACAGTATTTCTGTCTTGTCTGTGCCTCCTCCAGGGTTCTCTAATAGTTCTTGCATGTGTTATATTTTACCTCCTTAAAGATTGGAGACCATGTTCTGTGCTTACATTGCTCCAAAGTATTGCCAAAGGGTGGTTAAACAACAATAGCCTAATAAATGCTTTAACTGAATAAAGGGTCAACTCAGGTAGCAATGTATCCAACACATTGTTGATGGCCAAAGGAATTATCTTCCTTTACACAGACTTTTTTCAAACTAAACACAAAGAGTTACAGCACAGTGGTAATAACAAACTAATCATTTTTTCACTCTTGGAGTTATTAGGAACACAATCAGCCTCACCATGCTTTAGGCTTGCTCGACTAATGATCTCAGTTTTTAAATCAAAACAGGATAGGCAGCCAAATGCATGATGTTTGAATGGCACATCCTGACCCCAGGTCACATTCTGGTTAATGGAGGCTCTCTATGTCGAGTGGCCAGGCAATCTGCTTTTCACTTCTGCCTCAGGTAGAAACAGTTCTGATTACTTCTCATACTTCATGCATCTTCATGAACTAAGATGATGAAAGTGGTGTTTCAAATGCTCAAAAGAAGACCCCAGGTACTTCTGCTCCCAAGTTCCCTCTCTGCACCATGTACATGAGTCAGCGGGAGCCAGGGAGTGAAAGCTGTCAGTGACAATGCAACGAGGCCTGACTGTGGGCTGAGCTGGGATTGAGTGGTCCCTTGCAGAAGGGCCAGCATGGTCATTTAGGAAAGGAGCTTCTGAGTCAGGCAAAACTGGGCCTGCATGCTGGATTTGCTGAGTGACCTTTTACCATCTCCCTAAGTCTCAGTAAGTTGGAGATGGACATCAATCTCATAAGGCTGTGGTGAGAATTACCATAGATGTAAGAGGCTCGGCACAGTGTCTGGGGCCTATTAACATCTAAGTAAATGCCAGCTCTTATTACATCTGGACAATCATGCAAAGGCACCGAGTTGCATTGGCAAATGCCACTGGCAAGGCCAAAGTTCTCCACACTCTAGAGGCAGAAAGAGGATGAAGAAAACCCGACTCACTCATCATCCAACCATGGAGGGTTTATAGTGTCCATTAAGTTCCCAGCACAGCATGGGCAATTCTTGGGAACCCCCAGGCAGCTGGGAAACAGAGCTCACTACAAACCTGACAGAAAGCTTAACTGTGTGGCACTAGCTTTAGGAATAAGGCAACTCAGAAAAGAGAGGAAAAAAGAAAAGGAACACAGAATGAGGACTCCAGGACACACAGAAATGAAGCAGCAGGACTCATGGCTTTGCCTAAGACAGGGAGGCTCAGTACAGGAGCCAGGACAGGCCTGGTAGGACCCAGCTCCCAGTACCAGCTCAGCAGAGAGCTGGACTGTGGTCTTTTGTTTTCTGGTGACCAAGCCAATTCACAACTCTGTCTCAGAGAATATCCCCCTCTGGCAAAAACACTGGGCTACAGTGGAGAAGGTAAAGCCAATGCAGAATGACAGAAGCCAGAACCTCCCTGCAGAGAATACAAGTTGTCCCCAACAGCATTTTCAAGGAGGAAAGGCATTAGCGTCAACAATAGACACTGTCTTTCTGAGCCAAAGAGCCACCCAGAGCCCTCTTTAATTATGAAGCCACAAACTCTGCAAATTATTATATTCAATATTAAATAATGTGCAGTACTCTGACTTTAAAGTTACCCTGGGGGATAAAAGAAATCATGAACCATGCCAGTAACAGGAAGCTGATTACATGGTGTGGGGCAGGGGAGGAGGAGGGCGAGGCGGGACTAGGCCAGGATATCCTGTGAAAGAAACAAAATCAAAGCTGACCTGATCTGGAACTTTGTGGTTTACTCAAACACAACAATGATTTCAAACCCAGGGAAACTTGGCAAAGCACAACTCAGAATTTTCACACTCGGCCGAGGGAACGACTTTCAAATTTCCCAAATGCTTCTGAAGTAATACAACTGCGTGTTTCCAGTTATCTCGGGTGACACATTTTGTTGAAATTTCTACTTTCAGTCCATAAGAGTTTCATACCATGTTTTTAAAATAAAAACAAATAAAAAGCCAATGGGATCGAGATTGTATTCCATCTGAAATTTCACATATGGGTGGGCAGGAGTTCGGGAGGGAAGGAGATAGGTAGTAAGAAGGAGGGCTGTTCCACAGGGAAGTGGCTGGAGGAAGGACAAGTTCCAAGGGCCAAGAAAGTGCCAAGGAAGGCAAGATCCAAGGGCCAGAAGTCGGACCTGAACATACTGCAAAGACAAGGATTGATTAATGAGGCAAAGAGCCAAAGTCAGGTTGGGAGGAGTTCATGGAAGGACTACTCAGGGTCGGGGAGGCCAGCACCCCAGGGGAACCCAGAGTTGAGCACTGAATAGAAAAAGGGAGGAAGGTCCATCAGTGGGTATTAAGAATAACCCAGGACAACTAAAGGACAGAGGGGAGTCAACTCAGCCAGTGGGGAGATGAGGATGAGGCTAGACTCTTAAGCACTGATCCTGGGCTTTTGCAATGAGGCAAGGACAGCAGGAAGGTGATCTGTACACTCCTTACATGGAAGACCATAGCAAGCAGGGTATCTAGGGGGAGCCAGAAGCGGGCAGGAGGATGCTCTGGACCGCCTGTGTTTCCCCACCAGGCTCCTCACCATTATGACTACGACAACTCTCACTGGCTCCACAAAAGTAAAGAGTGAAATGAATGGACACCTAAATCATGGGTATTTGGTCCTTTTACTCTTAAAAAAGAACTCTGAGAACCTCCAAGGAGACTTTCCTTGAAGTGCCAACTGAGCTTGGGAGCTTGATTAAGAGGTTGCCCTGGGTGGTCTTGAGGAAAGAGGAACCCTGCATGTGATTCTGGAACTCCAAGACTCTGAATGATTACAGTTATCCTTCCAGCTTTCCAAGAACCAAAGAGGAAACTGATTCATGGCCCTAAAGGATGGGAACTACTTCTGTGATTTTCAACTGAGAACAAAGGCCAAGAGAGCTGCATGCAGATTGCTGTAACTATCTCTACGCTCCTGTTCTGGGAGATGAAAAGAATTTTCTTAAGTAACAAATGGATCTCAACATAGAATTGATTCCAAGAATCCAGCCAACCCAGCAGGGGCAGTGGGCCTGAGTTAGTCTGATTTCAAGCCATGCTGTGTGGACATACAGCATGGACAGCAGTTAGTTTGGGGACACTGTTGGAAATACAATGGTCATGCTGGGGGGTTTGTTGGGAGTTTGGGTTTTATTTTTCAAACTGTCCCCCAACCTTGCAATCTGGCACCATGTCTATGCCTTTGGGACCTCCACCAGGGAGACTGTCATAATGTATGTGCTGAGCACCTTCCTTTGGTTGGAAGAAACAGAGGCTTCAAGTGTGGGCAGTTTTAGTGTGTACTGCCTGCCCCTGATTATCCAGATGATGCAAATGCAGGGTTCCTTCTGCCAGCAAAGCAAGACAAGGAAGCCAAATGACATTTTTGATGTTTGGTGGCAGTCTGCAGTTCCTATTTACACACTTTAAAATCACAGAGGGTGACCATCTGCTTCCTTCTTGACGATTACCAAGAAACGTGGGATGCACAGACCCAGGGCTTGCTCCTGACCATTTATAAACAACCACCACCAAACAGCTCTGGCAGAAAGAGATGTTCACTCGGAACACAAAGCAGGACTGCCCGGGTGGCTGCAGATAAACAGGAGAGGTGATAGGGAAGCGGGGCTCTAGGTGACCTGGCTGGCGTCAGGCCCATCTGTATTCCCTGTGCAGATCCTAAAAGCTACCCCAGGGTGAAAGTAGAAGAAATCGGTCTCCTTCCTTCCCTTAAACATTTTTAATCTTAAAAGAGAGACTGGAGTAGGAAAGGGTGATTTGAAGTCTCTTTTCTTTTCATTGTAATCTGGTTTTCAACATGTCCTTCCTAGGAGGGAAATAGGAATGCTTTCTACGATTCATCTCCATTTTCCTGCCAGTCTGACCTGCACCCCTGACTATCAATCTGGGCCTGAAGCTCTTCGGTGGCTCGGCAGATAAACAAAGCAGTCCCTCCCAGAAATGCCCATAGAAGCCCCGCAGCTTGAAGCGGTGGAATACAAATGAAGGCGATTTCTGCCTGGTGATGGAAGTGTACGAACTCAGGCTCTGGGAGGCTTGATTACAAGCAGCGAGGTTCAGGCATGCAGCCCCCAGGCTGTGGGAGCAGGGGTGAGGGCTGCTGGGGGCCCCTGCCTCTCCCGGATGGCCCTGGGATGATAAACTCCCAACTGGGCACAGGGCGTGGCATGGTCATTTCATGGCGGCTTTTCATGGCTGGAGCTGGGAACAAGCAAGTTTCCTGCTCCGTTCTTAAAACAATGGTTTGCATTGGAAAGGGTTTGCTTTTCATCAAAGGATGGTTTGCTTCTCCAGCATGGAAAGAATTAGATTATGCTCAATAATTAAGAGGGTCCCCCCCACCCCTTTCCCTCCCCTGACTTTTGCAGTTCAGGTCACCGCACACTGTGCAGGAATGGCGATGCTGTTGTTGACAGAGAACAAGAAATTCATGTGCTGAGGAGGGCAGAGGGAGGGCATCTCACGGTGAGATCAGCCTTGATCTGCCACCGGATTACAGGGGCCTCAGAGGTGGCTGATTAATAATTCTGCAGGAGCCCTTGAGCTGGAAAGCTGGTGCTCTGAGTCTAATAATCCCCAGCCGTTGTAATACAAAGGAAGGACAGGAATTGAATTCACAGTTCTGAACTGTGAAATCCAGAATTTGAAAGGAATAGGGATCCACTTCTTCCTGACTGTGTTTGTCAACCTAGTTGCCTGCTTGTTTGTGTTAAATGGCTACTGTGCTTTTTGAATCCAAAATCTGATTATATTTAATTAGTACCGGCATCTGGGATTTCTAATACACAAAGAGTTATTAAAGTAACAAATCTTTCTAAAATATGTTCTCCATGAAAGAATGTGTTAATTTATGCAGTAACAATTTTTTTAACATGAAATAATTAACATGAAAACTGTAACAATTATGAATTCTTCGTAGTCTAATTTATATGTGAATTTTCCTCCAGACAATAATCTATTCAATTTAAATCCTCAATACAGGGAGCATTTGAACAGACACATTTTTCTTCTCCCGTTTAATACACAAACCAGCAGTCTTATACAAAGTTCCAAACGCCCCTATTTCTTCAGATATTCTAAAGATCAAAGACTACATTGTCTTGACATTTGCTTTCTCGGCAACGATTCTGTCACTAATTTGGAACTCCAAAACAACCAACCAACCAAAACCACAGGGCAACTCCATGTTCTGTTCTTCATGGTGATTCAAAGGAGGAGAGAGGCTTGCAGGGCGGTTCCTATGTATGGGAGGGATCATGATGGGAAGGTCAGGAAATCCAATGCAGCACGTGTTTGTGGGCACATGCCTCTGTGTGTGTGTGTGTGTGTGTGTGTATGTGTGTGTATATGTGTGTGTGTTCAGGGTTGCCCGTGACATAAATATGGTTATTAGCATACATAAGATTAATATTGATAATATCATTATTACTATTACCACCAACTGCAACTACTTACTACTCCTTACAACTAACTCAGCCTTTGCTTTGTGCTATATGTTTTTACATCTATTCCCAGGAAAGCCATCTAACAATTCTATGATGCAGATAATAATTATCATACATTTTTTCAGAGGAGAAAATGAAGGCTCAGAGAGGTTAAGTAATTTGTCCAAGGTTTTATATAGCAAAATAGCACCAATAACATTCATACCAAGATAATTTGATTTCATGGGTCACACCCCAACCTGATCCAGCCCTGCCTCTTGGGATTGGGAGTGGAGTGGGTGTGGGAAGAGCAAAGAGGAGTGAATACCAACAGCTTTTGCTCTAATCCTTACAACTAACTTGAAGGTAACAGACATCAACCCTATTTTACAGATGAGAAGGATGAGGCTCAGAGAAACCAGACCTTACACTCTAGGGATATGGCAGAGTCAGCATTTGAGCACAGGCTGTCTAGTTTTAAAGCTTCTGTGCTTGCCCCAAAGGCAATCTTGCAGCGTGCAGGGGACAGTGAGTGACCCAACAAACACTCCCTTCTGAAGTTTCTTGCAGCCACAATAGCATTTTATTTCTGGGAAGTGCTGTGTACATTGCTCAGAGAGCTAGAGAGCAGGTCAAAGAAGAGTGTAGAGAGGGGACAGTGACTGTGGCTATTTCCACTGCTGTAAACATTAAGCACCTACTATGTGCTCTGTGCCCACACGGGTACTTTGCTGGACTTTAGACCAAATCACCCCTATAAAGAAGCAGTAAGATTTGCTTTGTGGATAATCAGGATGATTGCTGCCACTGTACTCATGCATGCATGTGTGTGTGTGTGTGTGTGTGTGTGTTGATATGGGAAATGCTGAGAATGCCTGCCTGGCACTCAGAATCGACAAGACTGAAAACAACACAAGCAGCATGGAGGTAGGGCTCAATAGAAAAGGAAAATGGGGAGAGAGAAGGTCTGCCCAATGACAATAGCTGAGAAGTGACTCAAAGCTGTGGTTCAGGGTGGGGGGGGGGTCCCTCAGGATGAGTAAATAATATCAAAGTGGTGACTGATCAGATAGAGACCCATGTGAAAAAATTACACCCCCACCCCTCCACCCCCACACACTTTTTCTCTTAAAAGATTCTTTTCTATTGATTACTAATAATCCTTCTTTAAATCTTTTTTTTTTTTTTTTTTTTTATTAAATGAAGACCTTTTTGAAGGAAAACATGTCAATCACAAAATTAAGGTTATAACAATGATTTTTATGTCTCATAGCACTCACAGAACTTTCCATAGAACGTTAATTGTCACAATAATTATATGAGGCAATTATTTTTGTGATCTCCATTTTAGAAATGAGAAAAAATATGGCTCAAAACCTTAAGTGA
Organism: Urocitellus parryii; assembly: GCF_045843805.1. Classification (NCBI taxonomy): domain Eukaryota; kingdom Metazoa; phylum Chordata; class Mammalia; order Rodentia; family Sciuridae; genus Urocitellus; species Urocitellus parryii. The sequence goes on along the minus strand of NC_135538.1, from coordinate 50,870,758 downwards.
TTTGCCCAGGGAAACCAGGCTTGGAGGCGACAGAACTGGTGCAAACCCAGGACTCCTAACTTTCAACCCCTGGCTCCTCAGCATTGGGGAGGGAAGCACAACACTGTGAAGCGGCACAGGTACTGTGTGTCCCGAGTCTGTGAGGCTCCCCTCGGCCTATCCTGAGACTAGTGCTTCCACCCCAGGGGCGGACCCCCAGACAGGAGGGAAAGTGTCCACACCCTGTAGCCCTGTTGAACGTGGCCCCAGAGGGAAGGGGCCCCCATGGTCATCCACAGCAGGATGGGTGAGCGATGCCATGTCTGTGGGGAAGGGGGAAGAGATGCTGGGCCACAAGGCAACACGGCTGCATCTCCCAACATAAGGGTGGGAAAGAAGCCAAACGAAAGAGGAGGAACGCCACACGATTCGTGCAGATGGAGTTCACTTACAGCAAAAGGAAATCTATAGTAGTGGAGGGAAAACAGGCTCCCTCTGGGGGTGGCTACTGGCTGCCTGTGGGACTGAGGGGCCTGCTGGGGCACGTCTTTCTTTATGTCTGGTTTCAGGCGCACACACAAGTGAAGATGCACCCAGCTGCAAACTTCAGATTTGTTCCTTGTACTGTATGAATGTTGAGGCTCAAAAAGAACATGAAAGTGTCCAGAAAAGCAAGTGATTCTTACACACAGGCCAGGTCTACCTGTACTTGTTAGGTTTAAACAGAGACTAGTCAGCACAGAGCTGCAGGAAAGCCCAGGAGGAAAGAGCAATTCTGTGGAGGGCTTGCCACTGCTTCTCAGCTGCCATGGGAAGGAACTGATGGTGGCCTGAGGTCCTGGGGAGAAGCATGCCGGTGACCCCAGGGAATGGGCGGAGAGTGAGGGCCACAGCAGGCTCCCCTGTGCCCATGGCCCAGGTGGGGGCTTTGGTTAGCTCTGCAAGGGTTCTGGGAGCTGTGGCAGGGAGGAGGCTGTGAGGACACCCTGCTGACCTCTCTGGGCTTGTATGTGCCACCACAGTCACCTCAAACTCAACACACCCCAAACCAAACTCAACCTCTTTCTCTGAAAGTAAGATCTTCTTCCGACTTGCTCATTTCTGTTGTTGGTCATTCCATTCTCACAATTACCTTCATTTGACTCCCTGGGAATTATCTGGCTCCTTTTTTCTTTTCTAAATAGTGTTTGAGCCTTTCCAATGTATCTACAGTCCATTTGTTTATTTATTCTGCAGTAATCTAGCCTTGTGTAAAACAAAACAGAACAGTAACAAGCAATATTATTTACCTCTGTCTTTGTGCTGGGCACTGGGTGAAACACTGTGCATGCATTATTTCATTTAATCTTTGCAAAAATCCATAAAGCAGGTAAGATATATTTCCATTTTACACATAAGCAAATCCACTGTGGGAAAGTTAAACCTGTTCTGTCTGACTTTAAGGCTTTGATGAGTTCCTCTACACATTGGCTAGCTGTGACCCTGGGTGGTCTCAGGCATCTTTATTTTATTTTTTTGAGATAGGGTCTTGCTCTCTTTGCTCAAGTGATCCTCTTGCACCAGCCTCCCTAGTAGCTGGAACTATAGGTCTGCATAAACCGTGCTTCTTTATATCAGCAGCTACTAACACATTCTTTTTATAGACAGCACCCAATAACAAGACTCCAAATGGACAGAATTTAGCAGAGTTTATGGCTAAAGAAGAACTATCTGCTCCAATTGGGTGAGACATCCAGGTAACTGAGACTATATTTCGTGTTGTTTCTATAATGCTGTCAGTGATGGACCACCCTCACAGGATAGGCCTGGCCTTGACCTCCTCTCTGACATGGGGCTTCTGCTCACAGTCAGGGGCAGGAAGGGGTGACAGGAGGTAAGGAGCACATGAAAGACTGCATAACAGCTTCGAATTCTAACCACAACATACACTGTGCTGTCATACCTTCGCCTGGGGGTGGGGGTGGGGGTGACAGACATTTCAGTGCACCCTGAGATGGAAGACTCACAACTGTTTTGCAAACAATTGTCATTCGCGGTCTTAAAATATCTGAGTTTGGCACATGTTTCTGAACACTGCCTGCACTCCCATAATCAAGATGTGGCGGGGCTGTGGCCTGCGGGTAACATAAAACCCGACTTGCAAATATTATTAGGCACATGGACCAGCTGTCTGGAGAAGCTGATTAATCCCTGGTAAAAGCTTCAGCATGCAGCACACATGCCATCTGCAGAGCACACCAGCAGATACACACAGGCCCTTTCTGCCTCCTGAAGAGGCCGGGGTAGAGCAGACCCTCAGGAGGAAATTGATAAATAACCGGGTTGTCCCAGTACTGAAAAACGAAAGTCTCTCTAATCCCCACACACATGCACATTAGAAGGAGCCCCTTAAAAACTTTGCCATAAAATAAAGGGGAAAAGGGACTTACGACTAATCCTTTCCATTTCTACTTTCTATTCTTTTAATCACTGTCTTACGCATAGCTTAAGAGGATGCATGCAGTAAGGTGAGCCCTACTGGCTCTGCCATTTTAATTGCTGTGTGACTTTGCACAAAGGACTTAACCCCTCTGAATCTATTTCTGTTGCTTTGCTCCAGGTTCCTTAGCCTTTCCCTTGCAGTCTGGGCATGGAGGTATTCCCTACATGCCCCTGTTCTTCCTTTCCCTCAGCTGCAGGAGAGCATTTCTTTTGTTCTCTGGAAATCCTGGAGCTTCTCTGGCTTTACTTTTTGCCCCCAGTTCAGTTCTCCAGTTCTTTTGGATTCTTTTTACTTATCTCTTTCTAGAATTTGAAGTTGTTTAGGACAGGAATGAAAGAAGGAAAAAAGTGTTCTAAGTGTTCAGGGAAGGATGGAACCTTCCATTTGGAAATTATGTAAAGGAAATGTGGAACACAGGGGTTGAGGCTGGGCTTTGTGAAGGACTTCAGAGGGCTGTGAGACAGTGGGGCTGAGGAAGGGCAGGAAGGCATTGGGGCAGAGACACGGGGGCAGGGGAGGAAGGCTGTGGGGTCAAGGCTGAGTGCAGGAGCCTGATGGAAAGGAAGTGGTGAGGGGTGCCAATCACCCAGGGCCACATCCTGAGGAACTTTACCTGGTCGAACGACTCTTGAACGAACTACTCAGGCCCTATGCACAGCAATCTGCCAGCATATAGGCTTTCCTGGTCCTGAACCTTCTCGTTTTTTGATGGTTTGAAAGTGTTAAACACAAACTGTGGAGTCTAAAGTCTGGTTAAAGGGAAGAAACAGCTCTGGCCCTGGGACTCCATTCAGTCCCAGGAGCCTACCCTTTACTGAACCACGTATCCAGGTCCCCCTGTCCTTCCAGCTGAGGGGCTCACTCAGGACCAGCTCTCAGATGATGGTCGCTCCGATCATCCCTCAGCTCACCTTACCTAAAAAACATGCCCACATTCCTCTCTGCCCTGCCAGTGCCAATCAAGGCTACGGGTGTCTTTGATGAGAGATACGGTGCACCATCTGTGTGTGCGCTCGCTGTGCGGGCATTTGGCTCCAGGACAAGACCTGCTGCGTGCTGGGGAAATTCAAATAGCTGAGCTATCTGACCCACATGTAACTAGCATTTGGACAGTCTCTGTACCAGCCAGGGTCTTAGTTTAACATTTTCCCTTATCACTTGAGACTGCTGAAAACATTTCCATCCTCAGAGTCAAATAAAGAGAGGAGGAAATTGGCATGAAGAATCAAAAGGAAGCAGGGTGCGGTCGTGCACACCTGCAATCCCAACAGCTCAGGAGACTGAGGCAGGAGGATTGTGAATTTGAAGCCAGCTTCAGCAATATAGCAAGGCTCAGTGAGATCTTGTCTCTAAATAACAATAATAATAATAAAAAAAATTGCTGGGGATGTGGCTCAGTGGCTAAGTGCCCCTGAGTTCAATCCCCAGGACCAAAAAAAAAAAAAAAAAAAAAAAACCAGAAGGAGAAGAAGGAAAGGAAGAACTATGAAATTCAGCAGAAAGCATCACCTTAGTATAACATATTCCAGGCATTGCCCAGCCTTGCACAGAATGACCAGGCTTTGGCTAACGATGGCAATGCAAGCTGCCCCTTCCCCAGTTACAAGCATGATCATCTACACAGGAGCCTTCATCTGATTGCAAATTGTCCACACATTTTCCTGGTGTGTGCTTAGGTGAAAATTGGGACAACAGAAAATATCCCTGGGATCTCCTTCCTGGCATCTGGTGCTCCAATAGCACCTGAAATGCTGCCCCACTGATGTGGCTGCTGGTTTGGGATGTATTTTGCTTAAAGGTTGATTTCCATGAATTTTTGCAGGGGGCAGGGGAGGCAAATGATGAAAGAAGATGGGGCTTTTTGAGGGACTATGATGTTACCTTCCATAGTCCCTCCAGCCCTCCTTTCCACCCTTGCTCCATAAGGATTCAGGACTAAGCTCCTTTGACCTCTGGCTTCTGCCTGGGCCTGCAGGGGACCTGAAGCTGGTATTAATGCCCTAGTATCCCTGCTACCTCTCTACCAGGAGGCTCTCTCTCTCTGACCTCTGCTGCCACTCCCTGCCTCTTGCTTCTCAGGCCCTGGCTCTGCTGCTGTTACTAGCTCCAAGGCACCTCACCAGACCTTGTTGGTTTTCCTAAATCCTTCCTTTTCCTTTTTAAAAGACACAATTTTATTAAGTTCTCCACTTTGAGTATACTTCCTGTTTTCTGCTCAGATTTAGATCGGTTGAGGAATGAGCTATAACTTGACTGACCCCTTGGCTTCCCATAGCCCTCTTTCTCAGAAAGCACAGTCTCCTGGACTTGGATGCTGTGAGGATGGTGGCATGAACCAGGAAGACCAAAGGAGTGGACATCTACTGACTGAAAAGCAATATCTCATCCATCTACTGAACCCACTGCAATCTCCCACCAGCAGAGCTATCAAATTCCTGCCAGATCAAAGAGAAAAAAAATCCAGTTTGATGATGACCTTTCAAATATGTTTTGCAGGAAAGGATGGTAAAAAGGAAGGGTTGTGCAGGAAGTGAGTGTTTGTAAAGTTGCAATCAGGAAGCCACTGTCATCTGAATGCCCACCTTGTCTCGCTGTGTACTCGTTGTCTTCAATCAACCGGGCCAATCCAAAGTCAGCAATCTTGCAAATTAGTCCATTCCCTACTAGAATGTTTGCTGACCGCAGATCTCTGTGGATATAATTCATGCGCTCAATGTAAGCCATTCCTGCAGCAACCTGTGGAACCCAGGAAGAGGCACGTGAGTTACACCACAATGCAATGTGCTTACACGTCGCTACATCCACCACAAGAACCAAGTCCCCTGGGCCTACCTGTGCTGCCATGTCCACAAGATTTGGTAATTTCAGAGCTCTTCCTTCACCATCTTTTAAGAAATCAAGTAAACTTCCTATGAACAAAACATAAAACCATTTCAGTTTACACTGAAAGACAGAGTTCTTGATGGAGGGCTGTATTTGGTTTTACTGTAAGTAAATGGAAGTTGATTAGAATGATGCCCTCAAGGGAAAAAAAGTTATATATATATATATATATATATATATAAACTAGGGTGGAAAAAATTCTATGCATTGAGAAGCAGGTTTTACCTTTTAAAAACAAACAGCAATGATTTGATTTCTAAGGCAACAAAAATGTGATAAAGCCAGAAGAAAGGGAACTCAATCTCCCTTAATGTCACAAAGAGGGATACATGAGGAACTGTATCCCTGCATGCTCATACACCAATCAGCTCTGCACAAAAGAGTGATGTGGGGGAAATGCAGTCCAGCTGAGAAGTCTAAAACTATGGTCCTGGGACCAGCAGCAATGGCATCACCAGGAAAACTTGCTAGAAATGCAAATTCTTAGGACCTGTCCCAGATGTAGCAAATCAGAAATTCTGAACTCTGGGCCTAAAAACCTATGCTGAGATTCACTGGCCTATCTTATGTATAGATTTTAAATCCAGAAAAGAATATATGAGGAACATGGGTGGAGCAGGTAGCTCCGCCTAGTGAGATCACAGCTGGCCAAGCCTTAAAGCAGACATCTGAAACAAAATAGCTGGCGCTTCAGAGCTGCTATTGTAACCCAGCCTGGGGAAGCCCAGAATTAACACTAAGGCAGAAATAATCATTTGCAGAAGCTACAGCTCATGATGGCCATCAGTGATTTTTTTTAATGCTTTAATCACAAAGTTATTTACAAAATAACCCTGGATACAAAGGACAAACAATCTGCCAGGAAAAAATTCCAATTATATTTTAAAAGAAACTACGTGGAAGAGAAAAATTACACTGGTGTCCTCTGTTGTATAATGCATAGCCTTTTATGGCTGTTTCTTGTTTGATTCATCTGTTTTTCCAAAACAAAGTGATCTCTGGCCTTATCCCCAACAATGCTGGTTTGATTATAAAGACACACACACACACACACACACACACACACACACACACACAAAATGGGGGGGTTATGGAGAAAGAGGGGGAATAAAATACATGCCATTTCTTCATCTGTTATTTAAGTGGAGAACTGGGGGGAAAAAGATGTTGAAATGGTGGAAATTAAACTTAGCCCAGATACGATTTCTAGTTTTTGGGGGTGTGTGTGATGCTGGGGATCAAATCCAGATCCTTATGCTTGTGAGGCAAGCACTCTACCAATTGAGCTATATCCCCATCCCCAGATAAGATATTTATCGTTTAGACCTACAAAAAGGAAATTTAACAGAAGCTGCTGCATGCAAAAATCACTGTAAATTATCATAGTCTCTACATCACTCCTGATATTAAAGTGAATGCTTTAATTATGGAGAAGAACTTCAATTACTGACATGTGCAACACACAAAAGGCACTGCATTTCACAAAGATTTGGGGGCAAACTCAAGGTTAGTCGGTTTTAAGAATATTTTAAGCACACAACTTGTGTTTCCTGGCCAGAATACTAGATCATGCAAAAATCAGGGAAAAAAACAAAAAAAGGCAGATCCATTTTCCTCTCTTAAGACAGCCCCTAGAAGTAACTGGGAGCTGGAGAAGCGTTGCCGACCTTTATTCATATACTCGGTGACGATGTAGATGGGTTCTTCAGACACCACGGCGTACAGCTGGACCAACTTGTCATGCTTCAACTTCTTCATGATCTGCGCTTCCTCAAGGAATGATTCAGGGGACATTGTGCCTGGTTTAAGAGTCTTTATGGCTACTTTTGTGTTTCCATTCCAGGTACCTACAAACATCCCACAATATTAAGTCAAATTCAAAATCCTCTTCTGATGGCAAAAAAGAAAAAAAAAAAAACAAAACAGAGTTTTTGACTAATAGCTACATGCATAAAGTTAGATTTTAAGTTTTTTAAAAAAACCTCATTGTTTTTGTGATAAAGTCAATTGCAAGGATTCAGTCAAGTATTTTAACAAAGAAATGAGTTTTTTTTTTAATGGCGATGGATATATTAAATTATTAATTTATTTTTTTCTATTTTGTTGCATAGTATTTACTTTTTTTTCACTTGGGCCTATGATTACAAATATATACCAAAGCTCTGGACTCTTGTTTACAGTGATAAAAGTCCAGGGTTTAAAACAGGTCTAGCCATCCAATAGCCATCCTTGAGTTCATAGAGAAACATGGTTAAAAAAATCTGGTTAAGTTCCATTTTATGGGTGCGCCATTAAAAAAATGTGGTAACACACTGAGGGTGCTTGGAAACTGACTTGAGATGGACTTTTGACTGTCTGCAATGGATGAGCTACTTGACTGAGTCCTGGAACTACGGAGCCAAGCATGCACAAAAGCATTGGCAAGGAGCTGAAGGTCTCCTTGCCAATACTTTCTCAGGTAAGACAAATTCCTCAGGTATACTGATGGTCAGCCACAACAAGAATGATGGTTTCTATCCAGAAGACTAGGGAACTTAAACAGCAGCTAACAAGGAACAGAAATACTTAAGCTTCCCATGTTAAAAACTAGCTGATCCAAGGCCTGGTTTATGATTGAGATCCGTTACCTCATCTGTAAAACACAAGTATGGAACTGGATTATCTTTTGAGTGTCTTTCAGCTCCCAAATTAAAAAATAAAACAAAATGCTGGGTTTTATGTGTATTCCATTGTTAGTCCTAAGGCTTTGAAGGGTAATTTTATAAAGGGAAAAGAAAAATCTGCTAATTTAGATTGCTATTCTCTATTGGAAAGACAGGTTTATATTAAGATTTATTTTTGTATTTAATCTATGACTTTAGGATCTAAGAATTCTGTAAATTGGGACAATTCTCCTTATCCGGTTATAAACATGGTTCATATAATTATAACATGAGACTTAAAAAAATCTCATAAAATATTTACCAGTAAGTATTAATGGAAAACTTGACAATTTGTAAGTGATCTTTGAGATTTACATGCTAGCACCCCTAAATTTAAGTAAAGTGAGATCTTCCTCTCTAATAACACCTGGGAAACTACAGATGCATCCATTCCAATTATGATGACATGCTGTTTTATGTTTCATGGGCAAGAAAATCTTAGTGGTCTGAGTACTGATTTATTGTTGATAATTATAAAATTTAAAAATAAATTTTCTTATAGGATCCAATTAGGACCCATAACTCCAATTGTGAATTGGGTATATAAGGGAGAAGATCATATAAATTTGTCTTAGAATAGTTAAGATAGAGTCCAGAGAGAGATGGATACAATAATAAGGGTTCCTAGTGACTTGGGAGAGGGATATATGGATGGATAATAGAAACACACATCTGTGTATGTCCGAGCGTATTTCTACTATTCATCTGTCTATCCAAGTATGTATATCTGTATAGTACTTACTATTTGCCAAGTCTTGTTTTATCTACATTAACTTTTTTTTTTTTTTTTTTGCGAGGCGGTAGTAGGGATTGAAGCCGGGGCGCTCAACTACGAAGCCACATCCTCAGCCCTTTTTTATCTTCCTGTCTTAGCTTCCCAAGTCACTGGGATGACAGGTGTGTACCACCAAGCCTGGATGCATTGACTTTTAAAATGCAGATTAAAAAGACCTGAATTGTACATAGCCACAGGTATCTATTTATATCATTTTTAACAGACTCTAAGGAAGGAGGAAGAAGGATTCTCTAATCTTTAATCGTGTTTTACCTATAGTCATTTTTGGATGAGGTGTAAGTACAGGATAAGCAAAACTGCAACTGACCCAAAGGAATTATAAAAGCAATTTCTAGGGTCCAGTGCATTTGGCTTAATCAGTGGCAACCAAACAGAAGTAGGCATGTCTACTGAACACATACTATCTGCAAGGGATTTTAAACATATTGCTCCAGGTAATACTTCCAACAATCATACACATGTAGTAGATATCACTCTGATTTTACAGATGAGAAAACTTAGGCTCAAAGATGTTAAATAAGCCCCTTGTTTGTTTTAGTCAGCTCGCCAGGAATCAAACTCAGGCCTTGTAAGTGAAAAAAAAAAAAAATTCTTCCTTTATAGCCATATGTATAATCTTACCTTTCCATTTTTTAGAAAACCACCACATTTACAGTGTGTTGGTTTCCTGTTCTGCAGGTGTTTAACCACAAGAAGTAGAACAGGTGAGAACTGCAAGGTATCATCATCATGTCCTGAAAATCAGGATGGCCTGTGTCCATCTAGTTATTCATGTTGTCACTGTCCCAGTGACTATATATACGTTTTTGTTCAACACTGTCTTTTCAATGGCTTGAGATACAGCCAAAACAAAATGCACCCTCTGCCTTACCAAGCCATACTTCTGCGAAACACCCCTGACCCAGCTTCGTATCCAGAAACAAGGTGTCACGTGCAACTTCCCAAGCATCTTTAGCCAATCCAGAAGTTTGTGGGGCACAACTCGATGAAATCACAGTTAAGTTAAAACACAAACCATCAGCTTTCTCTACAGGAAAGGGAATTAATAAAGAAAACACAGTCCTTATAATCCATAATCATGCATGCACTAGGAAAGATGGAAGGTGACTTGCCCTTTAGGGCGACATTCAACAAATATTTGCAGCTGGAAATGAAGGGCAAGACATTTTATGCAGGCTGGAACATTTCCTCTACTGTTTATTGGTTTATGAACTGAAGTTCATCTTATATTGGTGCTCTTATAGCACCAATTGAGCCATCTGTCAGCCTCGCCCATTTATTGTCTCTTTTCTAGAAATTCCAGAATCTTGAAGTTAAAATAAATAAAAAAAGGATTTCTTATGAAGAGTAATTCTTTCTTGTCACAAAGTCTTTATTCTCACCTTCCATCTTTGCGGTTTGGGATTTCCCAAACGAGGAAGCTAATAAGAGAGTAATTGAATCTCAGCATACCCATCCATACTTCCCCAAACTGCCCATTTCCCAGTCTCTTGATCAACTGCAGGGATTCTCGAGGGATTTCCCAGACATCTTTGGTTTTGACAGACAGATCAGTAAGCCTTGGCATCCCTTTGTGACAAGGAACTACTAGGCGGCAGCAGAGACCTGCGGCTCTCTCTGATGCAGGAGCAGGGGCAGCGGCAGAGTGGGAGAGAAGAGCAGAACACATGTAACAACAACACGCACAGATGCAAACCCACACTTGCTGTCGCCCAGGGGAGCTTGGACAGGGCTGCTCAGCACAGAACGGCACACACCTTGGAGGATCCAAAGCCACACCGTGAATCATTCTCATTGCAGATAGGACAGGCGACATACTAAATTTGAACTATTCCGTGCCCCCAGGTGTGATATAGTCTATATAGAGATAGAGACAAACTGTTTTGGTCTCTGTACTCACAAGTAAGAAAATCACTGTCAGCCTAAAGTGCTCATAACATGTCTTCTGGGATCCTGAAAATCCTCTCCCTGATTTCAAAGAGGACATTTAGACTAACGAATGTTGGCATGACCATCTATTTCCCTCACTAGTATCTAGATTACCTAGGGGACTGGAGGGCTCTCTGGTACGAGTACATTTAAAATCTTAACTTCAGTATGAGATCCTCCCATAGAGGATCTAGCAAGGCTGAAGGCTGCCCCTGGCAGAGGAAAGGATGCCACATGTCCAGAGATTTCAGACTCCATTCTACCAGTCAAATATACTTGCACTGCTTCTATGCTGTTTTTTTTATTTTTTTAAAACTTTTATAACAGTCTTCTCTGTATAAGTTAGGAGTATGGATTGAAAGGAGAAAGAATGGAAAAACTAACATTCACAGAAACTGAATGATGTGAAAGAGGAGGAAAACACTCAGCTATATCACTCAGATGTTACTGGGAGCTCTTTCCTCCCTTCTTTCTTTTTAAAAAGAAAATACCTTTTAGGATCTAGCAATGTTGAGGGGAAAGTGACAAAACACCGTGTTAAAAATCAGTCAGGTGAGACGAGGCAGCACAGAATAAGAACTTGGGGAAGGACAAGAACTGTACAGAGCCCCTCCCATCCCCTGGAAGCCTCTCAGATCCAGGAAAAGCAAACATGGTGTTGATTTTTCTCTGAAATCTAACTGTAACTTTCTACTCCTTTCTTTTTGATGGAATCAGGTTCTGAGATATTTAGGCAGGAAATTATTTATGTGTCAATATTTCGAAGGCATTTTATGTGTGAAGAGGAAGGAGAAGAAAAGCCAATATAAAAACAAATCTAACTTGAGATGGATTTTTTTCCCTGAGATTAAAAAATGTCTATTGTTCTTCATATCCCTTCTCTCCTTCCAGCTTTATGATATTATTAAGGTGCCCTTTCCAATACAGTATTTTCAAATGATCCAAACCCTAGGGATCCTGCTGATGTTTCGCTGTAATGAAATATATTTCAACATTTGAAATCCTTACAACATGCAGGCATTTTGAGTATATCACTTAAGCTCAGGGAGATATTCTGCTCCATTTCTCTCAAATATTTCATTAGAATCCACATAAACCAAGTTAGCCGAGGCCTGAATCAACTAGTACTCCAGGTGTTGTGAATTTTTTAAATTTCTCATTAGTGACCAGGATCAATATATAGATATTTCTTACAGTCATTTTCAAAAGATTGTTATTTCATGCTAAGAAATGTACTTTTCAATGAATGTGCATAGAGCAACAGCAGAGGTCAAATCATACTGTTCTGGAATCATGTCATTGTTGTGAAGAACGATACAAAATGCATACATGGGTCACATAAAAAACTCCAGGGCTCAATGAAATGTAGAGAGGTGCACATAGAGATGTGTAGATAGAGACCTGTACTTGTATACCTATATCTATATCAGGTGAATGTACAAAATGGTGGGATCACTCACAAACCAAGGGAAGAAAGCATTTTAACAATTGCACATAAAAGCCACATTCTTGAATAAAATGCACAAGCTGCACACCTAAATACACCTAATAATTAAGAAAGAACAATAAATAAGGAAGAACAAAATAATGATGACACTTGGGTATTAGGACAGAGACTAATGTAATTTTGAAAAGTTCAATGCAGTGGATGTAATAGGTCTAAGAACTGTGGGTCACGTAAGTACAAACCTAGTTACCCCATCAGGAGTACGGAATTTATGTGCAGGTGTCCCACAGCAGTTCTGAGTGTAAAATGACAGCAGGAACCCAATGCTCCCTGCTGTAGTCCCCATAAAAGTACCCTCCCAGCCACCACGCCCTCTTCTTTTCATAGTTCTAAGTTCCATAATAGAGGGAATGGGAAAAGGTAACTTGCAAGAATTTGAAAATGAAGTTGAACACACAGACAACTTTTAAGATTTAACCTACTACTTCTACTTGGGGAATTAGAACATTACAGAATCTACTGACAGCCACACGCAATCATAATAACAGCTCAAGGATGACAACCCCAGAGCCACTCAGAAACCCTCCTGTAAGGGGTTGGGGAGGAAAACTGGCTCTACCAGTGACTTTGTATATGGTTGTCATTCCTTTCCCCTCTCCCACTCTCCCTTTGAGCTCTGCACCTCCCACTCCCTTAGCTCCTGAATGGTTAGTAGGTAGTTAGAATCAAAGTTACCTGAGTAATGTTGTACAAGCTGCTGAAGTGTTTCAAACTGGGCCCGGGTGGTGATGTAATACCCGCCATTGTCAAGTTTGCGAATTTTATAATGTTTGACATGGTCTCCTTTCATATCATCCCAATCACGGATAGAAAGTGAATAGGCACCTGGCAAATGTGCAAAGCGTTAGCAGTGCCAATCATTTTGAGTACTAGTTTGTTTTTTTTTTTTTTTAGGTCTCTTTTACTTGACTATTGCAATTAATAGTTATTAAGGGAACATACATATATATCCATACACATGACATCTCCACTAAGTAACAGGAGAAAGACAACTTTTGGTGTCCTGCAAATGTCAAAAGATACTAACAAATAAAATGATTCTGCCCTGGAGCCTGGAAGCTTCCTGGATACTTTTCTAACATACTCTATTTGGTATGTAGTTTCATACCGAGCAGACCCCTTAGGCAAGATCAAGAGAAGAACAAGGACTCCCAGCCGAGCCTGCATCCCAGGGATCCTCTCCTATGAGGTATGGTAGAAGATAGGGAAAGTCTGCATAAAACAAATTGAAGGGCTGTTTCTCTAGAAGTGAGCTTCAAAGTTCTGCTTCACAGCAGTTGACAGGAACAGATAAGCAGTATCCAAAAGACCAAACCTGAAGGCCACTACTTTTTTCCCCCTTGACCTATCTCCTCTTATGGGTTCTAATGAGTTGATAAATAATAAAAAGGAAGAGAAGTCCTCAGTTATTAAAAAACAAAAACAAAAATAACAAAAATTAAAAGCAAAAAAAAAAAAAAAACCACGAAGAGGTCAAAAACAACTTGTATGACTGGCACCTGAGGAAAAAAAAATCATAATTCTAAAAAACTTCTGAAACCCTGTGATCTGTGGGCCTGGAGCAAGAAAGCTGCCCAGCACCTGCTTTCAGGAGGAAGTCTTGATTCTGATCCTCTGTAGTTCTTTTGGAGCGGTCTGCAGCTCTAGGGCCTAGAGGAAAAACTGAAAGCAGGACTCCATTCACAAGGCAGGGAGGATCTGTGCCATTTTAAAAATCCTTGTACATTAGAGATAAGCCTTTCATCCCCTCTGACTAATCTGCAGATTTGAAGGACAAGCCAACTTCTTCAACTTGTTATCTTACCTTTGGTGGTTTCGCTCTCGCGGATAAGAAAGGTACCTCTTGGGTTTCCAAAGGACAAAAGCTGTCGCTCAGCATCTTTTCGGCCAAGTTTTCCAAAGTACCACCTTTAAGTGAAATCAAAGGAGAGAACATACTTAATGATGGTCATCTACAAGATGGACAGTGTGGTCTTTATTTCCCTATGAAGCTCCTCACCTGCAATTATACCCTTAGCCTTTCCCCATAATATATTTTTCTAGCTTTATGAAGTTCTCTTTTAATCTATTCCTGATTCTATCTCTACTCCATCTCTTTCACTCTCAAAAAGTCAGCTGTGAATTGTGACTTGTTTTCCTTCCCGCCAGGATGACAGGAACTGGCTTGTGTTAAAACTGCCACCTGGGTGCATGGAAAGAGAAATCTAAGACCTTGCTTTGAAATGGCAACTGCAGGAGATGCTTCCCACGCTCAGTTATGAGACCCTTGATTTTGGAGCATAATTACAACTCCTGGGAAATAACAAAACACAGACTTGGTGTATAGAAAGATTATTAATCAAGCTTGGTTTTATTTTATTTTTTTAAGAAAGTCACTTTGAAAGAATAAAGAATAAAAATGTATGATACTTCCAGTAACTTCCTACCTACAGGAACTCCGAAAAAAATTGTTAAGTCTGCCCCTGATTTAAGATGACTGCTGCCCTTGGACACTCATTTTGTTTTTCTCTTCCTATAAAGCAGGTGTGAGGACTTGGATAAGTAGAAAGAAGGAGTCCACGGAACATCTGGTCTGTGATCTGCACAGCTCCCCTTTGGCACAGCTGCAGGGACAGTGACTGCACAGGGAGCATGTCCTTAAAGATGACTTGGTGACGTAGACATTTTAATACTCCCTGGGAACCAATTAATGACACTTCTGTGCCACTTTAGGAGGCACCACCTCAAGGCACGTCAGGACCTCAGTTTCTTGTCTTCTCTCTTCTCCCAGGACTCGCAAGCCCTCGCGCTGCCTGGCAATTAGTTCACATGTCAGCGCTAGGTGCTGAAATAGTGGCGGGTGCTTCAAGAACCCAAGGGAGAATTCTGGAGCATTCCACGGGAATCCGTGCGTAGGAATAACTTTTCGAATATTTGACTGTAAAAGGACCCAGTTTTTAAAATGAAGTTTCAGCTCATTATACGTGAACATAGCTATTATATATTCATTGTCAAATTCTTTTGTGAATGAGAGTGCTTCACTGAAGATAAGACACAGCACATGTGAGTTCCTCAGTGACTTCAGAGGTACCAAAGTGGGTGACAATCCCTAACCTAGCACTAGTTGGTGTGAAGAATATCACACACCAATTATTTTTGAGAAATGTCTTTCTGAGTTTTTATCAATAACCCAATTAAAATGGTGTGTAAAACAGTGGTCAAAAGGGACTTGTTAGAACAATGGATTGCACCTGAACTGTAGTATTTTGAAATAATGCTAATTAATTGCACATGTAAAACCACAGCTTTTTTTTTTGTCTAAATTTGTTCTTTAAAAACAAAATGTTAAAAAAAACCTGACCATTAGAAATATACCTTAAATCTTTAGCCAGTAGGTTCCCAGTTAAATCAAAGTAACGCTACCTTTCAGTAGTCCTTTTTATTCTGAAAGAACACAAAGATGTTTGCAAATCTGCCCTAAAATCAAAATTCAATACAAATACCTTTGTTCACCGATGATGAAACACACTTATTAGGAGAAAAAAAAAAAAAAAACCAGCTCAGAACCACTGACTATTTGAGAGTGGAAAACAAAACAGATCTTCTTAGTAGAAGAGATACAAGGGAGTTAAAGCCAAGAGAACGATCCAATTGGGGATTTGGCTAGGGTATAGAGTTTAATCCTCCTTGCAGTGCTTAAACAAATCCACGGCAAAATTAAATATCAGAGCCAAAGGTTGGGCTCAGTGACTGACTTTCCTCCACTCCCTTTCTGGTGAGGCAAGTCCCCAAGGTGTTGGGGAGGAGGCTGAGTTCCCTGTGTGAGCAATCATGGCCCCACCTCCCTTCCTTCAGATCAGAAGCTATGGTTGGCACACTGCCACTCTGGCAGGTCTCCCCTTCACAACTGCCTGTTCACCTCCACAGGTCAGGAAAGAACAGTAGTCATCCCTCCTTCCACTGACCTTCAGCCTACTGACCATCTTGCTAAACTGCTACCGTTGGACTATTTAAGCCAAAAATTGTCATCATTTACTATCAATAACTGGTCATTACTATCAGTGAAAACAATTGGGATCCCAGTCAAAGGAAAGAAATATTTTAAATCCATCATCCTCCCAAGCTATGGGACATACTGTATGTGAGATGCATGGAAGGTATATCTTTTCAGCACTCTTTTAATAGTTCTGATTACATTGAGGAGAAAAAAAAAATCTTGGTTTAATCTTTAATAATTCCTTGTCTCTCCCTGTCCCAGGAAGCAGACTATAGGCCAACATATATTACTGGCAATAATAAATGCTGTGGCTAGAATTTTGTCCTATTTTTATGGTTATTTAAAAATCTATGAGTTATAGTGGGTTTTCATTTAGGGGACAGACATAAGGTTTCCTTTCAAAATAGATGTAACCTAAAAAGTGGGCAGGCTTAAAGGAAAACATTAAGTTAATGATAATACAAGTATTATGTAGCTATGACAAAAACCAGGGCATAAAGTATTACCATGTTCTCTCAAGGCTTAATCCCTGTGGTGAAATTCTTCTCCATCCTGCACAAAGTCAATGGCATTTTATTCTGGCAACTCTTTAAAGCAAGTAGTTAAGTGAAATAAAACAAAAACCAAAACATACTCTTCTGCCTGGATAGAGTCAACTGGAGCCACATAGTTGCTGGGAATGTACCCCGTCTCTCCAGTTGTCAAGGAACGGGCTTCCCACCAATCTCCTTCCCTGTGAAGAAAAAAGAGGGAAGTGAATATGTTGCCCATTTCAACGTTTTGCAGGTAGACCTGATGATGTAAGAAGCCTATCACCTAGTCCTTGTGTCATCCGCTTTCTCCAGCCTCACTCCTTTTCTCTAAACTCCAACATAGCTCCTACCCTCGAAAGTGTGATAGTTTACCATCTCAATCACTTATGGGTGGAAACCTGTGTTCTCCTGCCTTATTTGTGAATTAAGAAAGCAGGGCTCAGGGGTAGGGGTGAAGCTCAGCTTGTCTAGAGTGCACAAGGCCCTAGGGTTAATCCCCAGCACACAGGCATACACACAAATAAATAAAATGAAAAATAAATATAATAAAAATGAATGTAGGATCTAGTCATGAGACGGCTCTTTTGTGTGTGTGTTGGGGGGCACATTTTGCCTGTGAAGAGACACAGCTGGAGAGAGGGAAGGGAACCCAGCCTCAGCCCACTCTAGAAAAGCATTTCAGCTGCGGATGGTGTGGGGAGGGAAGACTATGAGGAGGCCTCATCTCTGCTCCATGCTTGCTCTGGATACCTGTCTTGCCCACCCTCTAGGAAATGAGGAGATGCATCTTTCTACACGTAGAATGATCAAGACTGCAATAGAACAGGTCTTCCCCAGGCATTTTCAGTTTTAGGTTATTCCATCAAATATTCACGGTCCTGGGTGGGTGAGGGCTGCTGGACGCAGCCGTGGGCACATGCAGGCAAAGTGCAATACTTCTAGGGAGTGAGATTTTTAGTCATATCAGTTTGTTTCTCACCGTTGCGGGGAACAAACTGATATTCTAGGAGCTCTCAGAGGACATTACTATTAGCTTAGAGTCACTGAGTAAATGAAACAGTTTAAGTTCATATGCTTAAATTCACACAGGTTTACAGGAGACTAAGAACAGGGATGGAGTGTGTGCCTCTTCCCATTAACAGCAGGTGAGCTGGGTGTGGCCACGCCTGTAATCACAGTAGCTCAGGAGGCTGAGGTAGGACGATCCCAAGTTCGAGGTCAGCCTGGGTGTCTGAGTGATACCCTGTCTCAAAATAAAAAGTAAAAAGGGTTGGGCATGTAGCCCAGTGGTAGAGTGGCCCTGGATCCGATCCCTAGTACTGCAAAATGAATAAACAATGCATGGGTGACAGGCCATGTGTGTGGGCTGCATCTCGGACTGGAAGAGTGTCCCCCCACTAGCCCGCAGTCAAGCAAGTGAGGGTAGAAGGGGACATGACTGCCTGTGAGTACATCAGACCTCTCAGACTGACCATCAGAGGTCCAGCACCTTCTCTTCATCTTTTTTTGGTCCTTGAAGATAGCAGGAGAAATCGTAGGTCTTTTTTTTTTTTTTTTTTTTTTTAACTTTTGGCTGGGCTTTGTGTCAAAGCTCTCAGGAAAGAACGTGTTTTGGCTTTGAGCTGGGGTAAAGATCTTCCCCAGACTGACTTAGGTAGAAACTAACCAGCCTCCATATTAGACCCGAGTCTTCCTTCAGTGTTCTCTAAAGATGAACCCCTAAGCACAAGCCAAGCCAGGTACAGATGTGGGAAAGTGTTTGCATAAATTATAGAACAGCTCATGGAAAACCAGGGTGCTGCCAAGGATTTCTAAAACGAATCTTTTAATTAGTTTCTCAATCTCTCTTTTAAAACCCTATTAAACACATAGATGAATCAAAAGAGGGAGATTGTGTGGTTCTCACATCAGAAACTCCTTTAACGTTATAACCAGCTCATGTCCAGATTTTTATTATGAAATTTTTATACATATCAAAGAATATGTGAACTCACTGCCCAACTGAAGAATTGGAGATTATTACCAAGTGTGTGGACTCTACACCATGCAACTTCTCTGTGTGATGTATCCCTGTCTTTGAATGTATACATTATAAGCCTATCACCTAAGAACATATGCAGAAATTTATTTTCTTCTTTCAATATTGGATGGATAAAGAAATGGCTTCTGGAGATAGTCTTCCTTCTAATATAGTGACAACGTATACTGCTCTGAAATTCCACTAGATGGAGACATTTCATCACAAAAAACAAACAACATCATCCCCGCCCCTGCCTCCCCCCAACACCCCCCCACATTCTTCAACCTGGGAAATGCTCCAAAATGGCGAGGAAAAAATTAAGTGCTTGTAGCACAGGCTTATTTTTCAATACACCACAACTTTCATCAGGTTAGTTCTAATAGTATTAAATTAAGGGGAAAAAAAGCTAGCATCAATATCAGGGTCATGTGGGAATGTCAATGGGTGCAGGAAGCCAATATATTTCACTGCAAATTCTGGGAGAAGCCCAGTCTTATTCAGGTGATTTGGCAATAATGAAGTAATTTCCAATTCAGATTCAGCATTAACTATCTCATTTTGGTCTAGGCACCTAAATAGTTTAGAATAGATTAGAATCCAACTATTGGCTCATTTGAAAGCCATATCTGAAGGGTTTATGACTTCCTTATGTGACCCCATTAATCTCACAAGGGCTTTCAGTTACTCAGAAGAAAGATACCATCTTTGATTTCTCTGTTTCTAGACCATTAGGGTCACTTTCACCACCATGAGGTGACAAGACTCAATGTATATGAAATAAGCCTCACATTTTTTATTACTTTTGCTTCATGATTATTCACATTGGGCCCAAAGGGTCTGGTACAGATTCAGTAATGTCTATCAGGAGTTATGTGAATAAATACAATTCACCTACAAATAAATAATACACTCCACAAATTGCATTTGATTTAAGAGAACAGGATCTCTCACACAGTATTTTTATTTCTTTAATTGGGTTATTTTGGGCAACTGGCATTATTAAAGCTGCATTGCTTTAAACTATTTTTACAGTTCAGTTTTTTTTTTCAATTTATTCACACTTGGTGAGCTATTCTTTAATGGTTATATTGTTTTGATTCAAATGTATTACTTAAACCTGGTGCTGGCTTCTAACTTTTTATAACAACCCACCAGTTCCTCTGGTTTAAGGATTTATTAAAAGAGTCTATTCCCCAATCCCCAAAGATGCTAACAGGACTTGTCCTAGGATCTGGGAGCCCAGGTACCTTGGAGCCCTGATGGAGTCAGGAATTGGTATTTGACAACAGCAGTCAGTGGGATCTGCCCAGCCGTTGAGTATTTTTATTACAAATGCTGGATTCTTTCTAAATTTGGTCATTCCCCATCTTGCTTTCAGAGGACATAATAATTTTATCAAATGTTTGGGCGGGGTGGCTCTAAACCAGGTTTTCTTCTGATCACTACATAAAACACTGGTAAAGAGGCCCTAGGCAATGACCACTACTTCACTCTGTGTAAAATATTATACATATTTTAAAGAGTCATTGTTTTGAGATATCGCTGGGCATATCACTGGTCATGAAATGTGAAAAAAGGGAATAAAATGGATGCACTTAAGTATTTTGCTAAATAGGTTCAAGTTCAATAATGTCCCGACACACCACACGGAGCTTTAACAACAGGTCAGTCAAGTGCCCTGCCCATGCTGGGCAGCAGTGCCTCTGCTTCTGGGCACATCTGCACACACCCATCCTATGGTGGGCGCTGCATTGTCAAACAAACCTGGGCTGGGAGTGTGGCTCAGTGGTAGAACACCTGCCTAGAGTGAGTGAGACCCTGGGTTCGACCCCCAGTATTGCAGAATCCCTAAATGAAAAAACAAAAAACAACATTCCAAACTGTGTGGCCTCCAGTCTCTGCCTCTTGACAGGGCTAGGGAGTGGGAGGTATGGCAGCTGTCCAGGGAGCCTCCCGTCCCTCTTCTGTGAGGGAGGGGCCAGAGGCAGGAGGCCTGCAGAGGGGGAGTGCTCCGGCTGCCTCAGTCAGGGCTTTGTTTTTCCTTCGTGATTTTCTCTTCCCTGTTATTAGCCTTGACTCAAACCTTATTTTTCTTTTCCATAACCTTGCAAAAGGGCATTTAAATGGCATGTAGGATGAGGAGTTTCACTAGTAAAAGGGAAAAACATTAAGGGGAGAAAACCTTTGTAATGGTTTCTTCTAGGAGAACAGGGTCAGAGACCAACAGGCCTCTGTAAACATCAAAGGCCATGCATGAAAATCACAAAATACAGACTGGACTCTCCCGCCACCCCTTAAATATTTCTCCAAAATTCAGTTTGATGATATAGTAGATCCTTTCTGGATTAACAAAGAAGAAGTCGTGGGCTGGGGCTGGGGCTCAGTGGTAGAGTGCTTGCCTAGCATGCGTGAGGCACTGGATTCAATCCCCAGCACCACATAAATATAAACAAATAAAATAAAGGTATTGTGTCCATCTACAATTTAAAAAAATTTTAACAAAGAAGAAGTCATGAATTTGACTTTGATAGGGACTGACTTTGCAAGTGCCCTTGTAACTTGATGCAGATCCATGAGCACTGTGGAGAACCCCTGGCCAGCAGAGCTGGGTGTAACTTGGTGCTTCCTGCTACTCCTGGTTCTTACCTTTTAAATTTACAAATAGTTTTACATTTGTAATCAGTCTTGCCATTTAGGGAATATTGTATAAACCGGGGAGGGGAAGTGGTACGTATTTCAGAATTTAAAGTAAATAGATTTTGACAAGAAGCATTCATCTGAGAATCAAACTAACAATAAAAAATCAGAAACCAGAAGAAATTAAGTCCAAATTCCCTCCTCTTCACCTCTCAGCCAACTTTCTAAACCTTCATGAAACTTGGGTGGTTGAGTTGCCTTTGGTGGGGGTATCTGGGTCCTTCCAGGGTCACACCTGACCTTGTACTCAGGATGTGGCCTCCACCTCCCTCCCAGCCTGGGCTTTGCCACCTAGTAGCTTTCTGCATTTGGGCAGTTCCCTAACCTGGGCCTCCTACTCCTCAGATATCTCAGGATGACGATAACACATACCTCAGACAGTTGTTCTGAAGAATAAATGAGAGCATTTGTAGCTCAGCACATGGCCTGCACATAAGGTGCCTTCAATAAATGGCAGCTGTTTACTATTTTAAACAAATTCCTGTGGCTACAGGAGGAGGTCTTCGGTGGGGGAGGAGGGGCAGGTAATATTCCTGACCTGGGAGCTGGTTACACAGGCATGCTCCACTTGTGAAAATTCAGCAAACTGCATGCTTTTAAGAAATGGCAGTGAAATATAAGAAAAAATGTAGGAAACATAAAATATATTCCTTGAACCATTTTAAGTGTAAAATTATGTGCCAGTGAGCACATTCACCCTGTTGTACAACTATTGCCAAGTACATTGTCCACCTGTGTACTTTTCTGCATGTATATCATTAAGTAAAAAACAAACAAATGCATCCACACCTTTGTGAATGATGACAATAATAGTAATTTTTAAAAACCCTGTGGCTACTGGCTATGTAGACAGTGTCTTCTGATGTCCAGACAAGAGCTATTGGCCTCTCATGGAGGGACTCAGTTCTTGCTGTTGAAAGGTGGCATGTTATTAGTGTATAGTCCTGAGAACTGGGGCACATCTAAGGGAGGGGTGAGTTTTCCCAAGGAGGTCTAAAGGGAGTGTCCAGGTCTAAGGGGAGGTGTGGTGTGAGCATGGCTCCCTCTCACCTCCCCATGCTCATCTTTTGGAAAAGCTGAGGAGCCAGGCTTTAAGTCCTTCTACCACCACAAAATCCAGCTTGCTCAGAGAGCAGAGAAGATGCAAAAGCAACCAGACATGGTGGCATGGGATAAGCTCCTGGTGTACCCACCCCTTGGCCCCCAGGTGGCAATCTTTCCTAACCACTGGAGAGAGCTCATGGGAATACTTGGGGTACCTGGCTTGCTGATGAGGGACACCACTATATTCTAAGGAGTCTGGAATTTTCTGGAGGGCTCTCATCTGTGCACACTGCCTTGAGCTAATAGAGATAATATTTAAAAACCCTAGGAAAATGGGACCCATATTTACTCTTGCTTATAGAAGTATTAAGGGTCAAATTTGAGAAGTAAGTGTCACTCTTAACTTCCCTCACTCCCTGCTTAACCATTGTTCCTAGGAGCCACATTTTAAAAGCCTGCCTTGTAGTCATTCACTGAGAGGGTGGAATTGTTGCTTCTTTTGCCTCACAAAGATTTTCATTATGGGAGAACGCCTCCATGGGCCCTACCCATCGGACTGTTTTGCAGTTGTGAAAACAGAAGGAACTTGTTGCTGGCCCTAAGTGAGGGCTTCGCTAGTATGACATCCGAAATGTGTAGAAAATCTCATGATAGAGAGTATGTTATGTGGGTGGCCAAGTCATGTGCCAACCATTTGAGAGAGAAGTGCCAGGGATAGTGGAAGGTAATGCTGCTGCTTCTACAACCTTTTTCTTTTTCTTTTTTTTCCTACCAGGAATTGAATCCAGGGACACTCAGCCACTAAGCCACACCCCCAGCCCCCCCCTTTTTTTTGTATTTTATTTAGAGACAGGGTATTGCTGATTTGCTTAGGGTCTTGCTAAATTGCTAAGGCTGGCTTTGAACTTGCCATCCTCCTGTCTCAGTTTCCCAAGCTGCTGGGGTTATAGATGTGCACTGTGGTGCCTGACCTTCAACCTTTAAACTAAAACCCACACCCCAAACCGTGGACTGTGCTACTCTCACATCTTCTGGAAAGCCTCTTGAACATACATGGGGGCTGGTTACACAGGCATGCTCCATTTGTGAAAATTTAGCAAACTGCATGCTTTTAAAAAATGGTGGTGAAATATAAGAAAAAATGTAGGAAATATAAACATAGTGCATTACATAGCATTAAACTGTGCCTTCAGCTCTTTTCTCAAATTACATAGCTTTGAACTAGTGAATTTCTCAGTCATTCTTTTTACCTTTTTTGGCACTTGACAAGGCACAGGCTGCACACGAGAGCCCTTTCCCAATCTGCATGCTTTCCCCTTTCATCCCCAACTTACGAGCTGTTCAATATTTGAAATTTTTCTCCTTTGTGAAAACTCAGGTCATCTTCTGTCCGTGCTTCATAGTCATAAAGAGCCACAAATAGTGTCACTCCTGATAAAAGAAGGAGAGAGATCATTACATAAGGGGACATTAATGCTAAAAAATTAAGTCTTTGCTCAAATCTCATTCTCAAAATCTACCTTTAGTCAGTCTCAATAATGTGATGAAGTGTTATAATTAATGTGGGAAAACCAGAGGCACAGGATCAAATTTATGCCTTGGTTGTTGTAGGGGATCATTATCTGATGTGACAAAAACCTGGAGCTGGAGGACTTCTCTCTGCATACCTTTGAATGAGCCCTGGGGAAGAGTCAGATACTAACGTCATGTCCAAGGGCAGCAGCAACATTATGGTTCAGATGAGCAGGACTCTGCAGCAAGGGCTGGCACTGTTTCTCTCATGCACATTCTCCTCTATTTGGGAGCCCAAGTTAAGTCTGGGTAAACTGGGTCACTCTTTACCATGGCATAATAGTCATGTAGCGTGTAACAGAAAACTCTTTCTGTGGCTTAGGTTCTGTAATGCTCACTCCAATGAGGGGTACACTGCCCTTGGCATCCACAATTGCTTTTGTAGATTTGAGCTGCCTGGCCCCACTGCTGATACTCACTGCTCTCTCCCTGGCCTCCTCCTTCCTTGCACTCTCCTCACCTCCCACGGTCTTATAGTACTCACCCATTCTATGTCTTCTCATCTAGAGGCTCCCCAAAGAGGCCCATTCTGCCTTGCAGAAGTTTATTAACAACAGCAAAAATTGCCCAGACTCCCACTGGCCCATGACTTACTTTATACCATAGGCAGAATTCTAAGGTGGCTCTTAATGGCTCCTGCCACTGGTACTCACTGGCTCTTAATGGCTACTGCCACTGGTACTCATGCCCTCGTGCTATCCCTGTCCCTTGAGTGTGGATTGAACCTACTGACTTGCTTCTAACCAAGAGAATGCCCAAAGGTGATGGGATGCCCTTTAAATGATGAGGGTTGAGAAGATGGTGACACCATCTTCCTAGAAGACACTCTTTCTATATCAGCTTGGACACTTTGATGAAGCCAGGTGCCATGTTGGCAAGACCATGTTGACAAAGAACTGGCTAGCAGCCGGAGAACAGAACCTGCCAATAACCACACCACATGAATTCAGAAGCAGATCACTTTCAGGTGAACTGTGAGCTGACTACAGCCTGGCCAGCACACTCTGACTGCAGCTGGGGGAGATCCTGAGGCAGGGGGCTCTGGTAAATTATTCCTGGATCCTGATCCATAAGAACCATGAGATAATGAATGCGTATTATTATAAGCTACTAAATTTTGTGATAATTTTACTAAAGAATTGATAACTAAAACATTTCATTTCTCTGAGACCTGTTTTCTCATTTGGATCTCCACACACTTCAAAGTGCCTGCTATGGCCTGATGGCATATTCCCTGCTCTTTTACCAAGCTGCCATGTTGCTGTGTAGGTAGTTCCAAGGGAACAGATGTGTCCATGAGACTTACAAGAGTCAGACAGAGTGGAAGGACTTATCTTTCCACCCCATCCCAGGTGGGACTAACTGCTGGAGAGTCGGTACTCAGATGGCCTGACCATACAGAGAAGGGCTTACTGGGCAACTGGTTTCTTTGTTCTGATTACTTTAAAAGGTTAGAAAAGAGAATGGCTTGGGGGCTTTGGATGTAGCTCAGTGGTAAAGTGCTTGCTGAGAAAAGAGAGTGGCTTCAAACAAATATGTGGGTGCCTCTAAGTTCATGCTTATTCTTATTTAATACTCTACTAACAGATTCTCTTTAGTATATATTTAAAAACAGAGCCAAGATCATACTACAGTGATATATGAAGACCCATATTTATAGTAGCACAGTACACAACAGCCAAACTATGGAACCAGCCTAGGTGTCTATCAACGGATGAATGGGTAAAAAAAATGTGGTGTATATACCCACTAGAGCAAAATGAAATTATGTCATTTGCAGGAAAATAGATGAAACTAGAGACAATTATGTTAAGCAAAATAAATCAAATTTAGAAGGTCAGGAGACATATGTTTTCTCATATGCAAAAGTTAGAGAGGAAAGAAAAAAAGAAAGATGGGGGTGGATCTCATGGAAATCAAAGGGAGATCAATGGAGGAAAGAGACCAAGGGGTGGGAGGGCAGGAGGAAGGGGGGAAGTGCTGGGGGTAGATATTAGACAAATTATATTGTTATATTGTGTGCATGTTTGACTATGTAACAACAGATCCCATCCGTATGTACACCTATAATGCAGAAATTAAAACACAAAGGGGAAAACAACAACAACAACAGACCCAAGCCATTCTGCTGTGTGGAAGCCAAAGAAGGCCCAAGGAGATGGACCCTCCCACTCTCTCCTTGCATCAGTTGACAAGTTCTTACTGAAGGTTTTTAATATCCTAGGGACTGAGGAGGGAATTGGAGGAGGTTACTGAGAAATGCAGATACTGTTCTTGGCCTTAAGGGACTAAAAGTAGCACTGGGAGAAAGGACTGCACAACCAATTAATACAAGGCAGGAATATCTGCCACATCTGGGGATAAGAGATCAGATGCCCTCTTAGACTAAGGTCGTCCCTGACTGCAGTGTACACGTACATATGAGAAGCAAGTAATCCTTTCTTGTGCACCTAATGGTACCTGCAGACTAAGGGGTTCATGTCCAGATTCATAAATGAGTGTTCAGGGATGGTGCCTGTGTTGGCAGAATTAAGTCTGTACTGGCAAAGCACTCATGCTTCTTACAGCAGAGGTGTGTTATGTGTCTTTCTGTCTATGTGTCTGTCTGTCGGTCTGTACATGCTGGGTGCAGTTTTGACTCTTCTTTTCTTCTGCATCCTCAAAAGACATAGGGCTTTAGACTGCCAGTCCACGACTCTTCCCTTCTTTCTAGAGACTTTCTGGGAAGACAGGAGGGATGGGTGAGTGTACCACACAAGGCTTGGAGGAAAGGGAAAGCTAGAGTCACTGCAGTACAGGGGTGAACATAGATGTTTTTCTGTTGGGCAGAGTATCACATGCTAGTGCAAGAGAAGTAGACAATGTCCAAAGGCTTTGGGTCAGATGCCCTGAAATAACTACACTACCACGTATTGGGTGCAGTGGGGTGGGGTGGGAGAGAAGCCCTGCTAATGCCTTGTTAGTGGAAACTCCCCTGATAAAAAAGCACAATGAGTCATTATATAAGGCAAAGACATCTGCTCCCAGATGAGCTGGGAGATGCTGCATTCTTTTAAACTTCTGTAATAAAACAATTTTGGAACAAATAATGTCATGTATCTAGTTACCATGGTTCATATACTGGGAAAAGATCTGGAAGGCTAAGGATGCATGAGATAACTTACAAATATTTTGGAAAACATATGTTTGAGAATGTGAGCCAGATATTTTATAAAGTATTAGCTAAGTCAGCAAGTACACATAGCAGTATCATATAGCTGTGTGATGTGAAAGACAAAGAAACTTAAGAGAGAGAGAGAGAGAGGGTGGGGGAGAAAGAGAGAATTGTCTCTTAAGGATACATAAGGCTTGTCTTTAAAACACACACACACACAAACCACAGAATAAAAAATACATGGAAAAACTTGAGGGTTGATAATCTCAGTCATACAGAAGATAATAGAAATATCATAGAATTGAGATGAATGATCAAATATCATGCTGCCAAATGACCCCATCTGCCCAGGAAATGACAGGCAAGCTGGAGATCAGGAAGATGAGGAAGAAGGTGCATCCCACCAGAAGCGGTGGAGGGAGGTGGGAGGAAGTGGATTCATTTCTGGAGAATTCAAGATACACACAGACACATTCCTGGAGTTTCTGATTCCCAAGATCTGGGGTGGCGCTTAGGCAACTGTACTATGAAAAAGCTTCCCTGGCTCTTCTGGGCTAGCCAGGGTTGACAGCCCTTGGCTACAGGGCCTAGAATGCCATAGCTCACTATCTCTCTCATGCAGAATCCTACAGAGCAGCAACATGGGATCCCCCGCCCGCCGGCATTTTGATGTGTACATCAAGCTTTGGTTTTTTAATAACAGCTCTTCATCTGGTAGAGGGTAGGTGGAAACTGACCTGAGTCTTCAGTGTTAGTCCAATGGAGCTGACTGGGACACATATGTTCAGTTGCCAAAAGAATTAAGGACAGCTATCCCCCTCCCTCCCAGTAGGTGCTTACCTGTTCCTCCTCTCGTACGCAAGGTCCCAGTGTGAGACGAAGAGTTCACACCCCCAAAGACAGTGAGTCCTTGGCCCCCGGCTGCGTGGAAGTTGTTGTAGTTGGGGATGGAGGTCACGCCGAAGCTGGGGTAGTGCTGAGGAGTGGGGTCTGTGCCATAGCGGTACCCGGAGCTCTGGTTCAGGCTGCCATCCCTCTCCTCTGTCAGTTTTGTTGCTTCTTTATCCTTACATTGCACACAGCCCATTATCTAAATTCCTGGAAAAAAAAAAAAAAACCAGGAAGGAGATGCATGAACTTGGATGCTCCTTCATTGCTGGGTTGCTTTAATGCTACAGAGGAATAATTTATCAACCTCGTCCTTGGATATTTTAGGCCTATGGAGGACATGAAGAAAAGCAGTAGCTGGGATTGATGGTGAGCGGGAATCTCAGTCCCTAATTCACAATCTCACTTGTTCCCCATGTCCCCTGGAAGACAGGATCAGCACAGGGATGGTGTTCAGCATGTAGCAATCTTCCTCAAATGAGGCCTGCACACCTCAAATTCTATAATATTACACACAAATGGTTCTCATCATGCTTTTCTCAGGTAATCTTTAAAATAATGTATGCTCCATAAACAATTCTAGAATAAAAACTTCCATCATGGCAAAGGAAATTGTAAAGAGGGCCTGGGTGTACTGGAAAAGCCAGAATAGGGTCCCTAAAACTCACCAGACCTCTTCACTCACGGGTACCCATTCTTCAAGCACAAAAGAATAACAAGAATCAAAATGAAGAACTAGTTACTGAATGGGAAATAAAATTGCCAGAACCTAAGAGGCCTAAGATAGCCCTCAGTAATACAATCATTTAAAGCTGCTAATTAACTTTTCAAATTTCCATTAGCTTTTGACATTCTTCAAAAATATTAAAAAAAAAAAAAAACCTCACTCCTATGTTCTAGAGCTAGTGGTGGATTAAAAACTTGAGTCACTGTCATCCCACCCGCCTCAAACCCATTTCTCCAAGCATCCCCATCCTAGGAAATGGTACTTCCAAAGACTAGCTTGCTCAAGTCAGAATCTGGAGAAGCATCCTTGTTCCTTCCTCCTTGTTTATTTTTGCTCTTCCTGTCTCACATGCTTCTACTCAAACATGACTAATATTTCAGTTCCTCAAAGATTCCATTCTTTACCTCCACTTACCTTCAGGCCTCAGAACTCGGCCTTGAACACTCTTTCTCCCTCCTCTTGGATATGCAGGGAATCTTTTATTCCCAGTAAATGCATCACTTCCTCTGCATAACCTTCTCTGATTCCCTCCCCCCACCTTCCCCCAGGCTGGGATAGTGTTTTTCCTAAGTGCTCCCATGGCGTCTTGATTTCCCTCATCATGGCACCTATGGTGTGATATTAAAATATGGCCTGTTCACTTGTTCCATTGCCCAGTGGACTGCCAGTTCCAGGAAAGCAGGGCCCTGTCCATTCCCCTCATTGCTATATTGCCAGTGCCTGGCACACAGTACATGCTCAATGAATCATAACCAAATAAGTAAAGATTCGTAGCTCATTATATTTCTCTTTCACTTTTTGCCTCAAGGCCAATCCTTCTTACAGTGACTTATCAGCAGTGTGCCCTACATTTTCTAACTTACTAGCATGTATGTGAGAAGTGAAGAAAATTCCAAAAAATAAAGTAAGGTGGTTAAATGGTCTATTTCGAACTGTAGACAGATGGGTAGGTAGAAATTGCAGTGAATGGCCTTGCGAAAACTCCGAGAAGCAGCCCATTTGGGAACACAGAGTCAAATGAGAAATGCATGACATCATGTGTAATAACATGCAGCCACTGGGGAGGGCAGAGCTGGCACAGGACAGGAAAAAAATTGGGGCTATGAAGTTTTTCTATTTTATCTTGCAAACCAATGTGGGGGCTGCCACATAGGTCGGGGAGATTCCCAAGGGCACCATTCTGAGCACTACTGTTCTGCTGGAGCAGGTCACAGAAGCAAATGTTAAATCATTCTGAAGCCCTCGAAAAGTACAAGTTTTCAATAAATACTCATTAAATCGAGAGTCAGTTCTTGAGAATGGGAATGTTTGCAAATGAGCCGCCTACTGCTGGAGCTGAGGTCACCAAATCTGGAACATATTTCTTAATAAATCATCTGAGATTAACTTATAGTCTACTGTGTCCAACATGCTTTTTAACTTATGGTAAATGAATGATTTTAACAAGTTTTCAACAGGAAATGCAAAATATCTCCAAGGCATGATTTACTGAAGGCCTTCCATCATTTGTTGTTGATATTGCTTCATCGGACTGATAAATATCTTGCTCACTCTATATTAACTCTTTCATGGTGGAAAGTTGCTTTAAGCTTCTACAAAGACCAGACAGAAACCATTCTTATCTCAAATGCCCCCCCCCCGCCCCAGGGATTTCATTGACCTGTAATTACAGGGTGTAAACCTAAATTCCACAATCATATCATTTACATCATGGTTCCCCATCAAGGGACATTTAGGCACTGTCTGGAGATATTTTTGGCTGTCGTGATACAGGGTGGAAGGGTAGCACTGGCACTCAGTGGGCAGAGGCCAGGCATGCTGCTAAACATCCTACAATCTACAGAACAGTTTCTCACAACAAATCATTACCTGTAACAATCCCTGAATGTGAACAGCATTTAAGGTTGAGAAATCCTGACTTACAGAGAGGAAAGAATTTATACCTACATAGTTGAAATAGTATAATAACCACTTCCCTTACATGCATGTGATTAACATGTAACCCAGAAGGCTTTCCTTTGGAAAATGGAGGCAGTCTAAAAAATTGACATGAAAGGCTCTGATTTTTCTCTGGAAGTTTGTTCACCACAATAGAGAAACAGAACCTAAAACTAATAAGACCTCTTATTACAAACTAGTCTTCCAACTCCAGCCAAATAAAACAAACACTACATCGGAAACCCTGCAGAAAATAGGACCTCACATCTGATCAAACTAAGAAGATAATCTTCCAAAATCCACTGAAAAAAAAAGTAATACATTGTAATAAATGACCGACAGCTTACATATAATTTTATGAAATAATAAAGGGGAAAAATCATCAACCCCTTGAAGGCAGAGATTATTTTGTGGGTTTTGTTTCACAGATGTATCCAGAATATTGCTGGGCACACAGAAGTAATCAATAAATGTTTGTTTACTGAATTAAAAAAAAAAAAAACCTCAACCAAAATAATTTTAGAGAAAACAATCCCCTTTTATACTAGGAATAGCATTTCATGCATCCAAAATTTTGAATTAAGTAATGTTTCTACACTGATCTTGCTTAATCTCATCTTTATTGACACACATGAAGAAACATAAATAAGCCAGTAAAGACAAGCTCAAGTCATTAAAAGTTAATCACAAGGAAAATATTTGTGTAAGAATTTGTGGTCTTCTTCCTCCCACATGGGGCGGTCAGACTAACCATTTCCTATGGAAGAGTCAGAGGGAAGTGCTGAGTTGTACTCCACGTGATAAGGCTCCTTGCCATGAGGCAAACTCTGGGCTTTGGGGTTACAGTAAGGCTTCTGTTATTATGTAAATTATGTGCTGTGGCTTTTATGTCCAATGCTGTTAAGTCCATTGTCAACACAGAATGTACTAATATGCTGGCTCTAGACCTGTCGATTACTGGGAAACACTGAATAATACCAATCTGGAAATGGGGCCCTAGAGTTTCCCTGAGTAGTAAAATATCACCTAATCTCATGGCTGGAGTCGTCTACACGCTGTCATCCTTAGACAAGTCAGTGGAAGAGCATTTCAATGTGCCTGTGGTCAAGGTATCTCGATTATGGCTATGAGGCCTCTATTCTTCAACCCTTTTTCCAACTGAGGGGCCCTGCTTCTACTATGAAAATAAAATCTAAAATCTTCCTTAGTTCTGTGGATCTTTTCCAACAGCCTTATGCAACTAGGGAAGAGTTGTCTGACTCAGAATTTAAGGATGGCCATATCCTGCTCCCATGAGCATGGCAGACGTTATCAACCAATCATAGCACTTGCTGTAGCTATGTCTTGGTTGGCCTCTACACCCTTCCAAAAGCTCTCTAGGGGTCAGGTGAAACTGATCTGGAGGGTTGGATCTATTTGCTACTATAGGAACAGGGTCTTCTGACCCGAGGTCAGTTGTACACATACTCATTCCTATTGAAGGCCTTAGACTGCAGTCTAGTCTGCCAGATGTACATTAAACACAGATAGCGCTCATATTTCCTAATACATGGATCAAGAGTAATGCCTGTATGCTCCAGTTCCCATGTCGCAGGACTTGTGAGGTCTTAGGTGTATACTTGAGTTGGGTACTAAAAAGGGGAAAAGGCCACTGGCAGTCTTTTGCACAAGAAGAACACCTTCTCTCAAGACACATACACATGTAGGCAGAGGAGTAGCAGGAGGAAACGTGAAACTGACAGGTAACTGTGATTTTGGCAGTGTTAAGTGCTTATGCTCAGAAACCAACCAGATGGGTGTGGAAGAGTGACAGTCCTTAGCATAACTCTCCATCCCGCTCCTGACAGCCCAGGGGATAGAGCAGGCTTTGGAGAATGACGGACAAAGCAATGCATTGCCAATACTCTAAGGTGGCATGCTCCACGTTCTCATCCTCTAACCCTTTGGTTCTGTTCTGCCTCTTTACTGGGAAAGTATTAAAAATGAAAATAAAAGAACAAGGAAAGGGAGTAAATTAAGAACCCAGAAACAAACTCAAGGAAGCGAGATGAGCACCACTGAAAGAAGAATTTAAAGCTGTTGTTGATCAACTGCAGTTTCATACACTTCTCTGGGAGAAAGGCAAAAGCTGGCAGCTTCCTGAGCAAATACCCTTTTCAGTCAGCAGCAGTGGCAAGAGTAAAGGATAAGATGTGGCAGAGGCACATCAGAAATCAGCTGACTCCAGGACAGAAGGTTCATGGCAGGGTGCTCTTGATCCTTATAAAATTGGTGACATCCACAAGAACTGACCTGGAGTATTTTGCTATATTCTTAGTGGAGAAAGTTAATCCCTGAGAGTTTAGGGAATCTTTCCTGAGTTCTTATCATGTAACTTGTTGGGAGCAGGATATTCAGAGATGGCTGGACACCATGCTGATAGCAAGGAGTTGGGCCCCAGGACCTGCCACTTAAATTTCCAGATTTCCTAGCATCTTTCAATCCTTTGCAATGGGACTTTCCTCCTTTGTAGGACATGGGGCCCCTGATCCTGACAGCCTACAAACGAGTTCAGGCAATGCTGCTTTGTGGGGACAGCCAGACAGAAGGGCCAGCGGTGCCTGGGGAAGCTAGAAAGAAAGAAGGTCCACTTGATTACTCTTGACAGCATAAGCACTCCCTGAGTCCTTAAGGCAAAAAAAAAAAAAAAAAAAAAAAAAAAAGTGAGGGCTGATCTCCATGTAGAATTGGTGCAGGGTCCAGCCAATGGCTTCAACTCAACTATGGAAAGACGAGCAATGCAGGGCTCTGTCTGTGTGGGGAATCCTCTTTTTGCTGTGAGCTGGAGGGAAGGAAGGCTAAGAGAGTGAGGTGGGAGGCAGAATTCTGAGCTATCCGCCAAGATTCCTGCCCCTGGTGAGCATGTCCTGTATGATCCCTGAGATTTGTGAATGATGGGAAAGTCACTCCCATGATTAGGTTAGGTAATTTGACACAGTTGACTTTAAATGAGGGAGATTATTCCAGGTGGACTGACCTAATCAGAGGAGCCGTTGAAAGGGACGGCTCTTCCTGGGGATGAAGATTCAAAGTGAGAGAGGTATTCAATGTGAGGGATCTTAGAGATGGAGGGATCATGGGTTACTCTACATGTGATGGCCCTAGGAGCTAACAGCTCACAGCTGGCAGAAAGCAAGGAAGGGGTTCTTAGTCCCGTAATCATGAAGATCTGAGTTTGGTCAAGAGCCTGAATTGGTCAATGCTTTATGTGCTTCAACTGTCACGTGGTTACATCTGCACAGTGCCTGGAAATGGACTCTTCCCCAGTGAAGCCCCCAGATGACAAAACAGTGAGCTGGTGCCTTGATTTCAGCCTTGCTGAGCAGAGAACACAGTCATGTCACGCACAACTGTGAAAGTCAGTGGATATTGTTTTAAGCCACCAAGTCTGTGGTGCTTCGTCAGTAGAAAGTGAATACGTATTTAGGTGGGATGGGGCACCATGGAGATGAAGGCTCCAATCTCCACAGTGAAGACCAACATCCACGCAGTGGTCCCTGCAGGCCAGGCTCTGAGCTGTGCACTGGAGCATCTTATCTCATTACATTTTCACAACCCTAAAATACAGGTATTCTTATTTTTCTGCATTATACAAGGGAGGAGCATTTTGGGTAATGTGTCTACAGCTAAGTCAGGTGGGGATAGGATGTGAAGCCGGATAGTCTAAGTCCATGGTTGGTACAGAGAACCTCTGTACCAGAGTTGCCTCTTGCATCCTGGCCATTCTGTACAAGGTGTGGGGACACAGGTGGGAGGTGTTGAGAGAAAAACCCATAGGGAAGGACCCTGGGTTCCACAGGACTCACCTTCATGTGCAGACTAACAGGAGCCCTGATTTCAGGGACTGGGCCTCAGCCTCCTACTCATACCACACCCACTAGACAGGGTCCCGTGGAGGTGTTCAATTGTGCCAGGTGTAGTGAGTCACCTCCTCCTTGGTGTGGTTTGGCATCTTAATGAGTGT
The DNA here is from genome assembly GCF_045843805.1 of Urocitellus parryii. Lineage (NCBI taxonomy): Eukaryota > Metazoa > Chordata > Mammalia > Rodentia > Sciuridae > Urocitellus > Urocitellus parryii. Next base: position 50,835,928 of record NC_135538.1, on the reverse strand, counting down.
TTGAGCCAATGCTGAAGCAGCCTTCAATTTCCTGACCTTTCCTGGTCATGGCAAGGGTGTTTATATACCCCAAAGGAGTCAGCCTTGATTTTCTTGGTATTAAAAAGCTGTCTTTCTTGGAACACTTAAAATATGATTTGCTTTGCAGACAAAATTTTCTGGAACATATTTACTGCATAAATGGAGATATTCATATAAATGTCCCCATCAAGCACAAAATAACAGATATCTACTCTTGATTCAAGTCCTGTGAGGCAGAACACAAGCCATAAGATAAGCAGTCCCTGAGGTGCGAAGACTGAGGCCAGAGTGATAATATGTACAAGGCAGACACTGGCCACATTCAATAATGGGAAAACAGAGCCCATTTAACAATTAAGTCAAAGCTTTGCTTCAGAAATAATAAGAGGTGAAGTTGGACCCATCTGATCAGTTATGCATGATTTTGCAAAGGCCCTCTGGAGGGTGAATCTTGTCCTGTGCAGCACAGCAAGGGCACCGAGCTAATAGAAATCACTCATAAAACATATTACTTTAAGAAAAACCCACATTTCTGGAACATAGTATAATTTTGTGGCTCCCCATCTCTGGCTTTTCTTGTTCAAATGGCCCCCAGGCTGAGAAGCAGCAGCTCCTGTCCCTATAACGTGTTCTCCTCTCCCTCCTGTACAGCTTTCCTTTCCCCAGTGCCTGGAAATTCAAAAACACTTAATGAAAGAGAGAGGGAAGCATCAGACCCCGATGGGAGACTTAACACTGCCGTCAAGTGAATGCTGGAACCGATTCCAACCCTAAATGGCCAAAGACGTTTTAACACTAAACTGTGGAAAGGCTCCAAAAGGAGAGTGAGAATATTTTCTTTTTACATTCATTTTGCTTTGAATTTCAGGGTGAAGAATGGAATGAAATGGTGATGGAAATAAGTGTGATATGTTTTAACCCTGTGGGTGCCAAAGAGTTCAGAAGGAATGAGGGCACAGGCTGTGAATTCTTTCGGTTTCCATCTTTCTTTTTAATATTTATTTTTTAGTTTTAGGTGGACATAATATCTTTATTTTATTTTTATGTGGTGCTGAGGATCGAACCCAGAGCCTCAGGCATGCTAAACAAGCATTCTACCACTGAGCCACAACACCAGCCCCAGGTTTCCATCTTTCTGCCCCTGCAACCTTTTTGGTCCATAGGAAAACACCCTGTAGTTAGTATTTTTAATTTTTATTTTTTTCATTTTGAGATCTATTTCACAAACTATAACAGTTACCCTCTTAAAGTATATAGTCCGGTGGTTTTTAGTACATTTACAAAGGAAGCCCATCATCATTAGTTCTACAACATTTTTATCACCCCCCAAAGAAACCTATACCTATTGTGAAACTTACGGGACAAATACTCCCTCCAGGAATAATCAGGGAAGCAATGTAGACCAGTGAGATACTGTCTTTCACCTTTAAATCCACAAATAATTTTTTTAAAAGTCTACCCAGTAATGATGGAGGTAGATAAAGCCTGGAGATTTTGGTAAAACAACTTGGTAATTATCAAAAACCTTAAAACTGAGCATGCTCCTGGAATTGTCAATTGTGCTGAAGAGATACCTCAAAAAATGACAAATGAAGTTCTATGAAATGTTATTTACCATTTGAGAAATTAGAAAACTTGCTAATTGTTTAACAAGAGGGTGGCTAAGCAAACTGTAAGGCATTCCCCTGATGGAAAGTTAAGCAGAAATCACAATTTAGGTTTATAGAAAAATGATCAGTAATAATAATAATAAAAAAAGTCCACTTTCTATTAAGAAGGCTCGCAGGATTGCAAATATAAAACAAATGCCTAGAAAACAGTTCAGAGGGAAATATACCAAACTACTAGTGATGTATAGCTAATACATAATGTGAGACTGTTCTTGGCCGTTTTCTTTATTTCTCAGATTGTTTACACTGAAGATGCATCGTTTTCATAATAAGAATAAGTCATCTTTATTTTTTTTCACAAAAAAAATCCCCCTTTAGTTTTGGTTCCTGATGGAATTTATGTGTAAGCTGAAACAACCATACATTGATGATGTATACTTTGTGAGCTGAAAAGTTAAGGAAGTGTGATTGATTCCATAACCTGTTAAGAGGGACCTTCTCCTTCTGGAAGGTGTGAGACTTCTAAGTGTGTTTTCGGGACCTCTTCTCAAGTGGGCAGTAGGGGCAGAGCAGGTAGCAGGTTGTGAGCACACACAGATGAACAGTTGAAAAATCTAATTAAGGACAGAGATAAAGCAAAGCCACATACGGAGGACCCTGCGGGTGCTAAGTGCAGAATCAGAATTTGGGATAACAGAACCAGCAGTGGGGGTGGCTGGATTAGTGGGTTTTTGAGAAGCTTTGGGTCTCAAGTCCTAGGGACCTGGGGGAGGGAACACACCAAACTCAGAATGGCAGTGTTCATGCAAGTCAACCTGGAAGCTAAGCAAGGCCTCTCTGTGAGCGAGGTCTGAGCTCTAGGCAATGGCCCAGCTCTAGGAAGGTGCAAGGAAGAAGCAAAGCCCTCTTGCTCTTTGGACTCCAGTTCATGGTAGAGGCAGGGGACCTGTTCTCATGCTTGCTGCCTTGGCCCTTTCCTGCTGGAACATTCAGCTTGGCATTTTGATGCTCTGACTTTTGCCCTAAAACTTGGGGCAATGCCAGCAGGCCAGAGGACAACAAGAGAATGGGTTTCCGTGACCTGCAATTCTTCAGGAACCTAAAAGGTTCGATAGAAACATTTCTTCCTAATGTTGATGTTCAGTCAAGACCTTTTCTACCCTCGTTGTCCCTGTTCTCTGAAGACAGCCACAGGAACACAAAACAAAAACGTGGGCTTCTATTTGTGAACCAGCAGAGAGAGAGGAAAGTCAGCATCACATCTGGGTCACAGAGGCAGAGCCTGGCTTTCTGGGCTGCGCTTGTTTCAGGAACAGTTGTGGCAGAACTGGCCGAGGGCCAGGGATCAGAGTGTCACCTGGCACAACCACAAGCAAACACATTAGCAGAAAGCAGCCATCTGAACAGGCTTCGTGGAGGCCCCCTCCCTGGGAATGCAGAGAGGGGAAGCCCAGAAGGTTCCCTATCCAACCCTGCTCTGATCTCTCCAGTCTCCACAGACGTTCCTTGCCAGAGGACCCCGTATTCTTTCAAAGAAAGATGAATTCCTTTTCTTTTTCTTTAAGTAATTTCTAGCCAAGAAGATCAACTCCTTAAAAGCGAAAGATGAACTTTGAATAAGGAAATGTGACTTTCCTTTTCTTTTCTCTCTCTCTCTCTTTTTTGCCATCAAGCAAAAATGGTGTCACAGAATGGTGTCATGGTCTCCGCGGTTTCCCTTTTCGCTGATGGGTTACCTGGTTATAAAGTCAGAGCCCAGTCAAAATCTGAGAACTTGTCATGAAGTCATTTGTTTTGGAACTTGAAGCCATTTTTTTTGGGGGGGGACCATCTTTTCTTTGAAGAATGACACCCCCCTTACCCCCACCCTCGGCCTCTGTGTCTTCACCTTGGTACTTTATGCCACACCAACAGTCCTGGCATTTGCAACCCTCTAGTGGTTCAGAATTTCAAAGCTTTTGGAAGGGTGGTTGGGTGGGAATGCTGATAAATCAGGCAGTAGAAAACACACATGGTCCTCTCTAATGCTGTGGCCTCTTCGTGGGACCCAAGAGCAAAGAGGAACTACTGGCCAGGTCAGTGGATGAGAGGGTGTCTGCCTCAGTGAAGGTTTCCCAAGGGATCCACACCTGGGGAAGACAAGTTGTGCCACAAAGACACAGAGGAAATGAAAGGAGGGAGATAAGGGAGAGGAAGAGAATGTGGAGCCACCGGAAGGCCTCAGTGACACTTTCCCCAGCTGCACATGTGAAACAGCATTTGGGATGACAAACTCGTTACTTGTGTGGGATGAACACTGTCACATGGGATACACCACTTGTTGATGACTTACTTAAAACCTGACTAAAATCCAGTCAGGTTTAAAAAAAAATTTTTTTTAAATTTCATGAATTCAAAAGAGGGAGAAGATGGTTTATGAATAGCATACATTTTGTAAACACTATTGCTTATAAAACTTACAGAAAAAGCACATGAATGATTTTTTTTTTTAGTGCTGTCTTGCATAATATTTAGACTTGAAGTTATCACCTTAAAGACAGCAAAATCTTCTCCTTTCTTCTAGAAGTTTGTAGGACTCTGGCATCAGACAGGGTTGCCCTGGGCCCGAAACATGAGGGGACACAGCCTTGACAACCTTGAGACCCGAATCCGTATCACTGAAAATAAACTGGGGAGGAGGCAGTAGTGAGGAGTGTGGCAGATGGCTTGTTTCCCACAAAACCCATCCTTGCCCCCTCCACAGCAATGGAGTTTCAGCTAGGCCTGAGGCTGTGCAGCTGAAGACTGCACCTTCAGACTCTCTTGCAACCAGGTGTGGCAATGTCACCAAATCTGGCCAAGTAGTTGTGAATGGATGTGACAAATCCAACTTCTGCATCCTTCAAGTGGGAGTGGGTGTCTTCCATTATCCTTCCCACTTCCTGTAGGCTGGCAAGTGGATGTGGTGCTGGCGAATTGGCTTAAACAGGCCGAGGATGATGACTCTGTTAAGGAATGGTGCAGTCACAGGACAGAAAGGCCCTGGAGGGTCTTGCAGAACACGACTGCTCACGCGCCCTAAAGTGTCAATCTTTGACCCTCACATGAAAGCTGCAGGGATGCATATCCTATGTGTTTTGGGGGGTTGTGTATGTGTGTGTGTGTGATGGGGTCTTTTTTTTGTAAGAGGTAGCCTGCACCTTGACACAAGTAGGGCGTGAAAGTCCCAGAGATCAAAGGCTGACTCTGTTGGGTATGGGTCTCTACATCCACCCCCAATTCCCACAGACCTACTTTGACACCAACAGTTAAACCTGGATTAAGGCACATTAGTATAGTAACAACACTAATGAATAATAGTACCTGCTGCTCATTGGGAACTTATTTTCTGCTTGGCATTTTCTATAGGGTCTTTCATTTAATCCTCAGAGCAATCTTGCGAGTTTATTTCATAGTTAAGGAAGCTTGGGATCACAGAATTTAAATAACTTGCCTTTACCCAGTCTGAGGGACTGGATCTAAATCCACACCCACTTCGATCATATATTCTCCCTGTTAGACCATGATATCTTTGAGAGGCATGCTCTGCTCCTAGCTATTTTCTATGTCCAAACAGGTTGGTCTGCAAGTATCCAGGGCATATTAGATATAGAATATCAAGCTCCTACTTCAGAGAAGTCCTGGAAGTAGTAGTATCTTGGAGCATGACTGCTGAATATCTCTGTGGCCTGGAGTATATCCTTGACCCTCTGGAGCCTGTTTCCTCACTAGTTGAGCCATGGACTTCAACAAGGAGCTCTCCAACATTCATACCAAGGCCAGCACTCCAAAAGGAGGTAGAGCCCTCGGTGCATATTCAAACAGAACCACCAAGCACAGCAGGCTGGCCCAGCACACCTCTTAGTGTCCTGAAGCTGAACCTTAGGAATCATGAGGAGCCATGCAGAGACCTAAGCACATGGTCACGTTTAGTTAAAAATGTTCAAATGCTCCCTGTCATGGCCAGAACCTTGACCATGAGATATGAAACTTTTTATTTTTATTTTTTTAGTTATAGATGGATACAATACCTTTATCTTATTATTTTACTTATTTATGTGGTGCTGAGAATTGAACCCAGTGCCCCATGCATGCAAGGCAAGGATGCTACCACTGAGCCACAACCTCAGCCCCAAGATATGAGATTTTTAATGATGTAAGAAGAACTGAACATTGCTATGTCCTATAGTTTTTATTTTATTTTGCACTGTGACTTAAAGTGTTTTTTTCTTACTACAGTTTTCAGAAGACTTGACTATGTCCTCCCTGTTGCTAGAATGGAGAACAACTTGTGATCCTGCTCAACCAGCTGAGGCACTTGTGACAAGTTTTGGTCTTGATCCACCTCCTCCCTCATCACATAGAGGCCCCAACTCTCTCTGGCTGTCACCTAGGGGTTGCTAGCTACAGGGATCTCCTTCTCAGGTGCTGGAGAGGAGGAAGAAAGAAAACAGTAACAAGAACAAAGGGTCTTGCCCCCACCCCTCAAACAAAAGTTACTCAGAAATCACCATAGTGGGGCTGGGGATATAGCTCAGTTTGTAGAGTGCTTGCCTCACATGCACAAGGCCCTGGGTTCAATGCCCAGCACCACACACACACATACACACACAAAAGAAATCACCATAGTGACAAATCACCTGTTTTCAACTACTTCACTTCCTTTGCGTTTTGTCTCTCTTCACATATCTTTAATTTATATTCAGCCCTGCCTCTAGCCCTTATTCAGCCAATGTATTTCTACCCCCTCTAAGGGACAGGCACTGTGCAAAGGGCTTTCGACATAATATCAAGTAACTGTGGCCTCTGCCTTGCTTATGTATACTTAAAAGAGGACAGGCAAGTAAATCAGTGGTTTCAGGACAGGGAGGAGCACAGAGGGGGTTCTAATTCATTAAGATCAGGAATCAAAAAGATGATTGGTCACTGGCCCAGACGGAGAAGTGGCAAGCTGCAGGCAGAGGAAGAGCAACTCTGAGGGCACATGGAGCAGCATGTGGTCTCCAAGCACAGTAAGTGGTCCTGTGGCTCATTTGACTTCTGTCCATACTTATGGAGTACTCATTGTGCCAAGTATATCACAAGGCTCTGGGTGCTAAGGGTTAAGAAGACAGGTAGGTCTCTGATCTATAGAAGCCCATCTACACTGCTGTGAAAGTGGCTGGAAATGAACCTGAGAAGTACCTAGAAGCCAGATCACAAACAACTAGATATATGTCCTTTCCACTGAGTACTTACTGTGGAGTCTGTAGCTTTGCTATATGAAATATGAAAATCATTTCCTGTGCTCCATCACTAGCCTCATGAGCTGCTTATTATATATTTTTAATATTATCTATCATTGGTGTTATTTTACAGATGGAGGAATTAAGTGTAGGGAGGTCAAAGTTATTTGCCTCAGGCCTCAGAGGTAGGCTGAATTGGATTTTAACTCAGACCTGGCTAGAATCTAAGACTTATACTCCTAATCATGTGCTGATATGCTAAAGCATTTGTACGTTACCCATCTGATACTTATCCAGTCTTAAGTGGGAGTGAAACTGGGTCTTGAAAGACACATACTGAAACTGAGGAGGGAGGAGGAGCATGAGGAGCCAGAGCTGCCAAGAGTGGGAGGAGATTCCACCAGGTGGTTGGAGGGAGAAGCATCTGGGTAAGACCGGACTTCCTAAGCTGGACAAACAACTCTATCCATTCTGGCTACCTGTCCATGCATAATTCATACTCATAAATCATCCTCGATGCTAGAAAACAAGTAGCTTTTATTGAATGTGAGCATTAAGACCTGAAACCTTTTATGTCTGCAGACTCTATGAGTTGCATTACCTGAGAGGCCTTGCACAAAAAGAACCCCAGGGTCTTTTGGGCCTGATAGGAGTGGGAGATGGAGGCTTGTGGTGCAGCTGTGTAGGCAGCTGCCTAAATATGGGGAGGACAGATAACAACGGAGATAAGACATCTGCAAGGCAGAACATCAGGGGACATCAGTGCCCACTAAAAAAAGCACACGGCTAATATCCAACAAAAGACTGAAGTCACAGAGAAGCCTAAAGGAGTGGCTGGGATTAGAGGTACAGATGAGTGTTTCTCCCCCAACTGCAGGGTTTGCTCTGTTGAGTCAAACAGGAACATCTTTACTGTGATGAACACATGGCAATTATACTTCAGTTCTGCATGAAATATGCAGCCTATTTTTCAGCCATGGCAGCTCTATTTACATATATAAGTTCAGTACAGAGGATGGAAACTCTTGCTCATCTACTAGGAAGAGCCATCAATCAGCAGCTCTGTGTAGAAAAAGGCATTTTGTCCCAGTACTGAGCTGAACTGGTCTGTCCCTGAGCACTCATGCTGTGGTCCCACGGAGCTACCTTATAAGACTCCAAGTGATGATGACCCGAGTATGGCTTTGTGCTCTGTGCCAGTCCTCGTTCAATGCAACCCAAATTGACTCAGCAAGTAACAATGGTACACACTTGGAATAAACCCAGGCAACAGCTCTGCCATAACTCTTTTTGACAAAGGCTGACTTGACAAGATGATTTTCAGCCTGGGGTGGAAAAAAATGGTCCTGGGCATAGCCAGCCTACATATTCTGAGTGTTCACTATTCCACCAGTTTCATCATTCATCTGGACGTGCGTTCCCCCAGATGCACTCCCTTCGAGAAACTTCTATTTCCTAGTCATCTTCCTTCTCTTAAGATTTGCATTTTCTACATAGGCTCCATTGCTAAAATAAAAATATTGCTAAAAATAGTGGATCCGCGTAACTCTTATGGAATCGACAGACTATTTATATCAACTTCTGCTTTTTTTGAACCCACTAAACTGTTTTCTGACTTCTTTTCCTTACTATACCTCAACTTTTAAAATTTGTTTCTGTTCTGACACACTTGCTAGTTAAACTTATCTTCCACTCATTTCGCTATTTCTTTGGTGCTTCAAACATTTGGCTCTTTAAGTTAAAATAAAGACCTTAAATTTTTCCTCTTTATTTTGACTATTTATCCATGGGGGGGGGATAGAATCAACCTGCTGTTATGGCTTGGCTATGAGGTGTCCCCCTCAAATTTCCTGTGTTAATGCAAGAGTGTTTGAAGGTGAAATGATTGGATTAGGGGAGTTGTAACCTAATCAGTCTGTCCTAGTTTGAATAGATTAACTGGGTGTTAACCATAGGCATGGCTGGAGCAGGTAGGTCACTGGGGTGTGCCCTTGAAGAGTTCATCTTCCCTGCAACCTCTTCCCCTTGCTCTCTCTGCTTCTTGACTGCCATGAAAGAAGCAGTGTTTCTTCACCATGCCCTTCTACCATGATGTTCTGCCTCACCTCGGGCCCAGAGCAATGGAGTCAGCCACCCATGGACAGAACCTTTGAAACCATGAGCTAAGATAAATTCCTCTAAGTTGTCCTTGTCAGGTATTTTGGTCCCAGTGACTAGAAGCTGATTAACACACATGCCTAGTTCACCAGGGAATACTGTGTACCCTGAAGATCTAGAGTGAGGCTCAGCTGTCTGGAGAATCTTCACTTTTCACAGATTCACAGGTGATGCTATGGTATCACCTCACTGTAGGGGTCTGGAATTTAAAGCATATAATTTCAACTCTGTCTTCGAAGCCAGATGCCCCCAAAGTCCACGGTTGCAATCACAGGAAAGCTCACTGGGGATGTGTAATGGGGACAGGTACATCCCTGGGGACTGCTGATCCCTCAGTAGAGACACCTGAGGATCTGGAAAAACTCAGCCCAATATTTCTCCGTTCCCTGCTCTTCCTTTTCTGCCTGGGCAAGGTTTGGCCTTTGTGTTCCTTCATTCAACCCCACCTCATCTGATGAGGCACTTGGAGTCGCACTGATATCATTCCCTTTTTAACACAAAGCCCTAAATTGCCTGCTCAGACTGGGTACTGCTTTGAATAGACTATTCCTGCTGCCTTTAATAAACACTTCCAAATGACCATGATTAAGTGACATAGTGAACCTCTTCCTAAGTCCAGTGAAGGAACTTTCTGTCTTCCTATGTGATGTTCCCCCAGATTTCCCTGCCTCCTGCTCTTTCTGTTCTTGTTCAGGGAAATTGTGTACGGGTGGCTCCCTGTCAACCTCACACACCTGTACACAATCCAGGCTCCACCCTCTCTCCCTCCCCATCTCTAAGAGAACAAGCAGGGAAGTGCCTGGATTGGCCAGACAGGTTCCCTCTGTTTATCTGTTCCCATAATCCTCCTATTTTGAAACTGAAATATCCTTAAGGCAAAGTGCCGATTACTATGATACAATTGTTCTTTGAGTTTAAAAATATCTTCAAGGTGTCAAAAGCTCTATAGATTCCACTGGGCACCTGAAACCCGCCCTGTCATTCAACACCAGTAATGTACTGAGGGTAGAGACAATTTGTTTTGTTTAAATTATTAACTAAGTGCAGAGTTCTGGCAAGATGCGTGTGTGTGGGAGACGCTGGAGTTATGTTGAGAGGAAATGGAGATGATATGATATAAATACAAATGGAGTTTGGAATGGGTTTCAAGGAGGACATGCAGAGCCTGTCTTCCAACAAGCTGGCTCCATTCCCACAGCCTGCCAGGGCTCTGCCTCCATGGCTGCTGGAGTCCTGCTGGAACTGGCTGATGCCTGCCCAGCTCAGTGTCTTAAGAGAGGCTCTGGCTCTGCCCTCTTCCTCTTCTTTCTCTCCTCTCTCTGCCCTCCTCCTGTCCTCTCTCTGCTCTCTGCCTCTCCTTTGCTTCCCCTTTGGGCAGCCCCCCAATAAAATCTCTTGGTTGTAAAAAAAAAAAAATAGACTGGCTCTGGCCAGGTGGTTCATTATTTGAGGGTGGATGTGGGAGAAGAGTAGTAGTGATTTTTCTTCTAATAGTTTTAGCTCTATTCCTTCAGTTTGGAGACAGGGTTCCTTCCAATTTTTTTTTTTCTCCTCCTTTCTCATTCCCCCAGGGTGACAGAGGAGAGAAAGTCATGATTGAGGGGAAGGGTGTCTATTTTGGGTAGGTGGTTAATGCTGTTCTGACTTCTTCCCTGTATGATGTGAATTATGCCAACTGCAGGAGTCTGCTATCAATTACGGATAGGAAGTGACTGGTACGTGACCATTTTTGACGGAAAACAAAGTGGAAAGAACAACTTTACATGCAGTTTACAGTTAACTGAAAACATCTAGACCATCATCCAGCCACACAATAGGTGTTCAGCAAACTGCACACATTACCAGTTTGTGTACGTGAGGACGGACTCAGGCTGAAGCCTGGGAGTTTTCTCTTTTCCATGGCTGGCTTTCTATTCCAAGCACAAATGAGACCCAGTGACTTCCTGGTTACCCAGGAGACAGCCAGTCTGCCATCACAGGCATCCAGCCACCCCACCCAATAATCAGTGTGGACCAGAGATAACATGGACTGTGTTAACTGAGTAGACAGCAAAATGAATTACTGTGATAAAAAAGTGCAAAGAAAATGAAGAAGGGAGAAATAAACGGCTCTGCCTAACTTATTTGACTTATATTCAGGAAAGAGTCAACTTTCTTGCAAAAGGAACCCTTACAGTCCTGTGAGACTCACATTTTGTAATGTGTTAGTTGGAAGGTGGGGAGGGAGGGTTGTTTATCATTTTTGAAGAACAAAGCTTTCAGTGTAACTCTTGGTTTAAAAATCTCAGTCTGAATTACATCATCAAAGGGTCACTGTAACTAAGGCACTAGAATTGGACAACATTTCTGCATGTAATAAGCTAATTTTCACCTAAATACTGATGTGCTAACATAGACTTTTCAGAATCCTACTCTAATGATGGGCAGCACAGAGAAGAACAAATAGATCCCAGGACAGAAAGACTGTATTTAGCTCCATTACTTCCTTAAAAACCATGAAAAGACAGTTTTGAAAACCTTATCATTTAGGATTTTAGGCAGAGTCCTCATGGCCTGGGATGGTACCAAACTGGAAACTCAAAAGGAATAAGGAAAATGTGGGTTTGGGGCAGCCATATTCAGAGTCCTCAGTGATCACTTCTGTGGCCCCATGAAGTGTCCTCGGCCTCTCCCACAACACTGTACCCCCAGGACTAGGGTCACCTTATTGCAGGATCTTCTCACGGCAGAATCTCCCCAATGGAGCTGCTAAATCTAATCAGTTACTAGATGCTGGGACATCTTAGACTCCTTTAAGCAAGGTCACTTGGCTTTCTTGACCGATGCTGAGATCACAGGAAGGGATTCTTCTAGTTAGATTAGACACTGACTCTCTGGCCAGAATTGGACAATACTGCTTTGGGGATTAACAGTTGTGTGTGTCAGTCCATTTTTTATTGCTGTGATCAAAATAATTGATAGGAACAACATAGAGGAGTAAAAGTTTATTTTGAGCTCACAGTTTCAGGGGTTCAGTCCATAGTTGGCCAACTCCATTGCTCTGAGGTGGAAGGGCCTGGTAGAGGAAAGCTGCTCAGCTCATGGCAGAAAGAACGAGCAGGCAGCCAGGGACAAGATATAATCCTCCAGGGCATGACGCCAGTGACCTGCTTCCTCCAGTCACGCCCACCTGCCTACAATTATCCTTCAGTAGTCCATTCAAGTCACTAATCCATCAACTGGAGCAATCCACTGATGATGTTGCAGCTCTCATAATCAAATCATTTTGCCACTGTGTATTCCTGAACATGAGCTTTTCGGGGGACACCTTATATCCAGACCCCCAAAACAAGTGTTCGGACTGTGACTTTTTCTAAGGATAATAGTTCTTACTAACCATCTACCTACTGACCTACATTATTTCTTTGCTGTAAACAGGCTCACTGGATTCAGTAATCAAAAGGAAGAAGCAACAGAGGGAAAATAATTCACTTAGAAGTCTCTGGAGAATCTCCAGCATGTCAATGGGGACTGTGACTCTGTGATGGGACAGGCTACCCTGTCCTTGAACAATGTGAGCTATTACACAGCCCTAGGATGGAGGTCTGCCTATCCAAGGAAAATGGTACCATGATGTCATGAGTGGGAGGCCGTGGCTCCTACGACATAGAATGTTCTGTCTTTGTCTTCAATTATCTGCTGAAGAAAGTCTAAAATACTTCCAGTTTCTGGGTGGAGGCTAAGAGCTAGGAGTGAGTGACACATGGAGAAGGAAACCAAGAGAGAGAGAACTGAAAACCACTTTGGTCACTTGAAGAGCTTTCTCTTTTTGATTCTGACCAACTTCTCTTTTCAGTTAAGTAAAAGTGTTGTGTAACTTTTAGTTCTCCAGTTTTTCTGGGAAGGCACAGAATTAAAGTCTGAGTAGAATGGAGGAAATAACTGGTCACTGTTGGGAACGTGGGAGTAGGTAGTGACTACGACCTACAGTGATCCTTTGGTGAATCTTGTGTAGGAGCCACAAAGACTTCCTACCGACAACCCACAGGCCACTGAGCCTGATCAGGGATGAGGTCAGGGAACAGGAAGACATTGGAGAGAGCAGACCTGAACACTCCTGCACCTGGAGAACACAGATCTAAGTAAGGCCCATCACCTGTTGCAAATCTGTGTTTTCTAGGGACTTGGGAATGAAGATGATAAAAGAAACATACACAGTGTTAATGTGTAACTAACAGAATGATGATATCATTCTGTACCCAGAATCAGAAAAAACAATCAAATCCAGAACAAATCACAACTTACTGTCTCATTGATTTATGTTTTCTATTTAAAAGTACCAGGGCCAGGACTACAAAGAGGTGACTGAGGAACTTGTTTGGGAGTGAAATTTAAAGGAATATTGCATTAAGATATTAATTATCTTGATTACTAAATTTTGTAGTGTGTCCTTAAATTGTGGCCCCCAGAAGAGTGCCTCCCTAGTGCCTCATTCTGGGCTCTGCTTGGTTTTTAAAAAAAAAAAAAAAGTCCATCAGCTAAAGGTGTTAAGTGATTGGAAATGGCCAGTTAAATAATTAGACAAAAATCAACTAATGGATTCAGGAAAGTCTCCAAATATATGCTATTCTTGGGCAAGGACTTCCCCTGATAGAAACTATTCAAAGAAAAGAATAAAAATGTGTACAAATATTTAAAACTCGCTTCACTGCTATTCATGAAAAGAGATAAACTGGAAATAATCTAGGTACTCACCCACAGAGGATTAACAAAATATGATATTGAACTGATTCCTATACAGCTAATAAAATGATGATGTGGCATATATTCATGATACGCTAATGGGAAATATGCAAGTTACAAAGCACTACGTGGAAATATGACTACTTTTCTGGTTTCCCTTCTTGCTCTCTATAATCCATCCTCTACGTGACAGAGTGGTCCTTTTTAAAATTACTCTCAGGCTTCAAATGGTTTCCTTATGTATTTGGAATAAATCTAAATCATTTGGCCATCCTGTTCTGGCCCCTGCCTATGTCTCCAGCCCCTCCCCCCCTTTTAAAAAATAGTTTTCCCCTTTTTAACCTTCTTCCCAGCCATATCAGATTCCTTTCTGCCCTTTAGATATCACTTGAGTGTACTCTAGGGCGCCTGCACCAACTTCTCCTTTTGCCTGAAATATCCTTCCTCAAAATACTCACACAGCTGGCTCCTTCTCATGTCTCATAGCTCAAATATCACCTCCTCAGAAAAGGAGCTTTCCTGGCATCCAATCTCAAGTGGCTACTGCCCTGGCACTCTATTATGTCATTGTTTTATTTACTCCATCGCACTTGGTGCCCTCAGAAATGATCTTATTTGCTTGGTTATTTTCTTGTTTATTATCTACCACCTTCCATGAGAATGAAAGCTCTATTTCATTCTTTGAAATGAAGAATGAAAGAAGAGGCTTTGCCTGACTGTCTACTCACAGTCCACCCAACAGGCCCCAAACCGTGCCTGGCATGGAGCAGACCCTCAGAGGGTGAAGGCTGAATGGCGATGGTGAGATGTTCAGAGACATACAGAGGATTGTGCATGTGTGTCTTCACATACAAATAAAGGGCTGGAAGTGGGCAGCATAAAAGTCTCTTTGGATATTTAAATTCTGGATGATTCTAAGTTTCTTATATTCATTTTCTACAACAATAATATATTAACTTTTTTTTTAAAGAGAGAGAGAGAGAGAGAGAGAAAGAAAATTTTTAATATTTATTTTTTAGTTTTCGACAGACACAACATCTTTATATGTGGTGCTGAGGATCGAACCCGGGCTGCACGCATGCCAGGCGAGCGCGCTACCGCTTGAGCCACATCCCCAGCCCCAAACTTTTAAATAATTTTTTTTTTCTTATAGAGTGTTGTCACACTAAGAAAATACTATCATCAGCTGACCTGAGACTAGAACTGAAAGATGCCAGAACTAGAAAAAAAATCTCAGAGGATGCGGATTCAATTCCACATCTCCTTTCAGAGGTGAGGAGTTTGAGGAACAGACTGGCAGGGGACGGGATGGTGGTGCTGGAATATGGCTCCTGGCTCTTTAGCAGACCAGTCAAGAAAGTGGCTCAGGGTGACTTTCACTAAGCTAGTGGTTTGCAAACTTTACCCATGTGAGAACCACTTCATATGATTCTCCTGGGAAGACACAGCTTCAGGGCTACATTTCCAGAATATCTGATTGGGTAGGTCTGAGGCGGAGGCCGAGAACCTGACTTCTGACAAGGTCCTGGATGCAGCAGGTGCAGATAGATGGTCAAGATCACCCCTGGCGATACAAGAGGCATGTTGCTCCTCATGGCTTCCCTGAAAGTGTCTTGTTCTTTGGGTAGGAATGGCAGTGATTCAATTCCCATTAAATTCAAGCTGAAGAATTCATAGAAAACCCTAAAAAAACCCCCGAACTATTAGGCTCCCTCCCAGATGTTCCTATGGGAAAGGAGGTAAGGGATTAAAAAAAAATTTTGAGAGCCTACTATAGCCTGGGCATTGTGCTGGATGAGTTTATTTATTTAATCCCTTTTACTATAGAAAACCTAAGTCAGAGAGATTAAAAAGGAACTAAGAGCAACAGGAAGCAGCAGAGTCAAGAGTTCAAATTCAAATCTTCTTGCCAATAATGTCCAGGCTTATTCTCCACCCTTCAGAATGGAAAGCTGTTACCGTGACATTGGGAGTAGTAAATCAATGTCCCCAATGAAGAAACAAACACTCCCAAGGAATTTTAATAGGATGTCATGCCCTCCAGGATACACCCATATTAACATCCAGCCTTTCTCTGGGGGTGAAGGCCTGGATCATTCAGCTGATATTCAGCAACTTGGGACCCCACAAGTAAAGATGATATGAGTTAGTGCCTGGCTTATTACTGCCAGTCTTCTTTGAGGTAAGTAGGACAGCAAGATTTTATCATGGATCTCAGCCTGCGACAAAGGAATTCACATGCCTTTAATGGGGAAAAGCCTTAATGGGCTCTTTGTAGCTGAACAGAACAACCCCACTTTTCTAAGGAACACAGTTTGAATTTAAAAGCTGAAAATCAAAATAAAGATAGAAACATAACTTCTACCATGTGAAAGTTAAAATAAACTGGGAACTATTTGATGCTCCCTTTCTATTTATTAAAGGAGAAATGAACAAAGGACAGAAGGGATAACTAGGTGACAAGGTCCCTGCACCTACAAACACCCACACAATCAATGAGCTACAATTTGTCCTACACTTTGGTCACGCATGACCTTGAGTTTGAGAAAGCTCTGTAAATATTGATATGGCAAAGGGGCTTGGTGACATTCTCTAACATTGTAGTTTTGACCAGAATTCCAAATTAAGAACAAAGTTAATTATCAGTGGTTTATTTCAGGAAAAAAAAAACAAAAATATTTTCTCTGTCTGCCTGTATTTCTTCCTTCACTTCATGTTTAATCATCACATGATTTAGTCTAGATACAAAAGAAGCAAAATAAATAAATAAATAGGTGTTACATGAAAATAAAAGAAGTCCATTCTGAGTAACTGTGGCTGTAGCATCACAGGTAGCTCACATGGTCAGTCCCTTCCCACTCTCTCTGCTGAGGGCCTTGCTGCCTCTTCTCTAGGAAGCTCATTTTCTAACCATGATGCTTTAGTTACAAAAACACAGAAGAGATGTTGAAAGGAAGAGAAGTGGGAAGAAGAAACTGGACAGAGTAGATGGAAAAAAGGAGAAGAGGATCACAGAAATGGGTATCTGAGAGCTGTTAAAATTGGATTCCGTCAGGTACACTGGTGTATGCCTGTAATCTCAGTGGCTTGGGAAGCTGAGGCAGGAGGATTGTGTGAGTTCAAAGCCAGCCTCAGCAATGGTGAGGCCCTAAGCAATTCAGTGAGGCCCTGTCTCAATAAAATATAAAAAAGGGCTGGGGATGTGGCTCAGTGGTTAAGTGCCCCTGGTTCAATCCCCTATACCAAAAAAAAAAAAAAAAGTTGGATTCCCCTCCTGACTTCTCTCAAAACAATTATGAATACGTTTAAGTTTTGGAGTGACTGAGGTCTCCTTGACGCAGTCAATCAGTAATGGTGGACCAAATTCACAGCTCTCATTTGCTAATGCTAAAAAGATACAGCTATCTCACTCCCAGCAAAATGTGCAGGATTTTATTTATCACAGAAAAGAGAAGGTCTGAGAGATCTTGTAGAATGAGCTTCGATGTTAGAGCAGAAGAGTCATCTTTCAGTGAGCTTTTGAGCAAGGCATCTAATGTGGAATGCAGGGCTGGACTGCACACTATGAGCAAGTTCCCTTTTTACTCCTGATTCCTGTCCTTTATGAATACTTGGAGAAGAGCCATCTTGCCTTCCCCAGAGGAATTATACAGCTGCAGCTGCAAATGCAGCTTCAGCAGCCGTTGTCCTACTGTTAAATGTTTGCTTTTAAATATTACACCAGCCTAGCAAAAATAGCTGTCTCGTCTCACACACCCAGCACCAGGGACAAAGCTCCTTATCTGCACTCATGCCCACACCTGTGTCCTGGCAGGGACTTAAGAATAAGGCATTCTCTAATTTCTATCTGAATGGACAGTTGTTTACTCCATACGTTGCAGATATATTTCTGCAGAGGATGGCTGCTCTTGATTCCCACAGATTTCACAGTGGCCTTCAGCCCAGGGTGGTTTATGCAGAAGACCAAAGAAGAGCTACTTGGCAGATAACACTCTCAGAGGGCACTCAGCTGGAAAGATCCGTATTCGCTGGAGATGGGAAATGCTTTTCCTGCAATTATTTGATTTTTCCTGGGAGTCTGTTTTTTTTGAACATTCTGCTGGGCTGCTGGGAACACAGGAACTCCTAGTCTGGACTCAGCCTTGTCACTAACCAGATGTGTGACTTTGGAAAAATCATCCGGCTTTACCAGACTTTTCTCGTTTGCTGGGGGTAGGGGTGAGTTCAGGAATGGGAGGGGTATGGGATGACAATTGTCTCTCCCCTGCTTCGTTCATGGGATTTTTGTGAAGATAAAACTAAGTAGAATATGTGAAGGTGTTTAGAAAATGTAAAAGGCTAATTTATTGTTAGGTGACATGTGTATTGTTTTTTTTTTCCCCCCCGTGTCTGGTTGACATTATTAGTGGTATGTTTTCATTTTCTTCTTAGGATGGGGTAGGAATTTCCTCATGCAGAGGAGAGGTAGAGTGTGCAACCCAGGCAAAGAGTATCGTCATGCTCTCATTACCACCTGGAAAAATAGAGAGTAGGACCGGAATCTTGTAACACCATCCTAGAAAGTCTGCTTTTGCTAGGGTCACAGAACATTCTGGTTCTTATTCTTCTCATCTTCAGATGCCCCACAAAGAAGGCCACTGTTGCAGTGCAGAATGAGTGAATCCATCCACCTACTCACCTGCGCACCATTTATGGACCAGCATTATGTGTCTCAGCAATGTGCATGGAATACAAAGATGCAGAATGTCATGCCTATTGCTGAAGAGTGGCCAGTGAGAGACAGTGGAAAGGATTTGCCCTGCTCCAGTGTTTTACTCATGTCCATCTATAGAGACACTTACACACAGAGCTCCATGAGCTCAGGTGTGAGGCCACTCCCTGGTCTGAGGAAGCTGGGTCAGTTTCTCAGAGAACAGGCATCTGCTATGGGTTGGGTGTGATTTGAGTGACTCCCTAAAGTCCACTGTGACTGAAGATTTGGTCTACTGGGAAGTGGTGGAATGTTGGGATGTGGGCTTAGTGGAAGGCCCTTGGGTAACTCAGGGTATTGTATTGTTTGTTAGTTCTTTTGTGAAGGTTGTTATAAAAGCCTGAGTTTGGCACCACCCTGTCCTCTCTGTTGCAGGTTTGGGATGTAATCACTTGCTTGCTCCTGCCATAGCCATCTGTGCTGTGAGATGATGCAGTCAAGGGGAGACCCCTGAGCTGGGGTTGTGACTCAGTGGTAGAGCGCTTGCCTAGTATGTGTGAAGCACTGGGTCCCATCCTCAGCACCACATGAAAATAAATAAAATGAAGGGGATACCCTCATCAAGCCTGTGCTATGCTACTCAGGTTTTCAGGCTCTGAAATGGGAGATAAATAGACCTCTTTACTTTACAAAAGCAGCCTGTCTCAGGTATCTTGTTATACTGATGAAAAGCCAACTAGTATAGAATGTGCACCAGGGCCTGTCTCACAGACTGGTGAAGGTGGAGCTGGGGTTGGTTGGGGTGGATGAAGTGCTTCCTAGGCTGCTTATGAAGGTACAGATACAGGAAAGAGCAAGGAGGATCCCAAGGAGCAGCTTTGTTTGCTGTGACAAAACCCCAATGGCTGAATTAAGGGAACTGGAGTTAGGCAGGACCTAAATGTGAAAGAGAGAGCGGGCCATTGAGGTTTCTAAGCAAGAGTTACACAGGAGATTTGTATTTTAAAAAGGATTGCTTAGCCAGAGGTGGTGGCACATGCCTATAATCCCAGTGTCTGGGGAGGCAGAGGCAGAAGGATTGTGAGTTCAAAGCCAGCCTCAGCAATTTAGTGAGGCCCTAAGTAACTTAGTGAGACTCTGTCTCTAAATAAAACATCAAAAAGGGCTGGGGATGTGGCTCAGTGGTTAAGTCCCGTGGATGTAATCCTGGTGGATTAAAAAAAAAAAAGTACTTAATAGGATGGTCTAGAGGGAGAAGGTGAGAGAGAGAGTAGAAGATTTAAAAATCAAGATTTCCTGAATCTGTACCTTCATAAGCAGCCTAGGTACTTAAAAAAAATACTTAATAGGATGGTCTACAGGGAGAAGGTAAGAGAGTAGAAGATTTAAAATTCAAGATAAACATCTGCATTTCTCAGTACAAACATGGTAAAGAAAGTCCTGGTTTTCAAGCATTTTTTTCCATATTCTGAATTAACATACTAATAATAAATTTTGAATAGTAAGTTTCCCTTGCACGATATATGAAACACTGGCTTCCCATATAACTCTAGGACAATCTCCTGTGAGAAGGAAGACACTCTGTGTTCCTCAAGTGTGAGTGACCTGGTAGCTATCATTGAAGAAAATATTGCAAAAATGAAAGGCAATTTCTAATAATTTGGGGAGGTTCAGCAAGACATGTGGATTTTTCAGTTCTCTCTTTCCTCCCTCCTTCCCTCTTCTTCTTCTAACTCTGCCCCTTTTCCTTTTCCTTTTGCATCCCGTTCCTCCTCCTCCTCTTCCAAATTTAGGTATAATTTTCATACAGTGCAATGTCTAGCCTTAAGTGCACTATCCAATGAGCTCTGACAAATATTTATACCTGAGTGACCGGAACCCCCATCAAAATACAGAATATTTTCATCACCCTAAAAAATCCATCCGTACCTGCCTTGTAATCAGTCTACCCCAGGCAGACAAGTTATGACTTCCATTACAAGCCTGAGATTTCCATCATGGATAATTTTTCTCTGTACAGAACTTTATAAATGTCATCAAACAACATGCATTCTTTTTTTTTTTTTTGAGTCATTAGGAAAGAGCAAGGAATATCCCAGGGAGCTCCTTATTTCACTCAGCATAACATTTTTGACACTTATGCATGATATTGCACATTCAGTAGCTTATTATTACTGAGCAGAACAGTAGCTTTTATTGCTTTATTCATTATAGAAGTTTTACTGCTTAGCAGTATTTTCTTGTATGGATATATCACTATTTGACAGTTTTTTTTCATATGAATTTTTTGTTTGTACATATATTTAATTGATGCATAATATTTGCACATATTTGGTGCATTATATAATTATATAACAATGGGATTTGTTGTTATATATTTGTACATGCACACAATATAATAATATATTTGGTGGGTTTTTAATAGTTCTCTCTTTTGCTAAACAAAGTATGCAACTATCTGTGCAAAAAAGAAAAGGCGCAGACATGCAAGCTCAGGTGAAGCTGCAACTGTTCTCTTCATTGTCAGGCATTAACTTCACTTTCAGAATCTTCAATCAGCAACAGGGGCTAAAACTCCAGATAAATCAGAACAAGAGAGAGACCACCTTTCATACTGTCTTGGTGCTGTATATCTGGATCCCAGCAGCAGACGAAAAATGGTCCTGAAAAAAAAGATGCCAAATGGGGCTGGGGTTGTGGCTCAGTGGTAGAGCAGTTACCTCGCACATGCGAAGGCTTGGGTTCGATCCTCAGCACCACATAAAAATAAATAAAAAATTAAAGATATTGTGTCCAACTACAATTAAAAAACAAATACTTAAAAAAAAAGATGCCAGCTTATTGAGGATTCAGACAATCTGGGTGAATGGTTAGACAAATAATTTAGATATTTAAATACTCTTTAAAAAATTAAAATGTGCCTACACAGGCTTTTATGGGGCTCAATATTTTATATTCTCTCACTATTGTCTTGTCAAGTAGCACTTTAAAGGGGTCCAGCAGAGAAAGGAAGTCATTAAAAAACATGAAAGAATTCTCAAGTATTCTATAAGAGTTGCACCCGTAAGTGCCAAGTCAGTACTTTGTGTGAGTTGACTTGTGTTGCAACCAAGAGATAATACCTGGAAGCTTCGAGGGAAGCTGACTCCAGCTAGCAGGGTTTTCTGGGTAGAGCCAAGAGGCAAGTTAGGGAAAGAAGGAAGTTATTCTTGAAAATCTTACATTCTAAAAACTCGATTTTCTTACTCTGTAGAATTGTTTAAAGAAGTATCAAAGAAGATCCCAAATGACATTCCCAAAGAATATACTGTCCAGCTGTCCCAATTTATGATGAAAACTAGACATGGATATGTTCTGACAACTTGAAGCACTTCTTTGGGTTGGTTCTTCCTTCTGACATTGTACACTGACATTCTGACACTGCCTGTGCTTCGAAATGAACTAGTCATGTTGATTCCAACATTCCCATTACTGTTGGAAGAGATGTTGGGTCATGATGGCATGCTGAAGACAACTGGAAACACACAGCTCTCAGCTCCAGGTTGAGTCTGATTTGATTCTAAGAATCGTGTGAATAATGTCCTGACAAAAATCTGGTAGGCTTCCTTTTCATTTTTCAGACTAGATGTACACATTACACATTAGTTCTGTATTTTTCTGAAACAATATTTAATATTTGTTAAGTATCAATTATGGGTCAAATATTGTGCTTTATGCTTCATTCTCACAAGACTCTGGGTCAGGCACTATTATCATTCCAATTTCCAAGACAAGCAAAATAAGACAGTCTCGGCTACTACAGTCAGTCATTCATTACTATTCTCTGTGTTGCTTTTCCCTAGATGGACTGAGGTGGGAGGTTGGGAGACGTGAAAGATGGTGCATGAACAAATAGAAAGCAAAATGACTTTCCTCTTGGATCTATCTCCCCCTTACATATTTTAACGTTACATTCTGTAATTAGGTCAAAATGAGAGATATCACTGTTGAGAGCTACAGCTAAAGTTTAACAATTATTTCTTAGAAGATTGCTAATTAGATTGACTGAGGACACAGGCTTTGGGATATGTATCCATTTTGATAGCAGTTATAGTACAAGACAGCTCATAAATAAAAGCTATTTTGAACATTATCCACAGGAAACAGCTGTAGCTGGAAAGGGAACTTTTGACATTAAGGAAAGGCAGAACTTCATAAAATTAGAGGAAGGCAGAAGTAACATATCACATAGGAAGAGTATCTTAGCAAGAGCTGAACCATGTTTTCAGTAGATATGCTCATTTGACGGCAATTCATGCTTGGCTTACGTCAAAGGATTTTCAGGAGACAAACATGGCGTATTAAGAACAAAAGTTCAAAGAAGTATAAACTAGAGACATTTATGCTTTCAAGGGGTAGAGACCTGTGGTTTGGTGCACATCTTGGGCCCGATCCACCTTGCAAACCCACACTGTGTAAATGGTGAGTGAGCACTGACCACTTGTGGCTGGCCCAAACTGAGATGTGATGTAAATGTAGAGCACATGACCAGATTCCAAAGACAGTGAGAACAAAGAATGCAAAACATGTCACTAATAAATTTCAAAATATGATTTCATGCTGAAATGATAATGTTTTGGATCTGTTGTCTTCAATTACATTATTAACACACTTTTACCTGTCTCTTTTTGCTTTTTCAGTGTGGTTACTAGGATATTTAAAACTACCCATGTTGTCTGCATTTGTGGTTTGCATTATATCTATGGGATAGCACTGGTATAGATACTCAGTAACTGAAAAATTTGGCCCAAGTTGAAGATTTGGTGCATTTAATCAAAAGTGGTGAGGCTTCTGCAGTGAAATGTGTTCCTTAGGAGATGAAAAAAAAAATTGATTTCACAGGAGTCAAACATGCACACTGCAATTCTGTCCTGACCTGTTGGTGACCTCAGGTAAACCACTCACCATTCCTGAGTCTCAGCCTCCACAGTGGTTGGCCCAAATAATTTTTAATGTTTCTCCTAGTACTGATGTTTTAAGTCTATGGAAAATTCCTAAAGGCTGGTAACTTGTGGGTACAGGTGAATTTAAAAAATAAACTGTACCAGGGATTGAAGTGGAGCAAACTGTTTTATATGGCATTTATGAACATGTCAAAATGAACCCTACTATTATGTATAACTATAATGCACAAATAAAAACATTAATAAATAAATAAATAAATACAGTAAACAAACTAATATTTGCAGCTACAAATAAATGCTGCCTGCTCATCTCTCCAGTGTGATTGCCCTTTGATTAAGTCTTTCTGGCACAACAGCAAGAATTTAATGGCAATAATAATCATGCTTATGATACACAGATTGGGCTACCCTAAAGAAAGGAGATACTCTCAGATCTATAGGTCTATGTACCTGAATAAGTGGGTTTTATGCGACAAAGTTATGCTTATAACGTGGAAAATCTCATGAGTGTTTTTGGTTTTGTTTTTAGTGGTGCTGGGGCTGGGGATTGAACCCAGGGCCTTGCACATGAACTCAAAATATTCTACCATATCTGCCCTGTAGAAGGAAAACAGAATCAATTATTGTTTTAGTTCAGGAGCCAGCCTGTTTCTTTTCCTTTTTGAAGCATTTAATTATCTGCTGGAAGCTATTCTGCATGTTCCAGGCAAATTAAACGCTTTTTTTGAAAAATTAAATTGTTCCTGAGTTTCTCCTTTTTTTTTTTCTTCTTAAAAGGTACAAAACTTAAATTTAGATAACTCAATTATAACTAATAGGGTAAAGTTTTAGCACAATACTAGAAAAATAACGTTCATGTTCCCTTACATATTTTACATAAATGTAGGCTCAAAATCTGAGTGTGAAGCTGGGCACAGTGGCACACGCCTGCAATCCCAGCAGCTTGGGATGTTGAGATAGGAGGATCATGGGTTCAAAGCCAGCCTCAAAAAACAGTGAGATGCTAAGCAACTCAGTGAGACCCTGTCTCTAAATAATATACAAAATAGGGCTGGGGATGTGGCTCAGTTGCTAGTGCCCCTGAGTTCAATCCCTGGTACAAAAAAAAAAAAAAAAAAAGAATCTGAGTGTGAAAACAGATATGGAATGAAGAGGCTGTAAGGATAGGTGACTCACAGGATGGAAAGCTTGCTTATTATGAAGACCTCCAGAAAAACTGCATGACTTCTCCATGTCTGTAATCTGTCTCTGTTATATCTAGATTAAATCTGGTGTCTTTACCTTCTGACCATACAGCAAAGTGTATACAAGGGCTGTCAATAAATGTGTTCAGAGTGAGGTAGCCCTTGCCTTCATCTACTTAGCCGGCTTTTGTTGTGACCCTCTGCAGCATGGCTAGAATATCATGAATCCTGAGAAGCCCTGCCTGTACCAGAGATAACCCAAGAAATATTTGGTGACAAAAGAAGTTTTAGGGATGCAGGTTTCCTACCCCTCATTTCTTTTCTGTTTTGCTTAATCTACTGATAGCAGGTCAATATCATTCACATGTTTTTATTAACACTGAAGGCAAGCTGGAAATTTTGACTCAGTTACAGGAACAAATGGCCTGTGTTTCCATTCTGCCATTCCATACTTTTGGGGAACTTATTTCAGAAAGCAAGGAAGGGAGTTTCAAAGTCACCGCACAATGAAGGGATAAACTGGCCACTTCTGGGGCGAGAGTTAGTTAATCCACGAATGAGAGCAGGTCTCTGGGGTCTACTGTGCAAGGTAACTGTTTTGCTTAAAAATGGAAAAAATGTCCCTGCATTTCTTTCTCTTTGCCATTATCTATAGAACCACATTTGAAAACACACACACACACACACACAAAATAAAACAAATACTAAAAGAAGCAGGTCAAAAAGGGTTTCTACTGACTTTTCTTGAGTTTTATTCCTTTACCATTTTCTTGCTTAACAATGTTCCTCACTATTCTACTTTTTTTGGGTGTACAAGGGGCAGAATGTCTGCAATATTTAACACTTAGTAATCTGTCAGTTTTCTCTGTGAATTGTTTTCAGCATCTTTGTGTAGCAACAGGAAGGATGTGGGTCCCTTTCAGATTCAAATGAGGCCAATGGGTCCTGGCCTTAGTTCAGGTTGGGGTTGATGGCCTCTTGCTTAATGTTACCCTATAGCCCAGGAACACCAGAGCCATCCGCTCCAGGTAGGGTAGCTGCTTCATCTTGGGGCTTAATCTTTTTTTTTTTTTTTTTTTTCACACATCAGATCCTTAAGCCCACATCTCCGTAAAACAACATCAAAGAACACACAAAAAAATCCCCTATGGACATAGTATAACTAGAGCGAACTACTTTATTAAGAGAATTCTGGTTTTTATTGTTGAAACAATCAACATTCACAGATGTTTTAAATTGTGTAGGATGAACTTTTCAAAGTGATAGGATCTCTTTTCAAATTATTTCTGAAGCTTGAAGAATGTGGTAAGAAAAGTCCACCATACCTTTTCCCCAAATATATATTTCTAAATGTGCAAAACTGAAGAGTGATACTAACAAACAAATTGGACAAGGAGGTGCATGTCTCTAATCCCTGATATTCTTGGGGCTGAGGATGGGATGTAGCTCAGTGATATAATGCTTGCCTAGCAAGAAAAAGATCCTGGGTTGGAGCCCTGCTACTCTTTATTTTTTTAAAATAATGTCCCAAACAAACATGAGACTTTTGGTCTAATTTATAAAAACAGATGTTTATTACTAATACTTACAAGAAAACACCAAGGCAAATCCATGGAAGAGACTGTGGAGAGGTGTTAAATAAATATTTTAATATTGAATTTGGAAACTGATTCTGTCACTAACTCTATTAGACTAACTTTGTGATGTTAGCAAGTTATTTATCCTCTCTTGAGTCAACTTATCTATCCACCCAATTACCTACCCATCCAGTATGTCCTTATTACCACTAAATGACAGGTCATTGGTAAAATCAAAATATAAATAATCTATCATTCCAGCACTAGGGTGGCTTTTGATAACAGAACCGTACCAATAATTCTAATAAGACAACTGTCACTTGGGAGTTTCAGGGTGCTAACAGAAGCTTCATGAAGGAAGAAATCTCTTCCAATGGAGAGATGAGTTAAGGTTTTGAGGTGAATCATTTTATTTTATGGCGTGAGGGAGGAGCAAGGTGGATGGGGACATTCCTGGCCATAGGATCAGTCAGAGCAAAGACGGGTATCAAGGAGGCATGGGGGACATTTAGGGAAGAGAGATGCATCTATGAGGTAGCATAGGGTCTGAAGAATGAGGCAACTCTTGCTCTAAGCATGCAGCCAAGAAAAGAGGAGAGAACTTCATTTGGAGCTTGGAGGGGAGACCCTGAAGAGTTCTGAGCAAGACTGAAGTGGTCTGGCAGCTCCACCCAGGGTGGCCAGTAAAGGGAGCACACTTGGAAGAGGGGTCATGCAGTGAGAAGTTTTAGCAGCCCAAGGCTTCGCAAATTAACCTTGATTTACAGAGGTGATGGTGAGGGTAGGATGGACAGAAAGACAGGGATCTTGACTGGTGGAATGGGACTGGAGGACTTAGTTTATCTCTAACATTGTATGTTTGACACATTCTAATATTTGATAATTTAGCAAAACTGAAGGAGAATGTTAACTTGAATATATGGGTTTGTAAAACAGTTTTGGCTGAAATTCAGTCCTATTTCTGTATTTGAAATCTCAGGAATAATTTAGTTTTACAGAAGAAAAAAAAGTGATCTATGGAAAAATTATCAAGGTGTGATACATGAAAAAATAAGCCATATTTGTGTAATCCTTCTAAAGTGTTTCAGCATCTGGTCTGATCCCTCAAGTAGGATGCTTTCACAGGAGGGTTGTGGATCCTACTATTTTGACAGGAATCAGAGAAATGTGGTTCTTGACAGATTTCAAGCCATGCATCAGCCCAAAAGGCCTCTAATAATACCTTGGGAAATAAGACAGGAAAATATGGGCTAGATACTAGATCAGAACTGAATGATAATATTTAAATAAGGCTGATGGTGATTCCCTGTCCAACTGGAAAGTGGTATCTAGGGGCATACAATGGGGCTCTGGGCTCTTCATCCAACATCTTAGTTGGAAGATATAGAAAACTAGCTTGGTGAAAAGTTCAGATGGAACAAACTTTTGGAGAGATAGGCAATGCTGTAAGTGACGATCTCAAGATACAAAAGCATCCTGAGAGACTGGTATAATAGGCTCCAACTGAGAGGACAAAATCAGTAAAGGAAAATGTGAACAAAAGAAGTTATGTAAGTACAGGACGGAGGTGAGGGGAATGTGCATGGTTTAGCAGCAGCATGTGTGAAAAAGTTCTGTGGGGAATTAGCTGAAAGTGATTTCAGTTTGAGTCAATGGTTTAACATAGCTGCTTAGCAGTGTTCTCTAATGTGGAATTTACTAAAATGCAGCCTTAGTTCCAGAAACACTGAGAAATGTGGGTCTTTTGATATAAACATGTTGGGCAAAGTGCTTAATATACCCAGCTAGGCTTAACCAAAGAGAGATTTTGCTGGTCATCATGGAGGCCCTCCTCTTACCAGGCCAAGCTGGCCATGTTCACAGGAAGAACGATGAATGATCCACAAACTAGAGGCTGTATGTGCACACTCTGGAGACCAAACTTTGACTCCTTAAATTGCAATGATAATAACACTCTAGGCACTAAGAGACAGAGACAGGTCAAAGGACAGTATTTCTCTCTATCCCTCATCACATATAATATCTAAGCAATATGAAGACAGAATTCACATTCTGTGTCTGAAGACTTTCTGTGCACAGAAGTCTACACATTCTGTGTACTTCAGTCATCTGAGAACTTCTGGGCGCCAGGCCGAGGTTTGCATTCTTATTGGTTGGAGAGGATGAGGAGGGTGAGGGGCGGTATGCCCATGACCTACAGCCAACTTCTTGCAAGCACAGTAGGGTACCATTTCCATGGGGAGGGGTTCTTCTGACACCTCTTACTATTTTCTTTAAGTGAACAAACCATTACTTCCAACACAACACTTACCTCATATTGGCAAATAAAGGCCAAGTTTCTCCTTATTTTCTATGAGAAGCATAGAAAACAAACCAACAGAATTTCTAAATTAAGTTGGATTTTCTTAAAACAGAAAATTTGTTGCTATATGTTGTTCTCCTTCCTCATGCAGAATGTTGTTTATCTTCAGGAAAAAATAAGCACGGATCCTGGTGCACATGTTTAAAAACAACAGGCAAAAGTCAGAGTGTTGTTTTCACTTTTTTTGAGAGAGAAGTAGTACGATGAGATTGATCGGTGTTAGCCTCCAAGCAGAATATTTTCCTGAGAGACTCCTTAATAATTATGCAATAAAACATTTCTTAAAACATATTTATGTGTATGTATGTATGTATAATTTGACAGTCTTGTTTCAAGTCTTGACTACATACAAAATAGAACTTACTCAGAAAAAGAATAATTATAGTGTTGAAAGGACCTGGAATTATGTTGAGAAAACAGATATGAAAACTGAAAATTGTTTTGCTTAGAGAAGAAGACATTTAAGATGTCTTCAAAGAAAAACATAAACAAAAACTGATGGGTTATAATGTAGAAGAATATTTTGTCACAGCTCATTTCTAATAATGAGAACATTCTAAAGGTGATAGAGAATATCTCGACACTACAAATGTTCTGGCAGAGTTTGAATGAGTAGATACTGATTGGACCAGATGGGCTTTAGGACTCCTTTAAGCATAAACTGTGTGATTTTGATAGCATTTTTTTTTTTTTTCTAAAATAGCCCATGGTGTAGAAACTAACAAAGTAATCTGAAAATGAATGCATTGAGACCAGGGCTTCTAAGAAACTGGTGTCTTATTTGCTTAGAAGCCAAAGGAAGAATCCAAGTTCTGAGAAGAGGATAATGCCACAGAAAATGTGTTCCTTACACTTCCTGGACAAAGGCTATAACCAGGTATGAAGCAAATCATCAGAATTACAAGGTTAAACTGAAAAACAATGAAAGAGATTAACATCTTTCTTAGAGATTGATGGATTAAGAATAGAGAAGATGTGAACAACACAATTGAGATTGAGTTTAATGATCATATTTAGAACTGTCTCCTTAGCCTCCACCATGGAATATAACATTAAAAAAAACCCATGGAACATTTTTTAAAAGATAGGCCATGAACTGAGTTTCAATAAATTTTGTGGAACTGGTATAAGACAACATTCTGGGGCCACAGGAGACTTTGAGTTAGAAATCCATAACAAAATGATTATTAAAAACTATCATTCATTTGGGAATTTACAATGACACTGCTAATGATTTATGAATCAAAGAAGAAACAATTATGGTAATTACAACAGTTTAACAACTGAGTGATGATAAAAATTTTCCATATTAGAACATGTCAGATTTCCACTAAAGTTGTACACTTAAATCTTATCCTAGAAAGGAAAAAAGATTAAATATTAATGAGTGGATATCCAACTCAAGATATCAGTAAGTAAACAAGAGTAAATTCAAAGAAAGTAGAGAAATAATAAAAGACAGAAATTAACAAAATCAGAAAACAAAGATACACTAGAGAGGATTAACAAAGGATAAGCTATTTACTTGAAAAGATTAATATGATAAATTTAAAAAACCGAATAAGAAAAACAGAGGATACCCATAGTATCAGGAATGAGAGGGAGAATATATGAATTCAGCAGAGATTTAAATAAAAGAGTGCACTATGAAAAGCGGTATGCCATTAAGCTTGAAAACTTCAGTGACATGAAGAATTTCACAGAAAAGTTGAACTTACTATTGAGGCAAAGAGAAAAACCTGAATAATCTTGTAACCACTAAGGAAATTCATTAAAAATCTATCGATACTTCCACCAAAAGAAATCCAATCAATAATCATCAGATTCAGATGATTTTAGAGAAGAAGCCAGAGGAAAACTATTTTCAGACAAAAACTAACAAAAAACAAACCAATCCCCCTCAAAAAAACCCTCTTGATTTTTTTTATAAATGTTAAAATGTTATTAAACCAAATCCAATAGTCTCTCTCTATATATATATCTCATAACTAATCTGGGTTTTACCAATAATGCAAAAAAAAGTGTCATCGTTTTTTGTCAGTACTTGGGATTATATCCAGGGGTTCTTGCATGTTAGGCAAGCACTCTGTCACTAAGTTACCTTCCCCAGCCACAAAAATGATTTAACCTTAGAAAACTGATGATAATAATTCTACCATTATCTGATTAAAGAACAAAACAAAACAAAACTCTAGGATTTTTTTTTTTTTTTTAACCCAGGATTGAATCCAGGGGTACTTTATCATTGAGCCATATCTCTATCCCTTTTTATTTTTTATTTCAAGGTAGTGTGTCACTAAGTTGCTTAGTGTCTTGCTAAAGAAATCAAAGAAAACTACTTTAAGGTTATAATTTTTCAAAACCAGAAACTTGGGCTGGGGATGTGGCTCAAGTGGTAGCGCACTCGCCTGGCATGTGTGAGGCACTGGGTTCGATTCTCAGCACCACATAAAAATAAAGATATATATATATATATATATATATATATATATATATATATATATATATATATGCTACTTTAAAAAAACAAAAACAAAACAAACAAACAACAACAACAAAAAAAAACCCAGAAACTCTTAACAAACTAGGATCAAAATGGAACTTCCATAAATTAAGAACAATCCTATAGTAGGCATCATACACAATGGTGAAATGCCTGCAGCCTTCCTTTAAAAATCAGTAACAAGCCAAGGATGTGTGTTATCTTTATTTCTTTTTAACACTGTACTATAGCTCACAGGGATATGAAACAAGAGAAATCAAAGAGTAAAAAGGAAGAGCTAAAACTTACAATTATTTATAGATTAAATGATTGGGTACATAGAATCATATAACCCAAAAGAAATATAGATAATATTTTGGAATTGATAAGAGGCTTCAGTTAACTGCCAAGTATTACTTCAATATGGAAAATTGTATTCCTATGCACTGGTAAAAGTTAGACAAAGTAATTTTAAAAAATAGAACACTGTGCTTATTTTTCTTGATCTTCATCTCCTGCTTAACAGGCACCGCACCCAGATAAGCACAGGATGATAAAAAATAATTAAAGAAAACAAGTAACCTAATTATATCACAAAACTCTGAAAGACAGGGACCATGCTTTTGTGGGAGCCTTAAAAGAGTTCTTTCTATTCTGTGGTTCCCATGGAAAAATTCTGCTTTGAAAAAAGGAGGCATTATCAATGGTGCTACCTTGAACTGTGGTGAATCACACTATTACTGGAAACACAGGCAGGAAGTTCTAGGCCTCTGCAAAGCAAACTCTGGCTCAAATGAAAAATAAGGTTGGCACTTTTTCTTCTACTCGGCTTATAACAAAGTCAGCAGTGGCCCTCCAAATTGGCACCCACATCAAGGAGGAAACACTGCTCAAGAAGAGGGCAGAGAGGCAGAGAGAGAGGGGGTTAAGAAAGTTCTCCAACACTTGGTTCGCTCCTCTACATGCAGATAATGTTGAGGTTTCCTCAGAATCTGTTGCAATTTCACGAAATGAAGCACAGGATGACATTTGAATCTAAGAACTACTTGATCTGGTGGCGACCTCTATACTCTTTTTTTCTGAATTCAGGTATACTCATCAATATAGGGCCAGGCCTGGTCACATTTCTAGTGCTCTCATTAGAGAAGTATGCTACAGCACCTACAAGAGTCTTCCTCTGAGGGGCTGATTCATTATCATTTCTGATGAAATGATAATACAATGAGATAAAATTGAACTTTCTGTTTTTACTTGGATCTGACTTGGCAATTTACTCAATAAAAATACTATATTATAATGTTGCTTTTAAAAACATGTTAAAAATAAATAAAACTAATTCATTGGAAACAAACCAAAATAAGCAAAACTAGGAGGCTGACTTACTTTTTGATTGACTTCTTAACTGATTAATTGGTACATTATTATAATGGAACGATACATAGCACTAAAATCACACTGTGAAATAAACTTACACAGATAAAAATATTTAAGTTTATAAAAGGATATAAAACATTAAGTGCAATTTATAAAAGGATATAAAACATTAAGTGCAAAATCTTTAAGTTTGCATTGAGAAAAAACATTGAACAAAATAAGTAATATGTGTGATCATCTTTGTATGATGGGATAACAGTTAACTTTTGTTTTGTCTTTGTGTTTTCTGTATTTCTAAGCACTCTAGACTGGGGTTGTGTATTAATGTAGAAATTATTTTAAAAAATCAATCATAATAAAAATACCTAGAGTTTATACAGCAAGAACTTTTAGAAGTCTCTAAACCACTGACAAATGAAGCTCAGTTTCATGGTGAAACAATCAATAAAACCAGGATCTTACTGACAGTTATACTGGAGTTTTTAATTTTTTTTTTTTTGTAGATGGACACAATACTTTTATTTTGTTTATTTATTTTTATGTGGTGTTAAGGATCCAACCCTTTGCCTTATGGGTGCTAGGCAAGTACTCTATCACTGAGCAACAACCCCACCCAGGAGGTTATTATTATTATTATTATTTTTAACTCCTATTTTCCAGTGGTATTTGGCCTGGGGTCCACCAGTGCCTTCAGAGGTCAGTGAAATGGTTCAGTGCCATCCTGAGAGGGCACTTACCTCCCTAGTTCACTCTCACACATCAGTGGGGGATGGTGCAGAGCCCGGCCCAGGATCTGGGGCAGTAGGACAGAAAGGAGAATTCTGGGCATGAATAAAAATTCCATATACATCCTTTATTATGTTGTTTCCCTGCTCAACAGCTTTCTCTGTCTCTGAAGTGGAGTTTCCATGCCTTCTACCCCACGGCCCCTGCATCTCCTCCACCAGTCTCCCTCTGCCCCCATACAACCTCCAGCCATGATGGCTGGGTGTCCACACCATTGAATGCATAGCTCTGCCGGGTGTCCACCTGCCAGGCCCCTCTTGAGTTTTACCCCTCCTAGAAGCCTCCGTCTCAGCACCTTGGGCCCACACTGGTCTGCCCCTCTCTCAATTCCTGGGCTTATCCCCAGCACTTCATCATCTGTGGGTGGGGCATTTACATAGTTCACTATTTCTTCTGTATAGCTGGTCTCAGAAGGGTCAGGGCTGTGAATCTTTTGGATTCTCCTCTCACCTTCTCCCACTTCTTATATGGGTCTGCAATGAAGTAGGTTCTCAAAGGTCCAGGAGACAGATCTCTTTCAACATGGAGTAATTTTGGTGGTACTGCAGCATAATTTTATGCTCTTTCCCTTCTAGTTTATCTGTCTGCATCTCTCCTTCTGTTCATCCCATCCTTTAAGAGCAGAGAATGATATTTTTCTTGTTCACTCTTCTCTCTCTCTTTTTCTATAAAGCTTCCTCTGATGTCTTCAACCTTTATATACCCGCATGAATGGATGGCAAAGCCTGCATGCAGACAACCCACAAGGGTGCCTGGTCCTCTTGCCTCTCATTCCCAGGGTCCCAGGCACTCAGGGTGTTCCATCCCCCTGAGGACAGGGGACCTTTTTTTTCTTTTCTCTTGAGCTCTTGCTTTCTAGGACTTTGGTGGGCTAGAGTAAATATTCATTTATTTATCCACTCATTCACTTCAATACCTAGTTATTTAGCATCTTCTACATCCCAGGCACCAAATGTCACTTAAAGTTGTATGTCTTGCATCTGCAACTACACTGGAAGATTCCTATGGCAAAGATTGTCTGCTATGATTATTTAATTATCACCAGAGAATCTAACAGTGTCCCCAAAATGTGTTTAGGAAATATTTAACTGACCAAAATGACAGAAAGGAAAGAAATAAAGAGAAGGTTCCAGTGTTCATTTGATTACTCTCTCCTGTGTGGTTTGATTAGAGAGGCAGCAAAATACAAGAAAAAATCTGCTTCTGGAAGAATGAATGGAGCCTTCATTTTCTTTTTTCTGAACCTTTGTCCAGATCAAATGAGACTGCAATGGATGGGAAAACATTCTTCTAAGTTGCAGAATATTTTACAAACATTCAGTGTCACCATGTCACCATCCTCATGCTGAACATCATGCATACCTCACTATGAAAAGTTGGAGTCAAACAACAGGCAACCATGTCACTCCATTTTGCAAGTTCCTGCAACCGGCAGCAAAATACAGCCAGGAAAAAAAAAAAAAAGTGAACACCCTGACAAAACCCAAATGGAAAATAAAAAAGAGCAAGAACAGCCATGCATTCAAAGAGCGCAAACCCGCACTATTGCAGAGAGAAACCCTCTAATCGCCTCCCCATCCCTCCCTCTTACTTCCATCTGTTTGCATTTAAGGAAACCCAACTACTGGGCTCCTGGCAGCTGCAGAAAAGAAAGGACGTGCATCCCAAGTGTCTGGATGGCTGCGACAGGCAGAAGCCAATGAGGAGGATTGAAGATCACAAGCAGCTCAACTGCAGAGCCAACAACAAATTTAATGTATGTTGTGCAAAACCAAGCAAACAATCTCCCCTGGTAGTGAGGCCATGTGAAATAATAATGGAAATCATCCTGGGAGGACGGTGGCAGTAGCCCACGTGGGCAGGAAGGCCGCAGTGGTTTGCAGGGAGCCCAGGCTGCAATCAGGTCTGGTGGAAAAATGACTGGAAATATAGGCATCTGCACTCTTTAGTGTGGTGCAACTAAGTCTCCCTTGGCAAAACAGTCAAATGGCAATCTTAGTTTTACTTATGGTTTGTTTTAGTTTGATGATTTCTCACCTGCTCATCCTACATGAATATCACCAATCCCACACTCTCCCATCTACCCCCAGCGTTCACCCCTTTTCTAGGGACCTACAGCCCATGCTCAGGACCTCCCTTTACCTCCATGATCTGACAGAGACCCCTAAAGAATAACTAGGTAGTGTACATTTAAAAAAGAGATACTTAATAACACAGCATCTTGGAGAACAGACAATCCATTTTCAGATAATGAAAATGTAATGCAGAGTTGCAGAAATGAGATGTGTTCACACCACCAGCTGGTGACAGGGATGGGGCCATAATCATCTACATGTCACATATTTGGGGACAAAGGAAACCAGCATTTAGTGGCACTTGATATGAAGCACAGACAAGGCCAGATGTCTTTATATACTTTCTGTGAGTTCAAAATTTAATCATCCTATGAGCTAGAAAGAAGTTAAGCAACTTTCCTAAATCCTAAAGCCTATAATAGTGAAACTGGGATTCACTCTCCAGGTCTGATTACAAAGCATTCTAGCCCATACTGCCTAGAGATCAGAATGAAGGAAGTTGGTGGAGAGCTACGTTGCTCTTTGGGGATTTAAGTTCTGCTCATGGTACAGTGACAGAACAGTATAATGGTCTGAATATCGGGGTGGTGGGGGGTCACATGACCCCAGGATTCACTTGGAATTTTGGAAGGTAAAACTAGAAATCAGTGGAGAAGGTTGATATTGAAAACTTCTTGGTTTCCTGGTGTGAACATCATTTTGTAATTTGTGGGGACCCTGGAGGATTCTGGAGAGGTGGCTTTTGTATCTTCAAGTGGCTCCTTCCTCCAGAGCAGGCTAAAACCAGAAAGGCAGAGCCTCCCCTGGCCAGAGGCACTTGGCTTCAAACACTGCAAGGTGGACTGGGTAGTACCAAAGACGGCCAAGCTTGGGAAGGAGAACACGGGCTGCTGGACACATGGAGGTCTCTGCAGAGATGGGGATGGGTTTACAGGCTACCTACTTGGGTGTCCTTGTGCTTTCAGCAAGAAAATGCCCTTAAGAATCCAATGAACCCCTCACCAAGCTGAGACTGCTCAGCAGTTACAGGTCAGGCCAGCTCACACCAAAGCAGGACCTGCACTACACCAGGGTGTGTTTTTCTCTGTCGTGTAAAAAAGTTTTTGCTTATGCCCTTTCATGGAAAGAAACAGCTTCAAAATGTAGGCAGTGTGTGTTTACCTCTTGAGTAGATTTTGAAAAGAAGTCACAAAGGAATCCTACCTAAGGGATCTAAACTGGAATGAGGAATTGCCTCTCATTTTGCCTGGCTCTGGTTTTGGACTTGCTGCCAGCAGTGGCAGCAGCAATGAGGATGCTTACTGAGCTGTGGGCACACAGCTGAGCCCCCCCCCCCCCCCCCGCCACTAGAGGCTCTGTGTCCACATCAGATCTCTAAGACCTCTTCAGTCCGTGTTGATTACTTTCATTTCCAAGTAATCTCTATCCCTGGCTTGTGATTTTTAAAGTTAAAATTCAATGAAGTCTCAAATCTGTCTGTTTGGAGCAGGTATCAACAGGATAGATATCTGAAAATAGCTTGTGAATCTTTTTTACCCACTGATGGTGAAGACAAAGTTTGCTTCTATTGGAACTTCACGCACCCCCAACATTTTATTGTGAAAGATTTCGCTTGAAGTTTTAACAGTTTGACATTAAGCATCCCATGTTAGGGAACAGACAGACGTGAGTGGTGAGAACATGAGGTTAAGAGAAGAATTCTATAAAATGGGCCCACTGTACAGATCCCAATATGCTCTCTTTTTTAAGAAGCAATTTACTGCAGCCTGCCTGGCCTAAGTGGACAGGATATGTCACATTCCTCAACAAACTACCTGTAATCTGCAGGAGAAATGCAGGCTGAAATAATGTCGATAAGAGGAACTCAAGTTACCCTGAAGGGTGAGACTTTTTTGATTTTTTCATATACCAGATTCCAAATCTCAGGGAGATAAAATCTATAACCATAAAATCTGTAAGAATTTGTGGTTAAGAATCCAATTAGAACCAGTCAGCATGGGCCAAGGTGACCTAGAGTTGTCATGGTAGTGGGAACTTAAAAACCTGATGTCATCCTGCTGTCAGTCAAAAGTTAAGAAGTACACCTGGGTGGGACTCTCTGGAAACTTCCCTGGGATTCCCAATAAAACTGGAGTGCAGGAGAGGCACATTGTCCCTCTCTTCTCTGATGTGAGCTACTCTGTCCCTTGAGAGTGTCCCCTTCCCCTTTTCCTATCCCTTCAATAACCTTGTTCCTTTTACTCTGAGCGACATGTCAGAGATCTTTCGGACTGGATCACAAGATTCAGAGTTTGAAGGTGGGGTCTTCAGTTTCTTGGAAGGCCTCAGCTCTGTAACACCTATATTCACCACCTGGCTTTTAACATTAATATTCTAATGCGTTTGCCGTAGCACATGGCTGTCATCTATATGACAAAGCTTCCAACTACACATTTCTTCTCAGGATCTTTACTCTTCTAAAGTACAGCTTAAGGGGCAAGTATACTTTCTGCCCCTCTGGGTGTGAATACCTGCATGAACACTCACTAGGCGGGAGACTGGGCAGGTGTGTGATTTTGGAGAGATTTGGTTTTCATGGTGATAAAACGTGGGTACTAGGGCCTAGGGGTGCTGTGAGGGTATAGTATGGCAAGGGAAGCACCTGGCATAGAATCGACTTGGCATGTGATAGAGCCATGTAACCAGTTTTAGCTCTCAGACAATGCCCTCTGTTACCTATAAAACAATGAACTAGTAAAAAAGCAACAGCATCATCTAGACCGAGATGAAGCAAGAATGGTAGAGCTCTGATCACTGTTGGAGCTGGGTGAAGGGTGTGTCTGGGGGTTCCTTACGCTACATGTTTACATCTATAAATTTGAAATTTTCCATCCTAAAATGATTAAGTGCTTAAAAAGCTAATTGGTCACTAGATTTCATCAAGTGAAAAAAAAAAAAGGAATCCTACATTTTTCATACTTAAAAAAATTAAAAGCAGCCCCTGGGGAAGTAATAAGATACGGTGATGCTGGGGTTAAGGGAGCAGGGTTGGGGAGCCCCACATCCTCTCACTCTCACGGGTGTGGGGGTGGGGTGGGGTGGGGAAGAGGAAGGACAAGGCTTGGGTATTTTGTAAAAGCTCCCCAGGTGATTTGGCTTGCTCCTGGGTGAGAACCCTTATATTGGCAGAAAAGTGAGAAACCACACTTTCCAGCATATTAATTGTGAGAATAAATACTTTGCATAATGCAAAGCTTGTGCCTCCAGCTAATTTGCAGGCAGATGACACAGCATGAGGAGACTCTGATTTAGCAGAATAAAAACTATTTGTAACTGAACAGCCTCCCTCTGTTAAGTCAGGGGTGGGTTAACTAAGGACCCAATTAGACTGCATTCTCTAACATCACTTATCAACTTGTAGAGCAAAGGGGTTCCTGCAGAGGTTTTCAGAATTAGGGAGAAATTTGCAGGGAAAAAAA
Source organism: Urocitellus parryii (assembly GCF_045843805.1). Taxonomy (NCBI): domain Eukaryota; kingdom Metazoa; phylum Chordata; class Mammalia; order Rodentia; family Sciuridae; genus Urocitellus; species Urocitellus parryii. Next base: position 50,797,244 of record NC_135538.1, on the reverse strand, counting down.
CCCTGTGGACAATGTTAAACAGAGAAGTAAAAGGAAAGGCTTCATTTCATTCTTTCATAACAAAAGTGTCACCCTCCGGTTCTAGTCCCCTAATTCCTTCCCTTCCCTGCTGAGGTGCATTCTCTCATTTCCCTTCACCGGCAGCTGGAGGTAAGGCGGGGGCTGTGATAGAACCACTGGGTGAGACAGCATGTCAGGAGCCCTCTCCTTGGGAGTGGAACACTGTCTTTGTGGGGTGGGATCCCGCGGAGGCAGCTTGATTGGGCAGTCCAAGCCAGGCCACTGCAGGGGAGCAAAGTCATTTGCAATTCTGCAGGCTTTCTGAATAAGGCCAGGAAGGAAGAAGAAAGTTCCTGAAGGAGGGGTCCCCTGCACATAGGAGACATATGCATATCTGAGTATAAACATACACACTCTCAGATCTGGCAGAATTTTTATATACATGTGTTTATGGACTGAAGTGTGCCCCCCCACCCTGCCAATTCATGTCCTGAAGTCCAAACCCCCAATGTGACTGTATTTGGAGACAGGGCCTTTAAAGAGATAATAATGGTTAAATAAGCTCATAGGTACAGGGCCCTGATCCAATAGGACAGGATCCTATCCTGATCCAAAAGGAAGAGATAGGAAGAGACATAGGAGTGTGCATATGAAAAAGGATATGTGAGGGCCCTGGGGAAAAGGCAAGTCACCTTCGAGCCAAGGAAACAGGCCTCACCAGAAACCAAATGTGCCAGCACCTTGACCTCAGACTGAAAAAATACATTTCTGTTGTCTAAATGTGCCATTCTCTGGTATTTTGTTGTGGTGGCCTGGCCTGACTAACACACCAAGGGCCTTTTCTTGATAGAAATACTTGCCTGAAATCAACCTTTATTTGTTGCTCTGGTTTGTGCTCTCTGTTCCAGAACATAACCAGCTCTTTTCGGTGTGTGTGTGTGTGTGTGTGTGTGTGTGTGTGTGTGTTTTAAGCATTTATAATGAGAAAGGCAAGAGTTGGACACAGAAGTGAATTCTCTAGCCTCAGAGATGAAGATGAAGTAGCATTTACGACAAGCCTTGGTAGCAGTTGGATTCAGACTCTAAGAGATGAGAGAAAGGAATCCTAGAAGAAGTGAGTGTCTGAAGCCTGCCTAGGGCACAGAGAGGGTTTAGTTTTGCTACAGGATTGAATACCAAGCAAGAGTTACATGTTGAAGAGAGAGAGGGAGAAGGTGAAAGAAGGAGGGAGAGAGAGGGGGTGGGGAGGGATCTTAAAGTCCTTGAAAGGTTATGGTGTTCATGACATTCTTGGGGGGGGGTGTAAATGGAGCCTTGAAAAGGTTTAAAACAAGGGAATAACAAATCAATACACATGCTAAAAAGGGAAAAGTGAAGAGACCTGATACTAAGCATTTATTAATGCCAGAAATCATGTTAGCCCATTTTTGTTTTAAATCTCTTTCAGTCCTCAAATCGAGTGCCATTTTGGCCATGAGAAAACTGAGATTCACAGAGCGGGAAACAACTTGCCCTTGATCCCACCACTGGTCAGCATGCTGTTCAGCTTCAAGCATGTGCCCAGTATCAGATCAAATGCCCAGTCCATCCTACCATTTAAAGCCCCAAGCCAGCTCACAGGTCATCATCTCCTTTCTTTCCAATCAGAATGGCTATTTTAAGGAACAAAGCCTGTAATTAGGATTGCTTTTAGGGTTGGGAAGCAGGAAAATTCACTTCAAAAGTATGAAATGCATGGGAACCTCTAGAAATATCATTCAGTCAAACAAAGCAATATGTGAAGACAGGTCCTTGCTTTTCTTTTCTATTACAACATAATAAAAGTCTCAAGGTGAAGAATTTCCTGTTTTGTGCTATAGGATCAAAGTAGCCAACAATGGTAACTTGAATAGAAAGTTGCAAAAGTGTGTAGGGAGAATTGTGGCTGCAGGAGGGCCACCTGTATTAACTCTGTTACAAGGCAATATTAACAGCCACTCTCAAATAAACTTTGTACTCCTCAAATTCTGCAAGATCACCTATCTTACCTCCTTCTCTGTAGACTGGGTAATTAATAAAGCAAAGAGATTTATTTTGCCTTAGTGTTCTAGAAGTCCAAGAGCAGGACACTGGCATCTGCTTAGCCTCATGGCTTCTGGTAAGGGCCTCATAATAGAGGCAAGTGGGGACACAAAAAGAAGTCACATGGTGAGAGAGGAAGCAAGATCAAGCTGACGAAGCCCAACATGAGGATGAACCCATTCCTAGGCGAAGGGACTGAACCTCTCTCCACGATCTAATTACCTCTTGAGGGCCCCAGCTCTCAACATGGCTACTCCGGGGACCAAGTCTCAACATCAGTTTTGTTAGGAATAAACCATATTCATATCAAAATGGACATCCAGGAAAGCACAATGCTGTTTTCTGTGTCCACAAACGACAGATGCAATAAGGGATGCCAGATCATCAAATCTTCTTGTCTAGTTGCTCTTCTAAAACCTCAGATGCATTGAAGATGAGGAAGAGTGAAAATTAGGTTAGAAGAACCAGTGCTCCTAAAATATAAAGACTGAATTGTAAGAAAGGAGGAGAAAAAAATAATCAAATCATTCCATAGCATGTACCAGCAGAACAACTCACCTATTCTTAAATGTACTCTCCCTCAAGGACACTGATTTTTACAATTTTTCCAGTAGTATTACAGAGGTAACATGGATATTATTTGGAAAATTATATGTAATGACATGCACTCTAAGACATGGGTGTGTCTAACAGTTTGTCAGAGGTGAGACAAAACTGTAGAAAGCATCGATTCAATTCAGCATCGTTACTGTGCCACACATACCTACTATGTGCCAGCACCAGGGCTTGTGCTGGGGCTAGATGTTAGGATAAACAGACTGAATCACATCAGGGGTTTTTGACATTCTCTTAAAAGAAATAAATGGTGTCATAGAGACATTATTATTATTATTATTTTAACTTTAAAATCAAATTCTGAAGCCTACTCCTTTGAAAAACTGGCAGCATATGCTTTACTTCTTTCCCTATTCATGCCTCAAGAATCATGTTTCATGGCTTCTCTATCAAGTTTTCTCAATACTGTCAACCACCTTCCACTTTCACAAAGGCATTCGGGGTAGAGGTGGGAAGGTGTGTATGTACACTGGTGTGTGTGTGTTTTCCAGGTCTCCTTCTTCTTTGCTTTGTAGCAAAGAAGTGTATTGGACTTTTCACACTGTACCCTGATTGTTGGTTATTATTCTTATCGATCAAGTAAACCCTTCAGTACCAAGTCTTGTGTCTCACTACCCGGATTTTCCACCCTGGAATAATGTCGAATGCTTCTCCTTAACTGCTTACTGAGTGAATAGGTGGATATTTCAACTCTGAGCTTTATCCTCAGACTACAGAGTATTTGACCGTCAAAATATTCTTCATGGCAATGGGTGTCAAATTTTGGGAAAATTTCAATATACGCATATAAGTAAACTTCAGGACAAGTTGAGTGAGGTTTAATTTACACAGAGTAAAATTTGAAGTTATGATAAGTGGATCCCATTCGAGTAGGTGGTCCTTGCCAGATCCTGTCCCTTGGTACTCTGGCTGAGTGAGGTGCAGTAGGACCTTGGCACTATGGTTTTTATACCTCCTCAGGTGAGTTTGATAAAAGCCCCAGGTGACAGATCCAGGAGTAGGTGACGTTTTTTCCTACTGCATGTCACATTTCCTTTCCTCTCTTCATCTCAGGCCCAGCCACCTCTCTCAGTCAATGATTAGGATCAAAGTGAATCCACATCAAGTCTACCCAGCACTCTCCTTGGAAACAAAACTTTGAAACTCAGACACTTGGCCAAAGTCAAGTATAATTTCTGGATCTTAAGCAGAAATACAGCTACTAAAATGACACTGTGAAATGAACACAAGATATCCACTCAAGAAAATAAAAATGGCTTAGAATCAGAACAGATAAAAGGATTGTGATTTGGGGGCATCTAAGTGAATGTTGCTTTAGGGAGGTGATGGGGTGAGAGGAGAAAATCATACCTCCAATTGCACTGTTCTGGTGCCAAACTCGACCTCACACCCAGAGCTTTCAAATGGTAGATTTCAGGGGATCTGTGAATTGTAAGGTTGATATCAAGCCGCAGCCTAAAGAACATAGCTCTCAAGAGAATTGGGGGAAATTTACTTATCTTCCAGGGAGAGGGATGGTTTTGTGGTGCCATCCTTCTTTCAATTACTGAAAGACAACACAAAAGTATCATTTCCTCTGTCACTTAACTGAGAATGCTGGAAGATGTAATTAAGAATATGAGATAATCTTTTCCCTATTGAAACCTCAATTCCTACAGATCATGATTTGTATTTGGGTGAAGCCCACCACACAAACGCTGGGAATCTATCACCATTTTTTTTTTTGTCATTCCCCACTCCCCCATTGTGATTTAGTTTAATAATTCAAGTAATGGGATCAGTAGCCAGAGACTTGACATGTAGTGGAATGGAATCCAACCTTTACTAATGTCTTATTCAAAATGAGATGGATTGCTGGGGGAGTACTGACCAGCATCCCCCCACCCCAAATTAATCAAAACAGAGGTATGTTTGGTATTCAAAAAGATTAAAATGTATAATGTCTATAAAGTAAGTTAAGAATCTATAGATTAGCATGAGTCTTTTAAAAAGGAATGAACTAGAAAAATCATCTTGGTTTTGAAAAATGCCACTGGGTTACTCCTACGAGAAAGAAAATCATGGAAACTGGCTGTGGGGAAATTTGGAAGGATGCTTTGCACTATCATTTGCAGGCAGTGTGTGTTGGTCTCACCAGCTGCCAGGACTGGAGGGAAACTGCTGAGGGGGCAGATATGGCCAAACCAAACATCTCCCTGTAATTAGAGTTGGCTGGGGGAAAATGGCAAAAGAGGATAGAAATATGTGGCCTCAGATTTGGGGGCAGGTGAGATTGCTGACTAGGTTTCTGAGAGACTTAAATTGAAGAACCTAGCTAGGTACGACCTTGGACTCTGTCTTCCCATCTGCTATGCTGCCCAGGGAAGAAGCCAGCACTGAGCACCTGAAACGTGGCTTATCCAAACTGAGATATGCTTTAAGTGCAAAGTACACTGGATTTCAAAGACATGACACAAAATACTTCAATACTTTTTATTACTAATTGCATGGCAAAGTAATAATATTTTGAATACCTAATGGGTTAATTAAAATATTTTGTATTACAAATCAATTTCACTGGTTTCTTTTTACTTCCTTTCTACATGACTCTAGGAAACCTGACCCATGCTCCTTGCCTTCGATTTGCACTGGACATGTGCTGATGTAGACCTTTGTTTCTACGCTTGTTAAAATGTGAGTGGTGGTGGAGATTTGGGTGATAGGGGGTTCAGATGGGACGAAACACTGGGGTGACATGCCAGGGCAAAATGTTATGGTTACTACTTGTTGCCTGAGATCTTCAGCTTTAGGGAGTATGAGGAGAAATTCCAAGAGACTCAAGTTAGTCAGGTCTGTCCTGAGTACCACTCCACCTCTCCGTACCTTCAGGTGACCAATCTGCAAATGGGAGGGAAGGATCAAATTCTTGTTGAATGCTGGGTACAGTAGCATGCCTGTAATCCCATCAGCACAGGAGGCTGAGGCAAGAGGATTATGAGTTCAAAGCTAGCCTCAGCAATTTACAGAGGCCCTAAGCAACTAATCAAGACTTTGTCTCTAAATAAAATATAAAAAAGGGCTTGGGGATGTTGCTCAGTGGTTAAGTGCCCCTGGGTTCAATCCCTGATACTAAATAAATAAATAATAAAGTCTTGCTGAATGAAATAAAATCTGAGAAGCTCTATGTCTGCATTGTTGCCATCACTCCAAATTTGTGTGATTCTCACAAAAACAAGTAGAATGAACCTCATAGCTCTTTATCTTCAGCCAGGACCCATCCTGAAGAGCCTCACTATTTATCTGTTAGTTGTCCTTCAGCTCCTTTTGTGAGAACAAACTTATGGATTCCCTGGTGGTGTGTCAACATAGGTACAGATACACACACAAGGAACAAGTGCAAGATGAATAAAAGAAGCTTCGTGTCCCTCTTAGGGACTCAAGACAATTAAAAAAAAAAAAAAACTCCTATGGATGATATTCAGAGGAAATGTATTTGTTTTCTACATAAGAAATATCTATGATTTTGCTGTTAATCCAACAATATCACTTCTCAAGCACATTAGTTTCCTAAGCGTAAAAGAAGACAGTAAAAAACAAATAAATATGCCAACAACACATGATGAATTTCTTTTTTATACAAAGCTTGACTCTAGGCTGCCTCAGCCAGTAGCAGAGCTGGTGGGGAAAACTGGCGACTCAGCTGATGAGCTTTAGAATGTGCAAATTAGTCGCCTACAATAAAAAGCCAGGGTGGGTAATGTACAGATCCAGCCCACTCATCTGAGGTTTAGCAGCACCTGCTCCTTTTTGATGTGGGTGGCTTGTGTTTCTTCAGCCACACAGCCCCTTCCTGGATGACTCTCTTGTTTAGCAACCTACCCAGTCAGGCAGTCTGAGGCAAGAAACACAGGGTGGGAGGCATAGCCAGATAGAACTGTAGGGAACATGGAACAAAATGAAAAACCCTGGCTTTGGGACTGACCCATCTGGCTTAATTTTAGTTCCACCACAGGGGCTGAGTGACCTTGGGCAAGTTGCTTCATGAGTCTGAGCAGTTATATGGGAAAAGCTAAAGAAGTTCTACTTGCATCAGGAAACTGTGTGGTACCTGGTGAGTAGTAAGTGCTCTGCTAAAGTTATTTCTTCTTATGCCAAGGGCAAGAAGTAAAAATGTTTGGCATAATCTATTATTATAGCAAACCTCAGCTGACTACCAAGGAAGCGGTAAAAAAAAAAAATTATTGTAAATACATAAAGGCCTAGATCATACACTACAAAAAATTCAGGAAAGAAAAACAAAGAGAAGCAATATCAGGCATTGGCCTAAAATAATAAGAGATCCAGGCCAAGATTATCCATGGCTACTCAAACCACTGGATGAAGGGGAGGTCAGAACAGGATGTTCACAAAGGACCCTGTATCAGCCTACATGTGGCTTACTAATAACTCAAAGTGGACCTTGACTTGGTTAAGTCTGGTTGCTGTTTTACTGAAGGCTTCAAACTTATCATGGAGGGTGGTGGAACAAGGTGATATCACCTGCCCCATGATGTAATGCATTATCTAGCATAGGGCATCACTTATAAAATATTCATGCCAAAAGATGTGTACCCTCCATCTAATAATAAGACCCTACACAAAATGCTTTTCAGGAAGAGAGGAACAAGTTAAATGACACGATGAAGAAACAAACCCAGAGTGTAGGACATTCTACACCATAACCAGCCTGGACTCTTTGAAAAGTCATTTAAGGGCTGGGGACATAGCTCAGAAGTAAAGCACTTGCCCTCCAAAAAATCCATACAACAACAACAATAGCAGCAGCAGCTGTGAAAAGCAAAAACAAAACAAAAAAACAAGAACAAAAAAACATTAAAAAAGAAAAAAGCCATACATTGTTTTACAGGATAAAAGAAAAGCTGTCAACCATATGAATCAAATGAATTCAATTAGATACTAGATTTTGGGGTGAGGGTCTGAGCTACAAAAGATAGTTTGGGATAGATGGGGAGGTGTGAATATGATATTATATAATATCATGGAATGATTATTAAAATTCTTAGATGTGATAATAGTACATGGTAACTATGTAGAGGTGAAATGTCAAGAAATTGCTGCTTCCAATTGGTTCGGCAAAAATTTATAAAATATGTATGATTTTTATTTAGAATTTTAAGAATGACAAATTTTATGAATGAATGGTAAATTGAGGTAAATGACTTTAGGTATTTGATTTACACTTCTTCCAACAAGTAGGATTGAGATTTTTCACAATGAAAAGCCAGGAGACAAGTGGAAGAGAAAGAAAACAAAAGAAAGTAACATCACCATGCGTGTACATGTATACACACACACACACACACACACACACACACAAGCAGAGAAAAAGGAAAATAAGATCAGATAATATCACCACCTCCCTCTATGAGAAGACCCTTGACGTTGATATTCAGATCGGCTTCCTTGCATGTCTTCTCATTCAATATGGTTTTATTTTTTTTACCAACTTTAATAAATTTCATGTGCACTCATTCAAACTGACATATCCACTGTCTTGGTTTTTTTGTTGGTTGACATTGAAACCAAATTTTAAGCTTCTGTAGAGACTACTAGGTAGGCATGAAGGCTAAAATAACAAATAAAAAGCTTCTGAAGTTGATACCTACATGCCTATCAGAGTAGTTTTAAGCTGGCAAGTCTGGATCAAAGGTGGTGGGTGGACCATACTATTGGATTCTGATATTTTCCAAAGACAGAAACTCCCTTTCACCTGCCCTGGGCATTGATGGAGGAAGAACAGGTAGAGGGGGCTGGTCAGCCAGGCCACTGAGGTTTCTAGAGTCTGTTCCTGTGTGCAGCATGTTGCGCCTGAGTTCTGTTGCACAGAGCAACGATGGCATAACCTGCTGAACAGCTACTGAATTCAATTTTTAGAGTTCCCAAAGAGGCAGGACTGTGATGACTTCAACACAGAGAGGGCTAGCTACAAAGGATTCGGATTCAGATAGCGTGGGTGTGCGTCTGGCTCTGCTGCATATTAACTGAACAAGCTCAGAGCTGTGTTTCTCAGTGGGTGTGCTGTGGATGCTGCCAGGGACAACTCTTCACAGGGCAGAACTGTCCCAGGCACTGCAGGACCATCCCTGCCTTACTCTCTCTAGGACCAAAGGCTAAGAGTGCCTCCCAGTCCTTGAGAGGAGCATATCCACACGCTCTAGAAAGCCCCTTGCCTTACAGGATAAATTCTCATCCTCAGATTTATCTGGTGATAATTTCAGCTCTACCATCTAAGAAGTGTTTGGGGAGGATCAGATGTGCTGCAGCTCTTTATAAACTTAAATTAGCTATACAAATGATATGCTATTATGCATCCACAAGGCAGCCTCCACTTAAAGGCAGGGCTGTGGGGTGGGCCAACCACCTGGATTCCAGGTGGGACCTATTACGGTCTTGTCAATCTAACCAGACACTAGAATGCATGACAGCTATTTACTCTGAAAATGTTTTCCCGTGATAAGTGGGAAATTTTGGCTTGTGAGTGTTGCTACAGATTAAAACCACACCACAGTGTGAATTTTACAGTGAAAGCAGATGGCAAAGACACGGGCTACTGTAGCAGATGAGCAGCATGGCATCCTCAAAGTGGCTTCACAGAATCTGGTTTAGGATGTCACCCAAACTGGCCGGGAATGGAAATGACACCTCTCTTGACGAGCAAGTGATAAGAGGATTGTGGGATGACGTCAGGGATGGGGACTACAAAGTGCCACAGAAGATGACACCCCACCCTCCTATGATCAGGTCTGATTTTCAAAATAATGTACTTTAGAGACGTCTGTTTTAAACTTTTGAACAATGCTTTGGAAAGGGAATCTTGGAGGTGAGGCAGACTAGCACACAGTGGCCTCTGGTGGACTGTAAGCTCTGAAGCTGAGATGGGATAATGGAGCTGGGGTCTTCACAATTTAGAGTCTGAGACCCCCCTGGAGAGTCTACCATCATGAAGACTACCTACTTTGGGTGTCTGTGAACCTGAGGTGGACTGGGGCCATGGAACCCAGGGCTTTACGCATGCTAAGAGCATGCTCTACCACTCAGCAGTGCCCGCTCCCCTGGCTGCACTTTAAAACCAGCTGTTTGGGTGATTTGGACACAGAAAGCCACAGATTGCTTCCCTCTAGAGACTTCTCTGGTGGAAGGCAGCCTTCAGCTCTCTTCAGGGTTCACTCTTGCTCTCATTTCATGGCCTTTATAACTCAGAATTTAGGTAAAAGTGCTTCTTTGCTTTTAGGCCTGGGCATTACAGAATTGTTTGATTTTACTCTCTCTTTCTCTTGGCTCCTCCCCGCCACTGTGTAAACGAGAAGGTACTTTCATTGTGCTGAGCTGATTTCTCCTGTATCCTTCACTTTTAAATGAGGTCTAGGAAATGCTGACCAGACAGGAAGCTCTGACCTCTTCTTTAAGGCTCAAAGCCTCAGGTATTAACAGAGAAATGAAGGAGGCCACAGAAGGCTGGGACCAAGGAGGCAGAATGGGTAAAAGGCATACATCTGGAAGAAAAAGAAGTGAAAGCAGTTGCCTACTCCAGGTCAGAAGCCAGCAGGAAGGAGGAGTGAAATGGCCCATGAGGATTATGGGGGCGGGGGGCGGTCAGAGGGGCGCTGGGCACAGAGTGATGGATGGACAGCTTCTTCACAGATCCAACAGTATTTAGTGCCAACACAGGGTTTTTTTATAACCTCACTCAACTCTGTTTACCAATTCAACTTTGGTAAATTCCATCCATTCTTCAAAACAGTCGGCTGATAATGTCAAGTCCCTAAATCTACGGGCTTGGCCATCTGAAATGAGATCTTTTATCCTTCTCTGGCTTTCCAGAATACATGTTCATTGCATTCTTGCAAGAAGAAAGACTACCCATAAAAGAAAAATTAAGGGGCATAAAGTCGAAAGAATATTATACCAAAGCTTTTGGTAAGAAAATATTTATGTCCACAGTACTTGCCACACCCTTTCTGGGAAGATATTACTGGCCTAGAAGCTGGGTTAGTGTATCCCAAAATACACCTCACAAAAAGCACAGTTACCCTCCCAAAATAGGCCCTATAATTAAGTGAAGTCTTTTCAAGTGGATTGTTCTATATCACAACTTGACATATGTTGCTTTAATCTCTCTGCTTCAGCAAATGTAGCCATATTGGGCTACAAAAGCTCTCAGCAACTCACATTTAAGCCAGATTGTGGTGTCACTAGCAAACTGATGCAAATAAACAGTCCTGGGTACCAAAATACTCAATCTCAATCATCTGTAATGAGATCTCTCTGCTCCCTGAGCACATTTTGATCACAACAGAATTGCTACCCTTGATTTAAAAGAACGAACAGCCCAGACTGAAGTACGGTTTCATCTCTGAGGTCACCTGAAGACAAACACATCTGAGCAGGCTGGGGCTGAAATTGAAAGCATGAGACTTCTTTTGTGGAAACGCTGGGCTCATGCTATGTGAGTCTCACTTTTATGTGTAGGGACCAGCATTCAGTATGAGCCACTGGAGGCCCATCGTCTGGAATTTATTTAGGTCAGTTTTTGCTTGGAGTCAAGGGTAACAGATGAGGTAACTTCTCTGGAGCCCTTTCAGCCTTCTGAATCCTGAACCAATTTGTTTTTTACATATTACATATAATTACATGCGTGTTAAAATATTTAAATTTGTAAAGATTTAAAGAAATGAGTACTTCAGACATTTAAATTTTGTTACTGCTTCTAATATGAGTTTCTCAAGGTCAGCACTATTGACATCTGGGGTTGGGTTATTCTGTGTGTGTGTTGTGTTGCTGTCCTGAACACTGTAGGGCATTTAGCACATCCTGCCCTCTGGACTCCATTAGCACACCCTCCTTCCCCTCAGTTGGGGCTTGATACTACCAAATGTCTTCTGGGAGGGTGAAACTGACCCCGCTCCTGAATCACTGCTCACTCTCTATTTATGTGTTTATATCTCACCCCCTGGCATGGCCAGGAGAACAAAGGTCTATCTCAAACCTCCCCTGACTCACAATGAAGAATTGGGATCTGTGACACTCTACCTCCTCTCGAGATTTATAAACAGCACTGCTGATGTCTCCAAATAAGGGAGCCAGGACCTGGCTTCATTTTAGTCAGAACTAGGATGAGGACGGATTTGCTATCACCTAGCTCCTGGAAGTGACCCTCCCTGCTTTCTGGATATCCATTCTTAGAAGAGGGTTCAACAGAAACCCTCACTGACCCACTGCTAGGTAGTGACTGACAACAGGGGTTAGGGTTGGGTATCTGTTAACATCGTCTGCAGAGGCCATGCTTCTGGGCCAGATCCCATCAGGGGCAGCACTTCAAGTGCTGGGCATATGTACAGGAGGGACAGTGCTCTCTTCAAGGAGTTTTGCAGGGCAGGGAAGGATATGAAAGAGTCCTAGAGTGGGGGATGGGAAGTTCAGCCCAGAGAAGAGAAGGTGAATGAGGAAGGAGAATATCTAAATATCTGGAGAGCTGGCATGTGGGAGAGTGAGTGGACTTCCTTAGAAGATGACTCAATAAACATTTACAAATTTATCACTTCTCTTCCATGTGCTAGGCACTGGGATGACAGAAAGGAGTAAGTCCAATCCCTGTCCCATGGAGCACATATTCGAGTCCTAAAAACTAGATTGTTTTTCTTTCCGTCCATTTTTTACCTGGCCTCCTTTCCATCCCTCTCTTTCTTTTTAAAAAGTTGAGATAATTGTCCAGTTGTTTGTCTAACTGCTCATTTTTTTCCATTTTAACAATTAAGTTTTAACTTAACAGCAAAATTCACCCTTTCTAGTGTGTTCAGTCCTGTGGGTTTTCACAAAAGCATGCAACTGTACACGTACCACTATAATTAAGCTATGGAACATGTTTATCCCCTCCCCGAAAATTTCTCTGAATCCCCTAATTGTTTATTTATTATTTTATTTTCTTTTTGAGACAGAACCTTTGTATATCTACATGGGGTTCAGTATAGTGACTTGATCCACGTATGCAATGCGTAATGACCAAATCAGAGTAATAAGCACTTCTATCTCCTCAAATTTTAGTCACCTCTTGGCGACTCTTGTACTCTTCAAGATATTTTGAAATATGTGATAGAGTGTTGTAACCAACAGTTCCCCTACCAGGGTTCAGAAAGCCAGAGTTAATTTCTCTTCTCTGTGTTGGTGCCCTAGCAAGCTGCCTTAAGCAACAGCAGGTTCCTTATCTCTAAGAAAATATAATTCCCCTATCAGGAATTTTGTAGAAGAGACTTTTGGTAATTGGGAGGTTGGAGCAGACACTGCCTGAGGCCATGTCCATCTTTTTGATTCCATGAAACTGCAGCAGAGTCACCTATAGACATAGGATCTTCAAAATCATCAGTCCATCTGTAGTTATGGGGTAAAGATCTTCATCTCCAAACCAAATACTTCTAGTCAAAACTCAAAATTTTTAGTTCAATAATTGGATCTCTGAGAAGCTACCCAATAAGCATAGGCCAAAAAAAAAAAAAAAAATCCAAAGGAAGGTTTGGAAATTAAAGCCTATATATGGTATTTACCATACTTATTAAGGGTACTATCTACCCTTAAGCCCTCTTTCTCTTACTGTTAATGTGTTTCAAAATAACATCAACTCCAAACTTGAATAAAGCTCAAACAATGTGACTTCATTTGCTTGCAAAGGTGGCAGGAAGGGAAGTTCAATTAGCCCAGCCTGTCTAAGAATGGATTGCCAAGGTTACAAAAGATGGTAAATGCCACAGAGGTTATGGAATGAATGATGGAAGGGGCTGTGGTGAGCAGCTGTGTGGTGCCCTGTGACATCAAATGGGTGTGACCAACCCATCCTAGCAGCCCTCCTGCTGGAAGATGCCTTTTGGTGGCTTATTGTCAGTGACAAATGTCCAGTCTCCAACAAGGCTGGACATGAAAATGACAGCTTTATTGAGCATCTACCATGCCCCGGTACTACCAATCTCATTTTATTCTCACAGCAACCCAATGGGGTAGGTAGCATTGGAGGCCTCTTTTTAAGAAACTCAGAAAAGTTATATAACAACCAGTAGGGCAGAACTTGAATTTTAACTTAGGTCTCCTGACCTTAAAGACTGTCCTTTTTATTACTACTAGCATGGTCTGGGATGGTTGCTGGATTGAACGTTCTTGGTCTCTTGGGCCACTGAACGCCAGTCTGTGGGCAAGCTCACAGGCATGCTGGGTCCTTAAATTCTTTAATTTACCATTCCTCAAGCAGCTAGTGGTCTGCTTCTCTCTCATTTCAACATCTAGGTAATAAGGATTTTTCTGCTTCAGAAACTATTTAATTCTTTTGGTGTACAAGTTGATTATCATGTTATACAGCTGGCTTAGAGCATAAACTAAGCTGTCATGGTGTTCTTTATCCTGTGCCCAGAAGCTTCCCTAAATCGAGACTTGCTGCATTTCAGAAAACCCCATATTGCTTAATAACATTAGTAATAACTACGGGGAAAACACCATACTGTCAGAAAACATCAATTCAGCATTGCATTTAATTATAAAAGTCCTTTCTAAGTTTAGTGCAGATTTAGAAGATGCAGAGAACAGGGCAACGACTTTCCTTCATGAGCACCATTTTACAACAGAAGGTACTAGAAATAAATGCAGCATCACTTACCAAAATTTCCGCCAACTATCACAAACTTTATATACACCACATGTCTTCTAAAACAGCGGCAGGACTGATTCTGAAAAAACAATACAAATAAATAAATAAATAACCACTCAATAGGCATAATTTAAGTACATTGTCTTTCTGGAAAAGTTGATCTCTTTCCTTTGTTTTGGGCACCCATCAATTTACCAAACTCCTCCTACTGGTTTCCTCTTTGTTTTTCACAGGAAGATGAAACCAATTACCTCAGTACATGCTACAATAAACCTGGATAATGAAATAAATCAGAAACTCTATTCACAAGTAGTTGAAATTGGGGGCTGGGGTTGTGGCTCAGTGGTAGAGCGTGTTCGCATAGCATGTGTGAAGCTCTGAGTTCAATCCTCAATACCACGTAAAAATGGATAAATAAAATAAAGCTATAAAAAACCGAAAGTGTTGAATTTTTAACCCCTTAAAATAATCAAAGATAAGAGAACAATGGAAAAAAAATATCTAAAGTGGAACTCATAGCAAATTTCAACCAAAGCAATCTTATCTCCCTCAACTGTCCCTTCTTCCCAGCTACCTGAGAGATCCTGAGCAATTTTCCTAACCAATTTTTTTTTTTTAGACTTCATTTTACTATCTGCAAAAGAGGGATCATTGTACTAACCTTTAAGGGTTGCCATGAGGATTCAATGACATAGATTTACAGACAGAAATGACACTTCAGAAAGGCTTAACACAGCATCTGGCACACTGTGAGCACTCAGTAAACAGGCTCAGAACATAGCGTGGCCTTCCTCATGTCTGGTGCGAACCAAGGCCCAACTATGCTACTGGAATTCCACTGCAGCGCTGGGACTGGCTGCTGCTCTCCTTCTCATCATGATACCCCATCTGGTGTGCATCATGCCTTGCAGAAACCAGTCCCTGGGCCGCTGGTCCCTCCCTTCCCATCTACCTCTGCAGCTCTGCAAGGCATTCTTGGCAGACACACCTTCTGGCTCCCCTACTAGTTTCCTCTTTTTACCTGACACATGGGTACCTGCGTGACACAAGCATGATATCCATGCCTTTTTGGAGACTGAAGTCCAGCAGCGGTCCCCAGCACTCTCAAGCTCATCCCAGTTTGACTCCCACATGTTCCCACCAGACATTGCAGCTCCAGGTACCTGTCCTGCCCTGGGCTTCTAGCTGGCCAGTCCCTTCTCCAAGGGCTGATGGGAGGATGCCAGCTATTTTCTAAGGCAGGGACGCTTTTTACTTTTTTTGTACCATGACATTCTATAGACATGTTTTTCAAAATAATGTTTTTTAAATGATTGATATTAATACATGAAATGCACAGTATTCAAAAATAAGCTGTGCACTGATTTATAGTTATCAAAATGTTTAACAAAATTGAAATGAGTTTTTTTTTTAAATGTTTGAATAATTTTCAGAGAAACTCTAATAACTACTGTGATTTTGAAATATCCTTAAACAATAAATGATATTTCAGGATACTGCAACTATAATATAATATAAAAATATTCCTAAGTTCTATTTGGAATAGAACTTAGCTAGGGCTGGAAGCTAAGGCTGCTTCCATAATAATTATAGGAAATGTTAGATTTCAGTTAAGGGTTAATGCAAATTATGATTTTTCTTCCCATATAAGTTCACAGACCCCTTAAAATGATTCATGGACTTCATTCTGGTCATCATCTAAAAGGTCTCTCTCTTTACCTTTTCTACCTTGATTTTTCTAATTCGGTATTATCTTAATTCTCTTTTGTTTTTCTTCTTAACACTACTGTGTTATTTGATATATAAATGTACTTCCTGTACTTTATATTTTAAGTTGTAAGCTCTGTAATTTGTAAGAAAAGGCCCTTTTTATTCCATATTTTCAGTCCTCCTGTGGCTAATAATGCCCTTCCCTGTAGCAGGCAGGTGAGGTGTTCACCAGGAATGTCTGAATCAATCAGTGGATAAGAGTGTAATCCTGTGTGTCCTACATGTGCTTGGCTAATATTAATATTATCTCTCTTTGGCAATCTATGAGGTCCTACATATATAGGTGAATACTATACTTAAATCATAAATGACTGAAATTAGGAAACGAAATGTTCTTTCTGTTCAGAGAGGGAATGCTTAGTCTGTGCTGTGCTACAGGTACCTGATACATGGGTACCTGTGTGACATAAGATGCTATCCATGCCTTTTTGGAGACTGGAGTCCAGCAGCTGTCCCCAGCTAGCTCAGAGTAGCTGAGGATCTCTTACTCTTCTATAACCTCTACACAGATAAGGAACTGTCAGTGATCCCCACAAGAGGACCCAAGTTGGTGAGGCCAGGTAGAGTTGCCTGGCACCCACCAGAGACCAGATCAAGACCCAGTTTTTCTATTAGTTTCACAGATGTGAGCTGGTGGAGTGAATAGTAGAAAGGATGAAATTCTCTCTCTCCTCCATGTATCCTTGTGAATGATGCTGTCTTTGCCTATGAGATTAGAGACAGCAGCCACCAAAGTGTCTCCAGAAGTTTTGGTCTCCACTGAGTCTGTGATGGACCAGCCTCAGGATGTTCACAGGACTAGCCTCAGTCTTCTGAGTCTTTTTCCTGAATAGCTGCAGCTTGGGATTCCTGTGTATTTTGTCAATCAACCAATCAATCAAACAAACAACAGAATAATTCTTCCTTTTCAAATGAAGAGAGCATAATGATTTTCTCCACTGAAAACCACTCATCAGGGCATTGTGACCACTTGCTTTGGCAGAAATTCACAATTGGCAGCATCTTTCACTCCAGACATCATGTCAAGTGACTCTTAGGGTGAGTGGGAGTACATACTCCCTCCCCAATAATGACAAAGACTGATGAGCTCAGAGAACAAAGGCTGGACTTGGCACAGCCTTTTTATACTGAAGGACGTGAAGATGCAGTTCATCCGAATTTCTTTTTTTTTTTTGAGATATGTGGCATTAATTACCAATAAAAATAACTGATAATAAAGAGGGTGGCATGACAGATCTGTCCTCTGATTCTAGAATTACAATGTATGCATCATCATTGATGAGTAATAACATTTTTATGGGTGCTCCCATACAACAACATGTATCCCGGTGTGCCCTTTTGTTTCTGATACATACCACAGACTGATGCATGACGTGTGGCTCCTGGTTTAAAGGTACAATTTTTATTACACACTGGGAATAAGTATCTCTACTATAGTCTCATCTCCGTGGGGTCACTGCCTCCCCCTTTTTCCTAACAGCATTTCTCCAGCCTCAGTGTCTCATGGGCAGGTGACAGCACTCTCAGCTGGGGGATGGGGACTCAATCGTCCACAGTTTTGGAGGATGCCAATCAATGGCATTAGCATCACTCACAAGGTCCTTAAAAATGGCAGTTCCATGGATCCACCCAAACCAACCCAATCACCATCTATCTTACAAGATTCCCCAGGTGATCTGTGTGTACGAGGTTTGAATGGTCCTGATCCAAGGGAAACCCATTCTCTTGCCCGTGATTGGTTCAAGGATAAGCCATTGAGACATGACAAATATTTTACCCGGAGCTTCTCACTTTTTGGGAGAAAGTCCTTGCTCCTGAATTGTGTCGATATGATGTCTAGAATATCTATAACTAACTGCTTCAGCTTATGGATAGAGCTGGTCAGAGACCAGAAAAACACAGGGAAACAGAGTGCAGGTTATTGCACTGGTCAACCCTGAGGCCTGTGGTATCTCTGAGTTTCCAAGAAATTTCTTATTGTTCCGGCCTCCTTGAGTTGGGTTTTCAATTATTTGCAGATGGAAAACTTTCAGTTCCCAATAAAGCATGATGAAAGGAATAGAACGCCAAGGCCCTGGGCTCAGCCACACGCTGAAGAGTCAGATAAGGCAGTGCATGCAGAGACCAGGGCAACAGTTCAGAGACTCAATTTGCTCAGGAAACTGACCCAGTCTTATTTCGGGTCAGTTCTGTCAACCATAGATCTTCTGCACATTTCCCAAAGCCCTCTAAATCTGCTGTTCTCAATGATCAACCAGAGGAAATGCTGATCATGTTCCAAAGTATTTTAACCAGGGGAGCCAACAGTTGTCTTCCCAAGAAGTCACATGGATGTCATTTCCTGCAAGGACAATGGGAGACTAATTGCTGGGCCTCAGCCTCCAATAGGGAAGACAACCTGTGAAATGTGATTACTGCAGGGTAAATAAGGAAGAGCTCAAGGCTCTCAGAAGCCATTTTTGGATCTGCTCCAATTACTTGGGGAAAGGGGGCGGGGGTGGGGGGTGGGAAAGAGCCAGATGGTCTGGGGAAAAAAAAATGCAAGGGGCGGCAGCTAGGATAGCCGCCTGAGCCATTTTTTTTTTTT
Organism: Urocitellus parryii; assembly: GCF_045843805.1. Lineage (NCBI taxonomy): Eukaryota > Metazoa > Chordata > Mammalia > Rodentia > Sciuridae > Urocitellus > Urocitellus parryii. Next base: position 50,778,546 of record NC_135538.1, on the reverse strand, counting down.
TTACACATCACTGGTAGTTATTAAAGACCTTTCTGAGGAAACCAAATAGACCAGCTATTATACAAAACCATACGTGGCTTTGGTATAATTTAACTTCATATATAGGAGTGATGTCAAGGAGAACTGAATGTCTAAATGGACATTATCTCTCTGGCGTGTCCTAGCTTCCTAGCCACAGGAGGATATTCTGGGTATGGGCTGAGGTTGGGTTTGATGTGTTGGCTCAGTGAAGAATGTATTTTCTATCAAGGGGTGGCTCACTGATGGTTTCCACAGAATGTTTCCTCAGGTTCTATCTCTTGAGAGCTCTTTTTCTCTCAAATACTTTCTGCTTTTTCTTTCCTGGTACCGCATACTCCAATAATCCCAAGTTCCATCCCATGAAATAAGCTTTAACTACAGAGCTGGACCCATCACTCATGCTCCCAGTTCATCTGCTACCCCTAAGTACTTTGAGTTCAGTAATTTGATTTGATCACTGTTCTGTTCCCAATGTCTAGTACAATGGCAGGCACTGGGTAAAAAGTGTCTGTTGAGTGAATACATTCAAGACCCCACTCGGACTCAAGAGAGCCCCTGCTATCATTTCCTACCTAGCCTCTCTGCATCTGGACTCTCCTCTCTGGATCACAATATTGCTCAGGTCCCTGCTAGAATGTCTCCGGTGGGAAGGACTTAGCAGCCCCCCCCCCCATATTCCCCAAGTGAGAAACTGAATCCACGGAGGCCTACTCAAGTTTGTACTATTAGTGGATGGCAGAGGCAGGATTTTTAGTTTAGATTCAGTGCTCTAGTGACTAGTGCAAAAACTTCAATGGTCTTTCAGTAGGACCTAGTAAGGCCTGGTATGGAGCAGGCACTCAATAATTACTTGTTGAGTAAATGAATGGGTCTCATACATGTATGAATGAACTTCAGGTTTTCTCAAAGTGGAACCTTCTCCAAGATAAACACAATAATACCCTGGGATCCAGAATGGAGATGAGAGGAACTTCTCTCTCCTCTTGACTAAGAGGAGCAGTAGGAACACTGGACCTTTTTCCCTACAGTGCCTCTGAGCCACCTCCAGGAACCCTGGGGCATGTATGTGGACACTGCTAGAAAACCAAAGATGCAATCAAACTGACATTCTTCAGTTTTGCCCACAAAACCACCCACTATCATTCTAAACTCACTTCATCAGTCTTATCTTTCATTTCTTCTTCCTCTCACACGCAGCTTTACCAAAGCACTTGATTCCCTAGCACCGGTTCCTCTCCAGGCCTTTCCCTACTCTGTTACTTCTCTCTTACATGATCTTACCTCCATCTGCAAGAATGGAGAACCAACCTGTCTCTCAAGTCAACCCTACTATAAATCCCTCTCTGAAGTTCTTGCTCATTTCCTCCAATAAAATTAGTCTCACTCTATTTATCCTTCTACCCCAGACTTTATCACACTACCTGCTCCAAGGAAAACAGCCAACTCTTTGAGGGCAAGAACGTAGTCTGAATTCAACTTTGAACCACTGGGACCCAGCCTGGCCCCATGCCTTGCACAGAGGAAAGACTCTTGTTGCATTGAAATGGCTCGATTCTTCCCGGTTCACCTTTGTCACCAAATTACGCACATTGTGTAAGTGGCATTCCAAATCTTCCTCTAGTCTCCATAAGCTTGATGATACAGCCAGCACACACCTGCAGATCCCATTTGCTAAGGAGCAGCATAAGTCTTTTGAGTCATATTTTCAAAAGCAAACAATGGGGAGGTGAGAAAGAAGAGTTTCCCTCCCTTCACAGTTCACCTTTGTCACCAAAGTACACACATTGTGTAAGTGGCATTCCAAATCTTCCTCTAGTCTCCATAAGCTTGATGATACAGCCGGCACATACCTGCAGATCCCATTTGCTAAGGAGCAGCATAAGTCTTTTGAGTCATATTTTCAAAAGCAAACAATGGGGAGGTGAGAGAAAAAGAAGAGTTTCCCTCCCTTCACAGCTCTCCTATGGCCATGGCTGTCATGTGCAGCAGGAGGTGCACTCTGGGTGGCCTCTGCACACAAGTAACAGGAGACTTAAAATACAGTCCCGACTCCTTCCATGCTACAATATTCTCTGCAAGCCTAAAGTCAATTGTCTGAAAAATTAAAGAGCTCCAAATGGTAGGATAATACATTAAACAAGCAAGCACACAAACAAAGCCCAATTGCCAGGGACAAGGGTGGGAACTAGCAATCACAGGGTTCCCTAGGAAACCAAGCCTACTTTCTGACTGGCTATGGCCTTGCTTCCTCACTGGGGGGGGGGGGGTTAGCAAGATGCCCTGAGAAATCATGACTGACCCATCTTCCCCTTCTGTCACTTCTGCTGGCTTCACTCCAATAAGCTGGAGGGCTTCAGGCAAGGCTGTGGCTGTTTGCTGGAGTGGAAGTAAACAGCAGAGAGAAGACAGGAGAAGAGAGGAGGAGGAGGAGAGAGAAAAGAGCAAGGAGTCACTTTCCCAGCAGAAAGGAATTATTGATCACAGACAAAGAGGGTGGCAAGGTCAAACTACAAAAGCTGGCTGCTCCCTTTCATCAGCTATTTCCAGGACAAGAGGGGGTTGGAGGCTCACAGTAGAGCCAGGCACCACAAAATCAACAAGGAGCTCCTCCTTCATCAGCTGGGGGGGGGGGGGCAAGTGAGGGCTCCCGACACGGCATCCATGGGTCTGTTGTGGGCACATGGGCACAAATGTGTGAGCTGAGTCGTGCATATGGATCGATGGAGGGTAGGAGTAGCACTCACAACACCATAATCTCCATCAACCTCCAGGCAATAGTAATAGTGTTGATATCATTTCATATTATTATTACTACATTGAATCCTGCAGGCCAAGGGTACACAGTTTACGTGGGATAGAAAGAAATGAAGTAAATGCTATTGAATCATCAGTTAACTGTCCGGAGGGGGGTAAATTTTGCTTCTGTAAGATTCTCTAGAATGATGTATATATTTATAATAATGGCATCTTTCTTTTTGGTAATGAGTCTCTATCAGGTGGTCATATCACTTATGTATCTGGTAAAAGGGAAAATAAAACAAAAGCTCTGTTTTTGTAGTGCACTTGAAATATATTTTACTTGTCCTTTTAAATTAAGCTTTCTCTAGGGATCTGAATTCCAGTCTGGATAGAAATGCTGCTTTGCTATTATGCATGTGCAGCTGCTGGATGTCTCTCCCAACTATACACTACTCCCAGGACACCCAGGAAATGCACTTAGTGTCACAATGCTGCCCTGATACAGGTTAACAATGGTATTGATGAAGCCCCCAGAGTGCAGGCTGGCTACAATAACAGAATTCCAGAATCTTGGGGGCTGGATGGGATGTGAAGAATACCTAGTCCGACAGTTTTCAAGAAGCTTTTTTGAGCATCAGAACTTACTTTCTCTCTCTCTCTCTCTCCCTCCCTCCCCCCTCACACACACATACACACACACACACACACACACACACACACACTCTTGCACTCCCCCCCTCTCTCTATCTCTCACACACACACACACACACACACACACACACACACACACACACACACACACACTTGCTCTTCCAAGGCTTATGCTAAACTCAAATACAGTAGATAGGAGTTTGGTTTAAGGGGAAAAAGACAAATTCTCTCCATGGTAGCCATATACCTGGCCTACTTCTTAGTTCTGGGTAGCCTTAAGGTTCTAAGAACACAGAAAATCCCAGACCTAGTCCCCCACTCAATCCAGTACCCAAATCTTGTCCCACCACCTCATGCAGATACCTGTGCACAGACTAAGCATACACTTTCTGAAAAGAAGTAAAAGAAAAGAACATTTTGTTTTCTAACTTCAGTTATTTATGATCTAAATATAATATTCATCTACATATGAAGGACCTCACAGACTGCCAAAGAGAGATGAGATAATATTAATACTAGCCAAGCTTATGTAGGACAAGCAGCGTGCAGGTTCTCAAGGCTGCAGTGTTGGTAACTCAATGCCTTCTCTACCAAGAACATATTTTAAAATCCCTGAAGACCCTGTTTTGAACCAAAATGCATTTATGAAGTAATTACTTATTTATTCGTCCAGCTTTGATTTGTAGTCAGCGAGACTTCGGTTTAAATCCTAGCCTTCTTAAGCTTGGTATACTTGGAAAAATTCCGTAATAACATGAATAAATCCAGTAGGAGCTTTTCTTCTCTCCATTTTTGCTTTTATTTTATTTTATTTTTGGTACCAGGGATTGAACCTAGAGGGGCTTAACCACTGAGCCACACCCCCAGCCTTTTTTTGCATTTTATTTAGAGACAGGATCTAGCTGAGTTGCTTAGGCCTCACTAAGTTGCTGAGACTGGCTTTGAACTTTTGAATCTTTCTGCCTAACTCTTCCAAGTCGCTGGGAAACAGGTGTGTGCCACCATGCTGGCTGTTTTTCATTTTATCAAAACAAATCTCCTTCAAAATAATAACAAGTTCCTAGGAATAAGTCCATAAATGATATGTAAGACCTTTACACAAAAATCTATAAAACATGACATTTTAAAAAGACTAAATAAAGGGTTTGCCATGTATATGGAATGGAAGTCTCAATCTTTTTAAGATGTCAGTTTTTTGAATCTTCAATTCAATCACAAAGATAAAAAGCTAGGCTTTTTTATTTTTACTTTCCTGATGGAAATTAACAAGCAAATTCTAAGATTTTTTATGGAAATGCCAAGAAAATTTTGAATGAATAAAACAAGTCAGATATTCTAATTTATTATAGAATAATAGTAAGTAAAAGTAGTATTTATGCAAGGATTGATAAATAGACCCTAGGACAAAATAGAAGATCCAAAATCAGAATTACAAAGATGGCATTGAGGTTTGATAAATGGTGCTGGGTTCACTGGATGTTGTGGGTTGAATTGTGCTCCCCCAAAAGACGCTGAAGTCCTAACCTCCATGGCCTTTAGAATTTGACCTTATTTGAAAACAAGGCTATTGCAGATTTAAAATGAGGTTATGCTGGATTAGGATGGGCCTGAATCCAGTAAGACTACTGTCCCTAAACAAGGAAATTTAGATACAGAAAGATCCCTGGGGAAGAAAGCCACATGATGATGGAGACGAGACAGACTGCAAAACAACCAGCCACCCCCAGAAGTGAGGAAGAGACCAGGGAGGATTCTTCCTGGAACCTTTGGAGGGAGCACAGCCATGCCGACTCCTTGATTTTGGATATCCAGCCTTCAGAACTAGGAGAGAATCTTCTAGGCCACACAGTCTGTGGTTCTGTTACAACAGCCCTAGGAAATGAATACATTTCGTATCCAAATAAAAAAAAAAAAACTTAATTTCTACCTTACACCATGCAAAAATCAGTTCCAGATGGGCAATGGAACTAAATGTGAAAACTAAAATAATAAAACTTTAATGACCCGGGTTCGAACCTCAGCACCACATAAAAAAATAAAATGCATTGTATTGTGTCCATCTACACCAAAAAAATAAATATTAAAAAAAGAAGAAAACAACACATAGAATACCTTCATAACTCATAATAGGCCAAGATTCTTGAAAGGATACAAACAAGTGTTGATCATGAAATAAAAATACATTGATCTGGACTACACTAAAATTAAGAATGTCTTCATCCACTGACACCAACAGAACAAAAGGTGAGACAAGAGTGGATATGGTAATGGCAATACTTGTATCTGACAGCTCCTATGACCCAACAAGGAAAGCAAACAATCCAATAAAGAAATGATAAACATTGTCAATCAATGGAAGAGTAACTGATGTGATACAGCAATCTGTATACGGGGTAAAATTGGGAGTTCATAACCCACTTGAATCAAACTGTGAAATATGATGTATTAAGAACTATGTAATGTTTTGAACGACCAACAATAAAAAAAAAAAAAAAGAAATGATAAACAGTCAAGAAGACCAAACAAGAAATGGCCAATAAGCATTAAAAAGTATTCTAGCTCAGTCACAAACTGGCAGCGGGCACAAAAGTTGAGCATACACAGATCCTGTGGCCCAGGACCTTGCCACCCTGAAGTCTATCCCATAGAAATATTACATACGCTCATCCACCAACGTGTCCAAGAATGCTCTCAACAGTACTACTAGGAGTTTCCCCCAAATGGAAAGACTCAAAAGCCCCCCAACAATACTAGGACTAAATGAATTTGATTTATTATACCATATCATACTATACAGCAGCGAAAATGAATAAACTGTAGCTTATAAGAACGTGAGTTTTATTTACATAAAATTTATAATAAATTAAATCAACCTTAGTTGTTAAAAAAGCATGCTGCTAGGTACCCTTGGTGGAAGCTGGGTGGAAAGGAAGAGGGAAAGGAAAAGAATATGAGGGGACTTCTGGTGTTTGAGTGATATTTCTCCACCTGGGATGCTGCGTACAAAGGACTGTTCACTTTATGAAAAATTCATTATCAGAGCTTAACAATTTGCGTACTTTTTTTGTTGTTGTATGAATGCTATACTTCAGTTTTTAAAAAAAATCTCAGAAATGAAAGCTTGGGGTTAATCCAGTGACATCAGAAACAAAACAGAGCTCTTAGAAGTACTGAAAGCAAAAGAGCACAGCAATTTAATTTAAGCAAGATAATTCAAAAATTTGCTGCACTAAAAGCTTAAAAGTGCCATTTCATTAAATTGTGTTTTTTATTCATTTAAGATGACTGTCATGCCAAAGCTATTTTATTATTATATGTTAGGATGGAATGAAGCAAACAGTTTCAAAATAAAATAACCACATCATTTTAATTTTATCTTTCTGGTTTCTTAAAGTGAAGATCTGGATATTTAAGCCCAATCTTTTCTTAAACATCAGAGACAGTTTCCTGGGACTTTGATTTACAGTTTGCAACATCCCTAGAAGGGAAAGCCCTGGGAAAAGGTGGCTTGTCTCTGGCACAGAGCAGACACTTAACAGTTCCCTTCCAGAGATCAGCTCATTCTTGCCTTTGTAGACTTGCTGTGGATAAATGGAGGGTTTCAATTAGACAGTCTGAAATTCAGAAAATGACTCCCAGAACACCATTCCTGCCTTTGTGAATGTCCAGATTCTTCAAATGCCCACTCTGGAATACGCATGCTCAGGAGATCAGGCCAGAGTCCTGGCCTACCACTCACAGAGGCAGGGGGATTCTGTCCTTTGATGTTGGGGACAACTTGACCTCCGTCTTCTGCCAGTCATTCTTCTGATTCTGGTTACACATTATCATTACACACTTATATGACACAGCTGCTCTAGTGGCCACTGAAATGAATCCCTTGGTTAGTAGGTACAGCAGGGTCAGACTGGCTTTCTCAGGTAGCTTTATTTCAGGACCCTCTGGTAAGGGACATTCACCTGGGCAGTTAGACCAGCAACCTAACTCGGTAGGCAGCTCCCACAGGGAGCGAGAGAGCCACGCACATAGGGCCTGCATTCTGGGCTGGGAGAGGAACTGTAAAGGACTCTGGAGGATATGAAGTTCCAAAGGAGGAAACCTTACTCCGCTCACTCGGCCTTGGAATTCAGCTGCTTTCCCACACCGACTGTGAGGGATGCTGGGCCATTCTTTGGTCATTCAATTTCCCTAAACATTAGCTTCCCAAAGAAGACCCCATCTTGGACTCAAGCTCTGTCTATTCCTGTACAGAATTTCCAATGCTAACTCTACTCCTAATTGCACCATCTGACAAAGATTATGTGGGTCCTTTAAGAGGATTTTTCCCTTTCCCCAGTTAGAGATCTGTCTAGTAATAAAATAACATTTGCTTTTTAAATGATTTTTATCATGAGTGCCACAGAGATTTTCCTCTAAAAGTACAGATAAATCACACGAGTCAAATATGATATTCAGTGAAGTCTAAATACAGACAGAGGAAAGTCACCCAGTTGGGTTTCCTGAGAGCCTTTTAGCTAGATGGCTGAGCTCTGCCATCAAGAGCAGAGGTCATGAAAGAAAGCCTGTGGGTCAGATCTGGCCTGCTGCCTGCTTTTAAATAGCCCATGCATTAAGAATGATTTTTTTACATTTTTAAATGGTTAAAAACAAATTAAAAAATATTTTGTGACACATGGAAGTTATATGACATTCAAATTGAGTATCCATAAATGAGGTTTTATTGACACACAGCCATACCCATTTTTTTTTAAGTATTATCGATGGCTGATTTCATATGATAATAGCAGAATTATCTCACTAGACTGTGAGGCCGGCAAAGATGAAAATATTTACTATCTGGTCCACCCCAAGCTAAGGTGATTCCTGTGTTTGCAGAAGGCTGTCTACTTTTGTCTTCTTAGATTTGTGCCTCTGTAGCTGTCTCCTCAGTCAGTCACAGGCCAGACCCTAATGCTGGGGCAGGGTAATACAGGTTGAGTATCACTCAACCTATGGTCTGTCATCAGTTTAGAGGGTTGCAAGGTTCAACATAGTTGGTTGTGCCCAGAATTTTCTGTAATGAAACAAGACAAAAATATCAAAGGTGCTATTGGGGTTGAATTATATCACCCCCCACCACCCTGCCGTATTTGTATGCTGAAGCTCAAACCCCAGTACACCTTAGAATCTGACTATACTTTAAGTTCCCTTAAAAATAGTTTTGAAGAGGAAATGAAATTAAAATGAGGTCATGAGAGTGGGCCCCGATCCAATACAAGTGATGTCCTTGAGTGAGGAGGAAATCTGGACACAGACAACACAAAGGGAAGGTCACATGAAGACACAGGGAGGAGAAAGCCACTTGCAGACTAAGGAGAGAATCCTCAGAAGAAACCAACCAAGCCAACACATTGATCTCAGATGTCCAGTGTCCACAACTGTGAGGAAATAAATTTCTGTTGTTTAAGTCACCCAGTCTTGATATTTTGCTATGGCTGTCCTAGAAAACTAACATAGGCATTCACATAGCATTATTTTATGGGAAGAAAAAAAAAACTTTTTTCAATCATGCATGTGTTATGACAGACTTGTAATATAAAAATGTATTAAATTCTGTGTGTCACACCAAAATAAATTGAAGAATACTGTACTGAAGGGAACAACATAAATATTTGTTAGCAAAATTATTAAGAAGGATATTCTCACTGAACCCTAAAAAAGAGGAGAGGAAAAGAACACTTGTTGAATATATTAGGTCTTTTTCCCCCTGGTAATGGAGGGTAGGACCCAGGGCCTCACACGTGTTAGGCAAGTGTTCTACCACTGAGCCACACCCCAGCCCCATGTTAGCACTTTGCATACAGCATTTCATTTATTCCTGACAGTAATCCTATGTGATGAGCCATGTTTCATGATAAAGAAACTAAACTACAAAGGTTAAATAAGTTATTCAAGTGATAGAGCCACGTATATCTTCCTCCAAAAGCTTACACTTTATTTCATATCATGAATCAATTTCTATTTCCATGAACCTGAGAATAGGTTGTATTAGACAATGAAAGAAAACATTTATAAGTAATATTTAGTTAATGTTTACCGGATACTTAAAGTGAGCCAGGTTCTGTGCTGGATTTCACATTAATGACCTTGCTCTATCCTTATTCACAACATAAAGAAATAGGTTCAACCTATTTTTCAGCTGAAGAAGTGAATCTAGAAGAAATTAATTAACTTGCCCAAGATTTGAAAGCTAGTGAGTTGCAGAGCTATGATTTGAATCCCCACTAGTCTGATATTTGCACTATACCTCCTGCCCACCACAAACTCTTTGAATTGACTGTATTTATTGCCTGTCTGAGTATACAACTGTTCAACTGGTAGTCTCTACTTGAAGAAAAAAAATGTCTATTTTTTTATTCATACATCCAATAAGTACTAACTATGTGCCAGACCTTCTTCTGAGAGCTGGGGAATACAATGGTGAACAAAACAGAAATCTCCCCATCATGGTGATCACATGGATAAAAAAATGGTTAGTGATGGAACTATATTATGTAGATGAAAATCAGCTCCTGGGTAAGGGTAGTGACAAGTAAGATCCAGGTGTGTTGAAGGGACAGGCCAAAGAAATTGCAGAAATTATAGAAAACAGAGGAAGGTGGTAAGAAATTTCTGCTAATTTTATATAATATCCCTTGTATTTGGGTTTACCTATCATGTGGTCATGTCTTGTCTCCAAGTTACCCAGAAATTTCTCAAAGGCAGAGCCTAGTTTATGTGTTTAAATTAGGTGCTTGATATAGTGTACAGTAGTTTTACTTTACATTTTTAAAAAAGTTGTTTTCAAGAGGAATGTAGAAGTTATTTGGAGCCTATCAGATTAATGGCAAAAGTTGGATAATTCTTGGGAAGTCCCAATAGAGGAGGATAGATCTTGCTCCATGGTATCAAAGATACAAACAATGAAATAATCATTTAACTAGAATTATTTTAGTTAAGTCAAATGAGATACAACTATAGTGCTTAAGAAATCAAAAGGAGTGCCCAGTTACAAAACCATGAGAGAAAGTTAGACTGTTAAAAGAAAACCAGAACATAAACATGAATTTCAACATGCCTGTGAAAAAGATATTTTTTTCCTAACGATTCTTTGCTTTTAATTTTATTTAGGATTCTTTTTTATATGTAGAAGGCTTACATTTTACTTAGTCAAGTCTATTAATCCTTCCATCGAGATACAATCAGAGGGGGCTTGGGATGTGGCTCAGTGGTAGAGTACTTGCCTAGCATGTACAAGGCTCTGGGTTCAATTACTAGCACCAATAATAATAATAAAAAAAGTACAATCAGAGAAGCAAATACTTTGATACCAGAATATTTACCACAGGGTTATTTATAATATTAACTATGAGAATATTTATTTGCATAATAATAAAATGATAAATGGCTAGATTTCTCTGTTCTCACAATGGAAAACTTCATAGCTACTATCTAATCACATCAGAAAATTAGCACAATTTAATATTAAATGAAAGACACAAAAATCACAATCACATAACACATATAATATATATGTAAACCCACAAAAGAGGGAAAATATATCATGACATTATACTCTCAAGGTGTAACCAAGAGATATTCTTTTTCCTTCTTTATAGTGCACCACATTTTCTACAATGAAAACTTTAAAGTCAGAAGAAGAATACATATATATATTATATACAAAAGAGAAGGTATACCTATGGTACCTCTACTGTGCATCTGTGATTTGCTGAGGACTTGGCCACAGAGGCCTCTGATGACCTTACCATGAGTGGCAAATTCAGGCAATGCTATTTTAAAATATGTGTTTCTAAACTCACTTGCAAAGATCTTTCAAAATAGATTCAACAGTGGCCAAGGGCAGTCATCAGGACAAAATAATAAATTATAATGAGTTCTTTGGCTGCAACAATACAGTCACTTAACAAATATTTACTGAGTATTTGTCATGTTCCAGGCACCTTGTTAGGTACCAGAGGGCCAAATTAGGTCTCTGGGAACAGATGACCTATGGGGCTGACATTGGTTCTATGCTTCTGGACCTCAGCAAAAATGCAGCAGAAGGCAGGGCTGGGCAATGGGGTGGCTCCACCCTCAGTTCATCCTCCCCCCAGGCTGGGCTTTGGGCTCTGACCCTCTCTGGAAATGTGGCCCTGAGAAAGGCTGGCTTCACCTCTCTGGCTCCAGCTACCTTATTTGTAAAACCAGGATAATCCTGACCCAGTTTGAAGCACTGTGGGGAAGAATAAGTGTAAAGTATTCCAGGCTTGTTTTTAATCTTTCCAGTGCCAGATGGATTCTCCATGTTAATAGGCAGTGCTGCTTCCTTCCTTTGGAAAATGTGTATTTATTCTTTAAGAACAAATAAAGGGTTGGAAATGAGGTTCTGTGATTAAAGGGAGGTTTTATCTTTTTCTTCCACAGAACATCCTGATTCACAGTTACAGAAATGAATATACACCATCACAAGCCCCCCACTCCCCCCAAAAAAAGGTATAAAGAGAGTTCAAGTTTCCGAGAAGTTCAGTAACATTTCAAGGGCAAAACTAGGCAAGAGGCAGACAGTCATTAGGGAACTAATTCCATCACGATCAGCACTGCAAAAATCTATAAAATTAACTCACAGTTTTCCCTTTCTTTCATTTAGGAAAGGTAATTTTTTAAAAAGCAACATTTGAAAGCAAGTTTTATAAAACTTACCATTTCTAAGAAGAGATCTAAGGAGCACTGAAAGGATATCAACCATTATGTCCAAATCAGACTTTAATGTGCAAATATCTCCTCTTCCCTCCCAGACTGAGCTCATTTTCCAAACATTGGGAATATCAGTACAAATTAATGCCTTGTTACAGACAGAAGAGGGAGTGGAGAGGGCTGGGGGAGCTCAGAGACCTGAAGATGAGGTGTGCTAGGGAGATCTTCCCCTTGTTGGCTTTTAAGAAGGGCAAGTGACTGAACAAACACACACCTGTCACAGCTCCAACTCCCAGGGGTCCCAACTGATGGAGAAGATTAAGGATATTTTCTAGATACACAAATCTGTTTCTACAATATCTTCAGGTTCTTTGTAGTCCTGCCACAGCTAGGATTGGTAAATTGAATTGTTCAGACAACTTCACAGATACCTGATCTAGAATCCCCCACCCCTCAATTCTTACTTTGTGATGGTATGGGAATAACCACCCAGGCCCAAGCCTGTTTACTTGGCTCTGCCTTGTGGGTGGCAATGGATTTGATTCTCATGCTGGGGCTCCTGCGCCTTCTCCACCCACTACACCCTTGTTACTTCTGAGCCTCCCAAATGCTCCAGCCCCCCATCCCCCAGCACGAATGTGCAGGAGCAGCAGTCACAGCAGCACTCCAACACTGATACCTGATTAAATATGAACAAACCTCACAACTTCTGACCCGGTTGGGGCAGTACTGCACGAATGGCCACAGTGCAGGCTAATGTTCTGAAGGACATGATGAGTGTGTTATGAAAGACTCAGTCAGTGCTCTACTCTTTAAAAGGGAGTTGTAAAAATTATCTTTAAAATGCTTGTTGATGCCCTGTGGGTATGAGTCACTTTGTGAAGCAGGATCAAAATGGGTCCTCTTATTATGGGTTTCTGCCAGCTCTTTGATTCTAAACAACTTTATTAATGTTAATAGGAGTTATGCACACATCAATGAGAAAATAAATTCCTTGGGTTTAGGGGAGCTTCAATTAATGATCTGTAATAAGCTACGTAAAATGCTTTTTAATTTTCTTTCAAGTAATGATATACTACCCTGGAAGAGCTGAAAATTAGGCACAGGTCTCAGCCCAGGGTAGGAAAGGCCCGGGGGGGGGGGGGGAATGGGATGACAAGGCTCTCTGGCTCTTTGGAGCAGTGCAAGGAGGTCCTAGTTGTCACTGGTGGGAGTGCAGGCGGGTGGAAGTGGGGGGGGGGGCATACAAATTGCCGAAGGGAAGACAAATGTGATGAAGGGAGAAGGAAATACACAGAGTGAGATTGACGCAGAAGGAATTTACTATCATCTAAAACAGGGACAACTGCAACCGGGCTTCCCAAGTCTGTCACAGCATTGTTCCATTGCTTCCGAGCATAAGTTAATGCCTCACTGACTTCCAAAAATACCAAGATGAAATGAGGATTTAAGTTGCAAGGATGATGCAGCAGAATTCCTGATGAACAGGTTATTTTGCAGTGGCACAGAGCTTGTCTTCAACTTCTGGAAACCCAGCTTTCAATTTAACCCTCTCCTGCCCAGGCCTGCGATTCTCTCCTCAAGGCTTCTCATGGGAAATGAAATGCCAGATCACTGGTATCCTCTGAGGACAATGAGTGGGATCCGTGGGGGCTGCTGCAAGAGACAAGCATTAAGGGGCAAAGGCCTAAATTCCATGATTTGAAAGAGAATAGGTCAAAAATCTCAAAAATCCTTACTTAATCTCCTTAAGCTTCCTTACATTTGGTCCTCATGCTTAACAGATAGTAGAAAGAACTCTTTCAACAAATAACAAGATACCCAACATTAAGGAGAAGACATTCAGTGACAGATGTGAGGAGATGTCTGCACAGAGCTGCTGAGAGCCTGGTTTCACTCCCAAGAGATCTGGAAACACGGCCTGCACCACTGACAATGCTGCAAGTGTTCAAGTAGTCCTCCAACCTCTGGTGGCAGGGGGGACGTCCTTTGGCTCAGTGGTCATCTTCTACTTGGCAGATTTTGGAGCACTTTGGGTCTAAAGGGGTTTTGCATTTAAGCATTGTAATGTAAGCCATTTCCATTACAATCAAGGCAGGGCTTCATCACTGTACATTTTTTCAAGGGAGTTTTCCATTTTTCCTGTAACCCTTGCTTTGTCACCATGAAGCAGAACAAATGGTTAATTCTTAGGACACGTATAGCAGTAAATGAACAATCATACATGGGAAAAAATTGTTGGTTGAGGAAATAATTGATTGGGTAATGCTGGAATTTCAAAATTCAACAAGAACTTCCATACTAGTCACCGACATATCTGGGAATACATTATTCACTTTGAATTATCAGTAGCTGGGAAGTCTCTCCAATGGTCCAGATCACATTAGAAAAACATGAGCCAATTATAGAAAATAGCAAGTGCATCTAAGACTAGGAGATAAATGGTGCCTGTTTTTGGATCCTTCCTCTCACTTTCATTGGTACTAGAGAAACATACAAGTGTTCTGGAGACAATATGTCTATGAGTAGCCTTTGAGAAAAGAGTTTTGTTTCTTGCCTGTCATGAATTTGTTGGGCCCAGGAGAAGATCTCTGTGTGACTGAACAGAGTCTCAGATACTGGGCAGGTGACAATGAAGATACCAGAGAAGACACTAAGATAAGGCGCCATCCCAACATTCAAAACGTTTGGGGGTATGCGGCAGATAAGCTAAGTTAGTTGACACATCCCAAGTTTCAACTAGGAATGCAATATTTAACCACTGACCACTTACCAAGATGGATATAGAGTGCGTCTTGAAGAAACTGGGGTAAAACATCTGGATTTCTCAATCAGATATGTTTTTCTTGGCTAGGAAATCATAAAATCTGGTGCCAGAACATGACCAGGATCCAGCTGCAGTTCTGAGAATGATGGAAATCAGCAGGCTTGCTGTTTATCCACTTTTCTCTAGTAAAAAGGACCCACCGGC
Source organism: Urocitellus parryii (assembly GCF_045843805.1). NCBI lineage: Eukaryota > Metazoa > Chordata > Mammalia > Rodentia > Sciuridae > Urocitellus > Urocitellus parryii. The sequence continues at coordinate 50,763,449 of NC_135538.1, read as the reverse complement.
TTGGGGACTGTTCACAGGCTCCTCCATCTGCCTCAGAACAGCTGCTCCTCACTAGGCTGTTACCAGGGCATGCTGCTTCTTCAATCTGAACACAGTTTCGGGCTAATTGATAATATATTTTTAAATTTCCTAAATCAGAGGCCTGTCAGATATACAACATTTATTTGTTTCCTCAAAAAGTATTAATTCAAACACTTTAAACATTTGGGCTTCATTTAAAAGAATTTTTTTTTTTGAACTGTGCTAATTTTATGACTTGACTCTGGAAGTGAGATTTTTCCTTATAATTTTTTTTTTTTTAAATCAAGAGATAACATTAATAAATGTCCAAAAGGGTTTCTTATTCTCAAGCCACTGAGTTGAGTGGTAAATGAGATTTACCTCAAGGTAAGTCATGAGGCCAATCAGATCCTGGTCAGTTTGATTCATCGTATGTCCTCAGCTTTTTAGTTTCATATTCTCTAACCTATAAAGAGGAGTCAAGTATGAAAATTATTAAGGTCACTGAAGGAAGTGGCCCACTTCGTAATGTTTTGAGACAGTGACTCCTGGGGATAGGTAGGGAAAACCACCAAGTTGAGCAATATAAGGACCCTGAACAACATGGTGTCCTTACCTATGGCTTTGACTATCTAATGCTTAAGACTATCACTCCTGAGATATAAAAGAAACAACTTGTCGAGGATACCTTCATTTCTGTAGCCAACAGTGCATATGAAGAAGTAATCTGTGGGAGACAGATGCACACAGAGTTTCAGCTTCCCAAAGAAACCATGATGCGATTATAAGAATATTTTGCTTTCCAAGGAAATACCAGGAAATATCCATCAAGTCGGGAACAGAGCAAACCACATGAAAGGAGAACAAGAAAAGCATCCTCCTTCCGAGAAATAACCTTTTCCCCTCCAAATAGTTTCCCACATGCTAATTTACTGGGGGGATAAGACAGTGTGAATACAGCCACTGGTTTCACTGACGTGTCTTCTCATTCTCAGATCCACAGTTTATGTTGAAAACTGCTAAAGTAAACCAAACAAACTATAAGAGAACATTTCATTCCTGTGAATTTAAAAGCCAAGAAGAGACATCATGGTCCTGAAAGTAGGATTCAGGGACAATAGAGCAAAGTCATGCCTTGGAGAACAGCCACATCTCTGGCCACCAAGAAACTCTCAGCCCTGGAGAAACTGGACAAAAACCTCTTCCTGAGAAGAGCGTCTTCCTTTACTTTCTTGTCTTCTCCACAGGGATCTGCTGGGGTCTCTGGGAGTTCAAAAAGAATGACTGCTCGATTACATTCCTGTTCCAGACAGGAATGGGATACTACATGGCCAAAATATATATTTTAAAGCCAGAAGATAGCAAAACTTGAGGCTTCTCTTTCATTCTACCAAGCAGCTAGGTTTGGGAAACAGACATGTTGTGCCTTGTATTACATCCAGTGCAACGAGGGACCTAACCTTCATGTTTTGTTCCAGCCTTTGCTAACTGGATGTAAAATACCCAGCCTCTGGGTAATAAGGGGCTACCCAGGCAGCACTTACACCACCAGAAACGGAAATGAGGGCCATGACTCATAAGCAGAACATGGCCCTGCCCACATGGTGCTGAAGTGCTGTGTGGAAACTCGGGAGGATTCCGATAAGAACCCGCTGTGTCAGCACCACCCTGGAGAAGGACTCTGTGAAGACTTGAGAAACCCTGATTCTGCTCCACGCTTCGCTGGTCATTCTTCCTGTGGCTTGAATGGTCACACAGCTCCATCAGTCCTCAGCTTCCTTAGAAAACAAAGGCTGGGCCAAGTGATTCCCATGGCCAGCCTTCACTCTAACCCCAGGGTTAACCTCCAGGAGTGTCTTGCAACCTTCCTTAGTCCACCTGAAGGGCCTCTCAGAGTGACCTCTCCTCAGTCCTGTGCCCTCTCTGCCACCCGACACACCACCTGGCAGTTTGATCCTCCAATGCAACCTCAATGAGTGGTCAAGGGGTAAGAAGACTAGCTTTGAATGCTTCTTTCTCACTAACTAAGAGACTGTCCACCACCTTCCCTACTAGCCTTGGTTTCCCATCACTGAAGTTTCTGCAGAACTGCCAAATGTCAGGGACTCCAGCACTGTGAACCCAGTTGTCTCAATCACCAGATAAAATTCAGGATGTTGGGTTAAATTTAAATTTCAGATAAATAATTTGGGACACACTTATATTTAAAAATGATTCAAGGCTGATCTGAAATTCAAATTTAACTGGGCAACCTTTTTGTTGTTGTTGTTAAATCTGGAGACCCTGCACATGATAAATGCTGCTGTTTTGGGTGTTGGTACCCTAACCCTAACCCTGTCTCACCTAGCCAGTCTTTATACAGAATCAAACCACCACTTTGACTCCTGGGTCTTAGGAGCAAAGGTCTATGGGGTTCAAGTTCTTTCTTCTTAATCCTCCTCATCCTACCTCTGCCCCTTTCTACTCCTCCTATTGGGGGTCCCCTCCTCCCCTGATTGTCTATTGACCACCTTTCCAACCACAGGCTCCATACCTTGGCCGATGGAATCAATGCATGACACATGTCACTCATCACTTGATGAGTCATCAACCCACTCTGAAGCAACTGCCTTTTTTTAAAAGGTCATTTGCAGCCTCAAATTAAAATGATCAAATTACAGGCCTTCTAAAAATTGAAGTGAAAAGAGATGTAGGCTGTGTGAACAAAAGGCCTTGGGGGTGGGGCAGCTGGTACCACTGTGGGAGTTGGCTCTCACCATGGTTCCCTAAAGCATTCCTGCTCCTAAGGAACCTTAGCATCTGCATCTCATTTACATTGTGGAAAACACAAAGCCTGATTCGACTTTCTCCTTTTTGACTGGCTTTGAACCCGCGATCCTCCTGCCTCATCAGTATCCTCTGGGCTGGTCAAGTGGATTCTCTGCAGGTCCAGCACTGCTCTCCTGGAAGGACTTGTCCCTCAGACCTTCTATCCAGGGTGATCCTTTCCCTTAATATCTACAACCCATTAGCTAAACGCACTCCACCAAACCACCAAAAGGAAGAGACTTAAAATGAATGAAATGGCAAAGCAGAATAAAATAGTTACTATCTTTCTTAAGCAATTAGTCCTCAGCAGAGTGACCTTCCCTTGAACTTCCTGGCCCACTACTGAAGGTGAGTTATTACTACGTTGGGACTGTGAAATTCAGTTTTACAATTGTGCACATACTCTGCAGGGTAGCTGGAGACACCAGGGGGTTTGTCCCACTGACTCAGCTGGATACATCTGCCAATTATCTTTATATCTTTGCTCTGAGATTAGGATGTATTTTTTTTTAAAGATAATAATAAAGCGCTAGTGGGGATGGGGAGGGTCTGGGAGACAGGGAGTGACACTCTCTGAGAATGTCACATGCCCTAAGAGTTTTACATTCTCATTTAATCCTCCCAATAGTCCAAGGAGAAGGGACCCCTTGGTCCAAGCAGAATTTGAGCCTGTGTTTCTAGGTCACTATGCCCACTGTCTACCATGCCCCATTTGTTCCATCCAGGCTACTGAGCCCTGATTTCCCCTGGGACAGTGCAAGGCTGATGCTTCCCCAGGCGTGCTCACTCACAGATACAGACTACGCATTTCATGGGCCTATAACAAGGGCTCTACTGAAGAGATTTATTTTAACAGAGGACTTATTTATAACTTTTTTTTTTGCAAGAAAACAGTGTCCATTATTGAGATAATTACATTTCATATCTTGAGATACACTTTGGTAGTCTACAAGAATGTCTTCTTAGCAGATGATGGTGAGGAACTTCGCAGCAAGGCAGATGCTGACTGGGCTTTGCTCCTGGACAACAGGAAGCAGTATCTTCTCTTCAAAAATCTTGCCAGTGAGCCAGAGGAGTCCCATCCCTCCTGCTATGTATCACTTCAATGTTGTTTACAGGGAGTTGAAAGAGCAATTATTCCCATTTTTCTCAAAGTAACTTTATTTACTTTTTGCATTACGTTTGTAGAATAATTCTTATTTATAACCAGAAGGTATGTCTCTTGATCACTCACTCACTCATCCCCAGGTAACATTAACCACATGGCACAAAAAAGCAGGATCTAATGCCCTTAATTAGTTTTTGTTCAGAATGCTAGTCACAACGCTAGTGATGTCTAGTGACTTACAAGATCAATGGTTGCAAGGACCTTAGAGCCATCTAAGTGGCCCCAAGTCCAGAAGCCTGCATATTCACCACCTCTGCAGGGGATTTTGGAACACCCCCATGTTTAAGAACAATACTGATACAGAACACATTGCTGTTGAATTTGATGTCAGAGGTCAGTCCCTCTGGAACCAGTTAGCTTTGCTGTACCCTCTAGCCATCAAGGTACCAATAGGAGAGAGGTGTCACCTTCAAATTGTGATAACTTGAGGAGAACTTAACAAAGGGGTAATTACAATGAAATGAGCAGGGGAAAGGAAAACTACAAGGCCTTGAGTGGTCTAGTAATGGGGGGAAGAAGGTAGAGGAAGGCTTTTATTACTTACTGAGACCTGAAGGGAGAGGTGAGGGAGCAGACTCCTTTAGTCTGGGACAAAAAGACTGGTGGACAGGACTGCCCTATGAGTCACTATGGGTTGCTGCTCATCAGGAAAGACCCCACAGGGAATAAATACCCTGATCTCATTCTCTTCCGTCTCTCCAATTTCTGGGTGAGCCCCTTGCTAAATCCAACTAGAAACCAGAGGTGAAGGAGCCCACTGAGGTAGAACATGGAAGTTGCTTTGTTGGGGCCCAGAGACTAGTAGAGAAGGGTGGAGAGTATGGAGAAGACAGCTGAGAGAAAACCTAGAAAGAAAATACACCAGGGAGTGTGGAACCCACCATCACCACAGAGAAAGGCATTCCCCCGAACAACTGAGATGTACCACTCCCGCTCAAAGCAACTGATGCTACAGTTAACTATGATTTCAAAAGGGCACAATTTTGCCCAAGCAAAGGCGCATTTCAAAGGTAAATTCACAAGTTACTCATCAAATACTTACGGGGCAACTATTCTGTGAAAGAAATAATATTTTACTTTAGCCATGTAGAAAAGGTCTTGGTGTATTTTAGGTTTAGACTCAATAGGGCTACCACTGAGGAAAGTGTTTTATGAAGCCCCTGCTGCTATTTTTTTTTTCTAAAAGAAGCAAAAATAAATATATTATGGAAAAGGAGAATATCTGATTTTGAAGTGGAAAAGTAATAAGCTTCAACTACATGCAGAGACCACAGCACAAGTGACCACTGTTTTCTTTTTAATATGTATGTTTTTCCCGTTAGGTTTTCCCTCTGTCTTAGCAGACAAATGCATAATGTGCGTCCAGGTGGCCTGAAATAAATGGGCTAAGGGATAGACTTATCTTTCAATTTTCATCACACTAACATTAGTTCTACACATCATGTTTGATGGGCATTCTTTATAGTCGCCTTCAGTGGGTATCCCATGAGACCTTTAAGTTTCTCTGTATGTGTGTTTCTTCTCACTGGTGTAAGTGAAGGAAGCAGTCTCCCGAATTCCCTAAATTGGCTGTGTGGCACCTGGTGGCACAGAGAATGGTGTGTGCTTCCACGGATACCTTAGGTGATGTCAGAGGCATTCAGAGGGGGAACTAAATAACCTAAAGCCATAATATGAGAGCCTGTGGCTTTTTCAAAACTTTTCACTTTCTTGAACATCAAAGTCTCAGGTGGATGGTGGCATGCCAAGGACACCCCTCTGTAATACTGGCTGCCTCCCTCATCAGAGAGGCATGGATTTAGACTTAGGATCTTCTACAGGCAAGAGCATCTCTTATTTTCACTGACTGGTTTTAATATCTCTCAAATGATATTTTTCCACTTGAGGTGGTCATGTATCGTCTTCTAAAATATCAAATTTAGTAGAAAAAATTCAAGGGAAAAACATAAATAACATAGGTGGCCCATGTGGTGTACAAATGACAACAGTTTGGGAAATCTGACGTAATGCTAAGCATACCCCATGAATCAGAGACATCTAGGTTTTAGTTCTAATTGCCACTGAATAGGCAATAATTACTACTTTTATTGCCTTATAAAGAAACAATTCTTTCATTGAAAGTAGTCGCTCTTATGGTCACAGAGCTGCAGCTCAAAGAAAGTAAAATAATTTGTAATCTGAATCCTCTCTTGTTCATAACATAACAGAGTTGCCTGTGATAAGTGACTAAAATTAATGTCTCAAGATTTATATTAATAGTAGGATGAAAACCAGGGGATCAAAGTTATGAAGGGAGAGGAGAAGAAGCTAAATGCCACTCTCCTTGTTCACTAGCATCAGGACTAACAAGTGGGCCTTTGGTTGTCACTGGAATGTGAAGAGAAAGAGAAAGAAAACCTCTGATTCACATAAGGCCTTCATTGAGAGTATTACAAGGCCATCGGCAGAATTGAATTACAAAAGCAATCTGTCATGGTATGTGAATCCTTTTGATGTTGGTCTGGTAAAAATACTGCATATTCTGTGGTGCTGAGCTGGGAAAACACGTGAAATGTGAATCTCTGAAATTTTTGTTCAGTTGTTCCATTCTAAGTCACCCTAAACTCCAAATTTTAACCTCTTAAAAAAATTTACATTCATGCTCATATTCCTGTCACATTAAGATCTCAGGAAACACTAGCTTAACCAATGCATGGGGTCTTTTCTTCTCAAGGCGAGTGTGAAGAAGCCCAGGGACTGGGTGCACTCACACCCACTTCCATGCACACTTGCACACCCTTGCTTGCTCCCCCTGCTCCCAAGTCCAAACCCACCCTGTGGGTAGAGTCAGAAAGGAATGCTGCCGGGCCCACTCCAGGAAGAGGTGTTTGAAACAGTGCTCTGTCCTCCACGACCCTCATTTATGCTCCTGCTTTGTTAAATCCCACATCTCAGCAGACCTCACTATGGAGCTGGGGGCCCTTTTCCTATACACTGTCTGTTCTGTCTGTTGTTTACTTGTTTAAAAAATATTTCTACAATGCATCCATTGTTTTCCATTCACTATATAATTGCACGATACATTGGCAAGCAACGATTCGTCCATGAACAAAAGTGTGTTTACCAAAGAATAACTGGAGTTGTTTGGCACTGGGAGCAGGCCTTGCCCAGCACCAGCTGATGTATGTTATAAACATGGCTGTCCGTGGCCTTCTGGCCTTGTTGAACACACAAGTAGTCAGTAGTTGATAATCTTAGGCCCTCAGTTTTAGCCACACAAGATAGAGGGATGCTTTTTTTATGATGTATAATTTCTTGAGACTTATTAAGTTGCTAAAATGATAGGAAATAAACTTTGATTTCACTTAAGTCATATAGATTCAAAAGGTTTTAAACCTGTCCTAATAGACAGTAGCTGATCTGGGGAGGTGTTCATAAAACACAGTGTTCATAACACATGTATTGCCATTACTGGACAATATGGGTCAAACTGCTTCTGTGCTTTTTAACAGAATATAGCTTCACAAAGAGACTTGTTTGAGGACAAAAGGAAGACCAGGGCGCCAGGAAACACAGTCTCTCAAAGCACATCTATACTATATATTCTGTGTGTCACTGTTTCACCCTTATCCCCTTCAAAGGGAATCTGTTCTGCTTATAGCTTAACAGCAGGTCATGTGAATACAGCTTGCCCACTACAAGATTGGACAGGGGTGAAAAACTGACCCAAGAAAGGCTCACCCCTCTGCTGGATAGGAACCCACAAGTTGTGTAGCTTGGCTTAAAAAGAAAAATCAAACCAATCAGATTGCTCTGATTAGAATTAGAAATTAATTAAATAGAATTAGAAAATGGAGAGGCTGATACTAGTAAGCTGTGGGTTGCTAAATTAATAATCGACTTGGGTACCATAGGGTCCATTTGGGGGCAAGCAGAGGAAGCTGCTCTGAAGAATGGAGTAGACAGAGGACACAGAGACCATAGATTTAGACTGGGAGAGACAGAGACCTAGACCAGAAGAGTAGGCTCTGTTCTGAATGGCTTTTTGGCTCCCAAGAGGGCTGCTATTTCCTGTTCTTAAATTCTCTGAGATCTCTCCATTTAAGAGTAAACTCTCTTCACCGGAGGCATCTCTAACAGGTCTCTGTTTTTGCAACTGAGAACAAGTTCTAAAGATGTTAATGACCCACAGAGGTTCTATGGGCTGACCTGAGGCACTCATGATTATAGAGAAAATGTCCGCAGTGCTATGAAATAACACTAAGGGGAAGAAGACTTGCAAGTCTTTGGATGACAAAATTAACACCCAAAGGCCATGGCAGTTTGAAAGAATCTAGATGTTATTTGTTAGAGTTACATGTAAAGTCTTTTATGTAGGATTTTAAAAATCATTTGCACAGGGACAGGATAGGGGTAAGCCAGGCATGTGGATCAGTATGTCACTATGTCCTGGTTGAACCATATTTGTAGAACTTATCTCTTTCTTCATCAGAAAGATGGGGCTATGCTTGCTCTGTTCACCTAGGAATACTATGGAGAGGCACAAATGAGGAAAAATGCAAGTAGTAACTGTGAAAACAGCAATGCTCCCATATAATATTCCACTTATTACTAGTATGTGATTAAGAAAACTCCCACACTAGTTACCTGAATGGAATATTTTAGTTTCCTTCAATTCCAGGACCCAATGCTCTACCAAAATTGCCTTTCTGATTGAAATATCTCTGTGTGTACACACACACATTTTTAATTTTAGAGAGGAAGAGAGTAAACAGAAATGACGGAATTCATTATCCACAAAGTATTCTGTCCCCAAAAAACATTTCAGATAGAAAATATTTCTGAATTGCTGCTCTGTATAATAAAACTAATAATTATCCATGGAGGGAGACTATTTGAGAAGGAAGAAGAGTATGCACATTAGTTTCCTGGTGAGTGTTGGAGGAAGAGGAGAGTAGTGTTTGGTCCATCTGATGCATGAAGACAGCTGCTGGCTCTCCAGGCAGCACGGCTGATCAGGAAAGCTGCTGCAGTCTGGAGATTGCAGCACAAAGGAAAAAAAACTATGTTCCAGCTCCCAGGGATCATGTCCAAGGATCCTCTTGGCATGTGGGCAGTGCTCAAAATGTATATGGAATTGTGTTGGACTGAACCTGGCCCAGAGGCAGCCTTTTAAAGAGTGTCCTACATCCTTGGGTGGAAGTCGGACAGGCGTAGAGCTAAACTGGTTGAAGTGAAAAGCAGAGCAGCTGCTATCAGCACTGTGTCTAAGTGAGCAAGGGGCATCAGGGAGAACAGGGCTGTGACTGGCTGGGCAGGAGAGGAGGGTGCCAGGCCTCTGGGAGGAGGCAGGGCAGATGGTGATTCTTCAGGGGAGTGTAGCAGAAATGCCCACAGCAAAACCCCGGGACTCTTTCATCTAAATGGATGTGTTAATGGCTCCCATGGAGCGGGTATAAGAGGGCTTGGCACATATGCCTTGTCTACTGTACTGGCTGTAAATAACCCATGTGCTTCTCTGTGCCATCTGCTTGGTGTGCACTTTGTGGAACTGTGTGAAGAAAAAAAAGGGGGGGGGACAAATGGCTAGAAGTGCTTGGAAACCAAATATGCTTACACAGCTAAATTACTACACTTCCTTTAAAAGAGTAATTAAACTGGAAATTATTCCTTTTTGTTATAAGTGAGAGTGGATTGGACAGTAGGAGGCTATACAGCTTCCTAAAGGTCAAAGAGCAATTCCTGGACAAAGAATGAGGCCAGAGACAAGTCTCCTACCATTGGATTTAATCATTCTTGACTTAGTCACACTTAACCATTCTCAGCTACAATTTCTTCATCTATAAATGAGGGGTATGTCACTCACTCTCCTCAGAGTAGTATTTGAAAATTAAATAATGTCTAAAACATGAAATTCTTTATATAAAAGACATTATGAATGTATAAAGTACTTTTATAGAGTCATGTGCCAAGCTTACTTGTGATGGTTGCTCTCATGTGCTCAGTGAGGTTGCTCATGCATTTTTTTAGTTCATTATAGTTTTATATAAATAATAAATTCATTCATTAAACAACTATTGAGTAAGTATTTACTTGCTTTTTTTCTAATTTTATCAGAATATGCCTACAAATATAGTTGTGTTGTAAAATCACAGACTTAGAGTGTCCTACATTCACACAGACGCTCTTGTGTGTTGCAAGTAAATTTCCAAATGATATAGTTGGATTTGTGTTCTCAAAAGTTAAATATCTGGTATTTTTCCTCTTCTAGATCTGGGATTTTCTACAACTTAGTGATTCGAAAAAGTTCAACAGAGAACACAACAACTCCAGGAAAACTCTATAAAACCCAGCATGACCTGGGAAATGAAATGCAACCTTGCAAGAAGAATTCTTCTGTGTTAATCTCCTTCACAAAACATGTTTCATCCTAATGGGATTCCCCAGAAATAACATGGGTTAAATCTTGATAAAATGAATTTTCAGTATTGCTCAATCAGGTTTTATGGCCTTGAACTTTGACTTCTCCAGAATTGCTTAGAAGAAAGGAGAGGTAGTGAGTATAGTGGTTAAGGGTTAATATGCAGGCTGCAGACAGATCTTTGCACTACTAAGAGTAATCAAACTAAGAACTTACATTAACTCTTTCACCTCTCTAGGCCTTCATTTTTATCTTCTACAAAAGGGAGATAAACATAACCCCCATCTCACAGGATTTTCAAGAAGCATCAGTAAAGGTCTTAGCACATGGTAAGTTTTCAATGCATGTCACAGATACCTTCATTGAGTGCTAACAGATCTCAGAATCTGCACAGATGTCAGAGTGTCATCAAAGAGGTGGGCCTTGAAACTTGAAAGTGGGTCAAAGATGGGTAGGGAGCCCCTGCTATTTCCAAGTTCCCAGGGATAGAAGTGCCAAGAAACTAGAGGGAAGTGGCTCTTCCTTCCAATCTGTCCCACTGAGACACAAGCTGAAGCAGCACTAACAAATTTTCCCATCTTGGCCTGGAGTGTTTCCCTGACATCTTAAGGAGAAAGTATACTGTTTGCGTTACAGGAGGTTTTTTGTTTCGTGTTTTTTTAAACTAAAAAGAGCATTGAAGTAAATTTAGTTTTTCACTTCTTTCAGTAGGTAAGTTTCCATCTTCCCTTTCAATGAAGGGTTGAAAACAATAAAGAATCTGAAATAGAAAAAAAAAGTTTATACAAAAAAATTTATAAATGTAGTATATAAAAATATACACTGTATTGAATGAGAGCTAGAAAATACATACCTAAATTATGAATTTCACCCAGGGATGAGACTATTTTCAAGGAAGAATGCCAAATGCAATAAATATTTAAAAATATCTGGTTAATTCAAGGCTTCAAAACAACCTAATACTTGTTCTATAATAAAAATTGGAAGGTATCAATAAAGACAATGCTTTTTAAACTAAAATGAATTCACACGAAAGTCCTATTGTAGTGGGGGCAGAAACATAACTGAGGATTTTGTTGTTGGACACAAAGATTCTGTGTTGGACACACAGAAGCTTGAGTGTGAGAATATTTGAGTTTAGAAAATTTCATGAGGGGCTGGGGATGTGGCTCAAGCGGTAGCGCGCTCGCCTGGCATGCGTGCGGCCCGGGTTCGATCCTCAGCACCACATACCAACAAAGATGTTGTGTCCGCCGAGAACTTATAAATAAATATTAAAAACTCTCTCTCTCTCCTCCCCCTCTCTTAAAAAAAAAAAAAAAAAGAAAATTTCATGAAATATAATTCCTGGACAATCTCATTATGCAAGATGGGCCACCTGGTGAAGTCATAGCCTTACATGTATGTATGCTTTAAAAAAGAAGGTTTCACAGTTAGGCCTTTTTTGAAGATTGGGTTTTCCTTAAAGTAAATTTGATGAACAAAACTTTAATTTCGACTATTCAGTTAATACAACTGTCTCATGAAATCCTGACAGAGACCTAGAAAGCAGAGAAAGGTCCAGAGCAGCAGCCTGTTCAGGAAGTCCACATTGAGTGCAAGACCATCTCCAGGGCCCGCTGGGAAGGCAGAGTGTGGACTGGCTCCCAACACAGCCTCCTGTGGTCTGAAAACTCTTTAAACATTTATTTCCCAAGTAACAGAGAAAGCAGTCATATTATTTCTGATTGCATAATAAGCAGATTGAAGAATGAATTAGGAGAACTGAAATGTTTTAATTGTCCAAAATATCTTTCAATTACACTTAATCTTCATTCTTACAAAAAAAAATTATTACAAATGTGTACACAAGCAAAATTCTTTATTAAACCAGTGTAAAAAACAAAACAAAACAAAACTAGATAACTCTCCCTCTCAATGTTTAAGAATGATAGGTATATATTTGCTGAGATGCAAATTGCTGTACAGTTTTAGTATAGTTCCACTTCTATAAAATAAATATATTGAGAAAAAGGTACTAAAATAAAATATCCCCAAGACCAGACACATTGGTCATTCTTGAATGATGAAATTTCAGTAATGGAGTTATATTCTTCTCTAAGTTCCTCTAATCTGGTTTAAATTTTCTGTAATAATAAATATGGCATTTATTATATTAAATGCCAGGAATACGCAACATGCTTTCTTCATCTCACCGATCCTCTTAGCTTTGCAAGGTGAGTGTTGTTATTCCTGCAGATGTGGAAGCAGAGACCAAGGGGATTAACACTTGAGGGCTGGGGAACCAGAACTCAAGCAAATATGTCCCCTAACCATTGTGCTACTGCTGAATTTCACATATGGCTGGAGGGGAAACCACATTTTAAAAAAGAGCTAAATGCTACATAACTAGGTGATAAGCTAAATGGAGACAAAATGCTTCTAGGCATTTACCACTTGAGATTTTTATTAGGTTCTCCCTAAACACCTCTATGATTTTGCTCTATTTTTAAAACTGGCACGTACAAAAGAAAACTAATCAAGACGTAAAAATTTAAACAGGTATTAAACTCAAAGGATAAATTTTACCCATGACACACTACTAGATTTAAATCTCTTGTAATAGTTACCCAATGCTAAACCCAACTTGGTTTAAGGTAGTAAGAACATTTATCCAACATCCTCAGGGTAAGGTTTCAGTTACCCGTGATAGGCGACCTCCCATTAATTTCAATCTTAACTTGCAGAAGAAAGTGGAAAAGATCTTCCCCCTTAAGAGGGATAAAATTAAGACAATAGATCATGAAGAGAAATAGACCATCTGGAGGTCACTATTTTTTAGTAGTTAAAACTTCCATTCTAAGCACACTAGAAATCCAAGAACTGTAAGTTAAACATGGGAACATCATTCTTCACCTATCATATTTGCAGAGATGTCAACCAGTAAAAAATATTATCATAAGAGTATTGAAAAACTGGCACCATTTTATACTTTTAGTAGAAAGTGATTAGGCAATAAGTATGGATCCAACATCAAAATGCGCAAACCTGCTGACCAGCCAATTCTCCTAGGAACTCATCCTAAGGAGAAAACGTAAGTATGCAAAGACATATGTTGCAGACATATGTTGATGTTCAATGCATGTTGCTTCTAACAGAGAAACCAAATAATATACTAAATATTCGTGGATAGAGAAATTTCCTGCTACTGTATCCCCAGCATTCAGTGAAGTGTCTACTATGTGATAGGACTAAAAATAAATATTTGATAAATGACTGGCAACATGAATAAATTAATAGGATACAGTTAAACTAATTTAATTTTATACATGAGTATTAAAGTTTTTGATGTAAAAATATATTTAACAACACAGAAAGGAATCCATAATGTTTTATTAAGTGGTCACAACAGAATAAAGACTAATCTGTGTATACAATCCCAATTATATAAAACCACATATGTCTACCTATGTGTGTGTGTAGATTTCCAGAGGGACAATATAGGTGGGATTTGGATAACTTTTACTTTTTGAATTAAAAACAACAACACTAACTATATATTTTCTACTTGGTTGGGGGAAGTTCTGTCCCACCCATTCAGATGATAACACTCTTAAGTAACAGATGACAATCAGAGGATAAAATTGAAGATAATTTCTTATCCTTGATTTGTTAAATACTGCTATACTAGAAGTTTATCTGTCTGCAAGTTACTTCTATAACATGCCCAGCAGAATAAGCACAAGGCACATCCATTTCAAACAGATGCAGCAGATGACCTGGTAGACATCTCACCAAAAAGAGATTTGGTACATGCTACTTCACTATTTTAACTTTCTCTGTTCCTAACCCTCTGAACCCACCTTGTTAACTTTCTGGCTGACCCTCATCACCCTAGGATGCTCTCCTGGACTCTATCCATCCAGGGCATTCATTACTGACTGTCTCTATCTATCTGTCCGCTCCACATACAAAGACTTTAAGTTATCTAGCAAAGAAACACTGCTTTTCTTGAATGCTGGATTGAGTTTAAAAGTAGACAGCCTGTATTAATAACTAATGGTTTCTGGTAATTTTTGCTTTCAATCCAGGAGAAAATATAAACAAATGACAAAGTGTCCCTCTTTGGATTCCAACAAGAGCAATGTGATTCCTCCATTGGGGCACTGTCTGGTTACAACAGTGCTAGGTTGCGATTCTGGCTGGCTTCTGAAAGCAGAAGTCACGGCCAACAAATGCCACATCTACGCACATGTGCCCTGAAGAATCAGCCAACTGTGAGAATGGAAAAGAGAACACAGATGACCTGATGACCAGCAAGCTTCCTTCTCTGGATGCCATTTATCTGAATTACAGAAATCTGTTGGAATTTATTTCATGCTATGCTGATGCCTGGGTTTACACAAAGAATAAGGTTTCTCCTCTTCCCAAATAGTCCTGCATTGAGAGAAAGGTGGAGGTCTGAGAGAAAAAGAGAACTGCTAGAAGAAAACACACATATCTACCACTCTCTTCTTGGCCATTTTTGGGTGCAACATCAATCTGGGGTGTGCTGAGGATTTTAGCCATATATGTCCAACACACAAAGCAACCTCAGTACTTTAGGAGTGAAGGTGGTTAGCCTCATCTGATCAGGCTGAGTATGGACTTAGTGCTGCCTTGTTTTATTTTTTTTTTTTTAAGGCACCTTTTATATGAAGATAACTTTACTGGCATGAGCTCAGAGTTATGTTTCCAGTGGTAGTGATCATTCATAATCACACTTGTTTGATGCAAGCATCATTCATTTGCAAGATGTCTGGCCAGCCTAGCACACTGTGCTACTCAATGCCCATGGACCACCTGACATAGGAACCCAGACCATAGGCCACATCGTGGACCTGTCTCCATCCTTAGCAACAGGGACCTGAGCTTTTGCCTTGCTGTTGCTGTTGTTGACCAGTTTCCTTCTTCAATGTTGTCATGTGCCTCATCTACCCAGAGCTGTCTGCATCTGAGCTACGGGTATTTCCCAAGGGACATAAAACTCAACAAACTGCAAAGTAACAACACAGAGCACGATCTCATGCTGTTGTGCTGTCTCTCCAAGCTGTGGCATCATGACAGCTCCTGGATTTACAAGTAGCACTTGACCCTCACTTTCCCTTTCTGTTACTTCTCTCCCTTGGTCCCTCCACTTCCTTCATTGTTTGACTATGTCCCTGTAGGACCACCACACCTGGACTCTAGCTCTTAAGCTGCACCAGGCTACAAAAAATATTTTTGCAAATTTATCAGCAGCCTCTTAACATCCCTGCTGTCAGCCTCCAAGACTCTCAGCCGCTCCTCTTGCAAGTCTTGGCGAGGTTAGATTATCAAAACCACACCACTCTCTTCATCATTTCAGTTGGAAGCCCCAGGAACTCAATTCTGAGTCAAGTTTCCCTCTCTTCTCCCTCCTTAATCCCCCAGGCAGGCCGCCTCCAGCAATGCTGGAGATTCAGCCTTCAAAAGACTTGCAGTTTTCACCGGATGTTTAGATGTTTACTGTAGATGAAAATAAAATACCATTCCCAAAAGGACTCAGTAAACTACAGAGCACTCTACAAATACAAGGAATCAGCATAGGCATTATCATTTCACTTCTGTTCTCTAATAAAGACATTCAAACTTTTATTCTTAACATGTAAATTCTTCTGAAATCTGATTCACTTTAAGCATCCAACTAGATTTCAGCTCATTATTGATAACAGAGCAGTTCCACCTCCCCCACCTTTACCTTATACTCAAATAAAAATTTGAAGTATTATTCCCACACACTCACCCTTGGTGTCTCCTCCAGAGGATCTGGTGATGAGAGAGTTATTAAAGAGTATTTAAAAGTCTCATTTCAACTTGGGAGTGAGAAACTCATCCACCCCGACAAAAACAGCTTAAGGATGAATTCCAAACACCCAAGTGTTATTTTCTTCACCCCACAAACCCCAGAACATTACACGACCATGACACAAGCTTGGATGGCATCCCGCAGCTATCAGATGATAGATGTTTTCTTTGGTTTCCTCTTAAATCAGGGCTATTAAGTGGCATGATACTGAATGACCCTCAGCAATAGACTCAAATTGTATCTGACAAGGCTCACTTCATAAACCTCAACCGTTTTCCTACTGAAGAGACGTTGTATTAAGGAGATTCTGTTTATACAACCAGTGTGCATTTATATTCCCTTTAAAGATAAATGATACTTTTATGAAGAATGAATTGCATACAAAATACTGTCTTCCTTGGCAAGATTCCAAAACACAAACTCATTTAAGATATACAAAACAAAACAACCAGCCACCAACACTTCTCTCAATTGAAACAAGTGACGTACAGGTTTTTCTTTTGAATAGCAGGGTGATCTTAATGGGGAAAGCAAAATTAAAATATTATTGCTAGGAAATGATCTAAAAAACAGATTAATTTTACCTTATAATAATTATAATGAGCAGAGCACAGTGGCAAATGCCTGTAACCCAAGCTATTCACAAGGCCAAGGCAGGAGAATCACAAGTTCAAGGTCAGCCTTACAAACTTAGCAAGGCCCTATCTCAAAAATAAAGGGTAAAAAGGGCTGGGGATACAGCTCAATGGTAGAGTGCCCCTGCTACACACAAATAAAATGATATCTATATGTTTACTGTGAAGCTTAGGACATTTATGCTTGAATTTAAATTATGAATTAATTTAATATTATACATATAATATAAATTAGAATGATCTAACTTAATGGGCAAATTAAAAACCAACTTTACTCAGTGACAGGCACTTTGATAGGAAAATATGAGAGTCATAGTGATGAAAAATAATAACTGAAGTAGACAGCAGAGGAAGAAAGCAAAAGCAAAGTGAGAGTGAACAGAAGCAGGAGGAAATTCAGAAGAGGGTAGAGTCCTGGGAGCCATGGAGGACAGTGCTGAGAGGCACCAATGCAGCATCAGAGATGGAGGAGGAGGACCTGAGAGAAGGCTTGTTGCATAGGAAGAGAATCCTGTGACTCGGAACGTGGCTGTTTCAGTGGGACAGTAGCAGTGGATAAGACTGCAGCAGCAAGCCTGGTGTGGTGGCACAGGCCTGTTCATCCCGGTGGCTTGGGAAGCTGAGGCAGGAGGATCATAAGTTAGAGGCCAGCCTCAGCAACTTAGCAAGGGCCTCAGCAACTTAGCGAGACCCTGTCTCTAAATGAAAAATAAAAAGGGCTGGGGATGTGGCTCAGTGGTTAAGCGCACACGCACGCACACAGAATGCAGCAGGGTGAAATGGGGCGTGGGAAATGAGCTGCAGGGTCAGATCAAATGCCACAGGATAGGTAAGAAATATGAAGAAAGTGAGCTGGGAGCAAGTGAAACGAGGTCACCCCTTTGTCTCTTTCACATTGCCAATGGTTACAGAAAAATATTTGTCCATTTTACAAAAATCTAACTGTGAATGTGATTGCAAATGGCAACCAACACTTGTGGCCAGAGACTACAGCTGTGGGGACCCGCAAGGAACCAGACAGAGATCTCAGAAACCACCTATGGGGGCAGCTACTAGCAACTTCAGCCCCAGCAATGGCTGCCAGGAGGTTGGCCCAGTGTTGCTAGATCATCCTGTTTTTGAAGAGAAGTCATAAATCTGGATCTTTAAAAATATATTAAATATCCAGATTTTTAAATGCTGGCTCAAAAAAAATTTCTTTTTAAGTAGGCTAGACAAAATATGTCTGTGGATCACCTCTAACATTAAGACTTTTTATGATACTGGATTGAAGGAGAAAATGTCAAGTAAAACGCAAGATATACCCCTTCTTTCCTTTTAAAGAATTAGAGCTTTTCACATGTCGCTCCCCCTTATTTTTAAAATACCCAACATCCGAATTAAAGCAGTGCTCCCTCCGCTTCCCTTTTAAGGTTTTTTACACACTTGTAAGCTCTGCTGGTAAACATTTAACCCAAACTCTTATATCATGGGAAAGTAACAGACCTCTGCTGTTGCAAGTGTTAAAATATGTGTGGGTGGGAAACACAAATTAACTGGTGATTTTAAAAGGAAACCAGGAGGAAGAACAAAAAATTCTCACAGAAAATATATAAATTTCTGTGAGAAAATATCCTTGCTCACTGTCACATCTGTTTGGCTTTAGTTGTTCTCATTCACTACTCTGGATTTCCCTCTGTATTTATTTAGTTTGGGATTTAATTATTTCTCCCTCTTCTGTTCTCTTATCTCTTCTTCCATTTCTAACTCAAGTTGACTTTCAGTTTGTCAAATTTCCTCAGGAAAGACCTTCCCATTTGCCTCTGACTTATATTACAACAACACACCCAGCAATTTCATTGGGATGCTATTTTTAATCAGCTCAGCACTCAGGAACAGAAAGCGAGAAGTATATGGAGTCTTCAGCTGGAGATATAGGACATTCAGAAGTTCAAGAACATCTCTTTAACAGGAAGATAGTTTGACCAGTATTTCATTTTCTGTGTGTGGTTTTTAAAAAAAAATCTTTACTGCAAACTTTAAACGCCTAAAAAAACCGTCCATTATAACATGTGAGGAAAGTACTTGATAATGACTCATGTGTGATGATAACATCACCAGGTGGGCTGCAGCCATGGGATCGGTCTTAAGCTCATTTCACTTTGCTCTGGTTTTCATAGCTTATTAGAGGGCAATTTGGATGATGGTAAATGAGTGTTTCTTTTTCCAAATGACTTTCTGCCTGAGGCAGCAAATACAATCTCAGGCGCAGAGAGAGAGGACTCCTGGAAGACTCCCTCCGTACTCTAGGCTTATCTTTCTTTTTCTTTTCTTTTTTCATTTTCTTTTTGGCATGGCAGATTGAACCCAGAAGGGCTTAACCATTGAGCCACATTCCCAGTCCATTTTTAAATTATATTTAGAGACAGGGTCTCGCTGAATTGCTTAGGGCCTTGCTAAGTTGCCGAGGTTGGCTTTGAACTTGCCATCCTCCTGCCTCAGCCTCCTGAACCCCTGGGTTTATAGCCTTGCACCACCGTGCCCAGCCAGGCTTGTCTTTCTACTGAAATGGAGATGAAAACCTTGATAGCGCCTGAGAACCGAAACTTTGAAGCATCTGTTACCACTGAACTCCTGTGGCTCCCTGTGTCTCCACAGTACATTTTCTGTCCTGAGCCCCTGGTCTTCAGCTCACGTGCGGTTCAGCTCTAGTTCACATTTCCCTGCTCATTGTCACATCTGTTTGGCTTTAGTTGTTCTCATTCACTACTTTGGATTTCCCTTTGTATTTATTTAGTTTGGGATTTAACTATTTCTCCCTCTTCTGTTCTCTTATCTCTTCTTCCATTTCTAGTTCTTTCCCCTCCACCACTGCCAGTCCAAATTAACACTAGGTTTCAGTCAAGGTGTTATCAGGCAGCCACAAAATGCCTCCCTGTATGCTCTTAAGATTCTTATTTGTATCAAGTTCACAAATTCACACAAGGAAACAATGTATTTGTTGGAAAGCATCTTTATCTTATACTGTGACAAAAAAACTACTTAAAGTTTCCTGTATTTTTTTTCTGTGCATTGCAAACATGACCTCAGATGGCCAGGTCTAACATTAGTGTTTGTAAGAACTGCTAAAAGATTGAAAGAATCACAGTCATCACCTCTCATATATTGGAACAGCCCTCCAAGATCTTGCTGGAATTTCTCTGAACTGTAAGCAGAGTATAAGACAACTCCCCCTGCTTCCAAACCAGAAAAGAATTCCACTCCCCAAGATTTCAGGGGACCTCCTCCTTTCCATTTAGCTACTATGTTTGCAAGATCTTTGCTGAAAACAGATTTAGCTGGTTTAATACAAACATCAAAAAGAGTTAGTTTCATTATTTAGCATCTGAAATAACATGGAGCCTCTAGAGTTTATGTTATTTAGGAGTAGCATCATTTGGGAGAAAGAGCACAATTTTTATAACTAGACAGACCTGGGCTCAAATCCTAGTATTGTTTTACATGATTTGAGGCAGGTTAAACTTCTCTACTTCTGTTTTTTCTATCAGTAAACTGAAGATATCGATACCTACATGCAGGATTTCCGTGAGAATTAAATTATAATAGGTAACATAGAAAAATATCTAGCACAGTACAGCAATAAGCAATGGTGTGAGAAATAGAAACTAGTGACACATGTTCCCAGGCTTTCTCCTCCCAGCTGCTGAGGTGAGTTCCCACTCTGTCTTCTGGTTCTTCCCTTTACTCTTCTAAAGAAGATCTCAAGCCAGGCCTGCTTGTGATGCAGAATCAGGAGGAAAGTGAGAAAACAAGTGGGCCATGGTTAGGAAAGTCTGGGGAACAGGTGTATTGAAATCTTAGCTATCCTCCTTTTGAAAGCTTTCTTTTTAAATGATTTTGTGAGCATGTGGTTTTAAAAAAGTCTTCACAGCCAACTTTGAACAACTAAAAACTGTTGGACAGCTAAGATTTTGTGTGCCTTCAGTGGCAATGAGAAATACAAGTAAAGAATTTACTATTTTGAAATTATTAAAACTAGACTGTACTTTCTTGACACTAAAATCATTACAAGACTAGATACATAAGAGTTAGAGCAAGTATTATATCAGGTTTGTTTACTATTTAATTATCCAAATGTGGGAGTGTAAGTGTTCTGCAGGCAAGAGCTTGGAATGAGGGAGGGTGTGTGTGTGTGTGTGTGTGTGTGTGTGTGTGTGCGCGCGCGCATGTGAAAACAAAATTGTGCTTCCCTCTCCTTGGGGGGGGGGGGCACTCATGGTCAGAGGCTGGAGCCAGGCCTGGGACCCACTCCTGATTGACTGATTCTGGTGAGTCATTAGCATTTCTGTGTTTCAGTTTCTTCCCTTGTAAAATGGCAGGAGGGGAGGGCTGGATTATTATGGCATACCAGTTGGCCTTTTAAAAGTTGTTTGGAGGTACGCCAGCCCCTGGGTCCTCCCAACTATGGCTTCTACTGCTCCTTAAGCAGCAGAAGTAGTGTGAGTGAGTGAGTGTGTGTGTGTGTGTGTGTGTGTGTGTATGTGTACATACACACAGAGATATGTGTGCATATATGTATGAACACACACATATACACAAATTCTGGAGCTACCCCTGTAAAAAAATCACTAAATCATTTAAAAAAAAAAAAAGCTTTCAGAAAGGATCATCTGGTTTGGTTAACCCCTTTATGTCCAAACTAGAACATACCCAAATCTAAAAAGATGAGTCAATATCTTTTCCAAAAATATTACAAAGGAGAGATTTATAACTTCCCTATTAATGATGCACTTGATTTTCTCACAGCTCTAAGAATGAAAAAGCTCCTCTTTGCTATGTTTTAAAACTATCCTTCAGCATTCCCCATTCTCCTTACACAATGTTTTGCTTTCACACAGGACATGTCACATTCTGACAGCTACATAATTGAATTGTGTAGTAATGCTTACTGTCCAACATCTCTTCCCAACCAGAATAAGTGATCTTCCTTGTTCACATTCTTATCCCAAGCACCTCACTCCCAGGTACACATATTCCATAAACATTTGCAATTAGAGGTTGAACTCTTTGTTTAATCTTTAGTAAAAAATCATAAACCTATGGGGCAAGAAGGGACATTTAAAGATTCTGAGTGGAGTGGCTTGCCTGCAAGGACACAAAGATGTTCCTGAGCCTATACTGGGCTCCTTCCACTTCATTCAGTGTCTCTGTATACAGGGGTGGCCTTGGGGAAAGAAACAGCTTGTGTGGGAGGTGGCCAATGAGAGAGGCCCACTCTGAACTCATTTAAAGCAAGAGAGTTGGAGAGAAGAGGCTGTAACCTTTATTTACTGAACAGTAGAGCCTCCTGGAATAATAATAGTTTATGCAGCAGCAGCAGCTTTCATCTAAAGATCTTGGAGAGCTTATGAAATTCTCACCCCACAATGGGAGGTATCATTATCTGCTCTCGGTCAAGTGAGCTAAGAAGCTGGGTGCTCCGTGACCTGATTGCAGGCTGCTTCAAAGATGTCGGGGCTTCGCGTCCTGGCCGTAGTTCTCCTCGTCCTTATCAACATCAAAAACACTGTCATAAAATCACACCTGCTTCCGTCACCACTCCAGTTTGTTCTCTTTTAGGCGTCCCCATAACCACTCAGGCCTGGGCCAACTTTTGAGCCTGTGTACAGAGAAGTGACACTGGGCATTTGGGGTAGTGAACCACATCGGGCCTTCTGTCAGTGCCTGGGATTCCTGAGCTAATTCCTAGAGAAGAGCCAACCACAGCAACATGTGAGATACACTGTGGGGTAGAAATAATTTTTTTTTTCCTTAGTTTAC
Source organism: Urocitellus parryii (assembly GCF_045843805.1). Lineage (NCBI taxonomy): Eukaryota > Metazoa > Chordata > Mammalia > Rodentia > Sciuridae > Urocitellus > Urocitellus parryii. Next base: position 50,740,794 of record NC_135538.1, on the reverse strand, counting down.
TGTCCTTTGACTTGCATACTCTTTCCATCCATGGAAGACAAAACCACTTGGTTGGAGTTCTGGGCTACCCCAATTACAAGTGCTTACAATTGCCCCTCAACTACCTAGGAATTATATTAAGGGCCAATTAGATCCAGTCAACTCAATAAACCCTGAGGGGACCCTCTTAGAATCTGGCTGGGTGGCCTTCTTCTTTGGAACCAGGGGGCAGTGGATTCTGCAACCTGATTATTCTCCTGGTGGAGCTTTCTCAACCCTGTTGCAGAGATGCAAGGGGTTCCCCTCCTTTACTCCCCTGGACAGTGACAGTGCCAGGCTAGCCAGTGTCCTCAGCACCACAGTGGCCTCCTGTCTCCATGCCTAGTTTATGGGATTATCACCAGCTGAGGAGCTCTTGTTACAGTTAGTTGGCAGAATACTCCGTGAGCTTCTTCCTCTTCTGCAATAGCTGGGACTGTGCTACCAATCTTGCCCTTGGGCTGGGAGCTTCCTGGCCAAACTCCCCAGCCAGTATCCTGAGGTTTTTGGTCCCTTGGATCAAGCAGAAATCCTTACTGAGCTCAGGATTTCCCAAAATATTTTCTGAGAAATCTATGATCTGTGAAATATTTGAAGGTATTATGTAGGGGGAAAAAAAAAGAATTCTGAGACCAAATAAGTTTGTGAAACTTAGGTATAAAAATATGTTAAACACTGGTGGTTCCTCAAAAAATTAGAAATAGAATTACCATAGGATTCAGCAATTCTACTTCTGGGTATACACCAAAGAATTGAAAACAGGATTTCCAAGAGGTAGCTATATACCCAGGTTTACAGTAATACTGTTCACAACAGCTAAAAGCTAGAATGGTCTCAAGCATCAATAGAGGAATAGATGAACAAATGTGGTCTATACACAGAATGGAATATTATTCAGCCTTAATAATGAAGGAGATGCTGATATATCCTGCAATGTGGATTAACTTGGAGGATATTATACTGTATAAAATAAGCCAGTTGCAGAAGGACAAATATCACGTGATCCACTTACAGGAAATACCTAGAAAAGTCAAATTTATACAGGAAGTCTAAAGTCTGTTGCCAGGGGCCGGGCAAAAGGTAACAGGGAGGGATGTGGAGTTGCTGTTTAGTGGGAATAGAGTTTCAGTTTTGCAAAATGAAGAGAGCTATGGAAACTGATTGTATAGCATTTTGAATATACCTATCACTACTGAACTGTTCATTTAACAATGATTAAGATGGTCAATGCTATGTCGTGTATTTTACCACGACTAAACAATAAACAGTCTTCTTTGTAGCAGGACTTCTCAGAGCCTTTAAATGCTAATGTGCCCTGGGAATCCTCAAGAAGGGGGATATAACAAGCAGCTTTCCCAACTGACCTGGCCACAAAATCCATTTTTCACAGACTGTCTGGTGGGACTGGTGTGCTTTGGAACACACTTGAGAAAATGAGAAAATGCTAAAAAAATATGAAATCCTTTTTTTTTTTTTTCAGTTACATAAAGGAAGGTAAGATTCCAAAGCCTAAAGCCAGATTTTCAAGATCATTTTAACTCCCCATCATTGTCTGACAGAATAACGGAGTCCCTTACAGGCTGGATGGTCCTGATCCAAGGATTACTTATTCTCTCTGGACCTCTGATCACTCGCCAGATATATAGAATAATGCCTGCTCAATCTATCTCAGCAGTTTGTGGTAAAAGCAAATAGAACACTTCTGTGAAACAACCTGAAAATACTCAAAGGCTATTTAAAATATAAGATAATTGGTAAGCACTAATCTTATTAAGGTGTAACTGATAACTGACAGCAGACAGGCAGGGTCCCTAAGAGCTCTGCTAAGAGTCACTCTGCTAAGAGCTTCGAGTACTTCTTAGACACCCAGACACCAGTGACGGCAGAGACAGAACGGAGAATAAGAACCACAGATTGAACACCTGCAGTATGGAAAAAAGAGAGCCTGGGAGTTAGAAAGCATAGGCTGAGAAGCTGATTTGATTGCTGTCCCACCTTGGACAAGCCAGTTAGCCTCCATGATTTGCAGCTTGCTCAGCCATCAAATGAAATAGTGGGAGGAGATGACCCCAAAGGTCACTTCCAGCTGTATGAGTCTGTGGAATATTAAAACAGAAAAGGCTGGATACTGGCCCAATTCTTTCATCAGACATCTGAGGGCCTACTTGGTCCTGGCTCTGTGCTAGACTCTGAGAATCTGAGAAGAGCAGATGTCTGTCTCTTTACTCCCTATTGAACAAAAGAGGGAGGCACTGGCCTCCACACTGGCCAGCATCAGATGAGACTGCACCCATGGGGCTGCCAGTGACTTAATTCATCTCTAGGATTCTCCTAATCCTCCCCTCCCCCAGTTAAAAAAGAAAAGGTGTATCCAAAATATCTTTACTGGTGTACTGACTCAATGGAGCCAGGGTGATGGTATGGGAAAGTTGCTAAGTGGACAGAAGGGCAGACTTCCATAAGAATCAGGCTGCTAGTCCTGGGGAACCATCTCATATGGAGTCCAGTGACTTTATACACAGAAAATGTGAGATGCCCAGCCACTGCTGACAATCTGCCCCAAACATCCCCTTAGATGGGCAGAGTGTCAACAGTGCAGGAAGACAGGATAAGAGTTCTTAAAAGGGACATGCAAGGAGCCTGGGGAAACAGCGTCTGGTGGAAATGGGAGTAGGGGAGTTGGTCCCCAGTGGAAGAACAGGCAATTCTGAATCTGCTGCATGTGTTGGCAGAGAACCAGTGAACATGGCCAAGGAGGCAGTGGGCAAGGTAAGAATGTGACTGTGTGAGGCAGAGTACACACAAGGAAGGCTCAGCTGGAAACCGGTAGAGGACAGTCCTGGAGGTGGGAGACTACCAGGAGCGAGGAGAATGGGATAGTTTAAGGCACAGAGGTTGAAGGCTGGCACAATGGTGCTAACAGACAACAGCAGAGATGAAAGTGGCATCTCTGTTGAAAGAACATGTGATAGAGAGTTGAAAGCATCCTTATTCTAAGTGAACGATACTTTTCTGGGGAGGTCAGGCAGAGGAAGAAGCTTATGACTGCTGTAACCACTGAGGAAATAATGGGATGTGCTGGAAATTGCTGGTAGGGTAAAAGGGATCTCTGTTTCTGTTACATTTAGACTGAATTAGTAATGAAGATATCAAATTAAAATGACCTATTTATAGTCATGTACACATGGGCATGGGAGGGACCAGGCAAGGGACTGTGTGCAAAACAGAAGGGGCTATTTGTACCATTTGCATTTAGAAAAAGAAGGCATATTTTAAGGCCCTTGAATAGGCATTCAGGAGGTCCAGAGGTCTTTTAAGGTTGCACTTGGTATCAGAGTTTGGAAGGTTTCTCTCCTATCTGCTTGATAAATCTTCCATGCTAGAGCATATTAAGAATAAGAGTAAAATTGTATTCATTACTGAATTTAAGAACCAGGAAATAGGTCTATTTATCTTGTCAAACTTAAGGTATAAAAACTTCAAAGACTATTGCTATTGGCAAACATATTTAATTAAGGTATTTTAAATTTAAAATGTTATAAGTATACTTAAACCCTTGCAAGTATAGATTCCTTGCAAAAAGTTAAATATGTATGGTTCTTCTGTAACACAAGGGTACCTGGATCTGTTAATACCTGTATTCACATTAGATTCAAAGAACCTGCCAAAAACAGGCATTGGAGCTACTTTTAACAGTCATGACCTCTCCTCCACCCCCGCCCAAAAGGATGCTCTCAAGCAGACTGTGCAGTACTGCCTATAAATGTGACGTGCCCGTGTTACTATAAATAAATATTGCACATTCTTCCAACCCATTTAATTACCCTTCACCTAAAGCTGTGCAATTAACAAAACTGTCTGAATTCTGAAAATGGGAAAAGCCCTCCTGTCTGTCTTAGGTAGTTTTACAGTCCTAACAATAGACTTAATGAAGCCTTTTAAAAGAGGGACTATTACATTCAAATGACTGGGGCATGTGAAAATTCATTACGTAGGTCTTCCTACTGTCAGATTAAATGCCTCATCACACCCGAGGAAGAAAGAGGAACAGAGAATAAAATCACAACCTTCTGAGTGAACACCACAGGTCTGAGACCTAATCTGGCCCCTAAATCACTCAGGACTATGCCCCATGCCCCGACTGCCATGAAGACATGCTCGGTATATCAGGTAGATCAAAAGGTGGCCCCAGGAGTGCTGCTTGCTGGATATAAATTGACATCATAATCCATCCCTGATGAAGGTAAACAACAATTATGCTATCTGATATAAGAGAAAAAAGGGACACAAAAGCAAAGTCTATGTCCTGGGGAATTGTCTGGGACCATCAGGAACTCCTGCTCCCAAGCGACTCCATGGCAGCACCAATTGACAGGATTGTGTAAAATTTATTCCTCCATATTTTATGTTTTTCTGGTACATCTGCACATAATTGTTTAACTTAATTTTCCAGTTGTTAGCTGCTAATATAGAGAAATACACCTGATTTTTGTTTTGCAACTTGTGACTTTACTAAATTCATTTAGTCATTTTTGGTAGATGTGTTATATGTTTCCTAGAATTTGTCTATATAAACTATCTTATTGCCTGTGAACAACCATAGCTTTACTTCTTCCTATCCAGCCTTTATGCCTTTTACTTCTTTTCTATGCTTTCTTTCCTTTCTTAAACTGCCCATTTTATCAGCAGATAAGTCCCATTGCTGCATTCTGGTTTGCCTCATGACAGTTTTAGCTGGTGCAGGGCCACGAGGAACCGTGGCCTTCAGCAGGAAAGGAACTGATCCCTCCAAGTCATCCGCAGAAAAACAGAGGCCTAATTCAGAGCCCCGAACCTGAAGGGACAAAGATTGACAGCTGATTGATTTCCTTGACTTTAATTCCCTATCCCTCTCAAGATGCTAACACTTAAAAGAAGAATAAGGAGAAGGAGGAGGAGGAGGAGGAGGAGGAGGAGGAGGAGGAGAAGGAGGAAGAGGAGGAGGAGGAGGAGGAAAGAAAGAAAGAAAGAAAGAAAGAAAGAAAGAAAGAAAGAAAGAAAGAAAGAAAGAAAGAAAGAAAGAAAGATCCAATACCCAAAGGAATTACTGAATCTTTGGACTGTGGAGCTAGAAGTAAACCTCTTAATTTATACCACAACCGACATTCAGCTTGTCCAGCGACTTGACCGAGGCCAGATAGAGGCAGAGGAAGGGACTGTTAATCTGGATGGTGCATGGACTGAGAGTGTAGACACGTGGATTCCAGCCCCAGGTAGACAAAGAATGCACTTCTGCCTTTAATAGAATAGAGGTCTTAGTCTGGGGAGACCTCAGATACACTGAGTCTGGTCCAAACAGATGGGATGATATGAGCCTTGTGAACGCAGGCCTGTTTTTCTGAACCTAAAGAGTGTTCCCTAAATCCAGTGCACGATTAACCAGGGCATCTAGACAATCTCAGAAATTCATTTTCCTCTCCCCATCCCCTGAGTAAACTCTGAAATAAGTAAACCCTGAAATAAGTAAACCCTGAAATAAGTTAGACACTAGGATCCACTGAGTATCTCTTGTCCTGTTTAGGACAAACTGCTAAACATAATCATGTCAATATTATCATAGCCTTGAAAGCTCAGGGTAATATTTTAGGGCTCATGCACAGCCTCTGGGGACTGGCTGATTTGTACCTTTTAAAGAATTTGGCAAAGTCACGAAAATCACTAGCTTCTTTAGCAAACATTTAACATATTTCCTCCCCACTAGACCAAAGAAGTTAACAAGGATGTCCTCAAATCAACAAGCATATTTCTGTCAATCAAATACATGTATTGGAACAGTTGAAACTTTTAGGAAGTTTGGTTCTTCAAATTATCCCTCTTGTCATTCTTAGTCATCAATATCTTCTCTAAAATTACTATCATTTGTCATTGCTAAATCAGAAGTTCCAAGAGGTCATATGTGTTTACTGAGGTCAAAGTTAGACCACAACTGGACAAAATAGAAACCAGACATCATTCATGGCCATGGGGTGTGTAGTAAAGCCAGAAAGGGGGAGGTTGGGAAGGGTAGGAACAACATACTGGTTACTGCCTTAGGAATATCGCCCCGATTGACTGCCAATCACCATGAAGGGGTAGACACCTTTCAACTCCTAAGGCAGCCAACTCCACAGTTAAGTAGCTTGCCCAAGGTCAAATAGCTGGTTAATGGTAGGGTAGCAATTTGAATCCAGATTGATCTCTCTTAAGTCCACCCTTTTAATTAAATTTATTGTAAAAGTTATATAACCACATTAACAAACACAGGGAAGAAAATCCCCATCATTTCATAACCTAGATATAACTGTTAGCCTTTGGGTACAGTTTTTATGGAGTTTTGTTTTTCTAGATAGGAATTTTACCTTCAAAATTAAGTTCACATTCCACAGATAGTTTGGTATTCTGTTTTCTTCCTATTTAACAACCTAAACATTTGTCCAACCTATTTAGTAATTTTGATAACCACCATTGTTTTACTAATAAATGATAGTTTGTGAAGTATCACAGTTTACATAATGAAACCTCAATTGTGGGCACTCAAGATTTTTACAATTTTTCTTTTCTGGCAAAGCACAAATGTTATTTCCAGAATACGACACTCCCTCCCCACACATGGACTGCCATTGTTGAAAGTTTCAAATAGACAATCCTAGTCAACAGATAATGAAAACCTGTGATTTGAAATACTCTGAAAATGCCACTATCAGAGATCTCTCTGGCCTGGAACCAAATAAATCTGATGTTATTAATGAAGAGTGGCCTAAAAATAACAAGTTAAAAAAAGCTGCTCTTCTGAGTCTTCAGAGACCACGTGCTTTTAATGATTTAATGCTCTACTTTCAGTTTCACAGGAATGCCAACAAAAGAAGTTATCCTTACTAAAATCTACATTAGGAGGAATGGAAATTCTTTGAAAAGAAAACACATCCCCAGCAGCTTTACATATCAGAGTAGTCAGAACTTAAAAAGGAAGCCAATGTGCTCACCAAGGACTGTGTCATATTTCACTGTTAATTTGCTATTCAGAATGCCCTAGACCTGTTTTTTTCCTTAGGTCAGGTGAATAAATGGGCAACCCCAGAGCAGCTCTGACTTCTCATTAAGTACCCACAAGACAGTGAAAGAGACAGCAACTGTCAAATCTGGTCTAAGTTCACAGAATTTGTTAGACACAAAGGATAGCAGAAAAATCTCTGTGTTTAGGGAAAATTAATCTCCAAAATATTTGTGTGCCTCTTTGTGGATACTTGTTCTGAAAGCCTTATTAGAATCCATGCCACCACCAGTCTGATGTGAAAATAGCACACTTTGATGCCTGGCAGCATCTGCTCTTCAGGGCACTAAAGATCATTGCTGATCAGGGAGGACTGAGTGAAAATGGAGAAAACTGAGTACTTCCAAGATGTAGTCTGCTCCCTTATGACCGTGTGACAAGGTAATCTTCCACTCTTTATCTCTTTATCTCTTCATTTCCCCAACTTGTTCTACCCCATACTTTGATAAGGAGTCATCAGAAACTAATGACATCCTTTTCTTCTCCAACATTTAGCTAATTCTGCATTTCATCTTAATGGTCCCTCATGGGAATGTCAAGTTTGAAAACAGTTTGGTATTATCCAGTAAAGTCAAAGGTACATCAACTACAAGATCCAGAAATTCTTCCCTATTCCAGAAAAACTGCAGCAGGATACACATTCATGAATGTTTATAGCAGCTCTGCTAAAAAGTAGAAAACAAACAAACAAACAAAACAAAACTGGAAATGACCCAACTATTCATTGAAAGGAGAAAAGATAAATAAATTGGGGTATATTCATATAATAGATGACTAAATAGCAGTGAAAATAAGTGCATTTCATATGTAGTGCTTCATGCACCAATAGAGATGAATCTTTAAAAAATGTGGATAAAAAAAGCAAGTATCATTTACATATAGCTCTGAGGTAAATAAAAAATACTAGGTTACTAAGGGAAACAAAGTACACTGAAAAATAAGGAAATGACAAATACCAAATTCCGAATAGTTCCTTTCAAGGAGAGGGGTACAGCTTGGGATGGGGCATGCTAGGGACTTCCACAGGATGGGAGTAGGGTGAGACATTTTATTTCTCTCATTCTTTCTTGCACACAATGTAGACACGTGTGTACACACACACACACACATACTCCTTTGTACACATATAGATTCCTTTGTATATATACCTGGTTTTGTATATATCATAATAAAAATGATTTTCCATGATACCCTGCCTCTGCAGTTTGTTCCCAGTACACCTAAACTCTGCAGAGCCTCAGACGTGGAGTCTCTGCTTTAGGTTGCACACCAGCTCCAATGAAACGTGTTGATCCTGAGGACCCGACATTCTGTCCTCTGCTGTCCACAAGGACCCACCTGCAGCATTTATCCAGCTACCACTGATAGGAAGTAAACTCAGTAGTGATGTCTCCCTCACAAGATGGTACTAATCTTGCTGCAGGGGGGCCTGAAGCCCACCTGGAGGAAGGGGAACACACTTTTAATTCATCTACCCAGAGTACAGCTGCCATTTGCTGAGTTGTACCAAATAGCTGTGTAGGTCCAGGTCTCCCACATCTAACCAGCCCCAGGGTAGCCTCTGTTTAGAAGAAGCCTGTCAAGCTTACCCACTGCATTCTTGCTACCACTGTCTCTGCTGGTAGCTGCCCATTACTACTGACTTCCCAAACCACCCCTTCTTCCTTCCTATAGGAAATCTCAGACCCACTCATCTTTCAGACTCAGACTGTTGGCCTTGGCATAACTGTCCATCTTCTCCCTAGCCCTTTTCTTTCTATAACTTTATTTTATTTATTTTTATATGTAGTGCTGAGGATCAAACCCAGTGCCTCCTCTGTGTTAGGCAACTGCCCTACCACTGAGCCCAAATCCCAGCCCTTCTCAGTCCTTTTCATAAAAGTAAACTCAGAAGTTTTTTTCCTGTTCTCCCCTCAGTTAGGAGTAGACAAAAATAAGAGTTCTCATTGGATTTATTCTATTTCAAAAATGGTTATTCAGAAAAACGTCTTCTATCTTCTACTCAAACACTAAAATTCTTCAGTTATTTCAAAAGCAAACGAAGCCAGGTGCAATGGTGGGTACCTATAATCTCAGAGACTTGGGAAGCTAAAGTAGGAGGATCACAAGTTCAAGTTCAGCCTCAGCTACTTAGCAAGACCCTGTCTCAAAAATGTAAAAAAAGGACTAGGGATGTAGCTCACGGTAAAGTGCCTCTGGATTCAATTCTCAGTTCAAAAAGAAAAAAAAGTAAATGAATTTAGCAGATAGTTTATTTCAAAATTTCTCCCCAATTTAGTAGGCGAACTAAATTTCTCCCCAATTTAGTAGGTGAACATACGTATTATAACTACTGCCTTGGAGATCTGGGTCTAGGTGATTTGGATTTTCTGTTTCACATCACCTGCATCACAGATTAAAACACAACAGTTCATCTCCATTTTCACCCTAATAAGCCTATTTTCATTGATCACACACACAAAAATGCTAAAGTGATGAATGAATGTGGAAAAATAAAGAACATTACAAGAGAAATAAGAAAAGTCTGATTCAGAGCTGATGAGACACTGTAAAGCATATGTGAAACTCAGCTCCAAGAGGAGACACTGTGCTACTGACACTGAGCCAGGCTAAGATGCCACCAGTGGAAAATTCTGAATTCATCAGAAAACAGAAAAACGGAAAGACAAATTTGAAATACAATGCAAACTCCAAAGTGAAATGTGACAAAATCTGAACATGGGGAACTTGCTATGAGGAAAGAGGAGAAAGGAAGGCCATTGGAGAAAAGCATCTGAATTGGCCAATTCCTCCATTTTGGGTAGAGAACAGTCTTGATGGTAAGAGGGGACATGCTAATACAAGAGGAAGCAGAAATCTGTTTCTTAAATCTTAATCTGAACTGCAATAGGCAATGGGTAGTCATGACTAAACATCAGGGGTGGAATGATGGCTGTCTAAAATTTATACACAAACAGGCGTCAGACACTGATCTGGGCTTTACTTCCCCAAAGAAAATAAAGAACAAGTATATTTCCGACCAAGAAGAAGTGCATTTTCCTGAACTGATGCATTTTGCACTCTTGGGTCTGAAATGATTGTTTTGGAAGCTTTTTGTGTTTTTCTTTGAAACAACATTATGCAGGATTTGTTTTTTGGGTTTTCTTTTCTTTTTCTTTTTTTAAAAATTTTATTTGTCAGGGTTTGTTATTGTAAATGGTACCATCTAGTAAACAGAAGCCTAATTGTATTTTCCTCGTGGCCACTGTAGAAACTGGGTAATAAAAAAAAAAAATATTTGATTGGCTGATAGTCAATATTAATTAATATCAAATATGAGAAAATATAGCAAATGTTATGGTAACTGTCTTGCTCTACCCGTTCATGGACCATATATAAAAAAAGAGCTCTTGATATTTAACCCACGAGTCCTCCCCCACCTAAAACTACACTATGGATCACTGGAACAACTTTTAAGTCATTTTCAATACCTCAGGGTTATTCAAGTCTTTCCCCATTGATTATCAAATATATATATATTTTTTACAATAAGCAATACTGAGATGCACATCAAGTGCTCTCATTAGAAGAAAAATATATTTTTCCTTTTAAGTGATAACAGCGTAATAGGCAAAGTGGCAGTTATTTATGTTTTTAATTACTGTTTTCCCTAGCCCAGAAGACTACCTTGTAGACTACCTTTTCAGACTACTCTAAAGATGGAAAAAAAAATCTTCCCCACACAAAGGAATTGTTTGTTTTAAATTACTACAGCAATAAATCTCTGTTAACAGAGCAACAGAAAAAATACGACATGGAAAGGAAACTTTCTTCTGGCCTGTCCTTCCATGGTCTGTCTGAGTCCACCCACAGCAGATGGAAGTTACGAATCCCTGCCCGGATTGCCTATGGACTACAAAAAGAGTTGGTAAGTGATTATGATTTTCTCCCCTTGCTGGCATCTCTTCATCCAACTCCTGTTTGGACTCACCGTGTGTTGGTTTCACGGCTCTCTGTACCCTCCTCTTTAGACACCACAGTGTCGGTTTTATACCTGCTGACCATGTGCTTCTTCCACAGCCAACCTCAGGCAGCTCTTCAAAGCCACAGTCAGGACTTCCTGAAGCCCCTGGGTCTACACCCCTTTCCATGACATCACCCTGCCTTACGTTTGACTCTGAAACTCTACTCTTGCAGTCTTATTTGAAGGGACCACGTAAACAGACAAATTGTCTTTTTATCCCCTCTGTTAACATAAGTGATCCACATAGACACTCTTGCTTCCTTTCCTTTCACTCTATACTCTAACTATATTCAGTAGAGGCACATTTCACAAATTAATGAACACCCCTACATCTTCCAGGAAGCAGCTGTGTTCATGTAATAGCAGGGGCTGCTTTTCACAGACACATAAGGGCTCTTTAGTAGAGGTGAATCCTTAAAGATTAGTACTCCACAACTGAATATAGAATTCTAGCCGCTCCTTAAAAAAAAAAAAAAAAAAAAAAAAAAAAAAAAAAAAATCATCCTCAAGATTTAAACCTACTGACACCACTGAGGACATCCAGTTATTTCAACCCTCAAAGCAGTAGCCAACTTTCCCTCCCCAGGTTACTGCCCATCTCAGGGCATTTTCACAGTACTACTAGAGTGGCAGATCACAGATGCAGAACACCCTGATGTCAGAAAAGCACTGGATAGTCACTTAAAAACCTATCTGAGGCCATGCACAGTGGTGCATGCCTGTAATCTCAGCTGCTCCGGAGGCTGAGGCAGGCAGATCACAAGTTTTAAGTCAGCCTCAGCAACTCAGTGAGGGCCTGAGCAATTTAGCAAGACCCTGTCTCAAAATAAAAACTAAAAAGGGCTGAGGGCGTGGCTTAGTGCTTAAGCAACCCTGGGTTCAATCCCAGTACCCCCAATCCCCTGCAAAAAAAAAAAAAAAAAAAATACCTATCTGAGCAAGGTTGGAAATTCTGGGCCAAGTGATGATTCAGTTTGGTGGACTTAGAATTGACTAAATGGCCACAGCCAAGGCACCAAAATCACAGAAAAGAAACACTGACCTGAGGTAGGTCCTTGATTCAGGGTTTTGCACATTTCTCCTCAAATAATGTTTTTACCACTATGTCCTTAAAGAGTTCACAAATATATTAATTGGAAGAAAGAATAGAGATTTCAGAAAATTTCAATTGGCTAGAATGACAGCTACAGCTGATCCAAACAGACACATACAGTATCAAATAAAACAAACAAACAAACAACAACAACAACAAAATAAAACAAGAGATAAAATCCTGCTTTTAATTGTAAAAAAAACAACAACACATGTGTATGTAAGTGGGTGCATGTGCACATTAGGACAGTATCATCACCTGCCTTGTGCTCTCCAAGCTGCTCAGCTAGGACAACTCACCCTGCTTACAAGCTCTACCAGTGACCCCTCCCCAGACTCTATGCCATGGATAAGACTCAAGGCCGTGGATGTTTAGAAGCACATCATCCATTTTATGACTCTCATTTTGACTAGAGCTTCCTTTTACTCCCTGGGCTCAAGCAACTGTCTTGGGCTCCAGTTCACTGCATTAGTTGACTCTGTAGCTGGTTCTGCTGGACTCAATTCTTTGCATTAGCTTTCTGCCTGGAGTCCCTATATACATACACTTACCACAGCTGGCCCAGGACTTGCTCAGCCAGACTATTCTGATGTCAAATAACTGTCCATCTAAAAGGCCACCTAGAGAAGAGATTCCCCGGCATTATACCTGCTCTGACCATCCAAACTGCCTCCTGTGCACTGCTACTTCTGGGACTACCTCCAGGAGCCTGATCCAGCTCATAAGCTATTCTTCTCTGCACCCTGTCTGGGCTCCATTCTGAATCCCAAATTGTGGCAAGAGGAAAGAGAATGTATTTAAAGCAATTCCTATTTAAGAAGTCCTAAGGATTTCCATCAAACACAAGCTCCGTGCAGGCTGAAGATGTGACAGGGTGACTAAGTTAAGGTTTAACCTCAATGTGCGCTGGTACAGCACATACTGATTCAGAGAACATGCACATCTCATGAGACCTAATAACGACCCCTCTCTCTGCTCTTGTCAAACCATCACTGAAGTGTTGTGTTCATGTCCCAGTGCCATAATTTCAAAGAGGAACGTATCAAGAAGGAAATGCCCAGAAATGACAGCATGCCCGACACTAGCTGAGGTAAGGAAGCTGTAAGAAGCAGGGCTGTTGGGCTAGGAAAGGAGAATTTTCAAGGTGGGGTTTTCAGGTACTGAAAGGCTCCCAAAAGAACGATGACCTAGAGGCTTGTTCAAGAGACAGCTTAAGGGTCTGTGGGAACACAGAGAAGAGACAGCTAAACAGGAGTGCGTGTCTTATCTCTGCTCCTGACTGGGCTGACCCTGCATCTCCAGACTCAGTTTCACCCTCAGACTGAGAGGGTATGAGTTCAAAGGTCCCTCCCAGCTCTATGGGCCCATGATTCCTTTTCTTTACATTAGTCTCAATAGAAGAAAGAAGACCAGCATGGCCTTCACCTATTCTGAGGCCTGGGAGAAAAGGTCAGTTTTTAGATCATCCAGGAGCCCACTTCCAAGAAAACTAAATTGACAGAAGCAATGTGTGGAACAAGTAGTCACAAACTCTATGCTTCAGCAAATGGAAAAGATAGAAATTCTCAAGTGGAAGGCAAGGTAGAAAGAAGAGGGCCCCTCCAATGACATTCACTTCCGAATCCCTGCAACCTGTAGATAATAAATGAATGTGGCAAGACGTAATAAAACTCTGGATCTTGAGAGAAGAGTTTACTCTGGATTATCTAGCAGACCCCAAAACCATCACAGATGTCGCTATGACGGGGAAGCAGGAGGAGATGTGACAGAGACACATGGGGTGAGGACAACGGGAAGGCAGAAGCAGAGACTGGAGCAATGTGGCTACAGTGGAGGAATGGAGGAATGGATTACGCTAAAGCCTCAGAGGTGGCGCAGCCCTGCTGACACCTTGATATTGGACTTTGCTCTTAAAACTGCAAAGGAAGAAACCTTAGTTGTTTTAAGCCACAAAGCTTGTGGTAATTTGTAACAGCAGCCACAGCAAACTTAAAAGGAGGTTTTCTGCTTAAATAAAATTTTGTTGTGGTCGAAAAGTGGGCAACAGTAACCTTCTTTGAGGGAAAAAGCTTGAATTTTTGTGTTTTTTTAATGCCACACCAATCTCAGAACAAGTACAACTTTGCTTTCAAAAGTTTTTAGGGGCATGTTTTAAGCCATTCTCCATATATTCGATTAATAATCTTTCTTTCACATGTGATTTCAGCAGACAATAAGTCTATGCAAAGCAGATGACCCAATGATGCCACCCTCTACCCAGCAGGCCTGGCTGCAGAAACAAATCACCCACTAACTCCCAGCTACAGAAGAAAGCTCCCTTGTAAAGCAAATGATACAATGTAGGTGAGGCTTGTCTCGATTCTCTGCTGTAACAAGGCCAGTGTCTCTCCCCACTCACTCCTGGCAAGACCCAGCTCTTGTCTCCTGGGATGGTGAATGCTACCAAGATAAAGAATGTAACAAAATGATCCCCAAGCCTGGGAACAGCAGCAGAAAGAGAATGAGTGTCCCATAGGCTTCCACCACTCCTGTTTCCTAAAGAATATCATCCTTGGAAAACCCTCTCACACCATCAGTGGGGAACATCTCTCAGGGCCAGGTCAGGTTCAAAGAGATGATTCTGGACTGGGTTTCTAACTGCTTCTTGAAAAATAACATGATTACTACTTTTAAAGACACAAATAAGGGAGAAAGTCCTTTTAAATTCAATGAAGAAAAAAATAAAAAATGTGTATAAAAAGACCAGCTAAATTACAGGAGGCTAATAATGATTTATTGGTCTTCTGCTCTGCTGAGCATCAATGCAGGACAACATCCACTATGGAGTGGCAAGGGAAGAATGTGCCAAGTCTGAGTAGTACTTTGGGATCTGGCCACTTCCTAGAGTCAGTCCTTGGGCAAATCAATTTACTTCTGTCTGGCTTCATCCTCCTCAGTGCAAAATGGTGCAAATGCCTAAGACAACATGACCACTGGTGTTCGTTAACATTTGAGGAATGAATGAATGAACTATTCTGTATCTAGGTCTGAACAATCCACACCAAAATTTTCAGCTCTTTCCTTGAATCACAAGGGTAACATTTTTTATCAGTAGCTCTTCCAGCTGTCATTAATATCTGCCTGAATTCATAATGTCTAGAAAGAGGAATCTTTTATTATTTGGGAAAATTTGAATTGGCAGAGGGCATGTTTTTTCTTCTTAGACAGTAGCACTTTTACAATCCAGAGATTTATGTAAAAGAAAAGTTGGTCAGTTATTATGGGTGATGCATAACAACTATTTTTGGTCCATGACTAAAAATGTTTGTCTTTTGAGTCTAAAACAGAACTCTAAGCATGCTCCTTCCTCCTAAGCTCACTCTCCCTCTTTCCCCAATCCAAAGCCATTCCCTTTTCCTGAACCCAGTGGCTGGGAAAGTGGGCAGTATAAAAAGTGACCCTTACTCAGTGATATATTGAGGATGGGTCCTTCCATTGCCCAATCACCATCCTATTGGTCAGTCTGGATGTGAGGCTGGGATAGGGGGCGTGGAAAATGTATGTGAACCTGGTCTCTTATGGTCCCTGAGCACATACATCAGGAAATCTACAAAACAACCCCCACCTGCTCTCAGGAGCTGCCCTCTCTAGTCGCCACTCATCAGGAGGTACCACAAGTACCCAGTGTCCCTTGCTCCCCATCAGGAGAAGACTAGATAACAAAGGTGGCAGTAGGCTGTGTTTAGGCTGTTCTTCCTTCCATATCATTCCTCTCTCTCTCACACCTCCCTAAAGCAAACAGCACACACTGGCAGGTGGTGCACCCCAAAACCACTCTCCTCCCCCATTCACCCTGGAGACAAATCCTCATGCTAACTTACAGGCAGTATTTTGAAGCTTTTGGACAACCCATAGAAACACTATTAACCTCCTGGCCCCAGGGAATCCTATTTCTCCCACTAAAGGAAAAACTTATATATAGAATTAATTTTCCACCTCTTGCCCAACAGTGTCGGAATCATATATGTGTGGCTTTAAAGCTTAATTCACTTATAGGCTCAAATTTCAAACCCTTAACTGTTTAGAACTAGTTCCTCTCCCCATAAGACTATTAACCCAACTATTAAGAATCTAGGCTATTTTTATCCTTTCTCTTAGGACTTCAAACCAAACCACTGCTGAAAAATGGAGCAGCCTCCACATATGTTTTATGTGTCCAGATAAACACATTTTGAAGGATTCACTCAGAGGAAAATGAAACATTTCTAAAACAGAAGGTAATTTTTTCTGTTTGCTTTTCTTTCTGAATGACAGGTTTTGTTTTGGAAGACCTCTATGTCTATCAACTAGGCAGTAGTATTTGTGGCCATATTTGTGGCCTGGATGCAGCTGTCTAAACCCTGCAAACAGTTGGAATGGCGATACAGAAATTCTTGGTTGCACAGAAACTGCAGAAATGACAGGGGACTTTCTCATGGCAGCCACTGAAATACTTTTAATCACACTAAACAAAGGCCATTCTGGATGCATGAAAATCAAACCTCTCTCCTCAGCCTTTTGAGAGTAGCTATGTTATGAACTAGATGTCTTTTTAATCAAACCCATTTAAATCATGATGACTCAATTTCATCAGCTTTTTATACAGAAAAGCACATTTTTGTTCTTCTGACATAATTCGATGATGTATCCTTCAAAATTCAAAAGAATATGGATCTTGCTTTTAGAAGATATACTTTGTACTTTCTATGCAGTGATTTATGGAAACCATACTCAGGACTCAAAAATTCTGGAAGATGCAACACACACACACACACACACACACACACACACACACACAACTAATATTTCCTTTGTGCCCTTAAGGTTTCTCCCTCCTTTATCTCTGAACTCTTTGCTAGCCCAGATTTCTTCATTCTTAAGAATTATCTATTCATTTGCTTGAAACATTGCACTTTTGGAGAGAAAGCTGAGGAGTGACTATCTTATCTCCATATAATGATATTAACAAGCATGTTTTTTTTTTTTTTTCACAGATAACCCCTAAATGGAGAAAGGAAACCATGATTTCCGGGGTGTACAATGAGATTTTTTACTTTGCCACATACCAAGGTGGATTTCAGTGGTTCTCATCACCCCTTAATTTGGTCACATGTCATTCATTCATGCCTGTGGTCAACATTTTTAGAGGGTCTGCTAGGCTTAGCACAAATAAAGATTCTGACCTGACAAAGCTTAAGTTCAACAGGGAACAGAGCTATGAGGCAGATATTGTACGAATAACTACACAACTCCAACGACGACAACTTTGAAGAAGCACATAGTAATAGGACGACCACGTTCAGGCTAAGGGGCTGGGGAAATGTCAAGGAAGAGCTCTCTAGACAGGGAAACTCTTTCTCATTACTTACTGGTAAAACTTTTTAGAAGAGGGCACACAAATACATTGTTTCAAACATTATATCAATTCCAAGGGAAGGTGGAGTATGGGAAAGACATCTGGTTAGAACCCTGCTTCAACTGCAAAGCCTCCAGCAACTCATAGTGAGGGACAAGGTTATAATGGGTAAGTGTAACATATACCAAGTACTTAGTTCCATAAACTCATAGTAGTGAGGGACAAGGTTATAATGGGTAAGTGTAACATATACCAAGTACTTAGTTCCATAAACTATAGATATTGAGTAATTTAGAACTGATGCTGATTTATATTTGAGCTTCGATATGTCAAAATAAAGCTCATTTTCATAGAGTTCTGTCATTACAAAAATGTTCACAATAAGAGGAAACACAAAAATCCATTTAAAAAACAAACACAATGATGTTAGTGATTTTTCTCAATTGGGCTGGCCACCAGGTATCATTTATTATATAACAGAAGCACTCCTATATGAGATTCAAATTGGCAGATACATAAACAGAGACCAAAAAAAAAAATTGGTACATTGTAAAAAAGAGTTGGTACATTGTGCTCAATAGCCTTTTATCAGCATTAGATAAAGATTCTGAATTAGAGCTTTTGAAACAGAGAACGCCCCTAAAATGGTTGGTTAAGTGTTTTTCAGGTCATTAACTGCTTGACTGAGAGGGAGCAGGCAGACCCATTAGAGGCAGCTCAAGTTCACTTTTCTTCCCAAGAAACATTTCCCACCCTTTGTCTAGATTCCCTTATTCTGAGTTCCCTCAGTACTTAGAAATATCCACAGGACAGGGTAAGTTGCACTCGTTCCCTCCTTTGCTGGACACTCATTGCTGCCAGTGTGGCACCAGGAGGTACAGCTGGCGAGACTGCGCCTTCCTGGAGCTCCCACTCCATGGCTGGCTCCATGGCACCATGGCTCTCTTCAAAGTGGCGGCCATTGGCCCTTTTCCCATTTTAGTAGAAGACTCAAGTCAGTAAACAAAAAAATATGTGCATGGTTTGTGCTTCCAAGTTAAAAAGTGAATATTTTTACTTGGACCTGAAAAAGGAACCACTTCCCTGATGAGAAAAATAAGGCTCAGACCTTATTTGCCTAAGGTCTTACAGCAAGTTCACAGTAGAAGTGAAGCAAGGGTTTAACTCCTTCCAATCAGGCCCTCACCCCATTTACTGAGTCCTACTGTTTTCCAGAGTAACCTTCCTGTGGGTGTAGGATTCATTCTGGCTGAGCTGGACAGGGCAGGGCAAGCTGGGCAGCCTTAGTAGCACCAGCTGTTTCCTGGACTGTCACTTCCAGGTGCCCCACCCTGCTGTGGGCTTGGGTTATCCCAGGAAGGTCACAGTGCTGACCTCCCATGGGGGAGAGCCTTTGCAACCCCTGACCTCCATGGGCAAAATCTAATTGTACAGTGATTCTGAAAAGGCTTCCTCTGTCTTGTCACGACAAGAGTCTTTCTATTTCCCCAAGTTCCCTCTGGATTGTTTGAGCCGAAAAGTCCATGACTCAAAGTAGAGGATAGGCCACTCTGCAGATGCTAGGAGCCTGCAGGCAGCCAAAGGTCAGGGGTTGCTCATGATTATTCTAGAACAATATACTTCCTCAACTTAAAGCTACATTGGCTGCATTCAGAATAGCTGTAGTTCAGGGAGAAGAATATCTCTTGCATTCAAATTCAAAATGAGAAATAACCCCAAATCACTGATGATAAGTGGCAGCCCCTGAGGGTCAGGGAAGAGAGGAATGTAACTTAGAAAGCTGAAAATGATACCCCAGGCCATGTAGCTGGACAGAAAAGGACTCCCCAAGTGGCCATGAGACCTCTGTCAGGTCAGTCTTTCTGGGGAATCTGAGGAGCCTAGGAGATGAGAGAAGGGCAGGCAGAGATGAGTACACAGTTCATTTACTCATGTTCTCATGAGCTTTCTGAACAACCCCGCCCTCGGCCTGAACTTCCAGAGCCCCTTCTGCGTAGCTCTATCTGATGGCACCATAATTACAAAGTAATTGTCTGTCACATTCATTTTTGCCTCAACAGAATCCACTATGGTGTTTAACGCTCAGCAGGCACCAAAAACTGTTAAGCGAATGAATGATCTGTTACACAGTGGTCACAATTTAAAGATATAAATAGGGTAGAGGTAAGCAGTAGCTATCTGAGAGTGCAGGAAAAAATGGCCATAATTGGATGAAAGGGAGGTCCTTTAACCACTCTGAAGAGAAAGTACCCCCATCCCTCATCAGTCCCAGGGGTCATCAGCCATAGGATAGCTGTTCCTTTCTATTTTGGGGATGGAGAGATCTAAGTTATAGATAAATATGTTTCCAAAATTAAATAAAGATCTTCTTCCTATTTCATATAACAATTCCATCCTCAACTCAACTTCTCAGAAACTTAGGGCCTCAACCTCAACCCCAAGATGAGAGTGAACTTTGTCCTGGGTTGTCACAGGAGATCCTCTCTAACTCACAAAGTATATGTCTTTCGTGTGAAATGTATCAACTTACTTTTTCCACGTCTAGAGCAGCATCCTGCTTCTTTAAAACACTGTAGAAGGAGAAAAAAAAAAAAACAAATAGTGAGACATCAAAAGAGAACCAAGCATTCTGCTCCAGTAAACCACCCACAAAGCACCACCAGAGAATTTCCATTTACCCACAAATTTTTTCTCATTCACACAATTGTTGCTAAGTCACAGTTGCCACAAACACCTGCTTGAAACTGCAAAGACCTGGCCCTATACTACCAAAGGAAGACAGCATGAGATTTTAACTTTCTGGAGCAGGGAATACAAGGAAGAAATTCTCGAGTGTGTACACACACATGCCCATGTGCCTTCTTCAGGGTCTCCATGAGTTATCTATGTTGGGCACTTTAAAAACAAGTCTTCCAAGGTCTTACTCGACTTACTCTTGACTTAAATCTCTCTCTAGGGGCCCATATATGCCCCACTTCCTGTCTTACTGTGGGTGAACCTTACTGTCAAACCAGCCTTCTTGAGACGGTCTCTGTTTTCCATCAGCTGGGGTTCCTTTCTGCCGGAGGTTTGCCAATCCACCAGATTGAACCAATTTATCCATGGAACTCTAGCCCCAGATTACTTAGAACCTTATGACAGTCTCCTGGCAAGGCTGAGCTGATTCTGAGGATACCCATGTCCACCTCACGTCATCTTTAAAGTGCCAGGGGCAGGATGTCAGATTTCCAGTTTGTTCATACACTTTGCCTCAATCTGCCGATATTATGATACATCATTTATCATTTGAAATTTTAGCTGTTTGAATAAAGCCTCAGTATCTAAGGGAAATAATATAAATGGTTGAATGGAGTTATGTTGACAACAATATATGAAGGCAAAGTGTGAAGTAGAACCTGAAATTTTAAAAAAGGCAGAAACAATTTATCCTGTTGTAGTTGAGATGCTTAAGTTCCTTTCAGTATGTTTCTCAGCATTTTTCTTCCTGGTCTATGGTTTTAAACACCCCCATTATAAATTATTATCCCCATCAAAAGCAACCCCCCCACACACACACGAGAATTTTTACACTGTTTGAAAAGACATGTAATTAACAGTAACATCTTTGTTTAGTTTAATCAAAGATGACTCAGAATGAAGGAAAGAAAAAGTGACCATGGGGAAGAGAATTAGAAACTCATATATTGTTCTCTGAAGATGGGTATTCAAATCATGAACTCGCTGCAGACAAGCAAGAAACCACTATGGAGGTCGGAGGGAGAGAATGTGCTAATCAGCATGCCTCGATAGCCGTACCTTAGCAACCCACCTCTTCTGGCTTCTGAGACATGCTCTCCTGCACTAACCAAGGAGACACCACAATATATGACCTTTCATCTGGCTAGCTCACCAGGGTGCTAGACGCTGCTGTGCTGTACAAAACAGAAATTCTCTTTGTCCAGAAATTTAATTTGCCTCCCTATAACCAGAGAAAAGCAATTCAGCACTGAGAACTTTTCACCAAAGGGAACATATTTACAGTGGAAGTTTGACTTCCCTTCTTGAACATTCTTATATAGGTTAGGAGTTGTGATTTATAGGTCACAACAAGAAGTTTTCTGTTTGCAAAGTGAAAGACTCCTTCATCTGCTTCCGGAAAAAACACTTGAAGAATCCTTATCCTTTTCCAGGGTAGAAAAGAAACTTGCATATTGCATATCTTATGCATATCACACAATTGCAGCAACTCAGGATGCCGGAGTCTCAATAGGCTCTGAAGGAATGAGCCTTTGCTCCACAGCACTTCAGCAACCGGTATCAGTAGGAAAACTGGAAGTCCATTCGGAGCTGCTGGCTCACTACCACACACAGTCTTATTCTCCACACATGTATATAGCACCATCCAATTTATTTTTCAGGCACATTAAACAGATGGAGTAAACTAACAAAGACAATGTACGCATCATCCTGTAGCCATAAACCGAAAGAGGGACACCATAGCTTTAACATGAACAACTTTCAAGCAAGACTGCTTGAGATATTTTCAGGCATAAGTTCCATTGTTTCAAGGAGGACAAGAACAGATAAAATGAATTTCCTAAAAGTAAAATTTACATGGCAATCCCATTTGGAATGAATAGTGGCACTGGCTTTTAAAACCACACATACTGCCAGGTACTATGGCGCACACCTGTAATCCCAGCAGCTCAGGAGGATGAGGCAGGAGGATTCTGAGTTCAAAGGAGGATCGTGAATTCAAAGCCAGCCTCAGCAACTTAGGTCCTGAGCAACTTGGCAAGACCTTGTCTCTAAATAAAATATAAGAATGGACTGGGGATGTTACTCAGTGGTTACACAGCACTGGATTCAATCCCCAGCACCAAACAAACAACAATACCAACAACAACAACAAAAACATACCTTTATTAAGTAAAAGGTATTTCTGAAAAATTGAGAATAAGTTTTAGCTATCAAATGTTTAAGTGAAATAGATACTTTTTATTTAAATGACTCCTTTTATTTTTTTTTTTTTTTTTAAAGAGAGAGTGAGAGAGGAGAGAGAGAGAGAGAATTTTTAATATTTATTTTTTAGTTCTCGGCGGACACAACATCTTTGTTGGTATGTGGTGCTGAGGATCGAACCCGGGCCGCACGCATGCCAGGCGAGCGCGCTACCGCTGAGCCACATCTCCAGCCCCTAAATGACTCCTTTTAAAAAATCATTTCTTCAAAAAATTGACCAATTATTCTGATTTATCTATATTCTGAGTCTAAGTTTTATGTTTTATATTTCCAAGCCTGAAGGACAGATAGGCTCCTCCAACTCCCTGTGTGAGCACATGTGTGTAGACAGAGCCACGCATATACAGTTATGCAGACATTATAAACAGTTGCCTTCCTATTCAACTCTGGGCTTTGGGACATTAGACCATTTTTCATGCTTTTCTTTTTCCTGCTAAGCATTTTTCGTGCTTTTATTTTTCCTGCTAATGTTTTATTTGGCAAACAATGAACATAACCCAGATACTATAGTGAAAAGGCTGATCATAAATGCTACAAATGTTTGATCAACTGTAGGAATTGAAGTCAAAGGATAAGACCCTGACCAAAAGTGAATTAATCCCAACTATTTAGATCAGATCAACCTCCCACTTTGGAGGAAGATATAAGTTCCCTAAAAATAAAAACCGAGAAGTCCTCAACTTTGAATTCTCTTCTGACATAGTTATTCTTCCAGCCTCCCTGCTCTCCTAAATGCCCATAGCAGATCGCCCCACAGACCTTACAAAAGGATGGCACAGGCAGAGAGAGCAACCAGATGGTCAAAGGAGCACTGGTCACGTGAATGACAGTGAATGACAACCGACTTGGTAGTACTACAGGACAGAGGGGTGGCTAAGTGCATGGCAGTAGGCTGCAGGGGGAAAGGTAGGAAACTGAGACAGAGGTCAGATTGTGACAGATGTTGTAGGCCAGCTGAGAAGTTGCCAGAGGTAGGAGCAAACTTTTGCATGGTACCTCTGTAATTTGAATTTGTGTCTATTGCAATGAGGAGCAGGAAAAGAGACGCAGCCTCCAGCATATGCCTGGC
Source organism: Urocitellus parryii (assembly GCF_045843805.1). Lineage (NCBI taxonomy): Eukaryota > Metazoa > Chordata > Mammalia > Rodentia > Sciuridae > Urocitellus > Urocitellus parryii. Next base: position 50,717,167 of record NC_135538.1, on the reverse strand, counting down.
ACGGGCTAAGTGCTGTCATTCCAATCTCGCCAACCCTGCTGGGTAAGAATAATTTTCTCCTTATCAGCCTTCAGTGCCCAGCTCACAATCATCTTTCCACTGTTTTCCTTGCCCACACTTGTGTACAGAATTAGCTTTCCCCTCTGCTGTGTTCTTCCTATACTTTATGTGGGGCCTGTTTCATTGCCTCCCTGTTAGAACTGCTAGCTCGCCAGGGGCCAGGATGGCCCTAACCACTGTGCCCACAACATGCAGGAGCTGGTGAGGAAGGGGTGACAAGTGAAGTGAGTGAAGGGGTGACAAGGGGCAGTGACAGAGTGGCTAATGAGTCTATATTAAATCAAACGGAGCCCATTCCTTCCTGCACTACGAGATGGTGTTGCTTGTATTGGATGGGTGGAGACCAAGCGTATAAATGCAGAGCCTGACCACATCTCACACACAACATGCCCTTAACCAGAGGATGACCTTCTTCTTCAAATTCCATCTTGGGCCTTTAGCTTCAAAATAAATGACAGAGATCAAATCTGGAATTTTTACTTTAATATTAACCAGCAATTCTTGTTATTTAAAAAATGTGATTGAGAAACTGAAATTCAATACATCATGGTCATAATCACATCTCATACATGAATTCAAGATTTAAATCATTGTTCAGGGTTTTGCTTGATTATTGAAAAAATATGGGAGATGGAAAAAAATGAGATATGCCTTCCTCTTGCCATAGTATATTCTCTGTTCCAAATTCAACCTCTTCTACTACTTACAAAAGATTTAAAATATTCATTGACCTGCCAAAAAACATCTGCATGTTACTGGACACATCTTCGGTCTTCACATAGTTACATCTGAATGGTTTCTTTCTGCTCCAGGGATCACAGCTCTATTCAATCACAACTAAAGTGGGAACCTCAGAACTGTACGTGGTGTGATGTCAGTGGCGAATGAAGATAAAATAGCCATTTGATAGCGATTTCCTTATCAAGCCTGTCAACAGGGACAAGTGTTCCCTCGGTTATTCTTAGGATCCAAAGCACAAAAAAGACCAGGCAGGGCCAGACGCTGCTATAATCCCAAAGAAAGCTGAGACACATACAGAGCATACACAGAAGTTCCTCAATGCTCTCTGGTAAAGGGGAGGCCCCTGGCTCTCTGCCTGAAGCCCAGGAACAGGCCCACTTTCACAGTGGGCTCTCCCAGGCCAGTGCAGCTGCAGACAGGCATGCAGTGTGTGGGACCATCCACGTTCAAGGTCACCACAATTGCCTGTGCACCCCACAGCTGGATCAAGCCCCAGAGACAGGGCCCAGCTCAGACAAGGCTCTTTGTTGTGGGACATTTCTCGTTGCCCTGTTTCCCCAGGAAAAAGGCATTTTCCTTTAGCCATTCATCCTGGCCTCAGACTATCTCGCTCTCCAGAGTCCTCCTGCACACAGAAAACTAACGATGTTAGAGATGGTGGCAACTGCAACCTCTTCTCCTGTCTTGCCCCCCAGGTGAAGCAGTAAGTGCATGTTTCAAACAGCAAGGAAAGCAGGGCAGCGACAAGGCCAGCGCAAGATGATGCCACCCCAGGGGCGTCTTGAGCACACTTCCATTCAGGGGAGAGTCTAGTCTGGTAAAAGACAGCAAAGGTGTAGGGGGATACCCTTGTGTGTCCCACACAGGCAGGGCAGCACAGGGCTCAGTCAATGCTGTATGTGCTCTCATTCTTAATGACATAAATATTCACTTTGCCTCCTAAACAGGTAATATTTGCTGATTGAAAACTTACAAGATATGAAACCTAGGTTATGCCAGAGCTTCTCCTTTTTAGCCAGTGTTTCTCTGCACATGTAAAAGTTACATTTATGGCCAGCATCTTTGTCTAGCACAACGTGACGAAAAGCGCACACAGCTTCTGACGGAGGCAACCAGTGCTGTTCACTGCCTCGCCTATTTTAGTTAGGAAGGGACAAAATGTAGAATCTACCACCTAAGGATGCCCCTCACCACTGACCTCTAAAGTACTCTCGGGTCCACAGTCAGGGAAGAAGCAGTCGGCTGGGAAACCAAGTTCAATCCCCAGCTTTGCTACTTATGAGTTCTGTGACTGGGTGGCAAGGGATGCAGCAAGGGTCACATGTCAAAAAAAAAAAAAAAAAAAAAAAAACCAGGGGTCAGGGAGGTAATGCTAGCAAAAGCAAAGCAGGGGAGCGGAGGCAGGATGGCTGAAGAGCCCAGCCCGCTTCTAAGAGGACAGTCACATGCTGCCTGAGCAGACTGCTGTCACTACAGAAGGCACATTCAATTTTGCCAAACCTGCCATTTTTTTTTCAAGAGAAGCTGGAAACCCCAGTTTTTATATAAAAAAAATGTCCTATTTAAAACTGTGTGTTTACATTTTTAAAATGTGCCATGCAAATCATAATGCCTATGCCTTTTCTGTTAAAGAAACTGATTGCTATCTGCTCAACTCCTGGGGGGTCATTTAGGAACACCAAAGTTTTTATTGTCATAAAAACAAGATAATGCAAATACATTCCAATTCACAAAGAGGGGTGACAAGTTCCTTTTGTTTATTTTTTTAAACCAGGGTTGACGCCTACAAGGTTTGGTACTTTGTAGAAATATTGAAAAGTATACTTGAGCACATTAGTGTCTTTTAAAAAAAGAAGAAGAAGAAGAGGTAAACTGTAGTAGACTTAGAGAATGGGGATGTGACAACTGGTGATCCCAGATCAAACAGTGGAGTGAAAGGCTGCTTGGAATGGCTTCAATTGCTATCAAATGCCATGTGGAGACAGGTAATGTAATAATCCTCTCAAAAAGCGCTGTGGTAAAAGGCAGTAGAGAAGTAGGGTACTAGCCAGAGGAGAGTGGGTGGGGGTGAAGAGAGTATATCATTAAGAGAGATAAAATGACACGTGCATTCATTACATGATTATCACATTAAAGCAAACAGATAAAAAAAAAAAAAACCCAGGTGCCACCTAAAAAAATTGTGTCAGCAAAATACTAAATAGTGTTGGTGCAGTAAAAATTTTATTAGATGGAATTCAGAAGCTGAGATCCAGTTATTCAGGTTTTTCTAAACAAGAAGTCAGAAAAAGAAAAGGGGTGGAAGAAGACAAAAAAATGAAAAATCTTTACTACAACACACACTGCCCCACATTTTACACTGTGCCATTTCTGTATTTGTCCTTTTTAGCCTACTTCTCTCACAGTCTCTCTTTGCTGAAATACATTAGTTGCCATGGAAACGATGTCATAGTGTGTAAAACCATTTACTGTCCTTGGAAAGGCATTCATGATAAAACTGAGCAGTAGCATGTTTTGAAAAGAGAAGCAACAGAAAGCCGTTATGCCAGAACCCGGGGTCTCAAAATCGTGACTTCAAAGTAATCCTTTACCACCACCACCCTGTGTCCCTGAGAGCTTTTGCCTTTCAGTTTTCCCCAATTATCCAGAGGCACACCTAACCTAGTTATGTAGGCCAGATGTGTTTAAAACAAAGTCTCTGATCCGATGCTGATGAAAACAATAGACTCCCTATAATTCATGCTTCCTTCCATGCGGTGGGGAGGGGCTAGGAGACTATAGAATCAGAACGGTTGTGTGCATCACAAGACCTCTGCTAATGGAGAAGACCTGGTCCTGGAATTCATTTTGCTCTCTTAACTTCGTGATCAGAGACAGAAATAATATTTGGGACCTTGAGATTTGGACCTGAATTTCCTTAGTCCTAGGAATTAGCAAGACACACCTTCTCTTCAACTCTAAGTAAGTCGCATTCATTTCATCAAGTAAACAACCTGAGCAACTCTCTCATGAGCCAGAGTGACAGAGAAAACAGTCAGGTAGCTCTCCCTGGAAGCTTATTATTCAGAAGGGGGCAGCTGGCCAAAGGCAAGGGCACAGAGGGCCCCTTGGGCCACAGTGGAGAACCAGACCTGATTTCAACTGCGATAGGAAGATGCTGAGGGAAGTGATGTAATCTACTTTTAAAAGCTCCCTCGGCCATTGTGGGAAGTAGAATCAGATGGGTCAAGAGTAGAGAAGGACAGGGCAGCAAGGTTGCGGGAATAGTGCAGTCCGGATGAAAGAGGAGGACATGCATCAGATGGAGCAGTGTAGTCTAACTAGGGTGAGTGTGCACCCTTCCTTGTCTGTGACAGTGCTCATCCCCTCCTGCTGCCCCAGCAGTCTGTCAGAGTAAGCATTTGTCCAAGATGTTTCACTTTGTAAACCAAGTATTACTATTAGGTGCATGAAAACACACCAGGAGTGAGTTTTGTAATCTTTACTTCACAGTTGTAGCTTCTGCTATGGTCTTGCATACCCGTGAGACAACTCTATGGCAAAGGGAATTTACCTTAACACGTGATTAAATCTGAAAGATGACCGATGGCCATCCATCTTTTTTCCTGTCCTTTTCCTATCTTGGTGTAACACCTCCTTTTCAATTGCAACACACAGAATGTTCACCGATACAACAAAGAGCACTTGGACATGAGCAATCTAGAAAAGCTAACTACACCAGTTTGGGCAGTGAGAGAAATATTCTGCATTGCTACTCCCCCTCATTGGCTGTCACTGTGCTGGGACCCATGGCGAGCCTGAGAGGTACAGAACACCAAGTCAGAAGGGTGAAATGGAAGCACAGAATGCTATACATGAAGAGTGTGCATGAAATATTTGCAGGAAATAGACCTGCTAAAGATCTTTCAAGGAATTGTCTGAATGCCCTCATTACAGTGTTTTTCTCATTTATTGAATGGTTATATTATTTTATTTTTGCAATATCTTTTTTTTTTTTTTTTTTTTTTGGTGATGCTAGGCAAGTCACACCACAGACCCCAATTTTGTTTGTCAAGAAAGTTGATGATACATGTTATTTAGCACAGAATGCTTGTTGATATTGAGTAACCACCATGGGAGCCACAGGGGTATTCCTGACTACATAAACCCCAAGTCACAAATCTGCTAAAGAGGCACCAGCAAATGTTAATAGCTATTGTATTAAGATAGTGCTGACGACAACTTGTTCTTAATTGATTCTGCTCTCCCACCAGGTGTGGTGGTGGTGCATTCCTGTAATCCCAGTGACTCAGGAGGCTGAGGGAGGAGGACTGCAAGTTCGAGGCCTAGCTTCTGCAACTTAGTGAGAGACCCTGTCTCAAAATTTTCAAATAGATAGGTAGATAGATAAATAAATAAATAAATAAAAGGGCTGGGGATTTAGCTCGATGATAAGCACCCCTGGGTTCAATACTCAGTACCACATAAATTGATTTAGATTACTTTTGACAGGGGGGGTGTGTGTGTGTCTGTATGTGTGTATGTGTGTGTGTAAAGTATCTGTAATGTATCAGCTTCATTAGCAGAACAAAAAACTTTAAACAACTCAATGATTCCAATGTTATGGTAGAATTATCAGGTATTTTAAACTATTTCATAGGATCAAAAGAAAATTTGGAGAAGTTTATTCTGTCACAGGTGAAACAGCTCCTGTTATTGTAAACACTGCTGTAAATTGTACAAAGTTCAACACAGAAGATGAAATTACTTGTTTTTGCAGTGATGATACATATAAAAATTTTGTGATGCTAAAAATGTTCTTTGGTGCTGGAGTTGTGGCTCAGTGGTAGAGTGCTTGCCTAGCATGTGTGAGGCACTGGGTTTAATTCTTAGCACTGCATATAAATAAATGAATAAAATAAAAGTCTATCAACATCTAGAAAAAATTTTCAAAAAATAATGTTCTTACTTTTCAAGAAAACTATGGAGCAGAAAATGACTTAGAATTTGGGGTGGCACATGCATAATTCATAACTGCATTCAATCCAGGTAGGTATAGCCTCCCAAACATGAAAATTGTAGATGTAGAAATTGACAAACTGTATCATATATGCCCAGTTAGAAAAACTGAACCTACAAAATTTTTGTGTCAAAGCCAATGTTCAGCAAAAAATACTTTGGCACAGCAGTACATGCCTCCCTTTGCCACCTGTCATCCATCATCACCTGGGTTGTGTTTGAGAACCCACTCTCTGAATTGACCTGGGTGTGCCTTAACACTATGATAGGCAAGTCTTCTGAAGTTTGAGTGCATTCTGTTCCAAACCAGTTGGAAATCTTTGATCAAAGCAATGAATGAAGCACCAAAATAGTCTAGCTTTTGAAGACATTGCAGTTAATTGAAAATAAGGCTTGTGAACAGAAGATGTTGAAATTCATCCCAATGAAAGCAAAGGAAGGAGGAACTGAACACATTAAATGATAAGACTTGAATACTACCCAAGATTTAATTCTGAAATTATACTATGATGTTTTGTAATATCTTGACTCATGGCAATCTTTCGATGGTGCTCCTAGATTTAATTGGATACATTTATGATCTGTAGCAGAATGGGGTGAAATTGAGAAGGCCCATGATTTTATATCATCTACATCTGACAAAACATTCAAAAAGATCATACATCAATTTATTTCCTAAGTTTTGTCTTGTAAAAACATTTGTTGAAAATAAGAATTCTAAATGAGGGGGAAAGACCTGTGAAAATATGAACAAAATATTTACACATTTTACTCTAAAAAAAAAATTGTCTTGGAAGAGCCCCTACTTAGCAAAATTGCTCTGAGCTTACCAGGGACTTTACATCTGCAGAAAGAGCTATTTTCTCAATTAGAAATACTGTGGTGTACACATAAATGCCAACTGGAAGTATTAACTTCAAATACTAACTATAAACAACTCTGAAGGGATCACAGGCAACTTCATAAGAAAATTAAAAACAATTTATTCTTCATGAAAAGTATCAGTAAAATGCATACTAGAGACAAGGTTACAAAAACCAGGGCGAGTAAATTATGTAGCAAAAAATAATTACTATCTTATGTTTTTGCAAATGCTCAGATAAATGATACAAAAGACTTTTTATCTCTAATGTGTATAAAAATGTTTTTTTAAGTTTTAATAATTTTGATTTTAAATAGATTTTGAATAGGAGTATTTCACAGGTCCAAACTATTTTTTTTTTAAATCTGCCAGTTCATAAATCAGCACTTTAAAAAATTCTATTATTTTATCTATGCAGGAACACCTCCTGATTTACATTATGGCCCCATTTCCACCTCCCTTGATTACCACTGACAGACAAGGGAAAACATGAGATGCATTTATGTTTTGAGATTTGCTCAGTACCACGGTAATAATCTTCTGGTAGGAAAATATATAAACAGTGTCTCAATAGGCAGCTCCCCACCACACCCCCAACAAAGGAATGCTTTGAAAGCAGGCCTAAAGATTTCCCTTCCAAAATTACTAGGTATTTCCAGGAACAGCAGGTTTTGAAAGACATCTTCTTAAATGTAGCATCCTCCTTGTATGAATGTCAGAGAGAGATGAAATGTAATTAAAAAGAGTTTCCCCCCCTCTCTCATTTGAGTGTTCTGGTAAGTACGTACGAATTATACTTGGAAATGAATCCTTTCATAAACTGGCGCTTTATTTAGTACTTGGGGATTGAATAAAAACAAAGAGCATTTCCCCTTGTATTTAGGAGCATATTTCTAGTCTTCACCCTGTTACCTTTAAAATAGGAAATGAAGAATTCAGACACAATAAAAATTCTTCTTTGGCCTCTATCATGGCAGGCAGTGAGGTCACTGAAAAAGGCCCTGAAACTCTAATGTTTTCCACCCACGGGAGGCCCCCAGGGAACCAAGGTACTTCCTTGCAGTGCACTGGGAAGAACTGCCACCTGCAAACAATGGGCAGCCAGAATTCCCACCAATATCCCTGCAATACTCTTTGAAACATCAGGTAGACAGCTTTGCCCTCCGAGAGGACAGAACTTCTCACGTCCAAAATAAGCTTAATACAGGTATCCTAAACCATGGATTACTCAAAGGAAAAGCATAAGTAAATCTGCCCCCAAACAGATAAAAATATAGCCCAAATGCAGCCCAAATGTGCACTTACTGCTTGAAGACCTGTGAAATGATTGAAATGGTTGAATCTCAAAGGTTGAATTCAATTTGATTATGATCACTGTGTTCCTGCTTATGGCAGAAAGACAATCTTGCTATTTCCAGATAAGGTCTTCTCTTCAGAGTGAAACCTTCAGTTGCTTCAGGCAAGTAGTCAAATTACTCACTTCCAATGCCCCTCAGGGCTGTTCCTTTCCCTTTCCCTTCTCACCCATGGGGAAGATTACTTCGACCAGGCAGTAATGGAGACAGTGTCTGGCTCAAGTGCTGCCCTCCAAGCCCTCAGTGGCCTCTGTGGGACGCGTTGTCCCCCTGTCTTTGTGTGTAGGCTGACTGCTGATGTAGCCCGGTCACCACCTCATAAGGGCTCAGCATATCTGTGGCCATGACCCCTGCTGGTCTCCAGTGGTGAGGTCAGCATGCTGCCTTCCACGCCCTCTCCATTTTGATCTCTGGCTCTTCAGCATCTCCATGTTCCCCAACCTGACAAGTTGGACTGCTGAGATTTCCCCTATGCCACCACATACAGGCTTTGGGAAACTGAAAGGGGACACTATACTGGGGCCTGCTTCTGCCTAACAATGCCCCACTGCAGGGTGCACTGCAAGGTGGTTTCCTTCCAGAATTCCTGACAGGATGCAAGGTACAAGTGCCCTCTGCGTTGGGGGCTTCCTTCAGCCTCTTGGAGTTTCTAACATCTCACTTTTCTCTCAAGCTGAAGTCCAGGAACTGGGGCATTGGATCTCAGTGACCCACCCATTTCTTCAGTCTAGAATCTCTGCAAGTTCCTCCCACTAACTCAGGAAGGGCTTCTCTCCTTCCTGGACAAAGAGAAACTATCCTGCAGCCTCCCTCCTGTTCACAGCTAAGTGTGCAGGACATGCCATCCCCTTCTGCGATCTGGTTCTCTGGAATCCACAAGTCATTTTTTTTTTTTTCTAACAAAGCCTGCCTCTTAAATGAAGGCAGGGCTAACTGGTCTCTGAAACATGCTCCAAGGGCCTATTTTGAACGTCAAAAGCTGAACAATGTCTTCTTTGTCCTTGGCCATGTTCTGGTCTCCCCCTGAAGTAATAGAATCTTTAACCTCAATGGGGAAGACTCCCTGGGTGATAAGCATTAGGAGGAAGGGAAAGTAAATTGAATACCAGTTGAAAATATTATTCCCACTAAACCAGCTGCTCATGATGCAAGGTCTCGGAGGTCCAGAACATTCATCCAGGATTTAAAAGCAAGCCAACAAAGCAAAACAAAAAAAGCACCAGCAACAGGCTGACATGTCCTTCTTCCAGAAGGCATTATTTATGCATAAAGAATTCAAGAATGGCTTTCCATTCTTGAATTCTTTACATCTGATATCCTTGATCCATACAGATACTCCCCTGTGGGACTCCTTCCTTCAGGGGCCTTGTCGTCTTTGTCTCTCCTTCTAAACTTGCTGTGTTCACTCAACACATCCCTGAGACCTCAGACCCTTCCTTCCTTATCTCTTCACTCAGTCCTTCCTTACCTTATCTTACACCAGGGCTATTCAGCCTTGATCCCTACTTTCAGCTAATTCAGCTAATTCAGCTGATGTTTTCTTCAATCTTTGAGAACATCCTACTCACTTGACTATATGAGCCAATTCTTCACTCTAGGTCACCACAAGGTCAGATTTTCCATTCCCAAGGGACAAGCATTACCAGGCAAACTCACCAAATTGGGCTAAGGGGAACCATTAAAAACCGGCAAATTCCAGTCAGATCTAAATCCAGAATGTGTTTTATTCTATCTATTAACACCCACCCTATAGTTTAGTGCTTGTCTGAATCTTTTCTAGATTCTCTAAGCCCCTTCTGTCCATTATGCCAGCTCTCTCTCCTACTTCACCAATACCTCCCTCTCTAGTGGCTCAGGGCAGGGGGCACTGAGAGCTCAGGTGGGTGCGTTGGTGGGGACCACAAAGCAGGGATTTTCTCACGATGGCTGCTCTGGATCTCAGCTACATGAGATCATTGTTGTGAGGACTAGCCAGGGAGTTTCATCCAAAGAACACAGTACTTCTGTCACAACTGGAGGTATGAGGATCAGGGAAGGCAGTGGGGCTTGCCTTAGATGCCCCCTCCAATACTTTCATGCACTATGCTCTTTCCTGTATGGCATGTTGGCTGAGGTACAGCCAGATAACTTTGGGGGCTACAGTTTTCCAAGTGCCAATCCTCTTTGGATCATATTTCTGAGTAAAATAACCAGAACTCATCCTTTTCCCAGGAGCTACTTTTACCCACAGAAGATCTGGTTCTGCTTGATCCACATAGTCTTTACAGATTCTTCCCATGCGCCCCTCATGGTCTTTGATAAGTAATTTTCAGCCCCTAAGAAAATTACCTCCAGAAAAACCTCTTGGTACCTGAAATCAAGAATCTGCTGAATGACTACAAAACAGTGGGAAGCTTAAAATCATAATCAACAAGCATTGAATAAGTGCACAACTTAATTTAGTATTACACAGACTTGCTTCTAAAAATGGACAATATTGACAATGACAGGCATAAAAGTATCTGCACGTGAACAAACTGGGTAAATACAGGAAGTAGTGACATTGAGTGCCAGCAAAGGGGAAAAGCGCACTTTAGTCAGAGCAGAGTGTGATCTCCTACATTTAAGGCAGAGGTTGTGGTGGTGGGGAGGGGGCCAGCAAAGCATTTAAATCATAGACAGTGCTTGGTTAAGCAAGAAAAAACACCCTACCACAGGTTCCCAAAGATTGAAATAGCATTTCAAAAAAGAGGAACACAAGGTATGCTGCCCCCTTCCTTTTGCTGTAGCAGCTGGCCTGCATCCACAGCTGCTCTCCATCCAGTGCATTGAATCTGGCATGTAGGTGAGGGCCAGGTGGGGGAAGCCAGTAATGAAGAATCCCAGGATGCTGTGTCCAGGTAGCTGAGGCTTAAGGAATGCCTGGCAAACATTACCCCTCATGTTGATATGTCTTTTGTTACAGAAATGACTGGCGTAGTCCCTCCCCCAACCATGGAAAACATGTTATAAAGCTTATTTTCTATCATTCTTTTGAAGGATATACAAAGAAAAGCCTGAAGTTGGGCTGCTGTGTCAAATCCTTACTTTGTAGGAAGGACCTTAAGTCTGGGATAGAGCCCTCCGCTGCTGAGGAGATTCTTCAGATCATGCCACAAAGCAAACATAATTAATGCCTGGAGAGAAAGGCAATCCCATGGACAGGCTGTGTTCTGTCTGGCTGAGGGCTCAAGTAAACCATGCTTTGAGAGGTATAGAAATAGGTGGGTGCATAAAAAGCTAGCACCTGCTTTCTCTTCCTCAATACCAGCAGCCCATTCAGCTATTCTTCTCTCTCCAATCATTCAGTCTTGTACTCTTCTGGTCTCCTCCAGATTTTGAATCATTCTGTATTTTCTCCCTGGTCTCACATATCATTCTGTACTGAATACCTTCCTTTTTTTTTTTCTTTTTCTTTTTTGGTTAAAATTGTGTTGGTGAAAGCAGAAGGCAAAGAAGTAACTGCTTTTTTGATCACCTGGACTTTTAACAAGATGATTAAGATTCTAAACAAAAGATCTTGAAACACAAATAGTTCCAAGATACAATGGTAGTTCCTAAAATGGTCTAGGACAATGACCCAGCCTAAGTCATATAGGAAGTAAATGTGCAGCCACCAGAAAATACAGAAACTCAACATCCAAGCAGATGACACCCTAGCATCCAGATGCCCAGGAAACCAGCTGCACATTCAGGACATGTCTAAGTAACATCTGTTAAGTACCTACCTTGAGAGTGACACTGTACTGCATGCTATAGATGGACAGACAAAAAGGTGGCACAGCAAACAAGATTTGGAACACATGGGGCCAAGAGTCTTCGGTTTCCTAGGAGGGCAAGACCCATACATATGGATTTCTTGAGTCTCGGCTAAATCAATTACTGAGCTTGGGCAAGTCATAAAAATCTTCTGAACCTTGGCTTTCTTGTATCAGAATTTAACTACTAATCTAAGTCATCAGATACTGAAAGCAATTGAGAGATACAAATGTTTAATGGAAGAGAAGGAGAAAACTGGGATTTCAGCTGAGCCTTGACAAATGAATGGGATTCTAATGGAAATGAAGGATTTGTGGATTCCAGGAAAGGAAAAGAAAGGCCAGAACACCTCTTTCATATTCATGAGATAGCAGGTGTTATCCAGGTTAGTGTGGTGGTAGATGAGGTGAGCCAGGTGTGACTGGGAAGGACACAGAGACTGGGGAAGGCACAGAAGGCCAGGCTCTGGAATCTGGTCTTTCTGCTTCTATTTATTGTGTGGTTAGTAAAGGCAAAAGAATCAGTATGTACATCAGCCAGTACCTCCATTTCCACACGGATCTACGCCTCCACACTCAATCTAGAAAGTATGGGAAAAAGTGAAGCAACTGTTATTTGCAAACCATGGGAGAGGCTGAAGGGCACAACATATCAAGAGAACATCAAGAGAATGAGGATCCTGCAAAGGTGTACAAAGGACAGCCACACAGGGACATTTTTAGGGAGGAGACAACGATAAAAAAATAGACAATGTTAGAATGTTACAGTTCACTGATAACTCAGCTCCAGAGTTTTAGATCTGAAAAACAATGAAGCATGGTGTTTGGATTTCCAGGTTAGAAAATAAACCAGACAATACAAGGTGATACCCTCCAAACTCTGAGAGAGCAACCGGAGAAACCATTAACAGAAATCAGTGCCTTTTCAAGTATCCCAGTGAGTACATATATGCTGGACTATGGGGGAACATGTCACACCATATCCGGACTGGAATTAAAATAAAATTAAAACAAAAATCAAATTTCACAAGTGACAATATTTGAAATTGTTATTGCTTCTAAGTAGACCCAACACACGTGGGGGAAATGAAAGAATTTGGTATTTATTTGCCTTTTCAGTAGAGCTTAAACTGGGCAGCATTTCACAGAAATACAGAATCAGTAACGTATTCTGGAGATTAAAAGAAGGCATGGGAAAAGTTCCCTGGGCTTTGTTGTGGGGAAGGAGATCTGGCTCAATTTTAATTTTCCATTAAAGGCCTACTTTTCAATACAAAGCAGATGGAATTCTTATACAACTCCTGAAAAGCCTACTATTTTTGGGTACCTAAAAGATAGAAGCTCTGAAGAAAATGAAAGTGTTTGAATTCCTCAGATAAAATCCCACCAGCACATTCAAAAGGTGCAAGTACTTGCAAATCTTTAAAAGACAAGTTAAGAGGTCCTTCCTGCGACAGGCTGCAGCTCCCTCTGACTCCAGCTAGCTGATGATTTCTGCTTCTCTTCCGCCTGCTCCCACCCTGGTGGCTTCGAACTCCCTATGCCTGCTTCATTCCCTGCCCTCCAGAAGCTGCCACCTCATGCTTCTGTCCTCCCTGAAAAGATTTTCAAAGTGTTCCACTCTGCCTGCTCCCTCCCCACTGAAATCAGAACAAGGCCTGGGAATTCACATGGCAGAAGATCCTCAGACTCTCATGCACCCCCTGCTCCTATCATGAGATAAGACCTGGTTCCACGTATTCTCCATTTTCCAATCTTCCAGGGTGGATGGAAGAACAAGAGGGCTGGTGTTCACCATGCACAAACAATGAGTTTTAGGATGGGAGCTGCTGGGTACCAATTTGCCCTCACAGTTCACAGGCTCTTTTGAGAGCTGGAACAAATTTAGAGTGAAGAGCTTATGTAGCTTGCTAGCCATGTGGCCCTGACTAAATCAACGTATATGCTTCAGTTTTCTCCCCCTTTCAAATGGAATAATGCTGGGTGTTGGCAAATCGACCATATGCAAGATAGAGTTACTGATTTCCAAAGAGCTCACAAATCAGTGTAAAAAGCCAGCACCCACCCCTCCCCAGGCCCCAGATGACTCCCTCTGCTTTACAAGTCAGGCTGTGATGAAGGGTACCTCAGTGCTCTGTGAGCACAGACCGAGGAGTGAAGGAAGGGCTTCCCAGCAGCCATGTCTTGAGTGGAGTCACAGTGAGACAGAGGTGACTTTGAATCTCCCATGGAACAACATATAGCTAACTGTGCAAAGAAAGGGCAAGGAGGCAGGGAACAAGACACCCCATTTCAGAGCAAAGCAGGAGAGAATCGGGTGAAACAGGCCTGGCCTCACTCTTTGTGAGCCTCAGTCTCTTTGTGTGACTAATGGGAATAACAATACTATGCCTGCCACAGAGTTGTAATGATTTAGTAAATTAGTGTATGTCAAGCACTGAACAAAGGCCTTCAGGGTTCAATAAAAAGTAAGTGTTGATATTTGTATGGTGTATTCAGGGATGGGCAAGTAGCTGTTATGCTGTGTGTTTTTTGACACCATTAGAGATAGGGGAAAACAAGGCCAGAAACAAGGAGCCTTTCAAAAAGCTTTCTGAACAAAAGTAATCAATAGGCTAAGACTCTCCCTTGATGAACTTTTTTTTTTCTCCTAACAGCGTACAGTTGATAGGTGCTCAGTATATATTTGCCCAATCCAGCGAGGCACGGCTTGAGGTCATGGGCTTGCTTGCAAGGGCACAGCATGTGATTAAACTCTGCTTCAGGAGAATACCTAAGAAGACCCAGTGCAGCCTTCCCTTTAGAGCAAGGTGCAGAGCAGGCCACTCAGAAGCAGGCGGAGACAGATGGGAAGTGCTCTCGTCCAAATATTACGACAACTTGGAGTCTCACAAACATTGTTAAAGTTTCATGAGTCAGTAAGCATTATCTTTGCTTCCCACGTTTTTATTAGGCCATAAATCCAGTTCAATTTATATCCTTCTAGGATTACTGCGTTCTAATCAAGTCCAGAGTGTCACTTATTCCTAAATTGTCTATGCTGCATGTCACCCAAGTCCATCTGGATAATATTGTTCAGACTACTTATGTGTTTTAGTAGCTAAAAATTAGATTTGCTCAATCAGAAACACTAAAAAAAATAAATGATTATATTCCTCTAAGTAACCAAATCACTTTTTTCACAGCAATCAAGTACATGACAGTCATAATTCATGTTTTTTTTTTTTTTTCCTACTCTGTAGTTCATTCTCCCTTTAGAAAGTCAGGATACATTGTGAAGTCAATCTCAAGGGACTTAATTGTAAATAGGTTAAAATCTGGTTGTCTGACTAAAACAAAGAATCTCTTTCAAAGGGTTGACTTCAGAGTGCTTTCCTGTTTCTATTTTCAAGAATAAAGAAGACTCAGTATTTCTTAAGAAGACTTACTAAAAATTCTATTTTCAATCATACCACATAAATGAAGTTCCTACCTTCTCAAAAAATTCTTGCTCCAGAACTGACAATCACCCAAATCTTTTTCTAAATTACTTGAAATTTCCTTATATGCACACAAACCATTTTCACCTTTCCTAAAGGACAGATGTGTGTGTGTGTGTGTGTGTGTGTGTGTGTCTGTGTGTACATATGTACATAATTACCACATAAACATATCACTTTTCCTTATGGGGACACTATTCGGAGTGCTTTACATTGATTAACTATTGACTCCTCAAAATAGTTCCTGCTCACCATTTTAAAGATAAAGAAAGGTGGGCACAGAGAGAGGAGGTAATTTGGGCCAGCCCACATAGTTGGAAACCTGGACCCTGCTCCAACTCCATGCTTTTAACCTCATGTCCCACCTGAACTATAAACTTGATGACTTTGCCACCTTGAACAAGTCACTTGAACTCTCTGTACTTCATTTTTTCTCACAAGTAAGTCATTTTACATATTGGACTATATGATCTCTAAGATTCTGGGTCCCATGACATATGCTCTTGAAAACCTTTGCAAGAGAGTCCCTCACAATTCTATGTTCTGCAGATTTTGATATGTACTTCTACCTGGGCTGGGAAGTCGAAGGTTTTAAGATTTATACACTTTCATTCCCCTAATGCTACGCTGCTCAGGCTCAGAAACTGTTGGTGCTAAAGCCAATAGCACTTTTCATTCTGTATCTTGTTATCTCTGCAGCCCTAGATATGAACTCCCCCAGGTCTGTCCATCACTTCGTACCTCTCCCACTCAGGGCCTGTACTCCTCCTGCATTCCTGGGCTCACTCTGGCCCTGTCTGCTCGTTAAACTCCATGTACCCACATCCAT
The DNA here is from genome assembly GCF_045843805.1 of Urocitellus parryii. NCBI lineage: Eukaryota > Metazoa > Chordata > Mammalia > Rodentia > Sciuridae > Urocitellus > Urocitellus parryii. The sequence continues at coordinate 50,701,067 of NC_135538.1, read as the reverse complement.
GGCTTCAAGAATCTGTCACTTACTACTAACAAATTTATATTTGAATTCTAGCCCTCTTCCCTTACTCCAGACCCATGTATGCAATGGAGACACCTCCACCTGGAAGTCCAAAGTGTCTGTGATGACATCTTCCCTTTGCACACACCCAGCTTACTGTACTACCTGTTTCCACTATCTCCCCACCTCATTTCCCAAAGACCCCTTTTCTATGCACCTCCATATCACTCTTTCTCACCCTATCCCCACTTCATCCCTTCCATTTTGACCCTCACCTATAGTTCATCTGAGTTTCTAGTAACTATCCTCCCTGAATCAGTCGGCCTGGCTCGGACCAAAGGCCCACACACTATGGCCAGGTGATAATTTTAAAATCCAAAATAGGTCAAAGTCACGTCTCCACTTATAATTCTTGAGTAACACTTATAAGTACTTATTAGAATCTTCTCAATTTCTTCTCCAGCCCTGTATTATTCCTTTTTCCATCTCTCTACCACCCCATTGGGTCGTGAACTAACTGCAGCATCCCAAAAGGTCTCTGCCTTCACCTTCTGGGTTGTTCTTTCTGGAGCAGTGGCCTTCCCACATTTAACTAACCAACTCCTACTCCCAGATACCTCTTCCTCCAGTCTTTACTGTCTGGTCGCCCCACCTCTTTGCTGTGCATACTCTCTGTGTCCTGTGTATGTACCCCTAGAATCAGCATGTATAATATTGTCAGAGGCTTCCTCCTTTCTCAGTTGAGCCAGTAGGTAAGTTCCTTGGGGCAGGATCACCACCCCCCCACACACCTTTTGCTCCCAAGCACTAGTTCAATGTCTGGAAAATTGTAAATGCAGACAATTCACCAATTCATACAGACCTATCTATATAGAAGGACCTGTGCAGAAGGACCTAGCTTAAAATAAAGAAGCACAGAGAGTGAAACTACTTCCAGTATCAACCAACATACTTTGATTTTGCATTTTCAAATTTTATTTTTTGTTTCCCAGATGAATAACAGATGAGGGTCTAAATAGAAGAAAGGAAGGTAGGGATGGATACTTTATTAGATATAAAGTTCTGTTTTCTATCAACCAGAAGTCTCAATTTCCAAAGTATGCTAACCACCCACCTCCCTTGTGAAAAATGTCTTAATTCCTATCATGACTATAAACATATGAAGTATTTTGAACTGCCTAGTGACTTAGTGGAAGGGCTTTGGAACCAAACTAATTGAGCCTGATTTCGACTCTAGCACTTAGTAGCTACATGATCTTTTGGGTTAGTTACTAGTAAGTTACTGAAACTTGCCCATTCGTAAAATGGTAATTATAAGTGAAACCACTTCATATCATTATTGTTAAGATTTGAGCTTAAACAGTACATGACACACAGTAAATTATCAATGTTAGCTTATTATTATTATTATTATTTATTATTATCTCTTCTAGTACACATTGAGCTTCTGAAGAGCAAGGACAGCAGGAATATTCATTTCTACAGCCCCATGTCCCCCAATGTCTTACACAAAATAACATACTAGGCTGATGTTTGCAGAACTGATGAATAAAGCAAAGTGTTCACAGCCAAAAACAGAAAGAAAGAGCATTATTAATTATGATCACAGGCATGGGCAGAATTCAGAACTGCTGCAATAGTTTGGAGACTTGTGGAGTACAGGGACTATCCAGAACACTAGCAGGTTCCCCTGTTCCTGGAGGTCTGAAAGCTCAAAACTTCCAAGAAATGCACAGGACAGACAGCTGCTGATGAAGGGGCCCAGGTAGAGCTGAAGAGCTGAGCTGGCTGGGCATCTGGCCTTCTCTTTAGAAACTTCCATGTCCCAGTGGTAGAGCAGTTGCCTAGAATGCACAAAGCCCTGAGTTCCACCATCAGCATGGCCCTGGGGCAATGAGTTTTACCTTTCCTATTCTGCTTCATTTCCTCTTAAGGATATGTGATTTCCAAGGATCCCACTAGCCACTATGGAAGTCTATAAAATCACCAGACAAAGATGGAGGCCAAGGAAGGTGCTTCTGGAGTAAAAACCACCACATCAAAGTCAACACAGGAAGTGACAGATGGGCTATATGATAAGAGATTACTGAGTGAGAAGTGGCCCCTTAAAACATGACAAAAAGCAAGGTTTCTGAAATATGATTAAGATGAAAATAACTGAACTTACAAAATCTAAAGAACAAAAGCAAGGTTGGGTGTCGGCTCTTAGATTTCCATTTAATTTAATTACCATCAGCCAACAAGCTTCTTGAGGGTAGTGGATATACCTTGTTAAATGGGAGTGTTTGGCAGAGCTGTTCATTAAAAATACATTTCTTGTCCTTTTTTTCTGGACACATGGCTTACCTACATTTCTCGGGGCCCCTTGCAATTAAATTTAGCCATATACATAGCCCTCATGTTTGTAGAAGTGATGTGGGTCATTTGTAGGCCAAGACATTTTACAAGTGGATACATCTCTTCATTCTGTCTTTTGCCCAGTCAGCTAAAACAGGCTACAAAGAAAAGCCATGTAATTGTGCAGCTACAAGATAGGGGCAAGGGACTCAGAATTGCCAAATGGAAGAAAGCCACCCAATGACCAGAAACACCCATTTTGGACTATTACATAGGCAAGAATAAATGTGCATTGCTTTTGAACGATTATATGTTTGCAGGCCTATTTGTTACAGCTGCTAACATTATCCTAATTAAAACAGGTGTCCATACCAATGATCTAACTCATATTTGTTGATTGTTAAATGAACCACTGATTACCTACTAATGTAATACTTGGTAGGAAATGAGACAAATGAGATTAGGCTCCTTTTCTCAAGGTACTGACCAAATTAATGGTAGAAACAGCATGACAAACATAATGCCTGCTGCTAATATTTGAAAACAACATGGCTCAAAAAAGAGTTAATGAAGTCTTCAGAGGAAAGATGACATTTGTGACAGACTCCAAAGGTTAAAGAGAATTTTTAGCAAGTCAGATTAGGTTGGAGACTCCAACCTAAGACTCCAACCTGAGAGGAAAGTAGAGTGTGCATTTGTTCACAGTCAACCTTATCATTAAGTCTCTAACTTGGTCAACAGAGTGTGAGTTTATTATGCACTGACTTTTCTTTCTGGGTCTGGCATCCAACAAACAAGTCTTTGTTTTTACAGTACTCTCATTAACTCTATTGCTTTTTTTAATGTAAAAAGTTCCACCATAAATGTCCTTAGAAAGCACAGAAGCAAAATATTTAATGAATCATAATAATTCTGTTCTTGAAGAACAAACTTCAAACTATTTTGTTACTTGCTATAGTCCTGATCTTAGGAATCAATCAACAGGCCCAACGAAAGTTTTGACATTATTGATTAAGCACATGCCACCTGTTTACAAAACAGAACATTAAGCCCAAATTTTTCATTAACACTTCTACTTTAAGAGGTACATCAGATAGTCCAAGGTTCAGCATTCTAAATCTTCTGTTCAGAGCTAAGTGCCCCAAAGCCTCAGATAGTTAAACTACTTCCTCTAAAAGACTGTGAGTTTCTTCAATTGAAAACACAGTGCCCATGGGGTAGGGACTGGGGAGAAAGACCGGACAAAGAATGAAAATTATTTTAGTTGCGTGGGTGGTAAGAGGAAGAGTGTGGGCATCTGAAGGCTACCATGAAGCAAGCAAGACAGTTTCCATGGTCTTGCAAGTGCCAATTCAATGCAGGTCCTCAGTTACTTAGTTGAATAAAAGAGTGAAACAGCATCATTGGGCAGACCAGATTTCATTTCAAAAGACTCCAGCAAAGAGGCCTTAGACTAGATAGAAGAAACAAGTCAGGTTTCCTCACTCTTGTCAAACACCAATTTAATTCTAATTCAGAAACAAAATTCTTCTGATCCTACACCAATTTACCCTATCCCAACTCTTATAACTATCCTCAAAAAGAGAAGGGGTAAAATGAGGGAGTGGGGAGGTTATCTTAAAAGTAAACTCTCAAAACAGCTGGGATAATTTCCCCTTAAATCTAAGACACATAGCAGCTGACAGTCTACACTACTGGTCTATGAACACAGCAAAATGCTGCCACCTGCCACCCGGCATCTAGGGGGCCTTTCTTTTTTTGGTAAATGTGACAGGAAAGACTCTGAGAGAAGATCAACTGCTTCCTAGGAAAGAAAGGGAAGCCCTAGGGAAAAGAAACAAGAAGCATGGAGCCGATGATCCTTGGGTACTTTGTGTGTCTCCTGCTATGCACTGAAAGGGCTCTTTGTGTGTTACACACACACACACACACACACACACACACACACGGGCGAGTCTCTGTGATTTACTGGGGGAAGGAGAGGCTAGAAGGGTGATTTGATTATGTCTCTTCCCTAAGTGTCCCAGCAAATACCGCCTGGGCCCAAGCTCGGTGGCCTCTTCTGGCCCAGTCCCCCTCCGCCTGTAGCCGCAGAGATAAGAGAGGGGAGGAGACCAAACAAAAACAACCATCGATCTAGGGAAGTGGAGAGGAAATTCAGCGAGTGAGCAGGGAAGGGAGGAGAAAGGGGCTAGAGAGAGCAGCAGGGGTGGGGGACAGAGGAAGAGGAGGGAAGGCTCCGACACAGGGGAAAGGGGAAGGGTGGGTGGGTGGTGGCACAGGAAGAGTGAAGGGGTGGATGGGGGAAGTGCAAGGGAGGTGCCAGAAATAGGCAGTAGGATGCGCTGGGGAAGGCGACGGCCGCCGAGGGAGGAGGCCCAGAGGTGGAGGAGTGGGGCAGGGGTTGGGTGGGGAGGGAAGCAGCACGGGGCATCAATTATTAAGTGATTACATCATCCTTGACATTAAAACAACACACACAGCCCTGGTCCCCACGGGGGGCCCCAAAAGGAGGGCGGGGGCGGAGTCTGGGCCAGCCTCGCCCCCAAGCCAATTCCGATTCCCACCCGGCGCCGGCTCACAAGCGAAGAAATGAGCCCCCATCCCTGCGCTACCTCGGGACCGCACCCCACAAAGGTGTCCTGCGACAGGGCCTCGGGAAGACCCCTAGTGCTGCCAACTCTCCCGCAGCCCCGCGCGGTGCCCCAGAGGCGGCAGTGGCCGAGGGACTGCAGCGCGGGGCCCCAGCCTCGGGGGCCGCCCTGTGCGGGGGCGCGGGCGGCCGGGCGTCTCCGCAGCATCCCCGCGGCCTCCAGAGGCGCATCCCGGCAGCTTACCTGTGCGGCGCTCAGGCTCCGAAGCCCATTCACATGGTCCACTCCCCGCCCTCCTTCGGCGCGGCCGAGGCGGGTCCAGTAGCTCCGCTGCGGACCCGGGAGCCGGTGGGCCCTCCGAGATCTCCGAGGGGGCGGCGCCGGGGTGTCCCCGGCCTGGCCGCCGGATCCCTCCCTGGCGTGAGCCGCGGCTTTGTGTGCGCCCGGAGAGTGCTCGGTGCACGGGGAGAAGCGCCGCGCGCCCGGACAGCGGAGGACGCCGGGCTCGGAGCGCAGCCTCGCCTCTGCTCTCGCGGCCGACCGACGGGCGGGTCTCGGCGGCCTCGGGCTCGCGGCGACCCCTCCTCCTCTCCCGCGGCAGCCCCCTCCCCGCCGGCTCCGCTCCTGACAGATGGCGCAACTGCAACGACGCGCCGCCGCCGCCGCGGCTGCTTGCAGCTACTCTCGCTGATGCTCGGGCCCCTCCAGCTCCCGAGGGGAGCGAGGAGGGGGCGGGGCATGACCTGAGAGTGGCAAGTCGCTCTGCCCTATCAAAGGGCCCCTTGGGAGCTGCGGGCCTCAACCATTGGTGTGTGGGACGGGGGCGGAACGGCCATGGGTGGTGCCGCCGAGTGGGTTGAGCGTTACTGTGGCAGCGGGCATCCTGGCGTGCGTGCAGTGTAGGGTGTGCGAGAGGATGCGAGGCTGGAGGAGGATGTGTGTGTGTGTGTGTGTGTGTGTGTGTGTGTGTGTGTGTGTGTGTTAAGGATTGTGCGGAGTTGTGAGTTGGTGGGATAGGGCAGGAGAAAGAAGGGAGAGCATAAGCTGCAGTTTCTCTTTTGCGGTAGGTTGCAGCCACTACTAAGAATTGGTACTTGCCATTCCCCCCAAACCATGGGATCCTGCCTCATAAAGGGATATTTTGCCTTTTTTATTTGAGGGTGGTAGGATAAGATGGAAAGGGTTAGAGAGTGGTAATAGCAGTGTATCCTCTAGTGAAACTAAAATTTAAAAAAAAAAAAATTAAAGTGCGGAGCAAAGTAGAACCCTATCACAGAACCTTGGAAAAACTAAAAAGAACCCTGGAACCGTCCAACGAATAACCAGGAGAAAGAGAATTTGAAATTAATATTATTTCATCAGTCTCCTACTTTCCTGAGCACGCATATATATTTCTCTTTGAACAAATATCTGGAGGAAAAATTACTGAAATGAGAGGTCCAGGCAGCCAGTAAGGAACCCCAAATCACAGAGTAGTGGTAGTGGTTTCCTTGTACATTTTCCCTCAAAATCACGTGTAATTGTAGCCATTGGTTGTCATTGGTTTCTTATGACTTTCAAACCCCTTATCCCCCCATATTCATCCTCCCCGCCATATATATGAACGAGTCTGAGCTTTTGCTCAGATTTTCCTTGATGAAATAATTGCTGGTTTAGTTTACAGTTAGAAGTACATCAGTCTTTATTTCCTATCCAGCTTTTCTATGGCAGGATGTAACTTCATAAAAAGAAACACTTTGGCTTCCTGATTTTCTTTATAGGTAATTCCTGTTTACTGAAAGCTCTACTTCAAGGCATGCTCAGAATCATTCTCCTTAATGATTCTGGCAAAAACCCTACCCTTCACTCTCAGCAAATCTTATGTTAATGTTCTAAGAAATATGAGTGAATCAGCCTTAGCTTCTAAATTCAAAATCCATAATATTACCTTTCCTGCCCACTATTTTTTACTGTAGCTTAAAAACATCAGTCACTTTTGCAAACTTTTTTCCTTCTGTACACAGCACTTTCTTTGAAAAAAAAGTGCAAATATTTATTAAATTATCTCCATTTTGTAGATGATGAAACTAAGAAAATTAGGAGTTTAGTAATTAATTCAATATAATAATGTATGTGATTACTGGGGACTTTCTCCCCTTTCTCCTCAAGCAAAATGGTAAATCAAAGTACATTTAAATTGAGCATCTGGTAATTCATTCCATAGTCACATGAAATGGAATCATAGCTAGGACTGGTATATTTCCATATAAGAGAATGCCAACTTCAACTATTCAAGAATTGCCTATCTTGGCCAGGCGCAGTGGCACACCCCTGTAATCCTAGCAGCTAGGGAGGCTAAGACAGGAGAATCATGAGTTCAAAGTCAGCCTCAGCAATGGTGAGGCACTAAGCAACCACTGTGACCCTGTCTAAATAAAATATAAAATAGAGCTGGGGATGTAGCTCAGTGGTCAAGTGCCACTGAGTTCAATCCCTGGTACCACAAAAAAAAAAAAAATTGCTTATCTCAAGAGAAGGGATAGCCTACCATGGTTGTCCTAGGTTTATTTAGATTAGAATGGAGAGACTGTTACCTACAATAATGGTTGTCAAAATTGAGCATTAAAATTGCCTGAAGAGGCTGTTAAAACACAGGCTGCTGAACCACACTGCCAGAGGTTTTGATTTAGTAGATTTGAGATGTGGCTGAATGATTTGCACTTCAAACAAGTTGCCAGGTGGTGTTGCTGCTGGTGGTGTTCTGGGTACCACACCTTGAGAACCACTGATAAAGAACTAGGCTCTCCAGTGCAGTAGCCACTAGGTACAGTGGTTGTTATGTTCATAAAATATACTTCAGTACTCAAAAATTGGCTCATATAAGTTGAAATATGCTGTAAATATAAAACATTCAATTTCAAAGATTTAGCATGGAAAAAATGGAAAGTAAAATATTTTTATATTGACTTCATGTTTGTTATAAGAGTTATATATATTATGCTAAATAAAATATATTAAAGTTTCATGTCTAATATGTGTAATATATTTAATAAATAAATTAAATTTCACCTGTTTCTTCTCCTCCTCCTCCTCTTCCTCTTCTTCTTCTTTACTTGTTTTGTGGTTCTGCGGATCAAACTCAGGGCCTTGCTCATGCTCAGCTACTGGTCTAACATAGAGCTGCACTCCCTGCCCTTCTTTTGCTTTTTAAATGTAGCTGGAATAGCATTCAAAATAACATGTGATTTGCATTATATTTTTATTGAACAACACTGGTTCAGAGTTCTCTCTGATTTCAGCCCCACAGGGCACATTGATGAGGCAGATCATTTCTCCTTTCTGAACTTTCATGTCCACATACATAAAATGGGGGAAATAACAAAATTATCTTGCATTCTTCCTGTGAAAACTAAATGGACATCGAAGCATTTGATGCACACCTTTCTTCATTTTATAGGTACGCTTTCATATACTCTAAGAAAAATCACTCCTAGATAGAGACCTTGGAGTTTCATGCTCAGTTCAATCCATCCCTTCAAGATATCTGGAGTAGATGGTAAGTTGTTTGGTTGTTTATAATTTCTTCAAGAAGGGTTACTTTTTTAGCATCTGCAACTCTAATAGCTTCTTGATCTAATTAGTGAACAAAAAGACAATATGATTAAAATGACAGATTAATCAGCTCCCACGGAGACTTCCTTCTCTGTTTTGTAATCCTCTTCTTACCTTCCTTTTTATCTGCTGCTATTCCTAAGTGTAGCCTTAAGTGGATTTGGCCTCCTTGGGAGGATTTGTTAATGGTCTGAATAAGTGTATAAAGCACTGCAAAAGATTTGGGTCCTATTGCCCATTTTGATCTACTCTGCAGGTCTCCACAGAGAACTGAGACACTGTCCCTGGCCTACCCAAGGCAAGTCATGTTGTCCTTTAAAAGCCTCAGTTTTGTTTTCTTATGGGAAGTTTCTGTTATACAATGTAGTCATTTCTCTTTCATTTGATTGTTATTGGTTATTTTTTCTACTTCTTTAATTTTTTTTTTTTTTTTGTGTGTGTGTGTAGTGCTGGGGATCTAGCCCCAGGCCTCTACCACTGAGGTATTTTCCTGGCCTTTTAAAATTTTTATTTTGAGATGGTCTCACTAAGAAGCTCATGCTGCCCTCAAACTTGTAATACTCCTGTCTCAGCATCCTGAGTACTTGGAATCACAGGCATGTACTACCACCCCAAATTTCTTCCTTCTGTTCTGGCTTTCTTATTTTGTCTCAGCTGAATTTCCTATTCTCTTGCTTTCAAAGTAATATTTTTCTTATTTTAAATTGTATGAGTTTTATCTTATCATTTTAGTTTTAATCTCAAGTGTCAACTCAACAGCAACATATGGTAAACCTAAGAACCTTTGATATAGAGTTCTTACAAGTGAAGAAAACAAAAATTAGTGCTCCAAGTGAAAAACATGTGCAAAGGAAATGCATCTCTGAATAGCTGATGGATATAATAGCTGAAGGATTCACTTGTTTCCAAAACTATGTAAAGATATAGTATGCTTCAACTGACTAATTGGCTGATGACAAAAGGATGTGGGGAGATGGATGCCTATACCCTAGCAGTTGAGTATGAATTGGTACATTTCTGTAGGGCAATTTAATAATATTTGTGAAAACACTGTAACAAAGTATGTACCTTTACCCATCAGTTCTACTTCTGGGAAAGAATGCAATAAATTTGCAAAGATGAAACCACAATGGGAATAATGAGAATATTATTTATCCTAGTGAAACATTGAAACAAGTTCATTACTATAGGCTTTGATGTATAAATTGTATTAGAATACTACATAGTTGTGAAAATGATGATATTTATTTATTTATATGGATTTTCACCATAAGTTAAGAAAAAAATTAACAATGAATTAGTATTATATTTATTTATGGGTGTGTGATAGTGTTTCTACATTTATAGCTCCATAACTTTAAAACTTATCTGTATTTTAAATTTTTCATAGTAAAAATATGCAGGAAGCACATACACAAAATTTATTTATTTTTTCCTCTCCTTTTATTTGGGTACCAGGGATTGAACCCAGGAGCGCTTAACCACTGAACCACATCCCAGCTTTTTTTTTTTTTTTTTTTTTGAGACAGAGTCTTGCTATGTTGCTTAGGTCCTCACTGAGTTGCTGGGGCTGGCCTCTAATTTATGATCCTCCTACTTCAGCTTCCTGATTTGCTGGGATTATAGACATGAGCCACTGTGCCTAGATTCTTATACTTAACAATTTTAACCAAGTTGTCAGACTGTAAGTCAACTTTGTTTTCTTTTTTCTTAATTGTCTCAGCTTTTTTGAATTGTACATTTATTATATGATTAGAGGAACAATAAAAACTGATTTTAAACTTGTTTCTTCTTTTTCTACTTTATTCTCCACCCCCTTTCTTCTCTGCCATTTTCCCCCTCCCTTTTGAAGGAGCATCACCTTGAGGTGGTACCAAGTAGCCAGGGTCAGTGAAGCCTTCTGTTCCCTCAACCCAGTCACCCTTCCAGCTGCTGGTGGATATTTTGTGACTTGCAAGACTGATTTTCAAAAAATAGTTCCCTCTGAGAGCAGGACACAATGGTCTAGCACACCTGATTTACTGTTAACTCTTGCTTCTGACACCTCATATCTTCAAATCCTTGTGTAAAGAGCTATGTAATTTAAAATCTATGACCTTCAGAGCATGGACAATGTGTTTATGGCATAATGGGTCAAAGCTCACCTGGAGTCAGAAGGAGAGAGGTCCTGGGAAAACTCAGGTGGGACAGACACCATATCCAATACCCCAACCTGAGCTCAGGGAAGGTGGTATGTGGTGCCCCTGGGAGAGGCTTAGCCAAGCTTTTAAAGCTGGGATTCTAGCTTCTCGACCTTGTTTAATTCTGCCCACACTGGACTGTTGTTCCTCCTGGCCGTCCATAGCTGGGAGGGTGTGTTTCTGCAGCTTCCTTTCCTCTTACAAAGGTGGAGAGTGGGATGAATAGTCAGGAATGATTATGAACATGGTTTTGGAGCCCAGGTGTACTGGGCCTCTGCTGGCTGCTCTGGGTATATCAGAGTCAGTGCTGGGCAAGCCAAGCCTACGTCCCAACCTGAACACAAGGGTGTGTTGATTGGAGATGGCCTTTTTGAGTTTTTATCCAACTTACTAAGGGAGGCCTGGATTGTTATCTGGAGAGATTCAAGTGACTGGGAATGGGACTGAGTTGACCTTGATGATCTATATGTAGGCCCTTCTAATGTCATAGAGTTAGCTTCAAATAGACTCCTTTCTGTAGGAGTGTAGGAAGAGAGGCTTTTCTGTCCTAAAGTGACCTGTCCCTTTCATTTACATCCTAAGCAGCCATACCTGTCACCTCTGCTTTCTCACCTCCTCATTCTTCTATATTTTGGGGTTCCACTCTAAGCAGTGATAGTTTTTTGAGACTCTGCCTTTAGACTCCCCTGTTTGCAGGAATGAGTTGGTTAGGCCTGATCATTTTTGGTCAAACTGAGCCTGACCTTTTGCCACCCACCCCTGGGAAGACACTAGAACCACACTGTGAAGACAGCAGGTGTTTTGGGTGGTCTTTTTTTGTTGTTTTGGTTTTTTTGTTGGTTATGATTTGTTTTATCTAATAGAGCTCCGATAATTCAGATGTTATAATTCAGATAGTCCTAAAGAAAAAAAAACCTGATATCTCAAATTTTCACTGAGTGGTCGTCATCTGTATGAGACGTGGATCTTATAACATGTAGCTTGCTACCCTCAAGAATTCAAATGTACTCTCAGGTTGTCAAGGGTAAAACCAAATGGAAGGAAGAGAAAATTCTTTTATCAGTTAAGGTTCTTGATCACAAGCATTAAAGACTTACTATGTCTCATTCAAGCAGAAATGGGATTTATTGGAAGGTGATTGGGTGACTTGGAGGTAGGCTCAGAGAATAAGCAGCAACCAGGAACTGTATCAGGGGAACATCTGAGAACTGGTTAGAACAAGCCTGCACACTGCCAGAGACTTCTGCTGTTGTCAGGGATAAAACCACTGCATGTTCTTTCTAGTTGTCACTTGTTGAAGACCCAAATTCCTTGATGGCAACACCCACTGTGCTGACCATACCATAGCTATAAGCTGGGGTGGGAGAGAGTTAGGGACAGGAGGTAGAAGAGTGGGAGAGGAGTTTTGTTCCTTCATCTTCTGCAGAAAATGATGAATCCTTGCCCTCACCCAACTAAGATAGCAGGACTCTCCAAAAGGAAGAGAAATGAGATCCTGGGCCAGAATTTTTTAAACAACAAATGTCCACTGAAATTGCTCATCTGAACTCGACCAAGTGTTCCAGACTGAGTGTTGCTACTTCTTACACAGGATTTTCTTCCTTTCAGGCATGATTCTGTTCCCTGCCAAGAGGAAGACAGGCTAGGTCCCACCCTTATGTTCCCTAAGCAAGGTATACAATATCGGTCTGGACACAGTGTTCAAAGATGTTCAAACATGTTAGAATGGCCTTTTAACTTTTATTTTATCTATGTTTCCCCAGGGAGGGTTAAATGTCTCTGAGAGTGAATGTCAGGATTTACAACAGCTCTTATAGGGATGTGAAACTTCCTATGAATGGGAAGATTGATGGAATTTTTACCCTTTCTCCCACCCTGAGGGCTAGCATGAGAGGTTCTGTCAGTCTTAGTTTCTTCCTGCTTTTTATACTTCTTCATGTAGGAGACATTCTTTTGGGGTTGCCCAGCTCACAAGGACTCCTTCTTCTTTAGAAATAGTTCTCAATGCTCGGTAGTGACTCCTGAGCCATGTCTGCATGAAGGGACCCTGAAACATACCAGCCCAGTTATAGCCAACTGATCAGTGTTAGGAGCCAAGAATGTATTAATAAGCCTTTGAAAATTGGATCAAAGCTATACAGATCTTTGTGCTTTAAGCAATACCAACTGCTTTACCACACCATCCCCAGATCTCTATGGCTTTACATACAAGATTTACTTCTCTCTCAAGTTACAGACAAACTGGGTTTTGATAGGCAACTGTTCACAAAGTGATCCAGAGGCCCAGGCCCTCTTCAACCAGGATTTCACTGGATTCCGTTCACACAACTGGGAAACAAAGGAAGAGAGGGAATTGCATGGCAGATTTTGGGGATCAGACTTTAAAGCGACACACATCATTTCTGCTTACATTCTATTGGTCAGAATTAATCACATGGCCACACCTATATGAAATGGAACCTAGAAATGCACCTTGTGAGTTCCTAGGAAGAAGAGGAAATGGTTTGGGTGAGTATCTCTTTATGTGACACATTGGGAGTCAGTAAAACTAAGCAGTACTCAGGGAGACATTAGATATACAATTCACACAGATGAAAAATACAGATTACACTTCACATAGATATAAAATATAAAAACAATATAAGTATTAAAATAAATTTAAATAACATCAGCTATTCTCCTCTAAATTTCATTTTGGGTATTGCTTTACTAACTTGGCCAGCATTTTGTTGTGTTTAAACCTAGCAGTCCTTATCAAGCCAGATTCTAAGAGGGCAAAGACATTTTTGCCATGATGCATGTCAGATGGCACCAATTTTAAGTTTGCATCCATTTGTTCATAGTATGTGAAGGGAAAAACTTCTTTGAGAAATCTTAGATGTAATTTTCATCCCTTAGAAATGTTAAGAGTTTTAATCCTTATGGTTATACTTTGACAATCTTTCAGTATACCTTATTTTTTTGCTCACTCCCCATTTTCTCCAAATTACTGAAGGCAGATTCTAGGTGAGCTGTACTAAAGTGGAGGATGGGGGTAGGGGTGGTGGTGGTGAACCTTCCTATCAGATCCAAAGAAATTAAGCCTGTTTTAAGGCACTATTCAAGTACCTCAATTAATTTAAGTACAATCCAAATGCCTCTATTTATTAATAAATATTTAATATATTTCCAATATTTTATGATTACAAAAATGCTGAAATTGTTGTCTATTTTTATATATAATTTTGTTCATATATAAAAACATATCTGGCCACCTTGAACATAAGAAAAGATGTTATTAGATAGATATGGAAATATCTCATTAAGTCCAAGATGAACTCCCATAGTTATATTTTGTGAAATGTATCTATGTGAAAAAAAATATATATATATATCCATCCCTACTATGGTCTGATTGTCAGAACAAAGAATAAGAGGAGAAAAAACTACCTGAGGTGTATGAAATTGGAAAGGGTGGATATGGAATCCCAGATCTCTGTTACATTTTGCAGGTTTAATTTTTCTAGCTTACAAATCAAACTTAAATGCCCTAAATATCTAAAGTCCTAGACAATCTGAGGTATCAGTGCTTCCTCATATGATCCATGAAATCCAAAGTGAAATGAAAATAAAGAAATAAAGCAGCCAAAGAAGTTCTCAAATATACTTTAACTTACTCATGAGCTTATAGAAATTAAGCTCATTTTAAAGCAAGAAAATCAAGTTTACTAAGAATGGTTTACTGGAAAAATCATAATATATTCCATACTGGGGTAAAACTAAAATTTATTTCATCATGCATTTATCATTTTTTTAAAAAAGCTTCCTTTGAATAAACTATGTTCACTAAACTCTTCCTCTTTCTCTCTTTCCCAATAAATAGAGAAACATTCTATTTCTATTTAAATCTGAAATTAGATAAAGACACTCATCTCACCATTAATACTTAACATCGTTCTGAAAATACTAGTAAATTCAATAAGACGATAAGAAGAAACCATATGTAAAAATAATGAAAAAGAGACTCATTTTTTATTATTTTCTGTTAATGCAATTGTCTACTTGAAAGACCAAGAGAATCAATTGAAATACTATTAAAACTAACAAATAAATTCACTGTGAGAGCCAGTTTCCAAAGACACTTAGGTAAGGTTCTAAATACAGTGAGTAAAGTGAAAAATTGTGTAGAATCAAATCACCTTGAAAATCCTCTCAATAACCCCTGAAATAGTTTGTATCCATTTGTTCATAGTATGTGAAGGGTGGGTGTGTGTGCAACTCTAGATGCTGTGTCTGTACAGATGTGTAAAATATTCAGTAATTTGCTGCAGGTAAGATATATATGTAAAACTCCTTAACAGTTCTAATTTTTGCATGCCAAGAACTTGTGTGAATGTTGATATATGTATATCTCTTCCATAGGAAAAATATCAGTAACTTTCTTACATATCTAGTTAGAAATTTTTAAAAGTTTATATAATAACTATAAAAAATAAGTAGGGGTTATGTCTTAGTTTGGGTTCCCCTAGAAACTGATCCTGAGACAATGAGTTGTTCATTGAAGGGGGATCCCAGATAATCCAGCCTTAAAATGAGGGGAAGGGAGGGAAGTCAACAGAGGGAGAATATAGAGCCACCCAGTGGGGTGCTGTCTGGGATGTACAGTGAGTAGACCTCAGAGTCATTACAACAGAAGCCCAAAGACTCTGGGTGTATACTCACTCTATTAGCCAGGGCTATTCATAGAAACAGAACCTATAAGATAACAATTATATAAATATGAATATATATGTTTACACGTGTATGTATATAAACATACATGCAAACACACAAACATATATATGTACCTCTCTCTGTATCTCTCTGCTTTTGTCTCTATCAAAGAAGATGTCAATCACATGAGTTATTATGAGGGACCTGCATTGCAGGTATGAAGGCTGAGGATCTGAGGTCTCTGCAAGCGGGAGACCCAGGAGAGCTGGTCACGAACTTCTCAGAACCAGAGGTTCTCAAGCTGTGAGTCACAGTCAGGAGCAGAAGACTGAAGTCCCAGTTCAAGCAGTCAAGCAGAGAATGAATGTCCCCTTCCTCTGCCTTTTTGTTCTATTCAGGCCTTCAGTGGATTGGATGATGCCCAGCCACAACCAGGAGAGAAATCTACTTGACTCAATCCACCAGTACTAATCTAATGCTAATCTCATCTGGAAGCACCATCACAGACATGTTTAGAAATACTATTTAATTTGGACACCCCATGTCTCTGTTGAATTGACACAAAATCAACCATTATACCCATCCAGGTACCATTGTCCTGGAGAACATAAAGTCCAGATTTCCAGCTTGTCCTGTTGGGAGGCTGAGTGGGCTCCAAGGGTCAGAAAAGATCCCTACAGAGGGACAGGGATGCACGGTAAGTTGCCCCTGGCAATTAGCTGGAAATGTCAAGGGCATTTGGAGAAGTGAGGTCTGGCTGTGCCTACCATGTTAACCTAAAAAGAGTGGAATCTATTTGTAAAAAACCACACACTTTTAGTGAGAATCATAAATTAAAAAGAATTAAATGAAGAGATGGACCATGTTCCTGGGAGGGAAGACTTAATAATGTTAGAATTTCAATTTCCCCAAATTAAACTATAAATCAAAGGCAATTTCAATTCAAATTCTACTGAGACTTTTTTTTTTCATTTTAAGTTTATCAGGAAGGAAAAAATATGAATGAGAAGAGGTAAAATTTTTTCAAACCTTGAGTGTAGATAATGGATACTGGCCTTACCAGGTAACAAAACTAAGTGTTGGTTCAGAAATAAACACAAGTAAAGGAAACATTTTGAAAATTTCTGGAACACAACCAAATATTTATAATCATGTAATATATATTACATGTATCATGTAAAAAGCCACAAATGAAGGGAATATCATGTAAATATTACTTAGATAAGTTATGTCTTGTATCATGTCATATGGCAGAACAAATCCTATATAAATGTAAGATTGAAATGTAAATAAATAAAAATACTGAAGTGCCACAAAGAAGAAAATGATAATGAATTTTTTTTTTTTTTGGTTCTTAAAATGAGTAAGTCCAGTTTAAGCTTGCTATCTCAGATTGAATTCTAGAAGAAAAAAAGGATAAAGATAAGTACATAAAAGCAAAAACATCTGTAGGCCAAAAACACTGCAAAGGAAACATGAAAAAAAAAGAAAGTATGAATATAGGTAATATTTAAAGATTACTTACATTTCTTGAAAGTCAACAAGGAAATATTAAAAAAAAACAATAAAATTAAACTAAGTAAAATATTCATTTATCTATTATTCAGCCAATATTTTTTAAGAGCCTGTTACATGGGAGATGTTGTGCTAGTTATTGAATATATGCTAATGAATAAAATGATGTATTGTGTCCTTTCCTGGATCTTAGAGTTCAATAGGTAAGACTTGATTGACAAGAAACAAATAGATAGCTAGCTGAAGTTGCATATACCTGTAATCCTAGTGACTCAAGAGGTTGAGGCTGAGGCAAGTTCTAGGCCAACTTGGGTAACTGAGTGAGACACTTTCTCAAAATAGAAATAAAAATAAAAAGGGCTGAAGATCTTGCTCTGCGGTAGAGCACCCCTGAATTTAATGCCCAGTGTTGCAAATATGTCATTACAAACTGTTATACATGTTATGAAGAAGACCAGTCATAACGGAATAACAGAGAAGGCAGAGGGGCAGGACTTTAACAGAAGTCTCTGAAAAGTGGCACATAAACAAAGTCCTCTAGGGTGAGAAGCAGCTTGCTAACTTAAGCAGGTGGGGGGAGTGGCAAGACATTTGGTGAAACAAAAAATAGAAAACCCATGTGTAGGGTGGTATGGAGGGAGGCCTTTATGACTTGGATGTGAGGTGTTCCCCAAAAAACTCATGTGGCAATGCAGAAATTTCAGAGATAAAATGATTCCATTTCAAGAACTGTGACATCATCAGTGGATGAATTTATTTGATGGATTAACTGAATGGAATCCTGACTGGTAGCTATAGGCAGGTGGGCCATGGTTAGAGGCAGTAAGTCACTGGCGGCATGACTTTGGAGTGCATAGTTTGTTCCTTGCTCCTTCCTTTTCTCCCTCTCTACTTCCTGGCTGACAGCTTTCCTCTGCTGCTCTTTTCTCCCATGATGATCTGCCTTCCTTCAGCAATGGAGTTGGCTGACCATGGACTGAACTTCTGAAACAATGAGCCCAAAGCAAAATTTTCCTCCTCTAAGTTGTTCTTGTTGGGTGTTTTGGTTACAGTGACAAAAAAAAACTGACTTAACACAGAGGCTGAAGGGGAAAGCAAAGGTCAAGTTGTGCAGAACCACGTAGATTACAATTACTTGGGAATTTATTTTATAACTTACAGTAATACAATAAAAGTTTTTAAGCAGAAGAATGACCTGATCCAATTTTATATTAAAAAAAAAAGTTTAATATAGGGAGACTGGATGTTGGAGGGATGCAGACGTTTAAACAAAAAAGGGAGGTTGTAGTGGTGGTCTAGGCTAGATTTGGTGATATTAACTTGGACGGATGTTTAAAGAGGAGATGGAGAAGAGTAAAAGGGTCAAAGTCTGTTTTGGAAAGAGAAACAACAGAATTTGTTTATGACAAGAATCATAAACAATCAACAACAATCATTCTTGATTGTTCTCTGACCGATAGTTCTGAAAATAGTGGTGACATTTCCCAAGACAGTGAAATCTGGGGGAAGAACAGGAAGAAACCATGTCTGTTTTAAAACCTGTTAAATTTGAGATTCCTCCAAGTAGATACATCCAAGTAGAGATGGTACTGTCAGTTGAATGAGTGAGTTTGGAGCCCAGAGGGTTGGAGATACAGATGTGGTAATTAGTGTATGTGCTAATTAAAGTCATGGGGAGTGAATGAGATCAACATCAAAGAGGGCCCAGGACTGGAACACAAGGGTCAGGGTAGAGGAAGATACTGATAAGGGACAGGTAGGGAGAGAAAGAGAAAACCAGGAAGATACAGGATCTTAGAAGTCAGAGAAAGATGATTTAGGGGAGAAAGTGATCTGTGCTGCCCAAAGATCTGGAGAAAGAATATCAGTAAAAGGACTCTATGATGAGGAAGTGGAGGTCGAGAGTCATCCTCAGTATCAGGGACTGGTTCCAGTCCCTCATGGATACCAAAAATCTGTGTTTACTCAAGTCCCTTATATAAAATGACACAGTAATTTCACGTAACCTATTGATGTTCTGCTGTATACTTTAAGGCATCTCTCAGTTATTCATAATACCTAATACAATACAGATGCTATGTGAACAGTTGTTATGCTATCTTGTTTAAGGAATAATGACAAGGAAAAAAAAAGTCTACACTTTTTGGAATAGATGGCAATTATAAAATGTATTTTTGATCTGTGTCGGTTGACTTTGTGGACATACAAGCCAAGTATGCACCTCTTGAAGAAATGCTGGAATAGGCACATCTCAAGGCAAAAACACTGATGTCTGAACAAATGACAAAGCATGCCACCTCAATAGTAACTCATGAAAAGCAAGTTAAAGTAGAAGAGGCAAATCTTTTTTAAAACCACCAAATCGACAACATATTGGATGCGTTCAAAGAGAGAGGCTGTGCTCTTCCACACACTACACCAAAGGGATTGTAAATTCTCGTGACTTCTCTGGAAACTTGGCTTTGTACTAACCATTTCGACTCAGCAATTCATTCTCATGAACACCTCTGAGGAAATCATCATGGATGCGTGCAAAAATGTGGCTGTAATTTTTGCCTCGGTGACACGTAAAATAATGAAATGCTGGAAACAACTGAAACAGCCCAACAATAAGAGACCAGTTAGGTTATAACACAAGGGGGAATCTATTGCTCTCATCTAACAAGAAGTCTAGTGAGAGACAGTGGCTGGCACCGGCTCAACTTGGTGGGGTCATCAAGATGAGGATCTTTCTGTCCTCTTGCTTTATTTTTCATGGCAGCTTGGCTTTTCACCTGAGGACTCACCCCCTGATGGTTACAATATGGTTGTCACAACACAATTCATAGGCCAGAAATGGTGGGTCGAGGAGGAGAGGGAGGGACCAGGGTGAAAAGGAACTTTCTCCTTTATATTCCTACAGCTTTTTACCCAAAGCAGCATTTCCCAGCTGACTTCCCCTCACATCTTCTTGGAAAGAATGGATCACATGCTCATCTCACCATGGACCAATGGCCACAGCTGTCTTTCTTGATATCGAAGGCTCTTAGCTAAAGGGTCGAACAAAATAGGCGATGTGTTAGGTAAGCACTATGGAATCTGCCAGTGTCTCCTTCTCATGACTTCTGAATCAGGGCACCTTCCCCTCTCTCATGATGCCTCTGCTCTGATGTCCATTCTATCCATCCTGACAATTTTCCCACAACATTTCTGACAGGGACCCTGCAGACAGAACCACTGAGTCTGTATTCTGGAGACAAATCTATTCACCAGTTAAGTTAAAGGGAAAAAAAAAAAAAAAAGGCTGTTCTATCTTCTTTATTACCTCCAGAGTTCTAAACACCAAAAAAGCAAGTAAACTCTGAATGTTTGATGCGTGTTTTGAACTTGCAGCCAAGCCATTACAATTTCAATACACTTGAAGTTTAGTGAAACTTGTATGTTGGTCACATACATCAGGAATATGAATTTGTCTTTGCAACCTTTAAAGAAAAAGCCAGTAAGTTCCAATTATATATTAAAAGCTTTCATATGTTACCCACATTGGAATAAAGAAAAAAAAATAAAACAACTGCTTTTCTTGTGATGTCTTTAGGCAGATTCTTCTTGCAGTCAGTTAAGCTTCTAGTGCTTTCTTTTGAGTTGATAAACAGAAAATAATTACTGAGGATATAGCTATGGTCCAGAAAAGCTGTAGATATCAATATTCTTGGAAAAGCATAGCTGGAACTTTAGACAGATCAGGCAAGACAACTAGAGGAAACACTGGAGTTTTAAAAAATTTACTAGAATACTCTTATATTGTGCAGGCTCTGGCTACCTGAAAGGCCCAAAGTACATGAAATTATTTTAGAAATAAAATAATATGAATTACTTTAGCTAGTGCTACATGATATTCGCTCTCACTAGCAAAGTAATGAGGTTGAATCCCACGATTCTTGGTAGGGCCTTGTTAACAAGCCATACATGAATTTAATTATTAATTGACTTGGAATTTCTCCTCTCCCTATCTTTTTCTATCTTAACAGTGCCCAATATCTTAATTTTTTTTTTTTTCTAGCATCACAAGCTTGGAGTTCTGCCTACATTTCTGGTAAAACTTTTAAGAGTCAGGATTGCTCCAGGATCTATTCTTTTGAAATCTATTAAGAGGGTTTCCTCTCCGCTCACCCCATGGTGTGTGTTCTTTCATTCTTTGTGTTCCCATAGCTATTTCCACTGTGTCTTTCAAGTCGCACAATGCAGTGATGAGGAGAGGGAAACTGGCTGAGAATTCTGAAGATTGGAAGATTGGGTCCCTGCCAGAAAGTATGAGCCTGCTTCCCTCTTTACTCATCTATTTGCTTGGTTCCCTGAGGACTGGAAAGGCTAAGGCTGGAAAAGATAGGAGGGTTATCTTTTGTCAAGAGAAGCAAGTGAACACATAGGTTTGCACATTTTGAGCAATATTATTCAGTATGATGAAAGGAAGCTCTCTCACACAGCAGATCCCTGAAAATTAATATGTATGGAAACAGCAAATTGTTCTGAACATTTTTAAAAAGACTCATTATTATTATTTTACCTGAAACTTTGATTCTTTCTCATTTACTTCCTAGATCCTGGTATCTTCTTCCAAGATAGAAAGGGTCTATCCTCTGGCCTTCAGGAAAGAAGATAGTGGACTCCTATTTAACTGGATTCTCATGAAAGCCAAGCCAGCAGCAAGATGCTTTCCCCATGGGGAGGAGGAGCACTCCCCTGGGAATGACTGCTTCTAGAGAGAGGCCCAGAGGGAGTCAGAGAGACCTGTCAGGGGCTTTGCTTTTCAAAGCTGCTCTTGCCTTTTGGGGAGAGAGAGGAGGATCAGAGGGTAGAAATTCCCACACAGCACTTCCAAACTCTGCTTAAGATTCTATTGCTGCAGAACCAAGACTACAGTATACAATTAGCATGCCCATTTTGCTACTTAACATAGAGAGATAAAAAGAAGCACTAAAGAAAATTCCTTGTTCTGGAATCCCTTGTCTCCTATCCCAAGATTAAACTGTCAGATGTGTCTCTTAAGATAGAAAGAGGGACTGTATGGTGGTGGCTGTTATGGTTTACATGTAGTGTCCCCCAAAAGCTCATGTGTGAGACAATGCAAGAAGGTTGGGAGCAGACATGATTGACTCACAGTCCTAATCCAATCACAAAAATCAATCCATGCTGGGATTAAATGAATGGTAAGTGAAGGCAGATCTGGGTGCCGCTGGAGGGAGTGGTTCATTGGGGGCGTGGCTATGGGTATATATTTGTAACTGGCAAGTGTAGACCTTTCTGCTCTCTGATCATCATGTGAGATGCTCCCCTCTGCCATATTCTCCTGCGGTGATAATCAGCCTCACCTGGACCCCGGAGGCATGATGCTAGACTTCTATGGACTGAGACCTCTGAAACTGGGAGCCCCTGAATAAACTTTTCCTCCTCTACTTTCGGTCATTTAGTCACCACAGCGGAAAAAGCTGACTAAACAGTGGCCACTTAGATGCAGGAGAATTTGGATCTGAACACAGTGTTATAAACATGGATGCATTTGGTTAGATTTATCCTCCTCTTTCTTTTTCTATTCTGGGACTTTCTTGTTTGCTTTTGATTTGTAGTACAGTTTTGCTACAATCAGAAGGAGCTCTGGGCCCTGCCTTCCAGAATGCCATTGTTTTTTTTTTTTTTTTTTTTTTGAGTTCCTGAGGTCTCCCTCCCACAGGATTGCATACATCTCAGGTTTCAATGAGATTTCTTCCTTCTGTTTCAATATCTGAATGTAAATTGAAGACTAAAAAGCGTGCTAGTTAGCATGAACAAAGGCTAGGAGCAGTTCATCCCCTTCAATTTAGAGCCCTAGATACAAAGCAAGGCTTAGAAGAAGGGAGCAGGGGAAGATGGATGGAATTCATGGGCACAGTCTCACTTTACAATTAAATATAGAAAACCTGAATGGATATATGGATATTTCTCATGGATGATGAAAGAACATCTGAAGTATTTCTTGATTTTTACAATTGAAGAACTCTGTAGAATTGGTAAATACCTATTTCTTCTGCAAAATCACATAACCATTTATGGGCTCATGAGGAGTTTCCCATTTAAAGGGCTCTAGGAATATTTTTATATAACTCATTTCATTCATTTTCCTTTTTAAAAAAATCCCTGAAGTCTTTTTTTTATTCTATCCTTTCTTCCTTACCATCAAATAGATTTATTTATGATGTTTTCATCTTAAAACAAATAAAGGAAGCCCTCCCACATCTCCTCCAGCCCTCTCTTCTTCCCCTCACAGCTAAGATCCTTCAAAAGGTAGGTATCCCCCAGGTCATCAGCCCCCTCGATGTGAAATCCTGTGAGCATGCTTTAGGTTTCCTTTTACCTGACCCTGCAGGGTTCTTGGCTGGAACACCCTCCTCCTTGAAATGTTTTTCTCACTGGATTCATGACTTTATTTTCTCCTGTTCCTTCCTGTTCTCTATTGTGTGCTCTTCAACTTCAAATATTAGCACTTAATATCTGGACTTCAGTTTTTTTCATTCCCTTTGGGATCACATTCATTCATTCTGATATTTCTTAAGTGATTAGTGTGAATACAGTGGCCCTCTGAGCTTATGGTCTAGTGGTAATGACTTTGACATACATGCTAATGACCGCTGAGATTAGCAGTCAAACCCCGATTTTTCTCTTGAGTTCCAGACTCATAGAACCAACACCTCCTGGATACTTTTACTTAATGTGTCTCATAGCCACTAGTATCTCATAGCCACTACCACAAACTAATATGCTAAAAAATAAAATAGGTGCTGGGATAGTGGTGCATGCTTGTAATCTCAGCTACTCAGGAGGCTGAGACAGGAGAATGATGAGTTCAAGGCCAGCCTTGGCAACTTAGTCAGACTCTGTCTCAAAATAAAATATAAAGAGTGGGGATGTGGCTCAGTGGTAGAATGGCCCTGGGTTTAATCCCCATTATTGCAACAACAACAACAACAATAAAAACCACAATTGTTCCTTTCTTCATCCCTACCCCAAACACTCTCCTTCTTGAAGGAGACACACATACTAATGACTTCTTTGAAAGTTGGCGACTTCTTTTATGCAGTCATCCAAAGTCAGAAACATGGGAGAATTTTGTGGCTATTTTTTCTCCTTTGTGCATCAAATTTGTCACCCAGGTCAGTTGTTCTTTTTGAACATGATTCGAATCTGCCCTCTGTGCTCCCATCCCCAACATGCCCACCTTAATTCAGACCTTAATTATTTCTTGCATAAGTGGTCTTCCTGCTTCTACATCTACCCTCTTATTTCTTTTCCATATTCCCAAATGCTTGTGACATGCAAGTCCAATCATGTCACTTGTTCATTTAAAAACCTTTGTTTCCTATTGCTTGCTGGACAATATCCAAACTCCTTATTAGCGATATACAATACTAAGATTTTTAAGATGCAAAATACTAGGCTCACATAACATTTTACTCTGCCCTTCTCACAAACTTCCATACCAGCCATGTTATTTGTACTGTGCATTTATAAATAAGTACTAGCAAGTTACCTGGACATGAAGGCTGTTTTCAGGCCTTTGGGTCTTTTCATGAGCTCTTCTCTCTTTCTGGGAATGCTTTTCCTTTGCATAACAGTCAAATTTCCACTCTTTTCCCTAAGATAGAGCTTAATGTTTTGTTGACCAGGAAGCTTTCAATAAACTACCAGTGCAGGTGGGAGTTCCCCTGTGAGGTATCCTGTTAAGATCTTGTGTACTCTAGACACTCTGTAAGTGTTTATTGAATGAATTAACTAGTGAAAGCTGACTATGACCTCCTAATTTATTTTAAAATCATAGGCTGGTAATACTAAGAGGGATCTTAATGAGTTCCGAGCCTATAGGGGAAGAAACCAAAGCTAGTAAGTAGATTTTGTGGCTCCTATTTTTTTTCTCCTTTTCATGCTTTCTGAAATCTATTTCTATATTTCATAGCTGCTTAAGATGCAATATCTTTGTTATGAAGTTTTACCTAGAGAGTGACCAAAGTTGTTTGAGGGCATTAGCACAGTGACTGTGGCAGGAGATCCCAACACTCCCAGGACTCTCCTGGGTTCAGCTCATTAGTGCTCACCTAGGAATGCACAGCATCCCTTGCTGCTGTTTAGCAAGCTGCCTTTCTTTGGTGAGATAGCTATTTTAAAACTAGGCTTCCTTCAAAAGGAGCAGGAAATAAGCTTTTCTCAGGTAAGAATTTGGTTCCTCTTTTTTTTTTGTGTGTGTGTGTACTATTTTCCTTCTAATCATCATTGTTATCACCTACAGAAGAGAACCAATTAGCAAAGAGGTTGCTGACACACTGGAGACCCTCCAAAAAAATGACAATATGGATTAGACAGCATATATTTAAGAAGCAACACAAATAATTTGGCATGCATAGCCTAGAAGAATGGCAGGAAAACAAGGATATGATGATTTATAAATAACTAAGAGCTACTAAAAAGACAAGGAAAAATTATATTGGATACGGTCAAAGTGATTAAGACAGATGAAGGGTGAAATAAGACCAACATATAGGGTCTTGTGGGAAAGACATGCATTATTTTAAATCTAAAAAAACTCAGCTCCTCTGACTTATAATTTTATATTTTTTTCTAACATCATTTTCAGAAGTGTCCTAATGGCCAGTTCCATTAGGTCTCATAAAAATGCTCTGCCAAACAAATAGATGATAAGTTCTTCGATCCCATAAGTTTAGTTAGTATTTCAAGATATGCTTCCCTGTTCTGTTAGAATGGTGGCACCCAGAAAACTTGCTCTAAGCGAATCTGTTTAACTTTCCTGCCCAGTATTCCTCCAACTTCTATAATTCCGGAACCTTCTTTCACAGAACTCTATTAACATTCTGCGGAACTAGTGCTATGAAACAATTTTGGGAAATGCTGCCCCAAATATTGAGCAAAGAAAGTCTTTCAGAGAGTGAGGCAGAATGCTTGGAATTCATTCCAAGTTGCTCCCTTTCCTTAATCCGATCCAGCATCTTTGCATGTGAAATGCACATTATAATAATAGATCTAACATTATGGCCCCATTTCTATTTTGAGTTGAGGAAAATAGGTTAAAATTTTCTCTTTAAAACATGGCTTTATTTTTTGGTAAAAATAACCACTAGGTCTCCCTGGCAGCATTGCCACCTGTCTCGACAGAGCTCAATGTCAATCAGCTACCGGCAATGCCACGAGTGTTTTCCTCTGGGTGTAGCTCTGTCTTCATCATCTCTGTGATTTCCCTAACAGGGGTTTGACACACAGTAGACACCCAAACTGTCAATGAAGAGGTGGGCGTGCATTATAGATTTGTGTACTACAGTTTCAAAATGGGGACCCAGAAGACCTTAGAAAAAAAATTATAGAATTTTATAGGGGAAAACAAACAAATAAACAAACCAGCAAACCAGCAGCCCTGGAAGGAATAAGTGACTTGGCTAATGGTTACCTAGCTACTCAATAAAGCACCTTGACCAGAATCAGCTCCTCTGACTTATAATATTGCATTTTTTTCTAACATGAATAACTTGTGTCTGGAAACTTATTTTTTTAAATCTAAAATTCAAATGAAAGTTGAAAAAATATATATATTTTTTGCTTTTTATTTTCTGAGAACTGGGCTTGAGCTGTGCTAAAGGGAATTGTGCCAAGAAATCAAGGTCTGGGGTTTTCTTTCCCTGGAATGGTGGAATCTGGGCAAGAAAGTAAGCAGTGGTCCCAGTTGGAATCTAAAGCTACCGGGCCCAGGCAATGAAAGAGCGATGAAAGCTGAAATGCAAACATGGTGTGGAGCAGTGCTGTGCCTCCATGTGCCTCATCTTCAGCTCTACTTATTTACACACCCAGATTTGGGAGCAGCGGCACTATCATTAAAAAGTAGATCTAAATACAGCTCAAGCTATGAAGGCTTGAAAAGATGAGCCACTTGCTTTTCCTTTGTGATTTGACCGAGCTGCTCAGCCTTCATTATTATACACAATTCCAGGGTACAGGAATGGAGAAAAATATCATTTGTGCATAATGAGAACCTACATTCAAAATAAATCAGATACTCCAAGGGTAAATGTTTGCTTAAATTATTTATTAACATTCTAAAAAATGATTTATTTTCAACCTTATATAGGAAGATGCTGTCAAATTAGAAATGCAGTCTCTTAAACTCCTTTTCATTTTTTTTTATTACTCTTTTTCTTTTTGAGGCAGTGTTGGGGATAGAATCCAGGGCCTCAAGCATGCTAGGCATGTGCTCTACCACTGAGCCACATCCCCAGGGCCACCCTTTACCATTTTAGGTACAGTAATGATATTTTTAGAGAAGGAGAATTTCATGTCAGAAGATTTTGTAAAGTACTCTTTGAATCCTTTGGTCCATTTATATTTTTTATTATACATTTTTTTTTTGTGGGGGTGATGGGAATTGAACCCAGGGCCTTGTGCATGCAAGGCAGGCATTCTACCAACTGAGCTATAGCCCCAGATCCTGCATTTACATTTAAAAAAAATTTTTTTTTTAGTAGTCAACAGACATTTATTTATTTATTTATTTATTTATTTATTTATTTATTTATGCTTATGTGGTGCTGAGGATGGAACCCAGTGCCTCACACATGCCAAGCAGGCACTATACCACTGAGCCCCAGCCCTAGCCATTTTCATTTGAAGTTATGAAGATACTGGATGGATCATCAGGTCCTTTCCTGGACCCCCAGTTTGCCCTCTCGACCTATTCTCATGAATGACAATGTGAACCTCTCATTTGTTTTTTTCTTCTCTGTCATGCCAGCCCATATATTTTCTCTAATATTCAATTTGATAGTAGCACACTGCACTTTCATAATATTTAATTTGGATAATAATAATAGCACTTCTTCCTAACACTAGCACTGTGCTGACC
Source organism: Urocitellus parryii (assembly GCF_045843805.1). Lineage (NCBI taxonomy): Eukaryota > Metazoa > Chordata > Mammalia > Rodentia > Sciuridae > Urocitellus > Urocitellus parryii. The sequence continues at coordinate 50,673,252 of NC_135538.1, read as the reverse complement.
TCACTGGTCAATATAAATACTTGTTGAAAAACACTGGATACCTAAAATAGAAGTTCCTTTTCTAGGAATGGGAATCAAATGTGCAAAGAGATCTTCCTACCATTTGTTTGCAGAAATCTGCCATCAAGATTATAAATCAGAGGTCAACACTTTTCCTGGTATAGAGGACTGTTATTTTTCCTAGTCCTTACCCCTGATCCTTGACACTGGCCCACCTGCCAGCCGGGAAAAGGCATTTGGTCCTCACCATTGGAATTAGCAGGACTTGGCTGTGGAAACTGGGCCACTTAAATTCTGCATCTAGTCTCCCATGCTGCTTTTTCTGCACATTTTCTCAACAGTGTGAGGCTAACTCCTGTCCTTTTTGGTTTCTCCTTGCTCGATAACCCTTTTCATTATTTCAATACCTGATGATATAGATTTAAGTGAAACTGACACATGCAATAGCCCCTTTTTAGGGATGGTATCTTTCCTGCTGAAACAAGGCCTGAGGAAGTTTGTGAAGGTAGAGGGCTGCTGGGTTTGGAGGAGAACAGATTTGCCTTGGGCCTGTTTGTTTATTACCTACCTTGTGCAAGTCGCTTAACTTTGGGACGCCTCCGTACTTTAGTGAGTTCAGGCACGATTAATTCCACCAGCTCCAAACCAACTCATAGAATTTTCAGGAGAATGACAATAAAGACTAACAGATTTGAATGATGTTTAGAATATTGAAAAGAATTATACAAACGTAGCAGAAATGATTGATTTTACCGCATAGCTGTTGGCTGACCGAACTCTTTATAGTTTTAACAAAAAGATCTACTGAATATAATAGTTTCCTGCTGAATGAAACATAGCTTCCGATAACAAGCACATTGACATTTTAAAAGGCTATACTTTGGAAAAACAGAAATATGAGTTTGAGTCCCATCTGGGCAACCTGGGGCAGATGATTTAGCATTGGCTTATTTATATCACATGGGGATGAAAGGGAATAAGGAATAGAAAACACCAATGGAGATGACTGCAGTTACTCAGTGCCCTTGAACTCGGGGGATGTACGTACATGTCATCTTGCAGAATAGACCTATTCTGCACAAATTCTTATGATGAGTCAATACTTCTTTTAAAGAAGATGCTGGCTCTGTTTGCAGAACCCTTCTTGCCTGCTATCAGATTGAGGAAGGTTGGTCTTGGGTCTCACTGAGACTAAGCTACAGTGCATCCCTTCCATACCTAACATAGTAAACTGTGTGATTTTCACTTTACCAGCAAGATACATTTTGTAGTGCAGATTCTTTTTGGAGGTTCAATGATGAATAAACTCTTCCAACACATATAAAAGGCTCAACCAGATTAAGTTAATATCTGAAAGAGAATACTTGGACTTAGATTCCCTCTACATTTAGAGAATGTAGGGTTCCATTCTTCCTTTCTAATTTAGTCAGAAATGATAGAATCCAAGCGTCAGGGATGAAGATGTACTTGTTCAGCTTTGTCATTTTATGGATGACGATGCCTAAAGTGACTTGCTGGCCACTGATTGCCAACTAGCATTGTGAGTTTTAATCACGCTGAGATTCTAAGTAGCTGGGCCATTTCCTCAGCTCGCCCTTCCTTGCCCCCTCCAGAAACTTGTTATACAAAGAAGGATAGGTACACACAGTAAAAAAAAAAAAAAAACCTCATCAAGTGTTGTTTCTTGAAAAAACCTGGATTTTTTTTTTTTCACAGAAAAGGGTATGCTATTTCCTTAGAGTGAAACGTAAAAACAAAATACCCCACAACATTGTCTGGAGAACTCAGAGCCTACCTCAGGACCCCCATATTAGAGAATAGCTCTTCTCAAATGACTGGAAGTGTCTCTTTCTTTCAGGTGCTTTCAGTCATCTCTGTTTTGATTTCCTAATCATGTGCTTCAGTTTAATCTGATAAACTACTTCAAATCCTTTTGAAAGTGAGCAGGTTGTATATCTTAAATAAATACAATTACTACAGCCACTATGAGCTTGGCTTTGGGCTCCTGTCATGGACAGTGATCTGTAACCACTCTCCCACACGTCCTGATGTGGGTTGCAGTGACTGCTTCCTTGAGGTTCCTATAAGCTCTGGCTGCATCCTCTAGACAGCTGCAAATGCACTAGGGAGAGACAGTATTCCAGCTTTCACTTCCCCTAAAGATGGAACAGGTGGGGACAAGCAGTGTGATAATTGGAAATATATTTTATATTCAATTTGATAGACAACTGACCTTCTGTCTTCTTTCAGGAACTAGGATGAAATGTTGCTTGAAGTTATATGAATTATCCCCCATGATAATTATCCCCAGAGACTATAAATCTCCCCCCACCCAAGTACTCAAACCCAAAACTTTGTTATTGCAAACTTTTCCTTTTCTGTTATGCAATCAGACAACCACTCAACCTGTTGACTTCTACCCTTAATGCCAGTGTTTTCAAACCTGGAACCATATTAGAATCACCCGAGAGGCTTTTTAAAGGCGATGCCTGGGACTTGCCTCCAGATATTCTGATTCAGTGGCCTGGATGTAAGAGTTGGGCGTCAGGGTTGTTTTTGTTTTAACTCCCCAGGGCATTATAATGTGCAGCCAGGGTTGAGAACCATTTGTCTAAGCCTAGATTTAAATCAATCTTACCTTTGCTACAAAGGCTATCATTTTATGGGTGCATGGCTTCATCATGCCTGTCTCGGACTAGTGAAATAGCCTCAGAGCTGATTTACCTGCCTCCTGTCCTCTCTGAGCTCTCTGTCACTGTCTCTTTATAACGTTTCATTTTCAAAAAATTTAGCCTCATGTCCCAAAGCATCCCTTCCCATCATATGCAGATCCTCTTACCTGCCAAATAGCAATCACCAACATTTATTAAGGAGTCACTGCATGTCAAGCCCTGTGCTAAACAGTATTTCATTTGATCCTCACAGCAATCCAAGAAGTAGGTAGTAGTGCTATCCCCGTGTTTCAGAGAGGAGATTGAGATTCCCAGAGGTGAAGAAAATTGCTCAGAGATGGTAGGTGATGGAGGCAGAATTTAAATGCAGATCTACCTGTGCTCTTAACCATTACAGTGTTTTACCACTTGTCTAAGTTAAAGACAGAAGAATGAACTCGGGTTTATAGCCTCTCCTTTCAGAGATCCTACTAAAATATTTGAAAGGATAAAAGAGGTTTAAACTTGCAAGTACAAAGGAAGTAGGAGAGAGGACACTAATCAAAATACTTCAATCACATTTCAAAAGACAGAAAAGAGATGGATGAGAGATGTCTTACATAAGTAGATCAAGGATACCATATCTTAGAGGACAAGCCTAGGGGTACCACAAGTCCTATAGAATTTCAGAAGCTCAGGAATTATGATTGAGTACAGCAGTGAGTGAGGGAAGTTGAGTATATGAGGAATAGTCTGCCCACCTTGCTTATAGCCCAGGCATGGGACCCCAGCAGCTGTATAGGTATAATCACCCCCAGGCAGGAGGCAGATCTATTATTTGGGGAAATAAGAGATAAGAGGCTCAGGATTTGGCGATGATATGCACAGCTGTCATCAGGCAGGAGTCAGGCTTAGCACTGTGCGGGGACTCATTGTAAATTTGCCCATGCAGTGGGGAGACTCCCTCCCTCTCCTTCCTGTGCTCCTCCAGTGTAGGCAGCCATGCAGTCAGTACATTGGAGGAGCCCATGGAGAAATGGAGCAGTTCCTGTGGAAAGATGATTGTATACTAGCATTTTGGAGTTCTCCAAGAGGACTGCTTCTTAACCAGTCACCCCAAAGTATATCAGCATGGAATGGGCTAAAGGAGGGAAGCACTGAATTAGTTCCTTATTGCTGCTATAACAAATTACAATAAACCAAGAGGCTTAAAACCACATAAATGTAGGCTCTTTCAGCTCTGTAGATCAGAAGTTGAACATATCTCCTGGGCTAACATCCAGGACTTAACAGGGCTATGACCTTTTCTGGAGACTGGAGGGGAAAGTCATTTCCTTCCCTTTTCCAGCTTCTCAGACCAAGGTCTCCTTTTTCCATGGTCAAAACCAACAATGTTGACGGAATCCTGCTCATACTGCCTCCCCCACCCCTTCTGCCTTTCTACCCCCTCTGAAGGCCTGGACAATTACATCAAGCCATCTGTGGCCACCCGGGCTACTCTCACCTGAAAGTCAGCTGGATATCAACAGGAACTCCTTCTGCTATCTAGTTCCCCTTGGCTGTAGCACATAACACACTGGTAGATTCTTGGGATAGGAGCATGGATTCTCCAGAAGCCATTATTCTGCCTTCCACACTCCCCAACATTAAAAGAGAAGGAACAAAAACAAAGGAAATTCGAGACCTTGCCATAGCCAATAGGCATCTAAGAACAACTAAATGTATTGTGGGACCCTAAATGGAATCCTGGAACAGAATATTAGGTAAAAATTTAGAAAATATGGGTAAAGTATGGGTTCATATTAATTATATATCAATGCAAGTTCATTAATTATGAATATGTACCACATATTAAGATTTTTAATATTATTAAATTGTTTATTAATAATTAATAGGGGAAATGGTGTGGCATATGTGTAAAATCTTTTTACATTTTCTGGAAAAATTATTCTTAAATAAAAAGGACTATTTTAAAAAAGGAAAATGAGGTTGGTTTCAGGGTAGGACAACAGTGAAGATATATGGGGGAGAGGCTTCTTAATTATAATCTCTAAATTACACTTTAAAAACATGTACATATATTATTCTGACAAAATTAAAATATTAAAAAATGTATTTATATATAGTTTCTCCTCTTTGTTCTGTGTCTTCCTCCTGGGATACCTTCTCCTCATCTTTGTCCAGTAAATCTTTCTCAAAACTCTAAGACCCAGGTCAAAGGCCTAAGACTCTGGGAAGTCTAAACCAGTTCCTCCAAGCAAAGTTACCAGCCCCTCACTTTGGGTTACCTGTGCATTTGCATCAGCTGCTATTATAATCATAAACATATCACACTGCATCATTATTAATTGTTCAGTGTCTGTCTCTCCTACTAGGGTGTGAGCACCTTGGGGGCAGAGACTGTCTTATTCATCTTTAGGTCCCCAAGGATAATAAAGTGCCTGGCTCATACATACTTTATATATAAACAGATATGAAAAATTGTGGTACATATGTGTAATAAGAATTGTAATGCAAAAAAAAATAACCCAAAGTACATGTATAAATGCATGAATGGCGGGAACATACTCTATATACAAAGTCATGAAAAACTGTATTCTATATGTGTAATAAGAACTGTAATGCATTCCTCTGTTGTGTATTTAAAAAATAAATAAAATCAATAAAACTAAAAAAAAAAGAATATATATGGAGTTAATAACCATGAAAAATGAATCAATGAATCAACAAGTAAATAAATTAATAGGAGGGACAATGCACTGGAAAACCACTGGTTTATTCAGCATTCTTTAGGTCTAAAAAAATTGCACTTAATATTCGTAGTTATCTTGTCTAAATAGAGATCAGATCAAAAAAATTACTGTCTTGAAACACAGAGGGAAGATAAGCTGGTGCCTAAATATTGCGTTTATCTTCAAAAGAAAAGCATGTCTGAGTTGTATATTAACTAAATATAAGATAATCATAAAGTACCTACAAGACAACAAGGTAGTGCTGGGGGTGTAGCTTAGTTGTAGAGTACATATAACCCCCTGGGTTTGATCTTCAGCATCAGAAAGTAAGAAAGAAAGAAAGAAAACAAGTTAATGTGTTCACTACAACTGGGAAGAAAATACATATACCATTTTGTCTAATAATAATGATAGGATGAGTTGTATGTAGATATAATGATATAAAATATATATTGTTCAATAATATTTCTGTAACATTTTAATGCCCCCCCCCCTTTTTTTTTCTCTCTCTTTTTTTTTTTTTTTGTACCAGGGAATTGAACCCAGGAGCACTCACCACTGAGACAACATCCCCAACCCTTTAAAATATTTTATTTAGACACAGGGCCTCACTAAGTTGCTGAGGCTGCCTTTGAACTCATGGCCCTTCTGACTCAGCCTCCTGAACTGCTGGGATTATAGGCATGTGCCACAGTGCCCAGCTACTCTTGGTTCTTATAGAGTAACATTCATCTAAAATCACCCAAGTGCCTGTCTCTGAGCTCACCTTCCCTTCCTGCCTTTGGGCTCCCAGAAGGCCCACCCGATTCTTTCCTGTCTCAGGAGCCCTGGGCTCATTCCCTATTCCTGGCCTGCTCTTCCCTGCTCTTTGTGTGTCTGCCCTTTGTGTGTCTCAGCTCAAATCCCCGCCTCCTGCAGACAGATCTGCCCTGACCATCTCCTCTGAAATAGCAGCACCTCCAGCTTACTCTTTCTTACATCACCCTGGGTTCTTTATTGCATGTATCACCATCGGTAATTATCATGCTTATTTATTTGTTTTTCAGATCTCAGCTTCTAAGTGTGTGTTTGTGTTTTGTCTATCTCTCTGTTAGAAAATAAGCATCACCTCTGCCCCAGATAACTAGTGTGCTCCAGAGTTCAAGTATAAAGACTTGAGAGCTTCTTCACCCTCTGCTGGACCCTTATAAATGGATCAGGGAAAGGGCAGAAGTGAGGAGAGGGGAGCTACTTAACTCAATATTCTCTCTTAGGTTTCCTGAGTAGTTGGCCTGAGGCAGGCAATGTCTAAAGAACCAATAATTAAGATTCACTATTTTCTTCTCTTTGGGTATGACCCAGCCTTCACCCAATCCATAACATGTGACCTAATGGGTGATTGGCATGCCCTGAAATTTCAAGGGCTTTTTTGTGTGCAGAACTAGACTACCTTCCGTTCTTCAAAATGTCTGCTAGTAAGCACTTAACATGGCCTGAAATTTGTTTCTTGCTTTCTGTTTGCTGCCCTGGGATTCCAAGGCCTGTCATTTCTGTGAGCAGCAGGGACAACTTCTGAGCCTGCTTCTTCTAGCAGGAAACACCTTCCAGACATGGGCCCCAGAGACCATGTGTTCCCAGTTGAGCTGAAACGTGTGCATCATTATGCCTTCTAACAATTATTGCTCTTTAACCCTCTCACTCTCATTTGTATTGCCTTAAGAAAAAGAAAAGAAGGAAAGCAACAGAAAGGGAAACGGTTCATAATAAAATTAATAAGATACAAATTTGAGGATTCAGAAGGTGATTCAGAAGGTGATGCAAATTTACAGCAGTGTTTAGTTGCAGTCAGATTGTTGCATACAGTATGAATGGACACAGGACTTGAAGGATTAAAAACAAATAGCAAATTGGGGCTGGGGATGTGGCTCAAGTGGTAGCGCGCTCGCCTGGCATGCGTGCGGCCCGGGTTCGATCCTCAGCACCACATACCAACAAAGATGTTGTGTCCGCCGAGAACTAAAAAATAAATATTAAAAATTCTCTCTCTCTCTCTCTCTCTCTCTCTCTCTCTCTCTCTCTCTCTCTCTCTCTCTCTCTCCTCTCTCACTCTCTCTTTAAAAAAAAATAGCAAATAAACATGAATGATGTTCAACTTCAAAACCACTTAGAGAAATTCAGATTCAAGTGATTTAGTAATATAGCTATGTACCCAATAAATTAGAAACCATTAAATGTGGTAGAAATTTAGATTTGGCAGGGCTGAGGACAAAATAGTTTCCCTGAATGATATAGATTGTTGAACATTAGAGAAACTTCTGGAGAGAATAGTTCACATGGGAACCATCAAATTGGCTTCAGTGCTTGCCCTGATAATTCCATGTTTGAAAAGATATTCTAAAAAAAAAAAAAAATTGGAAGAAAGAAGTTCTTCTTTGCACTAAGATGTTTATAGCTATTCTGTTTATAGTTGAAAACCAACAAAACTGCCTGGACAAAATGGAAATATCTTATATTAGGTAACAGGTAGAATTTGGTATATTTAATATCTTGACATCATGATAGCTATAGGGATTGTGTAGACATATGAGAAGGTGTTTTTAAAAAGCATTAAAATATAGTGGTGCATGCCTGAGTAACTTAGTGAAGCCCTAAGCAATTTAGTGAGACCCCATCTCAAAACAAAACAAAACAACAACAACGAAACAACCCAAAGTTAAATTATAAAGGGTTGGGGATGTAGCTTTGTGGCAAAGTGCCCCCGGGTTCAATCCCCAGTACCAATAAATAAATAAATAAAGCATGGTATTAGTAGTTCTCCATAAATAGTGATTGTAGTTCTCCATAAATCTTTTTTTTTTTATTGTTGGTCGTTCAAAACATTACATCTAACTTGATATATCATATTTCACAGTTTGATTCAAAAGGGTTATGAACTCCCATTTTTACCCCGTATACAGATTGCAGAATCACATCAGTTACATCAATTACATTTCCATTGATTTACAAATTGCCATTCTAGTGTCTGATGAATTCTGCTCTCTATACTATCCTCTACTATCCCCCTCCCCTCCCCTCCCCTCCCCTCTTCTCTCTCAACCCCCTCTACTGTAAAACATTTCTTCCACTTGTATTATTCTTCCCTTACCCCTCACTTCCTCTTTTATGTAATTTTGTATAACCCTGAGGATCACCTTCCCTTTCCATGCATTTTCCCTTCTCTCTCCCTTTCCCTCCCCCCTCTCATCCCTATTAATGTTAATCTTCTTCTCCTGTTCTTCGTCCCTACTCTGTCCTTAGTTACTCCCCTTATATCAAGGAAGTCATTTGGCATTTGTTTTTTAAGGATTGGCTAGCTTCACTTAGCATAATCTGCTCTAATGCCATCCATTTCCCTCCAAATTCTATGATTTTGTCATTTCTTAATGCAGAGTAATACTCCATTGTGTATAAATGCCACATTTTTTTTATCCATTCATCTATTGAAGGGCATCTAGGTTGGTTCCACAATCTTGCTATTGTGAATTGTGCTGCTATGAACATCAATGTAGCAGTGTCCCTGTAGCATGCTCTTATTAGGTCTTTGGGGAATAGACCGAGAAGGGGAATAGCTGGGTCAAATGTTGGTTCCATTCCCAGCTTTCCAAGAAATCTCCATACTGCTTTCCACATTGGCTGCACCAATTTGCAGTCCCACCAACAATGAACCAGTGTACCCTTTTCCCCACATCCTCGCCAGCACTTGTTGTTATTTGACTTCATAATGGCTGCTGCTGAGGGCCATTACCAAGTAGGTATGACGCATCAAAATCTCCTTGCCAGCGTACCCCATGCTGTTTAGGACATTCGATGGGACATTGCATGTATGCTTTAGTAAGATGACCCTGCTCAAGGTGATGGAGGGTGGATCCAGGTTTGAGGAAGTATCCTGCAGGTTTGAGGAAGTATCCCGGTCCTTGGGTTTAGGGTGTTCCTGGTTTAAGGCGTTTCCCAGTTTAAGAATATGGGTTTTAGGGAAGTTGAGGTTGAAGATTATTGCTGCTGGGATTAGGGTGTTCCTGCTGCTTGTTCCCGTTGAGTTCTCGTGAGATTCAAATGGGATTTGAAAAAAGCCTCGTGGAGTAGGATTTGGGGACGGGCATATTGGAATTGCCCCTGAACGTGTGTGGAAGCTGGTGTGAGATCGGGAATAAAGAATTGCTATTTGAACCTACAAAGTTGTGTGGTGGCTCGTGATTCTGTGCCAAGCCGAGACATTGGCACTTGGCTTCTGGCAGGCTGCCAATCTTACTGGAGTGAGATGGAATCTTAGGGTGGTTTGGATTTGCATTTCTCTGACTGCTAGCGATGGTGAGCATTTTTTCATGTACTTATTGATTGATTGTATGTCCTCCTCTGAGAAGTGTCTGTTCAGGTCCTTGGCCCATTTGTTGATTGGGTTATTTGTTGTCTTTTTGTCTAATTTTTTGAGTTCTTTGTATACTCTGGATATTAGGGCTCTATCTGAAGAGTGAGGAGTAAAGATTTGTTCCCAGGATGCAGGCTCCCTATTTACCCCTCTTATTGTTTCTTTTGCTGAGAAAAAACTTTTTAGTTTGAGTAAGTCCCATTTGTTAATTCTAGTTGTTAACTCTTGTGCTATGGGTGTCCTATTGAGGAATTTGGAGCCCGACCCCACGGTATGTAGATCATAGCCAACTTTTTCTTCTATCAGACGCCGTGTCTCTGATTTGATATCGAGCTCCTTGATCCATTTTGAGTTAACTTTTGTGCATGGCGAGAGAAAGGGATTCAGTTTCATTTTGATGCAAATGGATTTCCAGTTTTCCCAGCACCATTTATTGAAGATGCTATCCTTCCTCCATTGCATGCTTTTTCTCCATAGATCTTAAATTGAGTATCAGCAATGGTTATTCACGAAAGTAGAAGGGGGACTATTAGGGAAGGGAAGAGAGTCCAGGGTCTGGGTGGGTTTGGGGGAAAAGAGAAACTAGAGAAGAGGACACCAAGAAAGTTATTCATTGCATGAATATTCCTGACTGTAATGTCTATGGTGTATCTTGTACTTTTTATCAAATTAAAATGACTTTCCATTACTTTAGGGAAAAAAAAAAAGTGGTCATAAAAATTTGTACTGGATATTTATAAAAATGGGATAACTTAGTTTTAAAAATGTAATTGTCTTGATATTTTCTTATCTTTTACTGTAATGTTGGCTAAATATATTCTAATTGAAGGCTCTAGCAAATAGAATTTTAAAATAAATTCCCTATCCAAGGGTGTGTTGATTTGCCCCCTCTGCATGGTCAGAATGATTAAGTTGTCATGTGCCCCTCTGTGGGGCATGTGTGGTGCTGGAGGGAGAACACACTGCTCCATGCACAGCCAATCCCATAGGCATTGAGGAACCAGCAGAGACAGAAAACTGCCCACTCGTATTTCTTCTCTTCTTCTGTCTTAATAACTAGCTCCCAATTTTTAGCAGAACACAGAGACACATGGAGCAATGACAGCATTTTCTCCCTTCCTTTGCATGTACATGCAATTAGGTGATAGAGTTCTGGTTAATGATATGAACATATGTATTTTGAGTAACTTTCGAGAAGTGTTGTAAGGACGGGTTTTTTAAATTTTTATTTATTTTTTTCTCTCTTTCTACTTCCAGCTCTCTGGAAACTAGACAGGATGGCTGGAGCTTCAAGAGTTCTCTTGGATCAAGAGATGGATGCTAAATGCTAAGGAGAGCAGAGTAACAAGATAGAAATCTACTCCCTGAGATACCCTGGAATGCCACTTGATCTCTAACTGCACAACTCCAGAAATTTTACTTAAGTGAGTAAAATCTTGAATGGCCAAACTTCAGTTCATTTGGATTATTTTACTCCCAGAAAAATTGTAACTCAAGTAATAGTAGCTTCCAGCTTACTTAAAAATCTGTAAACTTGTTTCTTAATTAAAAAAAAAAAAAGAGTGGGTTAGACTAAATCATCTCCTAGCTTTCTCACTACTTTTACATTTCTTAAAATCTAAAGTGGACATTTTTTATGTGCCAATAAATGATTAAAATAGCTTCCTCAAGATTTAACTAAAACTTTAAAAAGAACATATAACTAGGCATAGGGGATAAAATAATTTATAATTCATCTCCCTACATGCACGTTGTTAATATTTTACATGTATTGTAGTCACTGTTCTATGTGTACATGTCACACCTACTTTTTGTAACTCACTTTCTTATTCACTATACTGTGTACACATTTTCTATTCATTTTTTCTAAAGATCTTTTTCCCTTTTTTACTTGTGTATTTTAATCATACAGAATAGTGAGATACATTGTAACACTTTGATAACATCCATTCCCTTGTACCTTCACACACCCTGCCCCAGCCCCTTCTTCTCTAATAGTCTCCTTGATATTTTCATGTCTCTTTTCTTTCTTTCCTAGATTCTGGCATATTTTGTTTAATATTATGATCTTCAGTTCTCCAAAGATCATTTTTAAAGAATTCACTTTATTCCACATCAGGAGTGATGTGTCATATTTAACCAATCGCATAGTTGTGGACATTTAAGAAGTTCTCATATTTTCTGTTATTGTAAATACTACTGTTATGTATCAATTTTTAGCCTTATCTTTGCATATTACATTTACTTAATGATAAACTTTCTAGGTTCAAAGGTGGTCAGAGTGCACATCATCAGAACTCTGTGCCAATTTCTCTCTTCCATCCTTCCTCATCAATTATAAGGTGCTAAATTCCCTGTACCTTTACTACACATAAACTCTGTCCATTTATTCAAACTTTTGTTTATGTTCCTTAAATTTTTAAAACTGTGTCAAGATATACATAACAAAATTTGTACCTTTAACTATTTTTAAGTGTACAATTCATTGGCATTAGGAACCATCACAATGTTGGAATTCAGCAACTCATTATTTATGTCCAAAATATTTCACCATCAAAAACTGAAACTCTGCACCCATTAAACAAATAACTCTTCTTTTATTTACTCCAACAACCTGTGGTGACCACTGTCATATTTTCTGTTTCTATGAATTTGACTATTCTAAGTATCTCATATGAGTGAACATATGTTCAAACAAACTGTGTTTGTTCATTGTGTTGTGACTGACTTAACTTTACTTAGTGTAAAGTTTTCTGCATGTATCAAAATTTTTTTCCTTTTTAATTTTGAATGTATACATTATATGCATATATCACATTTTTATTCATTGATCCATCAGTGACCACTTGGAATGTATCCATATTTTGGCTTTTTTGCTATGAATATGAGTGTATAAAAATACCTGTTTGAGTCATTGCTTTTCAATTCTTTTGGGTGTATGGTAATTCTTTTGCTTCATTATATTGTAAGTCTATGTTTAAATTGTTAAGGAGATTCCATACTGTTTTCCTTATTTGCACCACTTTACATTTCCATCAATAGCACATAAGAGTTCCAATATCTCTACATCCTGGCCAACAATTATTTTCAATTTTTAAAAATATAGTAACTATCCTAACAGGTGTGGGGTAAGATGCTATTTCATCATGGTTTCAATTTACATTTCCCTAATGTTTAATTATTTGGGAAAGTTTTTATGTGCCTATTGGCCATCTGTGTATCTTCTTTGGAAAAATGTCTATCCACATACTTTGCCTATTTTTATTTGGGTTTTATTGTTGAATTAGAGTAGATATTTGTATATTTTAGATGTTAGCCCCTCATCAGATATATTATTTGTAACTCTTATTATTTCATAGTTGCCTTTTTACTTTGGGGTAAGTCTTTTGATGCATAAAATTCTGAATTTTGATCAAGTGCTACTTATTTTTTCTTCGTTACTTGTGCTTTTGATATTATATGCAAGAAATCATTGCAAATCCAATATCATAAAGATTTTCTACATGTATTTTTCTAGAAGTTTTAGTTTTAGCTCTTATGTTTAGGTTTTTGATCTATTTTGAATTTTAGGTTTTTTATTTATAGTGTAAGGTAAAGATCCAGCTTCATTCTTTTGCATGTAAATATATCTTCGTTAAATTCTAATTTGGCTATTTTATTCATATAGTTTCTGCATTTTAAAAAAATTAATTTTTTATTCTAATTTGTTATACTTGAAAGAAGAATGCATTTCAATTCATAGTACAAATTTTCATATCTCTGGTTATACACAGAGTCACACCATTTGTCTCATACATGTACTTAGGGTAATGATGTCCATCTCATTCCACCATCTTTCCTACCCCCATGCCCCCTCTCTCCCCTTTGCCCTGTCTAAAGTTCTTCCATTCCTCCCATGCTCACCTCCCACTTCCATTATAGATCAACATCCACATATCAGAGAAAATATTTGGCCTTTGGTTTTTTGGGATTGGCTTACTAAGCATGATATTCTACAGCTCCATTCATTTACCTGAAAATGCCATGATTTTATTCTCTTTTAATGCTGAATAATATTTCATTGTGCATATAATACAGTTTCTTTATCCATGCATCTATTAAAGGGCATCTAGTTTGGTTCCACAATTTAGCTATTGTGAATTGTGCTGCTATAAACATTGATGTGTCGGCTTCACTGTTGTATGCTTTTTTAAGTCCTTTGAGTATAAACCGAGGAGTAGGATAGCTGGGTCAAATGGTGGTTCCATTCCAAGTTTTCCAAAGTATCTCCATACTGCTTTCCAGATAGGTTGCACCAATTTGCAGTCCCACCAGCAATGTATGAATGTGCCTTTCCCCCACATCCTCACCAACACTTATTGTTGTTTGTATCATTTTTTCCATATATTTACTTTTTATTGAATTTGTTAATGTTACAGAGTTCTTGCACTGCCAAACCATGCCTGAGAATCCAAAGAAGGAAAAGGTATAATGGACAGCCTCATCCACCCATCATACAGTATATTAAAACTTGATTCATATGCATTTTGAGAATTTCACAATCTTTTATAAAATTATAACATGAGATGGAATTTAAGTCTGCTGTAGGTCTTCAAAATTTCCAGTACAGTATGCCATTAAATAAAACCACCTCATATTCATCTCAGTTCATTCCTCAACAACATAACCCAACAAAAATACAGTTTTTTGTTGTGGGAAATACACATACTTTAAGGAAAATATGTGGCTCAGGGTCCAAGAGATTACTTGTTAAGGTTTTTGGCTCCCAGATCATGTCTTCAGTATAACAAAGAATTTTAAAATTCTCCTTTAATCATCCTACCTTCCCACAACTGGCTCAGCTACTCATCCAAATAAATCAGAAGGCAGGCTGTCCTACCTGCCACCTCAAATACCAACATTATTGCCCAGAAATGGTAGGCAGGTCCTGTCAGGAGATACTGTAGCCCTCCTAGAAGTCCAATTCCTGCACCAACATATTCACCAAGACCAAACTCCTACAGAGAATGGCCCCACACCAGGACAACTGCCTTTACTCATGTACTTCACACCTGCCAGCAGCAAGCCCACAACTCCTGCCTTTGGTGAATGGATTTATTACAGAGAAACCCAGGCTCTGCATCAAGTGGTCACACACCACTACAAATATTTCTACTGAATCACAAATATAAAATTAGAAATTGCTAGACTGTCTCATTAGGTAGAAAGAAACATCTCAGTAATCCTGGGGCACTTCCACAAGTCCCTTTTAAGGACTAAGTACTAGTGGATAGCTTAAGCTGTAATTATTAAAAACAGCAGGGCTATATCACTGTCTTCTGCCCTGCCTTTTCAAATGAACATTATTAGAGACACTCTAAAAGGCTGGTAACAGAGCTAGTGGGGACAATCACTGTATCTTTAGGATGTTTTAATACCTTAAAAATTTGGACACAGGTATGTAAGGAACTCTTATCAACACCCATACAAGATCCACGACACGTAAATGGATTGTGGGTGGTTTTGCTCACATTGCTTGAATCCCTTAGTTTGAATAGAAACCGCTCTCTCCACAGCAGTATACTGTACAATTTAGACCTGATTGGAGGCTTTAGCAGCACCTGAAGTAGAGCGTCCAGCATTTGCTGCCCCTTATGTCAAAGGCTATTTGGTTCCACTCCGGGGATTGGCAAATTCAGGAGACATTTCACAATTCTAATGCATATTTCAGGTTTCTTACCTAACCAAGCAATATGCTGTCAAAGAACTTATCCAAGTCAAAGCAAAAAAGGCATTAATGTGGAACACAGAAAAAGCAGTATCCAAATAAAAAATGACTAACAGAAACAAGATTATTCCCTCCCCTACCCCTTTTCCCACTGGGTGGACCCAAGTTTGGTTGAACTCAATTTGTAGTTTACCTCAGACTACAACTAAAAACTTGAATTATAATTCACAGTCCTACATAGATGATCTGAACACAGTTCTTTTGAGTGGCATATTCCAGGAAGTATAATATAGCCACACCCTACTACAGAGTATTCCTTAGGATGGGGGACAGGACAGGTGAGTTAAGGTTGTTGTTTGTATTCTTAATAGCTGCCATTCTGACTGGAGTGAGATGAAATCTTAGAGTAGTTTGATTTGCATTTCTCTAATTGCTAGAGATGTTGAACATTTTTTCATATATTTGTTGATTGATTGTACATCATCTTCTGAGAAGTGTCTGTTCATTTCTGTGGCCCATTTATTGATTGGGTTTTTTTCCCTTTGGTGTTATGTTTTTTGAGTTCTTTATATATCCTGGAGATTAGTGCTCTATCTGATGTGCATGTGGTCAAAATTTGTTCCCATTCTGTAGGCTTTCTCAGGTTTCTGCATATTTTTGTCAAAGCAAAGCCTTAGGTACTTGGTATTTTTTATTTTCTACTGTGAATGAATAGTTCCCTTCTTTCTCCCCTTATAATAACACATACAGTACATTTTCTAACTGCTTCTTACAGGCTTATAGGAAGTGCATTGTTTTCTACTTATAGCTGTATAATTAAGTCTCTTATTAGTTCTGAATTTTTCACTTGAATATCCTAGAATTTCCAGGTAGATAGAAATGTTATCTGCAAATACCTCATGGATTTGGGAAACTTTTTTTTTGCCCTTATCTTACTAAGAAAATAGAGTTTACTAATCTTGAAGCTGAGAACATGTGTGTTTTGATTGTACAACAGTTAACTCTGGCCCATCTCAGAGTTTCTCTCTCTCTCTTTCTCTCAATCTGCTTCTAGCACCTGCCTAAGCAAAGTGTGGTCCCAGAACTAGCAGCATCAGTATCACCTGGGAGTTTGTCAGAAATGTAAATGTTTGGGCCCTATTCCACATCTACTGAATCAGAATATTCATTTTAAGATCATTAGGTAGTTTGTATGCTGGCTGAAGTTTGAGTGGTACTGCTTTAGAAGTTAATGAACTAGTTTCTTCCTTTCACTTTAAGATTTTCTTCCACTTTCAGACACGAGTAATTAGATAATATGAAGGAACAAAGGAACTTTCAAAAATTGTAGTTAGTAGACTGTGAAATCATAAGATGCTAAAAGGGGAAGCAAGTTTAGGAAGTAATTAGTTCAGAATATCCATCATTCAATCATTGTTGCAACCCCCTGATTTTGGATATAGTGGGGTAACCCTTGTATAATTATTTGCTCAATAGTTTTCTTTACATGAACTCACTTAAAATTTTTTTTTTACTTCAATGAAAGTTTATATCACTTCCACAATGAAAACCTATATTACTGGCCAAAAATAGAGCATAACTATAACATAAATTGATGAAAACAAAAGAATGATGAGAATAAAAATTAGCAATGAATTACAAGTGACAATGAATCTATTTGTAGAAATATGCTGAACAGCTTCCTTAGTGAAAGCAATGAAGGCATTTATAATGAACTGGAAACTTGTTGCTAAATTTAAGATGAAGATAAACCTTATCTACATTAGTGAAAATACTTTTAAAAGTTATTTAAAAGCCAACATGTATAGAGGTCTTACCACATGCCAGATGCAAATCTGAGAGCCTTAATGCATACTTAATCCTTTCGAGGGCCTTGTGAGGCATTTAGTAGTATTCCCCATATTTTACTGATGAGGAAACCAGGGCTTGTCAAGATGTTAAACATCTTGTCAGAGTCACAGGAGGAGTCAGTGGCAGCACGAGGTTTTGTATCCAGGCATATCCCTGAGTCAGGTGTGTGTTTAGTTAACAGGACAAAGATACTTGCCTACTTTTTCTAATTATACTTAGGTTCTGTGATGCAGACTTTTTGCCCTAATCCATCATCAACTTTTGCAGGGGATAGCTTGATCTACTGCAGATGAAATACAACACGATGTAACTAGGAATTCAGGGAATCCAGAATCCAACTCACAGAGGCACCTACTTTAACCATACTTCTGAGTAATTATGACCAAGAATCAGACTCTTAGATCCTGTGTCCATTACATATTATCTTTCTAGTCTGAATGGCTCCACCAAATTCTCCCCAAAAGAGCATATTTGGAGTGATAGAGGCATTGTAACCTGGGATATGCCTACCATGTTGAGTCACAGCTGAGGCCATAGGTAAATCCAAAGAAAGGCAAGGGTTTGTAAAGGTAAACGGAAGTTACGTAAGTTGTTCTGATGCAATTATCCTTGGCTGCAAGGATTAATAACAAGGGTGGCGGTGGCCTTTGTGAAAGGTTTCAGTTCTTTGTGCAAGGTTGTGTCTCAGGCAGAGTCATGCATATGGGCAATCATGCATATGGGCCTTTCTTTCATGGCCTCCTGCCTCCATTTTGCCATGGTTTGGCACAAGGGACTTCATTTTTGGTTCTGACAACCTTAACAGAGCAGAATGTACTGCCCCCACACACATACTAGAGGATACAGCGACACAATGTCATCTTGGAAGCTGAGAGCAGCTCTCATCAGATACCAAATTTGCTGATATCTTGGGGTTAGACTTCCCAGCCTCCAGAACTGAAAGAAACATTTCTGTTCTTTATAAAAGAACATTTTAAGACATTTTGTTATAGCAGCAGAATCAGAGTAAGATAATTGGAAAAGAGTTTAGTAAATCCCTCTTGCATAAATAAAATAATTAAATTTTAACCAAAGAAAAGTATAATAATTAAAAACTAAAATTTCTGGAGCTGGTCTTGAACAGTGTGTTGTGAGTGATGGTAAACTCATTTTGTTAGCTGTTCTCAGTGAAGACAAACCTGCCTTTGACTTCTCTCTGCCCTTAAACCAGCAGGTCACATAAACTTTATTTAAAAATACTGCATCATATTTGTAAATTCTTCAGATATGATGTTAATGTTTTATGCACAGAACATGCTTACCCATTGCTGAAATCTAATATTTGGTAATATCCCTTTTATATAGAGTACCCATCACCTTCCTGCTGAGTTTAAGGCAGGACACTTGGTCACCCCCTATCTATTCCCACCAGCCTCCTTTCTGAGGGCCCATGGCTGCCCCGGCCTGGCTGGATTCTCTGTGCTGGTTCATAAGATGGGGTGTGGAGGATAGCCTGAGTTCAGATAAGCTGCTGTAGCTCCTGTGCATGTATGGGACAAGGATACTGGGGCTTAGTTCCTGCCATGATTCAGGCACAGGTACAGAGCAGAAGCTGGCCTTGAATGTACAGTGGTCTGCAGCCTTCATTCCAAACCCTCCTCTTGCAGTTATTTTGCTTTCTCTCTCCATACCCAAGCTCCAGCTCCTTGCAGATAGAAAACTGCCTCTGGCCACCCTGCTACCTTCCAGTGACTGGCAGCCAGCCAGTCTTCTTTCCCTCCAGTGCCCTGCAGGGGACAGCAGCCTGTGTATCCTTTTCCTGGTCCATCAAGCCACGTGCTGTGCCTCTGACTTTCGGAGTGAAGAAACTTTCTGCTATTCCTAGGAATTGGCCCAACCCCAGAAAGGGATATACTCTTGGTGAATCTAAGATGATTTTCTGGAACTTTTTTTCCTGGAAAAGTGAGAAAAACACACATTTCATCTCTGTAAGTACTTTATTGTTTAAAAAAAAATCTACCATACAAACAAAAAGATCAATGTTTATGCAATGCTCATGGTGATCAACCATGATGTAGAGGAACAGCCTGTATTCTCTTGGTTAGGAAAGTCATCAGACCTCTCTGGGCCTCAGCTTTCTCCTCTGGTAAGTGGTTTGTGTGTGGGAGGGCTCGGTAGTGGGATGGATGATTTCTATTGCACAGTTTGGTTCGTAGGATTAAGTGAAGTCAGAAAACCACAGGATTCCTTTGTAAATGGCATAGCTCTCTTCTGGCTTAAAGCATGACTGTTCTTATTGCTTTTGTGTCTTCCCATTATTGGCTGTGACATTTATTCCAGAAAATCCTGAATTTTCATTTGTAAAAAGAAATCAACCAAAAGTCACTGTTTATGTAAATTTGACAACTTAATGTAACCCTAGAATTTAACCTGTGTCATGGAAGAAAGGACAGGCAGCCCCAGAGAGAATCTGGAAGCACCCAGAATGGGTATTTCTTCAATTCAAGCCACACATTACAACTGAAGCTGCTTGGTGGTCTTAAATCTGCAGAGGTGACCCTCTGTCCTCCTTTTCAAAGCTTGGCTCTTAACCTCACTTCTCCTGAGCCATCTGTCTTTTTGTCTACAGTTACTCCCATCCCTAGAGCCTCGCGGCTCCATCTGGTCCCTGTCTGGATGGTCTGGGGGTATCAGATGCTAGGGAAAAGGCAGAAAAGTCCTCATCTATGGTGTCTTCTCATGGGGTGGAACTTGTACAATAATCAGCCTTTCTCTGCCTGGAGGAATAATCCTGTAAATTCTTCCCTTAGGTTTGTATGTCAAAACAAACCCTGATCTGGGTGAAGAAGTGGGGAGGAATAAAAGTTCATCCTGCTACATAAATTTTCAGTTCATGGTTCATGGATGGCTTCAGTCAAGTGGGGGTCTTTTAATGACTTTAGTCATTAAAGTTAGATGGTCAAATAAGTTTGGAAATATCTATCACCCATCAAATAAGGAGCTTTCTAAAAATCCTTTTACTCCCTAGGCAAATGGTCTCTAAGTTATATATGGTCACTCACTCATTCATTCATTCATTCATTCAGTATTTAAAAGTGCCTACCAGTACCGGGTCCCCATCCAGGACTGCCTCCTTTGGCCTGTTCCTGAATATCTGTGAGCCCAGCCAGTCGTTGGAATTGTTATTATGACAGCTGGTCACCAACTTATTTCCCCCACTCTGAGATAATTCCCTGCCTATCACCTGATGAGAACCAACGCCTGTTCTGTTTTATGTTAAAACTAGCTGCTGGTAAGTACTTGTTTTGTTGTTCAAGTGTTTTTTAATTTTGTATTTAAATTCTGAAAGTCCCCTCGATGCTATCATTTGCAAACCTGACTCTAAAAATACCAAATTATAAAGAAATTACAGCACAATCACTTTTTATTGCTTGCAATCAAGTTGACAAGTAAAAAAAAATGACTCGAGTATTATTTTTTGAAAACATCCAACAATTAGGTCTCTTGTTTTCCATCTTGGAACCTGATGAGCCCTGGGATGCATATTGCTTAATTCTAAGGGAACATGACAAGAGTGATATCTTCTAGCCAAATAAATTTTAATTTTTTTAATCTAAAAATTCGTCCTCCGGGTGAATTTGGATCTTCTTAAAACAAATTTCAGCAGTGTTCTCTTATGAAGCCTACTTCCTTAATCATAACATAAACATATAAGAACCTGGAAAGTGTCTCCACAGCCCTCCCCTTTTCATCTCTATCACCAGAAATGCACCAAGGGAGGATGTGGTCATTTCCCAGTGGGACCGTACCCCAAGCTACCCTCCTTCCCCCAAATCCCCATATGCCTCCTCCTTCCATTAATTTATTTTCTTTATACCTTAAGAAAAAAAGAGATTTAGATATCCAATAAGAATGATTAATTTCTAAGATAAATGTCCAACAAGAATGATTAATTTCTGAGAGGGCATCTTGTCACCATAATTTCCAAGGTTGTAAAAACACTTTATTTTTAGTTTGTTGAGTAAACATTCACAGAGCAGTGCAATCATCTGCCATCAATGACATCAGACTTTTGGGAGGTCCAGGGTCACAGTCTAATTTGAAATTTACAGTTTGAATCTGATGAAATCACAGTGGGTGTTGCAAGAGACACCCTTGCAGAAATTGGAAGATTAGAAGGAAATGGTTTAGTTAGGGTATTTTATTAAATATATATTCCTACATACTGCTCATGAATTATAATTAGCTTAGGAGTTCTGTCAGACCATAAGTATTATCAGTGGCTTTTGTAAATTTGGATTTGCTTCATAATTACTCTATGAAACTGAATGCCAACTGCATACATGTTCACCTTTAATCACTCTACACTTCTGCCAAAGACTTAATTACAAAGGAAAAGGTGGGATCCTTTCCAATCAGCTTTGCAATCTCTCATAAGGCATATTGTGTAGTGGGATATTTAGAATTCCAAGTTGTTTATCTCAATTCCCACAATACTTGCTTTCTTGTTGTATTTTTTTTTTTTATTCATTCTATCTTTAGTGACTGATACTTATGTCAGGCACTGTCCTGGGTTCTAAAGACAGAAAACAGTTGAAACAATGTTTTCAGTCCAAATCCAATTAACCAACATACTTAAGTTGGAGCAACTCAAGATGAGCTGTATATTATTGAGGGGCGGCTGTCAAGCAATTTTGTGACTAAGTTTATTTTTCTAAAATGTCTATGGAGTACTTTTAGCCAGCAACTTCATGTAATTGTGGGTGATAACTATTAGAAATGTATTTAAATAGGAAAAAAATCTGGTTCACTTCATCTGTGGATAAGATAATTGCCACGATTTGAATAAGTGATCCCGCAAAGGTCTGTGGGTTCAAAGCCTAGTTGCCAGTCTATGGTAGTAGGTAGGAAGTAGTCAGACCTTTCAGAGTTGGGCCCTAGTAGAAGTGAGTTAGTTAACTGGAGGTGTGTCCTTAAAGGAGCTATTTACTCTTTCTCTTTTGCTTCCCAGCTGTTGTGAGGTAAGCATCCTGCTTCACCGTGTACTCCCACCATGATGTACTTCCTCACTACAGGCCCAAAGGCAAGGGAATCACTGAAACTGTGAGCCAAAATAAACCTTTCTTCCTTTTATGTTGATTTTTCTCAGGTATTTATCACAGTGACAGAAAGCTGACTAACCCAATAACATGCTGTTGAATGTCAACTCTGAGATGCTACAGAAAGATATGAAGATGTTTTCTGTTTTGTTCATCAACATTGAAATATTTTAATATTTTGTTATTTCTGATTTTGAGATTTTTTTTTTGAAGATCAATCTAGGAGACACAGTTTTGGAAAGTGACATATGGATGAAAGTGAATCTGTGTGGACAGAACCTGATCATGGTGAGACCTGACCTTTTCCCTAGCCTCCCTCCTGGATAAATTTGGTCTCATCGCCATATGCTTTCCTCAGAGAAGCTATTTAAAGGGAAACTATATCTACTTCCCTCAAACCATCACTGTGAAATAGACACTGGCAATTCTATAGTATTTTGTTTCAATAAGACTAAAATAAACACAAATTACATCCATTTAACTTTTATTTTAAATCATCTACTGGGATTCTGGTCTCCTTCTAGAAACATAATTGTGTATCAGTTAACAATCCAACTTAGGAAGATTAGAGGTATAATTTAGGGCAATAAAATGACTGGGGAGCATTTTCTATAATTGTAAATTGAAATAAAATCTTTAGAAACAGCTAAATGACTTTTGACAAAGTTAAATCCTGGCCAAACCAACTGAAGATGATTGGTGACATATCTAACTCTCCAGGTCAAGTTTCTGTTACCTACTGGCTTCTGATTGCTGACCAATGATATTTGAATCATATGTTTAGCTACTCTAGGTTAATTTATCTAGCTACCTTGTTCTGTGGCATTCTGAGATATTAGTTGACATGTGTCTGTTTCACATAGAATACGGGGTTGGCGGCAAGTGACAGAGACCCAAAATAACAGTGGCTTAAATAAAGATAGTAATTTTATTTCTTTTATATTGAAGTGTGAGATGGTAATAGGACTCTGTTTTACTAAGTCATCAGGGTGCTACACTTTTTCTACATAGTCCAACTTACCTCCACCTTCCTGGCATGGAGAAGGCAGGGGAATTTAAGGGCCTTCTCTGTCCCTTCAAAGGCACAATCTGCAAAGTTGTACACATCATTGCTGCTCATATTCCTGTAACTGTCACTGGATCATATGTCACATGCAGCTGCCAGGAAGCTAAAAAAATATTGTCTATATTTTGGTTGGCTATGTCTCCAGCTAAATAATCAGGGTTTCTATTACCATAGAAGAAGAGAAGAATACAAATTAGGGAGCAATTAGTGACTTTTAGCTAAATAGTGTATTAAATACCTGTACTCAAGATCAATGCTATATTCTGGTGGTTCTTAAAGGGTGGTCGCGGGACCAGAAGCATCCACACCATTGAGAACTTGATATAAATTCAGATTCTCCCACCTTCCCTTTGATTGCTTATGAATCAGAAACTCTGGAGGCGACACTCATATTCCAAGTTTTAACAAGGCCTCCAGGGGATTCTGAGGCACACTGATGTTTGAGAACCACCCATCTAGTGTGTGCTTTTCCAAAACAGACAACTATGGGTCTAAGCATTAGAGGAGGTGATAGAGATGAGTTGGGAAGGTCCAGAAGTGGTCAGCTCCATATCTTTAATTGCTATGATCCTTGTGAAGCCAATTCTTGTCAATCTGTCTTCCAGAGGTTCTGCTCAGTGACCCAGAGGTCAAGGCCATTCTGTTTGATGAGAAGATCATGGCATTATGAATGACCTTTCCCAGCAGCATACCTGACCTTCTTGTGATTCACTTTCCTTCTACATAAAATGAGGTGAAGGGAGGGAAAGAGGGCAAGTGACCTTGACAATTTCCTCCAGCCCTGCCACTTTGGCCCTGTGCATTGCCCTCTTGGCTCACTGGGGTCATGGTTTTTGTCCTTTTGCACTGGAGATGGTACAATCTGGGGTGTAAAAACAAGTATACCAGAATTGGGCAGGTTTGGGTTTGAACCAAGGCACTCCCACTTGCCAGTTGTTTGGCCTTGAGAAAGTGGCTTAATTTAAAAGTAAGTATAATAAAGTTAACTCACTGAGGACTGCTCTGGGGAGTAAATGAGTGTGTGTCCAGCATACAGCATAGTTCCTGGCATGATGTGATGCTAAATAAGTGTAACCATTGCCATGGTATAAATTTTGTATTTTATTGGGGCATCTTTTCAATTGAACAATCATTTCTTTCCATGTACTTCTCTTTAAGTTGGGAATTTTTATCATACAATTTTTTTTCTTTTTTGAGGTCATACAAGCCACAATAAAGAGAGACCAAATTGATACACAATTTTCTGGAAATCTCAGGCTTTCCTTACATAGAAAAAGGTACAGCTGTATTGGTAAAGCTACCTTCTATGCAGAGATTACAAAGTCTGTAGGTACAGCTCACATGGGCCTACTATGAATGGGAAGAACAGCTTTATTCCTATGCACAGGCCAGGAAACCAAAGCTCAAGAAGATTAGGTACCTGAGACCAGGCCCCCCAACAAGTCAAAGGGGAGACAACATTTAAACCCTCACCTTGGAACGGGGTGCCTCCACAGAAACCACAGTTTAGACTGTTGTAAAAACTCTGTTCTGTTGCTTTTGCCAGTAGTCTATAAACTCCTTGTGTCTTCCAGTTCTTGCTTTGCTTTTGGATCCCCAGCACCTAATCTGGCACTTGGCATTGAATAAATGCTTTTAAAAAAAGTTTTTTGGGGCTGGGGATGTGGCTCAAGCGGTAGCGCGCTCGCCTGAGCCCGGGTTCGATCCTCAGCACCACATACCAACAAAGATGTTGTGTCCGCCGAGAACTAAAAAATAAATAAATATTTAAAAAAACTCTCTCTCTCCTCTCTCACTCTCTCTTAAAAAAAAAAAAGTTTTTTGAATGACAAACTGAAGGAAAGAAAGATTTTGGATTTCCACCCTGGGCCTCTACACTCCTGGCTTGACTTCTCTTTTGCCAATTTTTGGAATCATGGCAGTTTTTATAGATGGAAAAGCTTCCTTAGCTGCCCCTGGGAATGTGGCTCAGCCTGCTTGCCCCTGGGTTCCGAATGCTAGCATGGAATGGTTAATGTAGCAAGACAGGTACCTGATTCTCCACTTACCTTCCCTCCTCCAGCCTTCCTCTGGGACTCACCAACCCCAGTCTTTCCCTCTAGGTCCTAGATTTATTTTTATAATAACTCTGCAGAGCAGATGTCCCTGAGTGGGCATCCAACTCCTCTCATTGTAATATCTTTTACCCAAGCAGCCAATTATGACGCTGACGTCCCTGGACTCCAAAGATGGGGGATGGGAAAAGATGAATCAAAGATGAGTCAATGCAATGAGAGAATTCTGCCTCTCAGATATCACCCTCCCCCTTCCCTGCTGCACCCTCCTCACCATCAACATCGGTGGGGTGCCTGTCAGCTGGTGGCCAGACACACGAACAGACTTTGCCAATTAGAGAAGTCACACCTCTTGGTTGGCAGGCACATGCTATTGTGCCTGGGCCCCCAGCGGGGAGCCATATGGCTTTCAGGCAAAGTATATGCCAGGGAAGAAACAACGGGGCACCCCTGAGGGCAACTGGTGTCAGATGGGAGGCCCATCTGAAAGCTTGCCTCAGGTAAAGATGAACTGTCATTTAACGTGGGTTAAGTTGAAGCCATTGTTGCTCCTTTCCCTTCATCTCCTTTGATTCAGGGGAATGAATTTGTCTTGGCAGCAATCCAAACTTTCAGCCCTTTGGTTCTTTATTACTCCTCCTCTGTTTTGGTGAACTGCGTGTGGTCAGTCTCTACTAGAAAAATTTCACAGGAGGAAATAACAGTAGCCAGTGCTCATCGTTGTGAAAAGTTTTGCACAGGCCTCTCGCATCACGATTGCTTCAATCCTTGTGGTAATGCTGAGGGACAGAAGAGGGAGCAGGTAGTGGGTCTTCGTTTTACTGAAGAGGACGCCAGTTCCAGGAGGGTTAAGTGACTGGGAGGGAAAAAACTGGATAGGTGGATTGAGACTCTGAATTTGAATCCTGGGAGTCCACAGACTGGCCGTATGTTCTAGGTCATTCTACTGCCTTGGCGTCAACTTTCTTATTTGCAAGGGATCCCTGAGGTCTTGGGATTTCAGGAGCTTTTATTTCTAAGGTCAATTTAGTTATCAGTGACTCAAATGAGATCAGACAACCCCATGGCCATGTCCTGGCACAGAAATTGAACTACTAGTGAGTTTATTTTTCCTTAATGATTTCAAGCACACACAAGAACAGGGAGAACAGTATAAGGAACCCCCGTTTGCCATAAAACAGCTTCAACATTTTGCTTGTCTTGTTTTCTCTTACAAATTTGTAATATTTCATTTTGTTATGTTTTGTTATTATTTTAAACATTTAAATTTTTTATCTAAATATTTTTCACTAATACATTTAATTCCTTTTATTAAAAATATTTTTGATAAAATTGTATGTATTTATTGTATACCACATAATGTTTGTTTTCTCTTAAAGCTTTGAACTGTATATACAATGGGGCATGGGCTTATGTGAGCTAATGGGCAAATGCATTACCTCACATAATTATCATTTTTGTGGTAAAAATGCTTACAAGCCTATCCTCAGCATTTTTCAATAATATAGAATATTGTTATTAACTATAGTTACCATGTTGTACAATAGAGCTCCTATTCCTCCTCTCTAAAGGAAATTTAGTATCATTTGACCAACATCACCCCACTCTGCCATCCCTCCCGTCCCAGCCCTTAGAAACCATCATTCAAATTTGTAGCATTTGAAAGTAAATTCCAAACATTTTACTTCTCCAATGCAATACAAATTTTAGTATGTATCTCTAGCCAATAGAAATTTTAAGAAAAAGAGCATAACCACCATATATTATCAATCACATCTAACAAAATTAACTACCCATCCTCACTGGAGTCTATTACCCATACCATATTCAAATTTTGTGATTATCTCAAAGATTTCTTTATAGTTTGTTCCTTTGAATTGGATGTGAATGAAGTCTGTACATTGTACTTGGTTATTATGTCTCTCCCATTCTTATCATTTTTTCTTCTCATGCTATTGATTTGTGGGATAAAAACAGATCATTTAACCTGGAGAATGTCCCACACTCTTGATTTAGTTAATTACTTCCCTGTGACCTTCATTGTCTACGTCTGCCATTTGCATTTTCCTTTAAATGAATGGATAGAGCTGGAGCCTTGATTAGATCCAAGTTCTGTTTTTCTCTTTTCTAATTCTAGGTAGTGCCATGTACACACTCTGTGGCTATTTTTAATAATTCTGAGTCTGATGCTGATTAGAAGGTTTAGATATTATCAAAAAGATCCCTCCATCATAAATGAGCTCATTTTTTATTTTCATTTTTCTTTAGCTTACATATTAACAGATCCTTCAAAATTTTTTAAATGTATGTCTTTATCCTATTCTCTTTAATCTTTTTCAGGCTTTTCCT
This sequence comes from Urocitellus parryii, assembly GCF_045843805.1. Lineage (NCBI taxonomy): Eukaryota > Metazoa > Chordata > Mammalia > Rodentia > Sciuridae > Urocitellus > Urocitellus parryii. The sequence goes on along the minus strand of NC_135538.1, from coordinate 50,645,380 downwards.
ATTTCCCATAGTAAATATTCATTTTATTCCTTTCATGCCTCTAAAATATTAAAGAGAAATGAGAAGCAGTATACTTTAAAAAAAAAACTTCAAATATATAACCAAACCTTTGATTTGGTTAAGACAATCTGCTACTCATTACAACATATTGATACAAATGAATTTTGCATTGCTGGTTTGTGAACTGCTTGGCTGAAATCCTTAAAAGTAATTGAGAATTTATACTGGGATAAATTATGTAAATGAAGGGCCTCAGAGAAAATGATAAATAGTGTTCTCAGGGATGCAGTTAAGGTTTTTTTTTTTTTTTTTTTTTTTAAGTTAAGGGTGTTCGAAACATCTTTTGCTCAGCAGGCATGTTTCTGCTTTTATTGCCTTCCACACGAAGAGGAAAAACTCCCTAGGGGACAGCAGGCTGGAGGTGGACAGAGCCAGCATTGCTGATCTCACCTGCAGTGGAATTATATACAATAAAGAACATAAAAATGAAGTCTGAGTTACACCCATCACATGTACATTGCCATTATATGAATATGGATTAAGGACACTGATGAATATCACAGGGTACATACTATTATAAAGAGAGCAGTAGGAAACTTTCAGGATTATTTCTAGTCCTCTGTAATTACAGGGGGGGTCTTACATACATTCACATACATTCCCAACCCTATAGAAATGCAGCCCACATTTAAAAGGAAGTCCTATGACTGTAATAGAGAGTTGAGGTTAGCTTTAAAAATGTAATACTTCCTTCGTGCTGGCCTGCTAGATCAGTTTCCTAGCTATCTGACTTCCTTCTTCTTTTATTTTCAGCCCTAGTCCCCCCCTTACAACTAGCGTGTGACTGTATGTAGGCACTATAACACTCCAGCCTTGATGGCTAATAGTACATAACTGGGATTAGCTGGGGGCATTAAGGACAGGGGGTACAGTTGATGGACGGTAGACTGGGCAGCACTATACATTCTAAAGGTGCTGCTCTTGCCCCTCATTCTGCCCAAACTTGGGAGTTTAAGACCTTCTGGTAGCTTTTCCTTTCTCATGATGCAACACAGACTCTTTGAAGGACTTACAAGGCCTGCAGGAGCCAGCCTTTCCTCTCCCTAACACAGACTCAGACCAAACCCCAGTCATCTCGCTGCCTCTGCCTGTGCTGTTTCCTTGGCTTATATCATCACCTCTCACTGCCTTCCCTTTGATTGACTGATGAAACCCCAATCTTCATATTTCTGTTAGGGACGGCTTTCGTCTAACAGAACTTAACTCTAGAATCACAGGGAATTATCAGAGAGCACTTATTACTCACTTCTGACTTCCACTAACCTGTGCACTTTTTTTTTGATGGCAGGAATCAAATAAGATAATTTGTCTTCGTAGCTCAAATTCCTCTCAATATAAGGCACAGGATTGGTACTCAGATTATTTGGTACATAGATGGATAAACCACTAAGTTCTAATCCCGCTTTCTTATTAACAAACTAATGTTGTTTTTCCTTCAGCTTATTTTTCACATTTTAGAATTACCAGTTCATTGTGCTCAATATACTTTTTAGCCTCTTCTAATGTATATGGTCACACTCTCTAGTTTGTGTGTGTATTTTGTTCCAGTATAAGTAAACCAGGAACTCAACCCCTATTGTGTTAGTTATCTATTGTTTCATATGAGTTCCCAAAATTTAGCAGCTTAAAACAACAAAAAAGCTGGGTGTGGTGCTATATACCTGTAATTCCTGCCACTCAGCAGGAGGATCACAAGTTCGGAGCTGGCCTGGACCATTTAGTGAGCTCTTGTCTCAAAATAAAAATTGAAAAAGGAGCAGGGCAGGGCTTGAGGCCCTGGGTTCAATCTCCAGTTCCACACAACCAAAACATAAAACCAAATAAAAAATCAACAGATGGTATCTCACATGGTTCCATGTGTCAGAAATGTGGGAGCCAGATAGCCAATGATTCTGCCTCATGGTCTTTCAGGTAATGAGTCAACTCACCGTTGAGGGCTGCTGTGGTCCTCTGAAGGCTTACCTGGGGCTCAGGTGAGCACTCATGGCTGCGGCCTGGAGGCCTCAGTTCCTTACCTCACCGACTTCTCTTTAGGGATTTGCACGTGTCCTCACAACATAGCTGATGTTTTCTCCCAGAGTGGCTGGAGAGAGAGCATAAAGGAAGCCATGTGGCTTTTATGACCTGGTCTCTCAAAGTCTCAGGTCCTGTAGCTTTCTGTTTGTTAGCAGTGAATCACTATTCTACAGGCTTATCTAATTTTACCTCAGTTTAATCTTATAACACTCTGAGAGATCATCTCATATCAGATGGTGAAGTATATCCCATAGGAAGAGGAAGAGATTGGGTTCCACAGCTTCTTTAAGGACACACCCTCCAATGACCTAAGAACCTCCCACTGGGACCCGCCTCCTAAAATTTCTACTACCTCCCAATAGCACCACCCTGGGAATCCAGTCTTTAACACATAGACCTTTGGGGAAAACTCTTCCAAACCATAGAAGCCTTTAGATTCAGAACCCTTTTCACTACAAATGAATACCACAGCTCAGGGAGCAGCTCATGCTCTAGGAGGATTTGGGTCAAAGGTATGTGTTTATTTGTATGCACATAAATATAAGAGTATGACAACTGTAATAGTTGAAAATCATGAGCCATATACTTCTTAACATCTGTAAAAATAGAGAAAAAGAAAAAACCCTACACATAATAGCAAATCCCTTTTCAAAGTTACTTGGGTACTTTTCCAAACTCAATAGGTTTTCTATTTTATTTAGGCAATTGTGTCATCTACCCAAGGTTTAAATTGGAGTTTTCTTGAGTGTATTCTTTGCCCTCCTGATGAAACATTTACTTTATTAAATTAATAGTACTTTCCATACATTAGGTACTGTTCTGCCGTTATTAATTAAATTAGCTCTTTATGAAATACTGTATGCTTGTAATAGTCCTATAAGAAGGCACTAGTCCCTCATTTTATTGTTGAGAAACTGAACTGAAGAAAGGCTGGTTATCTTGCCAAGGTCACTTGGCCTGTGAGGGACAGAGTCAGGGTTTGAAGCCCAGCAGCCTGCCTCCTCACCATGTCACCTCTTATCAAGGTTTGGATCTGAAATGTCCCTCAAAGGCCTCCGTATCAAAAGCCTGCTTGCCAGCTTGTGACACTATTGGGAGGTAGTAGAAACTTTAGGAAGTGAAACCTAGAGGAAGGAAGTTAGGTCAGTCCCTAATATGGTTCCTTTCTCATTTTCTTACTGGCAGCCACGAGGTGGGCCTTTTCCACCACTAATGTTCTTTCACAGACCCCAAAGCAATGGAGCCTACTGACCATGGACTGAACTCTCTGAAACCATAAGCCAAACAAACCTTTCCTCCCTTTAAGTTTTTTTCTCAGGTATTTTGTTAGAGCAATGGAAGAGTGACTAACACACCTCTCCCATATGTTCAGGACAATAAGTCAAAGTCTGCAACTTTAAGTATGTCAGAATTCATGGATAAAATGGGATATGACATTATTTATTTTGTTGAGGGAGAAAACCCCTTGTCCCTTTACAATGGTAACTTCTTGAACTCCTCAATTAATGTTTATGCAGTTTTCAGTTCAGTCAACACTCAGTGCTACTGAATGAAGTGTGCTTTGCACGGGATAGTAGAAAGCTTATCAGAGTCTCTGGGTTTCTGATGCAGGCTCCCTGATTTAAACATGAATCCTTTTGTTGGCCTCTGTCTGTTGACCAGCCAGCCAATGTCTTATACTTCTTCTCAGTAGTTATTACAAGGTAGCATCTTACAGGAGCCAGTGGAAGTCACTTTCAATAGTGATGATTTCTTGTTTTTTTCTTATCTCTCAATTATTTGGTGTTAAAAATAACATTTACATCTAAAGGGGAGATACTATGCCCTTCTTGTTTATCTCTACTTATTGGCCACCATAGGAGTGGACTGTGAGGTGCATACCTAGGTCAACATTCCCAGAGCTTCTGTCCACGGGCATTTTTGTCATTTAGCCTATGCTGTCGCATTCACGAGATTGACAGGATTCCCATCCAGCAGGTTTAACACCAAGCACAATTCGGGAGGTGGGAAAGAGGGCCTCAGGGTAGATAACAAAAGGAAATCTCCCCTAATTCCTCATAGAAGTCCAGATAGACTAATGACTTCTTCTTCTTCTTCTTCTTCTTTTTTTTTAATACAGTGTTGAAATTGGGAGAACCTTAGAGGTGACAAGGATGAATCCATCATGTGAAAGGGAAGGAAACTCATTTCAAAGAGATGGAAGAGCTTGGTTGTGGAATACAAATGAGTCGCCTACAAGAAGTGTTGGCTATCCTCTGCTCACACCTCTAGAGTCACTGCCCGCTCTTCTCCTTTTACCAGGAGAGCCCAGGAAGTTGACCCAGCTAGACGGGATCAATAGACACCCTCCCTTCCAGTCAACGAGGAATCTGGCAGGAGATCTGAAGAGGATGGGATGAGATTAGATTTTTCTTTCCTTGGCTCTCTCCCTGTAAGTTAGCCTCAAATGGACCATACCCCTCCACTGAAGGCACAGTTCCTCTCAAGGTGACCTTTTAGACAAAGACTCTCCTCCTGAGTGCCAGTAACTCCCCCTCCCATCATCTCTCTGGGACCAGGGCTGGTAAGGACTCCACTGTTGGTCACCCTGGATTATTGTCCCTTGAGACGTCCCCTTATTTAGGGAGATCATATAAAGTAGGGAGATCATATAATAAGTATTTAAACAGGAATACTCTAAATTTTTAAAAATTTTTAATTAATTGACATAGTATATGAAGACACTCTTGAGAGCAAAGGAGGTACTATTAATTATTATACTGAAAAAGGAGGTTAAAAACTATCTTGTCCTGTGCAAGCTGGAATCTATAGTCACCCTACCATCCTCTGCTCACATCTTTGTAAATAAATCTTCTCTGAATCATTCTCATTTGAGCATGACCTTGGCTTCCTGTAGGACCCTAATGGATGTACAACTCTAATATCCAGCTCTCATCATTTCAAATTCATTCTTTTTACATCATTCAATTTAGAAATTGAATAACTTGCAGTCCAAAAAGAAATAACATCACTACTGAAATGTGGCATTTTCCAAAGCGTGGTATGGAGCATAGATAGCTTCAGGTTATGTATTGATTAATGTATGTAAAGTACAAATGATTGGTGTATATTAGAAAAAATATAATATGTATTTTATATTATAGTGGCACACAGATCCCATGATTTCATGCATTTCTTTGCTTAGAACAAAGGCAAAGTGGAGATTAATTTTTAAAAATAAGTTGAAGAAAAATGTTGAGTCAACAATAGAATGGGCTGGACTTGGATGGTGGTGAAGCACTCACAGCATCTAATCAGTACTGGAGTTAGTTAACTCTTAGAGACTGTCATTAGAGTCAGAGTGGCTCTTCTTTCTGGTATAGCAGCACCAAGCTCATCAGGGATCCTGCTATTAGTCTTTTTTTTTTTTTTTTTTTAAAAGCTTTTATTGTAGTAAGATACATATAAAATAAAACTTACTGTCTTAACCATTTTTAAGTCTATAGTTCAGTGGCACTAAGCTTATTTATACTGTGTGCAACCGTCAACATTACCCATGACCAGAATCATTTCATCTTCCAAACTGAAACTTCATATCCATTAAATAATCACTGCCCATTACCTTACTCCCAGTCCTTGGAAATCACCATTCTGCTTTCTTCATTTGACCTCATACGATGTACCTTTTATTGTATCTTATGTAAGTGGAATCATACAGTATTTGTTCTTTTATGTTAGCTTATTTCACTTAGCATAATGAGTTCAAGGTTCATCCATGTAGTTGCCAGGGTCAGGATCTTACTCCCTTTATGGCTGAGTAATATTCCATTGTCTGTTTACACCACATTTTGTTTATCTATTCATTGGTTAATGGACTTTTGGGTTGTTTCCACTTTTTGGCTATTGTGAATAATCTGGTTTGAACATGTATGTGCAAATATATTCAAGTCCTTGCTTTCAATTTTTGGGGGTGTAGAAGTGGACTTGCTGGATCATACAGTAATTCTATGCTTAATTTTTTGGATGAAACTCCATGTTGTTTTTCCACAGCAGCTGCACCACTTTCCCCATTATGAGTCTTGAACAAGTGGAGCCTTATCACACACAGGCCTGGAGAGGCCATGGAAAATTTTCACTGACAAAATGGGCCTGGAGAGTCTTCCTCCAAAAGGGTAGCACATTTCAAAGCAAAAATATATAATTTTCTGTGTATTTTTGTGTTCTTGTTCTTATCTAAGTTTAGGCAATATTATCAGGTTATTATCTCTGCCTGAGAATTCTAGTTCCTCGTTTCATACTCACCATGTTACAGGTTGATCATCCTGAATCCAAAATCCAAAATCTGAAACTGTTCGAACACCAACATGGCTCCACAAAAGGAAAATTTCACATCTGACTTCACGTGACAGGTGGTAGTCACAATGCAGGCATACTCAAAAATGCTACGTAGAATTCCCTTCAGGCTTTGTGTATTAGATATGTATGAAATGTAAATGAATTTTGTGTTTAGGCTTGGGTCCCATTCCTAAGATACCTCACTAAGTGTATGCAAATATTCCAAAATTAGGAAGATCTGAAATCCTAAGCACTTTTGGTCCCACGTATTTTGGATGAAGAGTGCTCAACATGTCCTTTCACTTTCTCCTGTGTTTCTTTGGACCATGTGTATTTACGGTATTTTTGTTCTCACTTCAGTATTTTCATGCATATTCCAAGTTCCTCAAACATGATTTTCAATTCCACTTCCTAAACTGAATGCCTCACTTGCAAATGCTCCCCTGTTTACTCATCGACTATAAACTCTTAAGGCAGGCAGTGCTTCTGCATCATGAAGGACTGGGACAGGGTCCATCTTGTTCCAGCACTCAGCATGGTCTGGATGTGCATTATGAGTCTTTGATTGCCTCCATGAAAGCCCGACAAAAAGTAGGACCACAAACATGTGAAGAGAATTTCTTTCAATGCCTTCAGCTCAGGAAAGGGGAAGATGACTAAGTGTTACTGATAATTGTGTGATTTTGAAGAAATTATATCTGTATAGTTTCCTCAATTCTGCAGAAAAATAATGTCCAAGGTTCTGCTCTTAGAAATTTAGAGAGAGAGTCTATATGGAATATTTAATGTGAATGTAATGCCTTGAGGTTTTTGGAAGAAAAGATAGAATCTTCTAAGAGTGCTATGTCGGAGAAGGGAAATAATGTCTTGTCAAATCATGTATTTTATATTACAGTGGCATGATGTAAGTAAAGGACCCAGTCCACTCTCTGGCACAGAGCAAGTATTTAGTAAATGCTTCATAGAATCTTTAGTGATCATTCTGCAAAATGTACTCTAATATTAAAAATTCAAGCATCTACTTGTCATCACATTATTAAAATGGAGTGTTATATGCTTATTTTGAGTGCTATGTGCTCATTATATCATTGTTATATTAATAAATAATCACATAAAAATAAGTAGGTATATGCATGGAGTGTAGAATTATGGAAATGGGATATTACAATTATCAGAAAAATTTGCTTGTTATGAAAGCAATATCTTTCCATTATAGAAGGATTGGAAAACTACAAGTGAATAAAGAAAAGAAAAGAGAAAAAATACTGTACCTAAAATCCCATGACGGTGGACCTCTATTGATTTCGCCTTTTCCCTGGTTTCTTCCCCTGGAGCACTGCAGTTTTCCCGCTGCATGCAGCATTGCTGCCAACTGCCAATCACAGTGACCCAGTCTGGGCCAATTCAGACTCTCTGTCCTGGAGATCTGAATGTGAGTGTGTCCGAAGCAGAAAAACAGGCAAGACAGACAGACAGACAGACAGACACACACACACACACACACACACACACACACACACATACACACGTGACTTTTACCAAGGACATAGTTTAATGGAGTGTCCTCTTATTTCTGAACGCCAGATTCACTGGTTTCTGTCCTACTAAATCCTGGTTGTTCAGTTTTTCCCTTCCTAAGTTCCTTTAGCAACTTCCAGAAAATTCTTCCTCTCCTGCTGAGCTTGCCAGAGTTGGTTTCTGTTGATTCCTAGTTGTCATATTCAGCTTGAGACAATTACTGTAACACTCTGGCTTAAAGACTTCCACTCTTGCTTCCTATGGATTAGAATACTTTATTAGCTAAAGACATTCATACATGCAATACTAAATCTCATCCTGTGTCAGGAAGTGGAATTTCAACTACATCTTCTCAAGGTGTACCCATCCATCCTGTAGGCTGTGTCATAATTCAACTAACTTCCTGTGGGCCACTTAGTTGCTTTCAACTTTTCAGGATTAGAAATAGTTGAAACCCGAATTCACTCAGGATTCATTTCTTTAGGATAAATTTCTAGACATGTAATTGTTGAGTGAAACAATATTAGCATTTTGGGGCTTGAGATAATAATCATTAAATCTTTCAGGAGGTCCATTTCCTATCATGGTATAATTGGATGTCTGTAATATTATGAAGACAATCACTGTCTGCTTTAATCACTATACTCTTAGCACAGTGCCTGGCACATTTGTTCAGTGGATAATGAATATTTAATGAATACTTACTATATGCCAGAAACTGATACATGTATTAATAACTGTAGCAACGATTATTTATAGAGAAGTTAAATCACTTGCCTGAAGTCATTGTCTTGATTCAGTCTGTTGTAATAACAGGCTGAGTGGCTCCCACAACAGTTTATTTCTCACTGTTCTAGAGGCTGAGAAGTCCAAGGTCAAGATGCCCCCACATCCAGTGTCTGGTGATGACCCGCTTTCAGGTTTGTAGATGACCAGTTTCCTGTATCATCCCAAGGCAAAGAAAGAAATCTTCTCTTTTGTGTTTCTTTTCACAAGAGCACTAATTCCATTTTTGAGGGCTCTGCCCTCATAAACTGATCACCTCTCCAAAGCTCCACCTCCTGAGACCTCCACATTGGGAGTTAGGATTCTATGAACGAAATTGGCGGGAGGTAGCAATGGGCATAGACATGGATTCCACAACAGTCCTCAAGCTAATTAGTGACAGCAGGGTTTGGAGCTCTTCAATAGCTCTTCCACAGCATGATCCTTTCTTTGTCAATTTAAATATTACTTCCTCAGGATGGTTTCCCTGGAATCACGGAAGGACCAGGCTAGATCTTTCTGTTATGTGCTTTCCCCTCCTGCACTTCTCTTTCATAGGATCCAGCATACATGCATTTATCATTTATTTAGTCTCCCTTCTTCCCTGTAACATCCATGAAAGCAGGAACTGCGCATATCTCGTTCAAGGCTGTGTTTCTAGGACAAAGCCCCAAGTCTGTGTATGCTCAAGTATTTATTGTGGACTTAGAAGCACCAATGGCTTAGCCGTAGTCAGTCTGTTTTCCTAATGGTGCACATTTCAGGTGGTGTATAACAGACTTTAGTATTAGTGTGCTAATACTAAACTTCTACCTGATGTAGAGAATGAATAAAATACATAAGAGGCCACAAACCCCAGGGATTAAACAATAGAGTAAACACCTATCCAAAGTCCTAGCTGAGATTTTATGAAGCAACTTGCCAGGCAATAATATATATGTAATATATATCATGATAAAAAAAATATATATATATGATGTGAGTGTATACATATACATGTATATACATATATATTATGAACACATAATTGCTATTAAATTTTATGTACAAATGATATCCTGAATATAAAGTAAAATTGTTTACTAAAGTACAAAAATGAAAGCTCAATTGTAGTTGGGAAATTTAGTATACCTCTCAAGAGGTCTTTGATAGACCATTACAGTGCAATACCGCCTTACACCTATTGTATATATATATAAATCTCCAGAAAATAACTGTTGGCAAAGATATGGGAAAACTGGAATCCATGTGCACTGTAGGCAGGAATGTAAAAAGCCTCTGTGGGATTTGGCATGGTAATACCACACACACAAAAATAGAATTATTGTATGATCCATCAATTTCTCTGCTGGGTATATATCTAGAAGAATTGAAAGCAGGGATTTGAATTGCCAAAAAATGAAAATAACCCAAATGGCGATTGATAGATGAATGGATAGACGAAACATGCCATATACATAGTAAAGAAATATCAGTCATCCTCAGCAAGGAAGGAAATTCTGACATCTGTGGCAACATGAACGAACCTTAAGACCTTATGCTAAATGAAATAAGTCAGGCACAAAATAACAAATATTGTATGATTCCACTTACGTGAGGCACTTTCAGTGGTCAAATTCATAAATGCAGACAGTGAAATGGTGGCTGTCAAGAACTGAAGAGAGGGGACATGAGGAATTATTATTTCATGGGTACGGAATTTCAGATTTGCAAATGAAAACTGTTCTGTGGATGGCTGGTAGTGATGGTCGCACAACTGTGGGAATGTGCTTAATACCACCAGGCTGTACACTTTAAAATGGTTAACATAGTAAATATTGTGTGTATTTTACCACAATAAAAAATGTTTAAAAAGGTCTTGAGATTAAAGACAGGTTAAAAAACAGAGTTTAGAGGATTTGAACAAAATGATCTGTAAGACGGAAAAGTTTGTATGGAAAGTGGTATGCAAACATGGGGCGTACCACGTTCCTAACATCTGTGGAATGCTTAACAAATTTGAGCAAATTTGAACTTCAGTGAATGACCCTAACTGTAAATTATTCAGGCTGCATTTCCTGACTGCCATGTACGATCACCATGACTTTTTCCTTTCTCAATTTGACAAAAACAAGACTAGAAAAAACAAAATGCCCACCCAGTAGTGGTGTACTGGTGAAGGTGTTTCAGTGCTCTCTGGTCACCTCGAGGGCAGGTAGAGCTGTTCTGTGTCTTATTGCAGGTAAGCTGGTGTGTGTTTTCTCTAGCTGGGTGACCTGGGTTTGGAACTCAGAGGACAACTGGGAGGGGAGAAAAGTAGAGAATAGGTACGCAGAAGGAGGTGGGAAGGAGTGAATCATTTCAGGAGAATTTCCAAGACATGAAGGAAAGCAGTTTTAAAGGAATGAGGGAATATTCGCTGTGAAGGAGAAATGGTTTAAGTGGGGAACAGATAAGCTGTGAGGATGGAAATGAAGTTGAGAAAGTCACTCTCAGACAGGCCTTGGAGCTGGAATTCCCTTTGACTTTACCATGAGCACGGGGTATAGGATAACACGGAAACTTTAAAAGTGAGTCACAATTGATTTATTTTGACTTTGTAATTTTCGAGTGTTTTGTGTCACTTCCTTTGGAGAGGATCTGTGTTATTTTAAATAAAATGGCTCCAGGAATTTTTTTGTTTGGATCCTGTCCCCTTCACCGCCTCATGGGTCCTCTCTGCTTCTTTCTTCTCTCTCTGATTCTCCAGATGAACTCTGCACAATATGGACATTTGATAAATACAGTCAATTGTACATTTTCTCCCAAAATGACTTGTTACAAGGGATAAAATTCAACGATATCTTCTTACTTTGAAAAATATAAAGTGCTACTACACAAAAGTATGGGGACATTCATCTTTCACCATGATCACAAGAAAAAAAGTATCTATCAAATGAAGCCTAATGACTCTTCTCCAAGGGTCTTGTTGGATCACCTCAAGGAGAACCTGGGTGTTTCAGTTCAAGGGGAATCTGGGTGTCTCACTTCTCAGGTCTTCAAAATCAGGAATATGATGGCCCCCAGATCTTGGTTTCCGCCCTCGGCAGTGGCAAAAAGAACGTGAAAGTACATTATTAGATCCAAAGTTTCCTACGTGGTTCTAGACTGCTCTCTACTGATCTGGCTTGTTGGGTAATGTTAGAAACCCACTACTCTGGGAGGACATTTAGGGGAGTAGATATAACCTCAACTTCTCAGAGAGAAAACATACAATTCTCAGAAATGCGCTGTTAACTAATAAAGTCACACACAGATCTATTTTGCAATAGTGGCAACACCACAGATTTTGAACCCAGATAGGAAATGCAAAGTCAAAATCATGAGCACTTGAACTACGTTCCACGTTCCTACTTCTCTCTGCCTCTGTCTTGGTTGGTCACCTTGTCTGCCAGCTATGCTGAATGGCGTTCTCTCCTCATTTCCCTAATTTCCTTCTTCAAGAAAAATTACTATCATGATCTTTGCTCATCTCCCAACAGTCCTCTTTCTGATGAGCCCAGGATGTTCATGCGCTGATATCAGGGGTTGACCCCTGGTTTCTATGAGCCTATCCCCTGGTCATAAAAGATTGATTAGGGCGGACACCTGACTCAAACAGGCCAATCAGATTTTCTTTCCTGGACTTTGAGGTGTGACACATTTGGACAGGAGCTAAAAATTTTTTGGAGCCACATCACAGTGGGTAGACAGACCTTGTGTTCCTCTTCCCCTACCTATAATATGAGATGCTGAACTATCACTTCCATGATTGATATGTTATATGACGTAGTTGACCTTAAAATAAGGGAATTATCCTTGTGAGCCTGATGGAATCATATGGGCCCTTTAAAGCGTCAAGGGGAGGTCACTTGAATTTGAAGCATGAGTGGAATTTGAAACACCATCCCTGATTTGAAGATGGAGGAGTCTTGTGAGAAGAAACTGTGGTGGCCTCTAAAAGTTGACCAGGTTCTCCAGCAGAAAACCAGCAAAGAAGTAGGACCTCGGTCCTAGGGTTGCAAGAAAATGGAGACAACCAATAGCCTGAAGCCTTAGAAGTGGATTCTTCTCCAGACCTTCTCAGCTCGGCTGACACTTTATTTTGGCCTTGGGAAAAATATGAGTTGAGATCTCAGTTGAGCCATGCCAGACTTCTGACCTATATAACTATGAGCTAATAAATTGATGTTGCTTCAAACCACAACATTTGTGATAATTCATTGTGGCAGCAAGAGAAGACAAATTCCCAGGGCGATGACAGTGTCCTTGGAGAGGGCAGTGCTATCCTCCAGCTGAAGGCCTCAGCACCACCTTTCTCCTTTCTTCCTGGACAATCTTTATGTGGTTCTGTGAGCTATGCAAGCATCTTCCAATAACATTTTCTCTTTTTCTTGCTTATGACCCCAAAAGCTTAACATAAGGACATATAGACCTGGATAACTGGTCTGCTATAATGTCTAATTCAGGTACCCAAAAGTATGGCTCTGTGAAGCCCTTTGAAGGAATAAATCAATTTTGGAGGATCTAAAAATCTTAAGTGAATGGAAGGTTATTGAAAAAATATTTACTGTTTTTGTTGACTGTTTCAAACATTATTTAAACATGGGGACAATATCAATTAGGGTCTACAGATATGCCCATCCAAATAGACCCAAAGTATTTTGTTCATGAACAGAAATACTTCACAATAGGCATGTACTTGTGGTTAGGGCATATGCTCTGATTTTTGTTGTTGTTGTTGAAAGGCAGAACATTAGTTTACAGTGGGTAAAAAGTTAGGTGAGGCTAGAGTGTGGTTTGCTGCTTTAGGCAACTGTGAGGCCTGAAGAGAGGCCCGTGAGAGTCTTTCCCACCCCCACCTAGCTCCAGCTGGCTGCCCACAGTGGTGCACAGACCCCAGCAGAGACCCTGCCAATCTGGCCTCTGGCCAGGCAGAGTGAGGGAGCAGAATGACAAAGATGTCCAGGTGCAGACAGCTGGCTTGGCAGAAGAGAAGGGGCTGATTGACACAGAGGAAGAGGAGGGGCAAGCCATGGGCACCCTCCAGACCCTGGGAACCTGCCTGTGCCTGGACTCCCACCCTGCAGTGAGGCCTCACCCTGCATCCCTGAGTCACTCAATCGGAGGAGAGGATGGCATGGACCACCAATTCCTTTTTCATTTTGCTGTCTTAGGTGGGAGTGGAATAGAAGAAGCAGGGAAGAGAGAACAAGCAAGGGAAAGATGCCCCCTTTCATATGTATCCATAGTTAAGAAAGACCCTCTTGGTTTGTGCTTACTTGGCAAGGGGAGCAAGACTGAGATCTATAAACCTTTCCAGAGGTTTCTTTATATGCCACAAAGTATTATAATCTTTTTCTCTAAAATGTTATTCTTGGTGCCAATCTGTAACTAACTGAGTTAGTTACAATTATATACAGCTTTCTGGGTGGGGCCTATATGACTGGGTGGAGGGACAATGTTTAGCATTGCCTAAGCAGGAACAAAGAGCAGCTGAGTCTTGGGCATGGTCCTAAAGGAACAATTACAAAAAGAAGAGTCCACTTCGATTTTTGGAGGGGTCGCCTTTGGGCACAAGGACAGAAAACCCCAGGTTGCTCTGGTGCAGTGTTACCCAAGAGTGCAGGCAGGAAGTTGCAGGCTCAGCCTGGCAGCCTGGGGACAGCCTCGCTGATGTCAAGCTGCCAGCCAAGCCTCATGCATAATTAGATGGATTTGGACTGAAACTCAGCAAACCGATTCTACTTGCCTGACTTTCTCCACTTGGATTCTAATTTTTTCCCCTTCCATTTTTTTTTTTTTTAAGAGCTTAGTGTGTATTTCTTCACAATGGGAAAGAAGTAATAAATTGGCTGGATTCCTAGCTGAAAGTCAATCTTGGTATTCCATTGATAGGAAAACCTCTTATCTCCTTTACTCTTTTCTCGAGAAAGCCTATAGATTAAGCCTTTTGCCATTTTCTAGATCTTTCCCCAGGCTTTAAAGCAACTAGATAAAGGATATGAGCTCAGATGGACAGACCAGGGAAATAAAATATTTGGGAAGATTTTTTTGACTCTTATTCATCTAGCACAGTGTTTCAACAAATCACTCCCCCTAACATCAGCTCTTTTGGCTGTAAAATGCTAATTCCACTCACTTTCTCCCTAGTTCCAGAGGAGAATTAACTGGGTGTTAAATCTAAATTTTCCTATACCCTTCTCCTGCTCCACATACACATAAGCATTTCCTGCCATTGCTGAAGCCTGAGTGTGCTCAGTCTGGCTTTAGTTCTAGCATGTTTTGTTCCTTAAGGAGGAAAACAATTTATTATTCATGGCTGACTTAGGTCGCCTCTTGCTGTATAGTGCCTTTGATCTTTCAGCAACCCTTCACTCTGTGGATCACAGCCTTCTCTTAACCATTTAAAAGGCTGAAGGGGACTTCTGACACCTGGTTCAACTCACATTTCTCCGCAGGCTCTCAGATGGTCTCTCTGGGGACCCGTTCCTTTGACCCACCGAGTTGACGCTTTCATCAGCCAGAGAGCCAGCTCTGCTTTCCTGCTCTGGCTCCAACTCATTTAACTGAGAACAATGACAGCATGTATTTAGAGAGAAAGGATCTCTTAGGATTTAAAAAATGGTGATTATACAATCTGTCTTTCTGGTATATAGCATTTTAGAAAGATTTTTCAGTTGTAAAGGAAACTAGTTCAGAGATTGCTTTACAGATGGGGAGGTAGACAGGTCAGGGATGGCTTGTCTCTGCTCTTTCTTGCTAAAAGAGGGGCTGAGGAGGGAAATGTGAGATTCTATATCTCCTGCAGACATGGAAGGGGGTCTGACTTCTCCCTCCTGCCCTCCTTGGCCTGAAATATATGTCAGGTGGGGGATGTTACTCCTGTGCCTGTGTGGGGGAGCCAGGAGAGTGCCACCTCCACCTCTGGTTCCCAGGGGAATGGATGGATGGTGGAGAAGGGGGTGGGAAGAATAGTTCCACTCCCAGAACCTGCACCATGCAAGCCTCAAGAGATGTATTTGCTGAATTAACTTGATTTAGAGTCAGTGTGTCCTGACTCTCTTGTTCATTGAGTCCAAGATCACAAATCTGTTAAAAGGGCCTATTTCTTGCCCTCATTACTTCACTCATTACTGAGTGACTCTGAGGATTAAGGACAAAG
Organism: Urocitellus parryii; assembly: GCF_045843805.1. Lineage (NCBI taxonomy): Eukaryota > Metazoa > Chordata > Mammalia > Rodentia > Sciuridae > Urocitellus > Urocitellus parryii. The sequence goes on along the minus strand of NC_135538.1, from coordinate 50,629,545 downwards.
TGCCTGCTTCACAGAAGAAGTAATATGAATGGCCAACAAATATATGAATCAATGTTCAACATCTCTAGCAATTAGAGAAATGCAAATTAAAACTACACTGAGATTCCATCTCATTTCAGTGAGAATGGCAATTATCAACAATTAACGTTGGCAGGGATGTCGGGGAAAATGTTCACCCATACATTGCTGGTGGGACTGAAAATTGGTACAATGATTCTGGAAAGAAGTATGAAGATGCCTCAGGAAACTTGGAGTGGAACCAACATTTGATCCAGTTATCCCACTCCTCAGTTTTTACCCAAAGGACTTAAAATCAGCATACTACAGTGACGCAGCCACATCAATGTTTATAGCAGCTCAGTTCACAATAGCTAAGCTATGGAACCAACCTAGATGCCCTTCAACAGATGAATGGATAAAGAAAACCTGATATATATACACAATGGAATATTATTCAGCCATAAATATGAATGAAATTAAGGCACTTTCCAGTAAATGGATGGAACTGGAGAATATCATGCTAAGTGAAATAAGCCAGTCCCAAAAAACCAAAGGTCAAATGTTCTCTCTGATATGTGGTTGCAACCCACATAACAAGAGAGGGTAGGGAGGGGAAATTTAGAAATTCATTGGATTAGAAAAAGGGGAATGAAGGGACGGGTGGAACATATGGGAATAGGAAAGACAACAGACTGAATTGGACATAACTTTCCTGTGTTCATATATGAATACATGACCAATGTAACTCCACATCATGCAGAACTGCAAGAATGGGATCCTAATTAGAATAGGTTAAACTCCATGTATGTATTACATGTCAGAATACACCCTACTATCATGTATATCTACAAAGAACAAATTTTAAAAAATAAATGGTTTGTCTAATAAGCCCGCCCCCCCCCCAAAAAAAAAAAAGAAAGGAGAAAGTAAGTGCCTAGACCATAAAACACATCACACATTAAGGAGTCTCTCTCAAACTCTCAGACATGCCCCTGACAGGTCTCTGCTCCTGTTGGCCAAATAGCGAACACCAGAGTTAACTGTCCCAAACTGTGTGTAAATCTTGTCTTCACCTCCCTACATACCCTTTAGTCTGTCCTTTCACAACTTGTTTCTCTGCAGGAGGTGGAAAACCAGCTGATGAGGTTAAGAGAGAGTCAAATGCAAATCACATTCCTGGCAAGTTGCCTGGCAAGTTGTCTCTCTGCATATTGCTGTTTCAGATTTTCTGCCCTTGTCACCTGTTTGAATGGCTATAATGTTATGTTTTATTGAATTGAACTTATCATTATTTAAGAAATTTTCTTATGGAATTTATTTCATAAATTTTAATATAGGTAACATGATAGAAGACCTGCTAACCCAGCACAGGAAGTGTGATGTGAGAGTTAGCTTCTAGTTAGGTTCTAATGACTGTTATTGATTGCTAAACTACTTTCATGTTTCCTTCTCAGAAGGCCTTCTCCAATTACCCTGTCTTATAGGAGTATCATTCACCACTCTACTCTGCTTTAGTTTTCTTATTAGCACTTATCATTACAGTATACACTTTGTTGTGCATAACCTGACTGCCCCAGTCAAATGCATGGCTTAGGAGTGCATGTATTTTGGATTGGTCACCTCCATAATCCTAATGCCTGCTACATCGTAGGCATTCAATAAGCATTTATTGCTGAACATCATGCAGCATTTTATTTTTCATCAATGTTGCTTCTATACTCGTGTGCATTTCTTTCTAATTCTGTGTTCAGGAATGTCAAATTAGTAACCTGAAATTAGCCATAATGAGAATATTTACACCACAGAAATTGGCAAATACTACCCCCCTCCAGTCATTCGTTAAATATTTCCTAGCACATCACTGATACTAAAGAATCAAATCAACTACAAGGCAGTTATCCAGTTCAAAGGCTGGTGTGGTGGGTTGGAGATGTCTATGAATTCCTTGCCACTACCCTTCAATGAGAGACAGAGTCTCTTTTGGAATTTGGGTTGCCCCCAAACCCTGTGACTATTTTAAAGATGGAATGCAATGGAAGAGACCCTGTGTTGATTCTAGGACAACCCTTTTAAGGACTGGCAACCTCTCTTTCTTCTTGGAATACATTCTGCTGTTGGGAAATCCAAGAACTTTGGGGAGAAGCCCTCTTCAAGGAGACTTGAGGTCACTAGATGATTATCTCAGCTGAATAGTTAGCATCAGTTGCCAGTCATGTCAGAGAAACCATCATGGAGGTAGAGCCTCTGATTCCAGAGAAACTCCCCAGTCTCATGGACAAGAGAGGGTCATCTCTTAATAAGGTGGAAATAAATCCTGATGAAAATGTATTATAGAGAGAATGAGAGGCAGGGAAATGGTGATACTGTGTAAGAAGCTACCCAGATTGCAGAATAGTGTGAAAACAAGTAAGTGTTATGTTTTAAGACACCAAGTTCTGGGATGTTTTGTTATGTAGCAACAGGCAACTGAACCATTTGGGTAAAATCAACTTTGTGAGTGTATGGAGGATTTGATGTGTTCTGATTGACTGGATTCATTTGTGATCTAACCTACATCATTAGCAGACATTCAAGAGCTATGTGTTTGCTTTTCCCATAGTAAACAACAATTTTGATAGGTAGAGTCAATAGGATTGCTGTTGGATTGGATGTGGTAATGAGGGAAAGAGGGAAGCTTTGGGGGGTCTCCTAGGTTTTTGATCTGAGCAGCTGGGTGAATACTCATTCACCATTTAAGGCAACTGTGGAATACCAAACATTTCCTTCTGGTCATACTAAAGTTGAGGTGCCTATTGGGCAGCCCCAGAGGAGATATTGAACAAAGAGTAAGAGACCTGTGTCTAAACCTGGAAGAAGAGTTGGTGTTAGAGATATAAAATGGAGAGTTATCAGATTGTAGGTGATATTCAAAGCCACAAAAATCAGGATGGATATATGAGAAGGAGATTAGTACTAAGCCTAGGGGACTTCAATAAGTAAAGGGAACTAAGAAGGAGTGGTCAGTAAGGTAGGAGAAGAAATGGATCCTCCAGCGTCCTAGAAACAATGAAAACACACTTTAAGAAAAGAGAAAGGGATCTAAGGTAAAGTGCTCAAGAGAGGAGAAATAAGACAGAAAGTTGACCATGGCGTTTAGCCAGATGGAGGTCATTGGTGACCCTAATGAGAGCTGTTTCAGCAGTATGGTAAGGGTGAAAGCCTGATAAAAGCACTTTATAGAGAGAATGAGAGGTAAGGAAATGAAGACATCACATATGGACAGATTTCAAGGAGTTTTGCGGTGAGCAGAAGCAGAGGTATGGGTTGATATGGAGTAATGGCTGGAGAAGGACTTACTCCACGAGAGGAATAAGACCAAATTTTTAGTTGATTTGGGATGAGAAGAAACGATGATTCTTGACAGAGAGGGGGATAACTTTAGTATCACAGACTGTAAATAGATGAGAAGTAATGAAAATGATAGAATCAGTTTGTAAGTAGAGGGTTAGCCTTAGATAACAACTTGGACATTCATCCAGTTTACACAGGTAAAGGTGTAAGGTATAACTCCAGATGCATGTGGGTTTTTAGATTTAATAGTGGAAAGATGAGGTGATTTTTTAAATCAAATTGTGTCTATTTGGTCAATGAAACAAAAAATTAGATCACCATTAGAAAGTGGGGAAGGAAGATGGTGCTGATGATTTGAGAGAGATGTTAGAAAGTGAGAAAGTAATTTTAATTACCAATTAAAATGAGTCCATGGTCCGCCTGAATTTTTTTGTCATAAATTAGAGATAGACCAATGGCATGACAGTGTGCTCCCCCCACCCCAATTTATTCAGCTGAAAGTGGAGTGTTTAACTGGGATTAGAGTTTTGCCAGACAATGAAATAGATGGAACAGGTGATAACGTGTGTGCCTGTACGGAGCTGAGGAGTAGGGAATCAAAACTGAGTCAAGTGTAAGATATAGATTGGGGTAGGAATGCACACAGGGAGAAAGCGAGTCGGAAAAATGAGGAGAGCAGTGAACTTAAAAATCCTGATGAGATCCAAAATTACTGGAGGGAGGGTACTAGAGAAAATGAGCTGGAAGGACAAGAAGTGGTAGGAAGGGAGGAGAGGATTTAAACTGGAATTTCAGAGGGGAACAGTTACTGGTGATGGTGAGGACCAGAGGTATAATCATGGTTGTGTATAGCTAAGGTGGGGCAGAAAAAGAAATATCTGGAAGTTTGGAGCTATGGGAATTGCAAAGCCAGGGTGCCTTTAGATTGTCCTTACAGATTTGAAGTTTCCAGGAATGATGGGCAGAAATACTGATAGAAGATGGAAAGCCAGGTACTAAAAATCAGAAAACGATGGGGAGTGACCCAGAAATCAATAGTTGAGAGCATCAAGCAGCAGTCATAGGTCTGGAGGTATATTCTTCAAAAATCACTGGTATTTTTGATAGAGGAGATAGGAGACATGGTCTGGAGCCCACAATGGAGACACCCCAGCATGAGATTCTGTGTGACAGGTGTGTGGGGGAAGTCAGCCTCCATTTTGAAGAGTTACAAGGGAAGCTTAAAGCTCATTCCTATGAGTCCCAATGCTCCCTTTTTATAACCAAGCTTCCTAGCTATGTTACAATGCAAAAACAAAAGGCAAGTAGCTTAACAATAAGATAGTTTCATTTTGGCCTGTAAAAATGTTTGGTCATGAGTGCACTAATAGGCTTGATGAAGTTGTTTGCTCGATGGACCCACTAAGTGTACAGTGTAATGGGACAGCTACACAGTCAGACTGTTAGAAGAGTATTGCTCTCCACAATGCAATTTTCCAAAATGGCACCAACTCTTATAATATGCATGAAACAACAACAACAACAACAAAAACCCAGTCCAATTTACCCAATTTTAAAATAGTGTGAAAATACTTGAGGTTTCTAGGTTCAGATAATTATAAACTGCTTTCTAAATCACCTGTCTGGCAGAATTCAAGGAAATTCTTCAGAGTGAGGGACCGTTACTGTTCATCGCAGCAAATTCTATTGGTCTGGCAGAAGCAGCACCTAGTCATTCTCAGGATTAGCATTTCAAATTTCCAAAATGCCCTGTAACCGCGGAGTTAGAGCCAGGAGGTAAGGCTCAGGGACAATGTGGGAGACAGGGGCTTTGCTCCTGACATCTCATGGGTTCCTAGAGCAGACAGAGCTTTGGGAGGCAGGAGGGGTGGTGGGTTTAGTGAGATAAGGGCCCAGCAGAGCCCTGGGGATAAGAGTCCAGGTGGCAGGAGGCAGGGCTCCCTTGGTGACAGTAGGCTGGGGACAGAGATGTGAGACCTGACAGGAACCACGACGGGAGGTCTCTCAGGGGAAGGGGAATCAGGCCGAATTACATCTTCCTCCTCAGATTGGCGCTGCAGGCAGTGTGCTGTGGAGAGGCCAGGCTGTGTAGGGCCTGCAGAGGCCGCCTCCAGGGAGCATTTTTCCTCTCATTTCCACAGAGCCTTCCGAGTTGTCAGCTTAATGACTGCATAATCTTCTGTGGTGCTGGTTACCATGAATTATTAACGCATTAGCCTGACGTTGGAAATTTAGGTTGTTTCCCCCCCCCCCATACCCCCCACTATTTAGAATTAGTTGCAGAGATTGCTTTTAAGAGTTCATCTTTTTTGCTTCAGTTTAAATACCTCCTGAAGATAATCCTCTGGTAGTTCATGGGTCCCCATGCCTTTATAATTTTCTCCCTGTTGCCATTTGCTATCCAGCAGGATGTTTTTAAACCAATTTACAAGGCCATCAGAATTTGTGAACATATTGGTTTCACTGCAATCTCATCAAAATTGAGTGTCATTTAAGCTCTTTCCTCTTACACTGATGGTTATAAAATGCAATCTCAAGATTGCTTTTAATTTAGTTTTTTTTTGATTTTCCGCAAAAAAGAATTTTTTCATGTCCCCCCCCCCCCCGTATTTCTCTCTGAATGAACACCTTTATGCATTTCCCTTTTAAGGTCTCAATGTTTTTCTTTTTCTAAATTGTCATAAATCGAATGAGCTTTTTAAAGTGTCAATGTCTCCCCCTCCCCAGGCATACACACCCATTGTTTGCCACTACCATGCAAAATTCTACCTTCAGAGCTCCACTCCTAACCCCCCACCCCAGTCTGTTTTCTTTTTTGACGTTCTGCTTTTGATGAAAAGCTAGGAAGCATTCAATTTATTATTAATGAGTTGTGCTCCTAAAGCAGTGGTTCTCAACTTTGGCTGCACACTGAAATCATCAGGAGAGCTTTAAAATCTACTGATGCCTGGGTTTCACTTCTGATTTAATTGGTCTGGGCATTGGGGTTTTTGAAAGCTCCCCAGGTAGTTCTAATATACAGCCAAGGTTGAGAGCCACGATCCTAAAGTTTGTAAATTGGTCGTTGGGTTATGATGAAACCCAATAGTGGTGGTGGTGGGGAAAAAAATTGCTGTTGAGGGTGGGAGTCCAGGTTTCCTGCTGGTGTAAACATTTCTTGATGCTAGTCAAGGCCTCTGTTTTTATTAGTATTTTTAAATTTTTATTTTATTTTATTTTACCTAATCCAGATCCAGCCTACCTGCTTCTTCTGATTTCCTAGCATTGTCCCTCCTAACCACACTATTTTCTCAAAGACCCACGGTGGGACTGAGCTCATGCAGTCTCATAACTTTGCCTGTACACTCCCAACCCAGAAGCAGCCCCATGACACTTTAAAAGAGAATTAGGGAGGAAAGGACTCTTTTCTGGGGTTTCCCACAACTTCTCCAATCTCTTTTCTCTTTTTAACTTACATTGGAGACAAAAGTCAACCGAAGTGTCCTGAAAGTGTCCAGTTCTCACTAGCTAGTGAGGTTGCATTAACCGCAATGCTCACCTTCAGCTGGGCTGATTTGTTAGCTCCACTGATGAGGACCTCAACCTTCCATCCTAGACTTCCTGTAGTTCTTTTGAGAGATTCCCTGGACAGGTCTTCTATGGGCGTAGGAGCAAATCCACAAACAGTTTTCAGTGTTAGTCTTCTCATTGATATCAGCCCTTGCTAAACTAGTTGAGGATGGTCTTCTTTGGTCAGGCAGTCACTTGGTTCACAGAAGCATCCATATTTCAGAACCAAGTCTGAACTGCCTCATCACAGATTCTGTATGAGCTCTGGTATTAGAACAGAAAGGACCTCTAAAGAGGACACAAGACCTGGCTGGGTTCTTAATCAACAAGGCAGATGCTGGGGTGGTGGGGCCTTCCTCAAAATTATACCCTGGGTTGGGATGGAGCAGGGGCGGATGCAGAGAGCAACCAGGCTACCTCTCAGAGCTTTAGACTGCCTTAGAAGAGTAAGTTTCTCAGGGGCTGGACCCCTGTGTGTTTAGAATGACACATATTGTTTACCAAGTGTCTACAATGTCTCATGCATCTCCACAATAGGTGCACAAGAAATAACTATTGAACAGATGTATGGAGTCACAGAATTTCTCAATACTTACTTCATTCCTTATAAGTTAGATTTTTGTGCCAATTGAATTACTACCCAAACCTTCTCCCAAGGTTTTAAAAATAATTGAATTTTGCTCAAAAGCTATGTCAGGGGAGATAAAAGCACAGCTCAACCATCTACACATTGAACTGCTCATTTACTACTTGAATCAATGAGTAACATTCTATTTGCTGGTGTATAGCAGAGAAATAATAATACTGTCTATTTTCACAATGCTGTTTGAAAAATAAGAAGCATGTGGAGATAAATCCAGAATTAGCTGAAGCACACCCAATTTATTATCCTGAATTAAGCAAACACTGTTTGCTCTTTCTCACCAATTATGACTGAGATGACAAACAGACAAATTGCACACTGACATTGGATGTGTTTATATAGTAGATGTGTGCTGTTTACATTTTTTAAAACAACTTTCAGACAGTACTCTGGAGTACAAATTTTCAAATACTTTCCATAATTTTTAAACAACAGAAATATGTAACATTCAGAATTAGATTAAATGGTACTTCATATATTTAACTAATGTGTACTCTAGCATTAAGAAGATTTTAGAAACAAAAGTAAAACAAAATGACTTCCCCCCCATTTGCTTAGCCCCAAATAGTAACTATCTAGGATATTTTATTCTCTGCTATTTCAGGAAGATCAGATTTTATTATTTAAAAAATGCCTCTAGCCAGTCATGATGGCGCATGTCTGTGATCCCAATGGGAGGGAGGCTAAGGCAGGAGGATGACAAATGTGAGACGAGTTGCAGCAATTTAGCAAGACCCTAAGCAACTTATCGAGATCCTCATCTCAAACCAAAAAAAATAAAAAGACTAGGGATGTAGCTCAATGGTAGAGCATCCCTGAGTTCAATCCCCAGTACCTGCCCCCAATGCCTATAAGTCATCAAAGTTTAAATTCTTATCTTCCAAGACTTGCAGGACATATGCCTATTATTGATATTATTAGGTACATTTTAAAGAAGTTTATCATTCACAATAATTAACTTGGGATATTTATGGGTTGAAACATTCTAAACAAATACTTTTTATTTTTAAATAGAACATCACATGATGTCTGAATTACTGCAGTTCCTGTGGATTTAGAGTTCCATTTCCTATTTATTACAATGGGCTAGAGATTTGAATGCTTTTATTAAAAACAATTATAAGCCAGGAGCGATGGTGTATACCTGTAATCCCAGTGGCTTCAGGAGGTCGAGGGCAGAAGGATCATGAGTTCAAAGCCAGCCTCAGCAACAGCAAGGTACTAAACAACTCAGTGAGAACCTGTTTCTAAATAAAATACAAAATAGGGCTAGGGATGTGACTCAGTGGTCAAGTGCCCTTGAGTTCAATTCCTGGTACTCCCTACCACATAAAAAAGCAATTATAAAATCTTAGTTATCCACTATGCTTTTAAAAATATTTAGAAAAATATTTTTAAGATCATAGATAGGTAAAAAAAAAAAATTGTAAAGGATTGTCACATCAATTTTAGAAAGGGTAAAAAACACCTGGGAGGAAAGTTACTTTGCTTCAATGGCATTTGCCAAACTCATGACCCAGTAGACTTGGAAAAAAAAAATGCTTTTTGATGGTCAAGAGGCAGAAAATTAAGCCCAGGACCCGACCAATTGAGGATGTCTACTGGGAGACCTCACTCATGAAACTAGAAACCCCAAAGGGCTAGACCTTCAGGATACAAGTTCACTAGGAATGAACATGTCCCAACTGTTTCCAGTGGAGTGAAAAGGAAATGGGCTTTGGTCCTGAGCAGAACCAGCAAGGTGGGGAGAGGGGGGGCCGGGGGACAGGGACTGATTCTGATACACCTAGGCCACAGAAAATTTAAATAAATTTTAATAAAATTTTTAAAATGTTGGTGGTTTTTAAAAACACTTCAAGCCTAAATTCATGCTATTGATGGCCTCAGGCAGCTGGTAGAAGCAGTAGCAAACTATCTGGATGGATTCCCTTCATGATGGATCTCAAACAAGTCCCACAAATAAGTTTCCATGAAAAAGGAACAGCTCATAGGGAAAACAAACAAACAAACAAACAACAACTACACAACATGAAATTGCACCATGAGGGAAAGTGAATAGAGTCTTCAAATAATGCATAATTAATCAAGAAACATAGTACCTCCATGCCCACACTGTGTTTAAAGAAAAATATCTACATAGAATAATAACATTTGACAAACAGGCAAATGATTTTGAAAAAAGAACCAGTAGAACTTCAAGAAAACACATAATCAAAATTTAAAACCCATTGTATGGGTCAAAAAACAGTATATAAAGTAGATAAAGAGAGAATTAGTAAATTCAAAGATAGGTCTGGAGAAATTGACTAGTGTGAAGTTTGTTAGTATTCACAGCATCAGACACAATGTCCTAGGTCTTGTGTGGAAGGGGTCAGTTAGACTGACAGGCTAGTGTGCATTAGAAATTGAATGTGGCACTTACCTGTTCAATCCTGTTGAACTTGCAACATTAGTTGGAGATTTTAACTTTGAGACTAGATTAATATAGAGTGTGTTCACTCTATATTAAACTTTTACCAATTGTCTTCCAAGATACCACATGTCCAAATTTCATTCATTCTACAAGTCTTTTTTTTTCTTTAAATTTTTCAATCACTTTATAACTTTCTTACATAATCTAACTTGAATTACAGCTTTATATTTCATGCAGCTGTGTCTCACTAGACTGAGGTCAGGGACACCACTGGACACACTACTGGCCTAGCAGGTACTCCAGAACATGTCTATGACTTGGAAGACAAGGAGAAAGCAGGCGGGGGGGGGGGGGGAAGCAGGGAGGGGAGTTGGGGGGGAGAGGAAGGAAGGAAACTTCTTAACTAAATATAGGGTGGCTATAAATGAATTTCTTTAATGAGAAAGTTTCTGGATAAGTTTAAGGAGATGTGGATTCAAACTTAGCAAAGCAGATAACATATATCATAAGGGAAAAATGTACTGGCATTAGAAAGGCAAGAATAACTTGGAAATTTTTAGAATGCACCTTTAATGTGCAAAGAAGCATTATGAGTAATGGCAAGAGTGAATTATAAAACATACTAAATAAAGAAGAATCCTTGAGTTCTTGCATTCTAAAAAAGTTTAAACAAACAGTGTGGAGGTGAAGTGCTTTACAGAAAATACCAGCTAGTACATGTAAAAGCAACCACAGAAACAGTAATGCATTAGAAATGGATTCAGGTAAGAATTACCAATGGTGGTGACACACTGGGGTGAGATAGTGTTGGGATACTTATATAATCCCCACAGATCTCTTGTTAATTACAAAGGGAACAAGATAATGGAAAAATCTAGTGGATACCTCCTTAACTACAGGATCCACAAATAAGCATAGTGTATCCCTGATGCAATGTAATGGGAAAGACCCAACAACCTCTCTATGTAAGTTGAACTATAGGAAATTACAGTTGTTTGATTTTTGTCTACAAAAATGACAATTTCATATGATTCACTGTAATACTATTTCTATTGTTTAATGAGTTTAATCATGAAAAAAACAATCAGTGGAATCCAAAGTGAGGGTATTCTGCAAAACAAATGGCCCAAACTTTCAAAACAATGTTAGTGTCATTAAAAAGAAGAATTTTAAAAAAAAGAGAGAGAGAGAGCAAAAACCAGAAAATTGAGTTTTCTAGATTAAAAGAGCCAAAAGAGATAAGACAATCAAATGCAATGATAACTCCTTATTAAGATCCTGGATTGTCTGGAGAGGGGCGTCTGGGATGTAGTAGACATTACTGAGATTAATGAAGACATTTGAATTGTGTGTTAGATAATGGTATATCAGTTGTGAAGTTGTGTGTCAATTTTGATGGTGAAATTTTATGAATGTAACAATTATACTGTGGTTATGCATGAAAAGGTGCCTCTTTTTAGGAGATACATGTGAAGGATGTAGGGTGGAGGGTTATAATGTCCACTCGTAACTCTCTAAAGGTTCAATGGTTCAGTGAAGAGTGTGTCTGTGTTGGTATGCATAAGTATCACACACATACACACACACACACACACACACACAGAAGCAAAATGTTAACAAATGGTTCATCTCGGTGAAGAGTATTTGGATATTCATTACACTCTTCCTACAACCTTTCTATAGGTTTGAAAATTTTCAGAATAAAACACTAAAGGGAGGAAGAAGGAATTGTCATTGTTTTCATTCAGGGTATGAATGCTGGGCTTTTGGGTGCTTTCCTGAATGGAATCTTTTGACTCTACAACCAGCTGTGTAGTGACTGGGAAAATTAAAAAAAAAAAAAAAAAGACCCAGCTGAAATACAGATTATGTCCCCTACCCAAAGGGAAATGATGAGTATCCACTTTATGGCTAATGGTACCGCCAAGAGACGTGCCCAGCATTGGTGCCTTGTTGAATAGAGTCCTGCTTTGCATAGTGCAGCTGTTTACTGGCACCTGAGAGCCCGTCAATCCATCTTCATCTGTGCATTAGTATAAAGCTCCTCGGGGGATTTAGAGATTTTTTTTTTAAATATTGAGTTTTACTAGGATCTTAGAGCTATTGGGAAATTAAGATTCTGTAGAATAAATGCATAAATGGAAAAAAAATCCTTCTTAAGATAGAAACAACTAGCTAAATCTTCAATTATTTTAAATATAAGAGTTGGGTTTTGGTTGAAGTGTCAAGGCTGGGGGCAAGCACCCTGTTCTTCATTACACTCTGGCCATCCCCTGCCCAGGGTCGTGGACCCAGAGATGGAGAGGAGGGGTGCAAAAGGCCGCCTCTTTTTCTCTCTGTAGAACTTCATCTTTCCTGAGCACCTCACGCTATTTTAGCTCTAGTTTGCCACTTCTCATGCCCGGCTTCCTGCCAAGACCGTCTTTGTTTTCTCCCTGGCCTTCAGTCAAATTTTCAGCTCTTTGCAAGAGCCTCTTCCCGTCTGTTCAACCATCGCTCACTCTTTTCCTTCTGTCTTGTCAGCCTTCCCTTTGTCCTTTTGGCTTTCCTGCCTGCTCTTCCTGCCAGCCAGTCTGTACCACTTCCCTCATTCCTGCTCTCGTTTTCAGTGCAATTGTAATTTTTTTGGGAGATGGAAATAGATGGATGAAGGACAAAGTCATCTTGTAAGGTAAAGGCATTAACATTAAAAAAAAATGCCTCCCCAGGAGTTTTGATTTCCCCTCAAATATTTTAATGGTCCATTTAATAATAATCAAATTAATTTTACACTGTAGATTGTGATCTCTGGTTCGAGGATCTGGGTTGAAAACCAGCTTCATCATTCAATATCAATGTGACAGGTAACCTCACCTCTCTCTATTTCTGTTTGAGAAATAGGCATGTTGACAGTACTTTTCTCAAGTTGTTGCTGTGGAGTTTAAATGAGATGATGTACTCATCCTGCAGAGCACCCCACACAGGTGGGCCCTCTGTGAGAGTTCAGTTATCATTAGCCCTGTCAAGCCTTCCTTCACTAATCAGCCCAGTCAGACACAGAGGGATTGCTTCCTCCCTGAGACTCTGTGACACAGGATTTCACACCATTGTTTAAGGTTGCCCTCTATTGTCTTTCTGCCTATCTTCCTCTTTTTTACATTTTGCTTTTCTTTCCTACCTTTCTTATTTTCTTCTCCATCTTCTACTTTCCCACAAAGACTACAACTAACATAAAAGCTAAAATTAATAGTTGAAAGGAGAATGAGGACAGAGATACCATAAAGTCAGTGTTAGGAGAAAATGCACAAATGCATACCGTGGTTAGGCTTAATTGCTAGTTGAGGCTACCATTTTATTGAGTTTCCTAGCAGCCAAAGGAAAGATGGAAACAAATAATTGAGAGCAGTAAGATCCATGAGAGTAAGTAAGAAAATAAATAAAAATTGTGGTTCTTTTCCTGAGCATTTTTTGTGTGAATTCTCATAAAAGGAGCCCTAAGTGATATAAGTAGATGTCTAGCCTAATTATGTGTCTACTTTTGTAATACCTATGAAAATAAACTTCAGAGATCTGTTTCTCATGCTGCCCATCTGTATAGGTTGATATATTCAGTTGAAGTTCAATCCTGTAAAAGCATCTTTACTAGAAGCTTAAATAGTGTGCTTTATGAATACAACCCTCCAAGTTCTGGCATGCTGCAAGAATACATTTTAGAATACAGTACACAGAGGAATAAATGGACTCGAGTTCTTGAGGCAATCTTCTATAGGTATTGTCTCTGACAATCAGGGTTTTGAAAAGTGTAAGAAAGAAATTCAAAGCAAGTGCCTGAGTATGGCATATGGATGCTCTGTGTTGTTGGTGAAGGGCAGGGAGATGTGATTGAAAACCAGGTAGAGAAAGACGAAGGCCCTTTTAACTAAAATTAAAATCAAGCCAACACACCTGCCTGAGCAGAACCATCCCATTTCTCTGTGTGCAGAGCTGAGAAGTTATCAGCAGCCATAGTGAAACAGTGGTCAGTTCTGACACTGGGTAGTGCTTTACCATACATTATGAAATGATGAGAACAGTTGGATTCCATTTGGGGGAGAAAGAACACAAGCATATGCTCAGAAAGAAAATACACCAAGATGTTGTCAGCAGAAATCTCTGGAAAGTGAGATTTGGGGGGATGTTTCCCTTTCCGGTGTTTACAATGCTCTTTGTGATGACAGATGTTACTTTGGTTAAAAGAAAAAAAAAATAAAACAGTGAAAGTTATTTTTAGAGAAAATAGCTACCCTGATTTGCTTCAAGACATGTATGATTAAGTAAACGCAGCCACAAAGTCCCACAGCTCTGGTTCTCAACTCTAGCTGTATTTTAGAATGCCTTAGGAAACTTTTAAAATTTAGTGATGCCCTGGCCCCATCTCAGACCAATAAATTGGAATCTCTGAGACTAGGACCCAGGCATTGGCATTTAAAAAAAAAAATTCTTAGATTGTTATAATATGCAGTTGTGTGGAAAAACCACCATACCACACTGAGGAAAAGAGCTGGAATAATTTGGTCCTAGATAATGTTCCAAGAAGGCTCTCCAAGATCTGGTCCTTGCTTTCCTGTCCAACATCAGTTCATTCAATAGTCTTTAGAATAGTGCTTATATAAATCGTAGTATAATTATAAATTTTAAACAAATTAGGACTGAACAAATTCGTGAATCATGGTATGCTTATCATGGTCCTAGAAAAAAAATAAACATCAATATTGAAGAAATAAAGTTTTCTACAAACTATGATCTTCACCAACAATATTGTAATTGATTGGTTTGGATGTCTCAACAGACTCTTTGGTAATGATTGAGAATAGTGAAGCTGTGGCTTGTTTTTCTCAGTAATTAATCTTAATTTTTCCATTTGTAATCATTGGATTTGTGGATCATTTATCTGCTGATCAGTTCTTCTGTGTGACAAGGATGTATGCTGTGTGAGGACTGAGTTTGTCTTCCCATTCCTATATTTCTATGGCTTAGAAAAGTACCTGATTCAGAATAGATGCCCAATAAATACTTGTTAAATGCATATTCAAGGAATGAATAATAGTAAAAGCATAACATGAATGAAGAGGGAAATATTTATCTTCTTCTCCACCATAAGAGTATGCATACACCCATGCAAAAGTAGCATCAAATTGGTTAGATAGTTGTTAAACAAAGAAAAAATTAATAAAGCAGACTGAAATGTGTTTCTGGAATTCCACCTTCTGGTATAAGAAACGACTGGATAAAGAACAGTTGGTCTTCATTTGTCCTAATGTTTCTCCTCTATTTGAAAAGCCTCCAATGACCTTCACTTATATATTAGAATTAAGCCAAGGTGGATCAAAGACCTAACATAAGAGCTAAAACTATAAACTTTTAGAAGAAAACACAGGGGAAGAATCTTCATGATACTGGATTTGGCAGAGATTTCTTGAATATGATACAAAATGCACAAATAAGAAAAAATCATAGGCAATAGGCAAATTGAACTTTACCAAGATTAAAAATATTTGTGTATCAAATGATTTTGTAAAGACAGTGAAAAGGAGAAATATTTCCAAATCATAACTGATAAAGTATTGATATCCAGTATAAATAACTCCTATAACTCAACAACAACAACAAAAACAAAATAACTCAATTAAAAATAGGCAAAAGACTTGAATAGACTTTTCTGTAAGGAAGGTACACAAATAGTCCATAATCACATGAAAATATGCTCAATATCACTAATCATTAGAGAGATACAAATCAAAAGTACAATTAGATATCACTTCAAGTCTGTTAGGATGACTACTACTTAAAAAAAAAGGATTAAGTGTTAGTGAGGATGTGGAGATTGGAATCCTGTGATTGCCAGCAGAAATGAAAATGTGAAATGTAAAAAAATTAAACAGAATCACCATTCCATTCCTCAATTCTATTTATGGGTATGCTCTAGAAGAATTAAAAATGTGGGAACTCAAACGGATATTGGTATGACCACTTTTATAATAGCATTATTCTTAAACAACCTCAAATGCCAATTGACAGATGAATGGATAAACAAAATGTCATACAGACATACAATGGAATACTTTTTAGATTTAAAATGGACAGAAATTCTGATATATGCTACACCATGGATGAAGCTTGAAGATGTTATACTAAATGGAATAAGCCAGACACAAAAGAAGAAATATTTTATGATGCCACTTACACGAGGTACCCAGAGAACTCAACTTTGTACAGACAGAAAGTAGAACACTGGTTTCCAGGGAGGGAGTAATGGACATCGATTGTTTTATGGAGGCAGAGTTTCAGTTTGGGATGATGAAAAACTTCTGGAGATAAATATTGGTGATGGTTGCACAAAAATATGACTGAACTTCAGGCTAGCAAACTGTAAGGCTAAACTGATAAATTTTATGTCATATATATTTTGCTAAAATTAAAATATACCTTTGCAACCATGCTTAGAATAGGTACTATCATTCTATGACTATCCCCCTTTCAGATAAGGAAACCTGGGTCCAATGCAAATAAGGGAAAGCTCTTTGGTCCCTGAGGACCTAGAATCTGCACAAGATGTGTCCCGTTTGGCAAGGCATTTCCCCGACATTTCGGGGTTGGAATTTTTTCCCTAAACAAACGAAAACAAACACCCAACCCAAAACAGCAGCAACAACAACAAAACCCCAAACCATTTACCCTGCAAACTCCACAGCATATCATTTGTGTCAATAAAATGGAAGTTTTCTTCCAGACCACATGCTAAAAATACTGATTACCTGGTAGAAATTGGCTCTAGGAATATATTTCTTCTCTTACTCTTTGCCACAATCTCCTCCCCCATCCATAGGTCCATGCATGCTTATGTGACCACTTGTACATTCATAAGAATTGGATTTTCCAAAATTTCCCTGTTGGCTAAGAAGCAAACACAATTGGGTGAGGATAATAAGGGATTTAGCCCCCTAGCTTTGGTATTTACTGCAAAGAACAGATTTTCAGGGAGGAAAAAAAAAATCCTAAGTCTGAACCCTTCACCAAAGTAAAATGGATCAGGTCCCCATTGTCTGCCTCAGAATCTCCATGAACTTGGGGCCAATAGTCAGGTAAAGGCTAGTGGTGGTACGAACTCTGGAGTGGTTTGCTTTCTCTGGTGGGATATAATTTTCTGACAGCTATTGACAATTTCATTTCCACGTGACAGACAGAGCCCCTATGGTTCAAAGAACTTGACCCAAGCCTTATAAAAACAATGCAGTGATGTTTTTATATGAAAATGTGTCTCTATTCAGGGCAATCTGAGTAGAGCCCAGGGTTTAGTGGGCTGGGATACAAGCAACCACACTTTAATGATATTTTTGAAGCAGCTCAGCCTTCTCTGAAGCATGGCCTCATTTATCAGGAAGAGAATAGTCTGGACTCTGGGAAATCCCTCCTGAACAAAGGCTCTGAGCTATCAAAGCCTAAAACTCTCTTTGAGTTTGGGGTTTTTGTTTTTTTTTTTACCTGCAGAATCAGATGTCAACACTTTGTAAACAGATGTTGTTGGAAGGATTAGCATTTTTGAAATGCTAAAGTATTGTTTTCTTTAGCCCCAGCAACAACTGCTGTCCAGGACATTCTGCTGGACTTCGAAGAATGTTGGTATGATAATCGCAGGAAAGAACCACTGTCTCTGGAAACCATATGTTGCCTCACAGAGCTTACTCTGATTCCACATCCACAAAGACCAGCACGTCACTCAAGGAGACGTTTACAACTTTCCCATCTCTTTATTAACTGTGTGGGAGGTGAGAAGCATGAATATGTGAACGGATGAGTGGGGTGTTTTGTGGAAGTCAGTTTTGATCTTTGCAGGCTGTGGACTTAGGAACAACAGCTCCACATGTGTCAGCACTACACAGGGAGAGGAGAGAGGTTGTTACGAGGGGTACCACAGAACACTGCGGTGAGGTTTTCCAAGGAATAAAATCATTAGTAGGGCTGTCCTCTGGTTTTGCCTCCAAACCACCGTCTGTGTTCAAGGGAAAGAATCTCAGCTTATTCACAAGCGGCGCTATCTTTCCACAGGATATTCATTGTTTTGAAAATAGAAGAAAAACCTCAACAGCTCTGGAGTATATAATTAGGCTTTCTTCATACCCAACAAGAATGTTCTCCGGAGGGTAGTTGTGATGATATTTGTGAGTGATGAAGGGGAAGGAACTTGGGGGAGAGCGGAAAGCCAGGGAGCAGAGTGCTGGCCTCCATTCTACCCATTCTGTCTTTTTTCTGTCTTTGTTGTCTAACTACTTTTACAGATTTGTGGCTTTTGCTCAAATGAACAGCCTACGTAGACTGTAGGTTCCCAGGTGCCCATTCCCTGAGTTATCAGTGTAAGAAGTGATTTCAGAGTATTAGAGTGTATTCCACTACCACTGAATCACTTGCAGACTCGAGGCCAGATGATGACATCAGACACATATGTGTTAGTCTGAAGACAGATCTTGGCCTTGTAAATGGGAATAAGATATCCAGTGGGAGAATCAGGAATCCAAAGCCTAGAAAAGACCCCAAGAAGAGAACGCCTTTATCTTTCACTTCTAGGCAGAAAGTTATCTTTAAAAAAAAAAAAATCCCCTTCAGATAGTTGTTTTTGTTTTTAAATATTTCTAGGAAACTCTTTAGAAAGCTGGGATATCAATACTACACAAACAAGGCAAAATTTGTGGGTGCCGGACAAATCCTGCATGCTAAAACTCATAATCACCATGATTTTATAAACCTGGAATTTCCTGGCCAAACTGTATTTTCATTTAGTTTCTGTGAGATATTTCATCATTAATCACATCTGCTCACCCATGTTAAAAAAAAAAAATGTGTCTTCCCAGATATGTGTTTGCATGGGCATGTCACAATATTGGGATATGATAATTCCTTCAAGTGCTTTTTTCAAGCCATGGGACAAATTTCAGATCACTTTGTATGTTGACATATTTGAGCTTTCTGCAGACCCTGTGGTTTCCATAGTAACAAAATCACTTAGCAGTCTAAGAAATGTGGAAGAATATAGAAAAACAAAAAAAAAAAAAAGAGGGAAACTGAATGGAACAAAAGGAGCTCAAGTCGAAATTTCTCGAGATACTAGAAAATTTTTATTGCTATTTTATTTATCTCAAAAGACGAGTGCAAACTCTCTGGATGCTACCAGGCATAAATCGTAGCTGTTTTCTCATAAGCTTTCAGAATCCAGGGTCATTGTTCTGCCAGCTATAGTCTTAGAGATGTCCACACTTCTCACTGTGCGCTGCGTGACTCTATGTATAGGTGTACACACCCATGTTGGAGATCAGCTAGATATTTGTAATTGGGTGGTGTATTTGTCTTTTGTTTAAGTCCAATTGCACCATCTTAGATCAGGAAGTGGTTGCAAGTGACATTCCAGAAGAGCCACCATATTATCCCTCTTATATACTACATATAAACACTAAGACAAACTGAATTTTAATCTGGATAACAGTCATGGTGTATTTAGCAAAGCCACTCATTCGTCCAGTCATCTGTTAGGGGCATATTTATTGCACACCTCTTATGATAAAGTCCTCATACCAGACACATAGTCAAAGTGGACATTTACACTAACCACTAAGTATTATGTGGGTTATGTTTGAGGAGCTTAATGAGGAGCCTTCCTGGTCTCTCATTAGGCCCCCCTGTGATGAATAGCTTACATTTCCCACATTTCCAGCCCATGAGAAGCTCTACTAGCCACTTGGGTCCCTTGGATAATGATTTTCAGGCAAAAGAGGATTAGGTTGTTGGGTCTTTCACTTCCAAAGAAAATAAAGCATATGTTTTAAATCCTGTTTCTCCACTATTCTAATGAGATGAATACAATATAATCCCTTTGGCCTCAGAGTGATAAGGACAGAATGGTGTATTAGTCAGCTTTCTGTTGCTGTAACAAATACCTGAGATAAATCGACTTAGAAAGAGGCAAGGTTTAAGATTTGGCTCATAATCTTTGAGGTTTTACTCTGTAATCAATTGGTCCTGTTGCTTTGGGGCCTAAAGTGAGGTGGTACCTTGTGGTGGGATGTGTGCGATGGAAGAAGCTTCTCACCTCATGATGGCCAGGAAGCAAAATAAGAGGTTGAGGAGGGGCTGAGTTCCCAACATCCCCTTAAGAGCACACTCCCAATGACCTAACTTCCTCCCATTAGCACCCACATCCTAAACGTTCCACCACATCCCAAGAGCACAACAAGCTGGTGACCAAGCCTCTAACACACGGGCCTCTGGAGAACACTTATCCAAGTGACAGCAATCAGCTAGAAACTTTAAGACGGCACCTACGTTTTGATGCTTCATTAAGCAAACACCAACTATCCTAAGTGATGCCTTTTTTCCCTTTGGTTATGTTAGAAACTGGAAACAAAGGGAATCCCTTTACCTCAACTTTCTTCAGTAGTAGGAATCTGCATCGTTATTTCTAGAGCCAGATAAAACATCCAAACACCTCCCCCAAAGATTGGCAGCCAAAGTGTATTCTGACACTCTCCCTCAGTTGTCACCAAACAACTTGACTGTTTTTGAGGCCTTTTCCAAAGAAATTGCTCTTCCTGCAAAGACAGGCATAATCTGTGATGCAGCCTGTGAGGCAGGTGTGCCCAAGAACACAACACGGACATCAGAACCAACTCTGGAAAGAAGTTCTGGTAATTAAACTCCCTTTCTCCTTGAGAAGGACTTTGTCCCATGGCAACACAAGAGCACTAATGCGTGTGATCTAAGCACATGGCTGTAAAGGCATGTGATGGTCGGGGACATAGGGACTCTCTTTGGTAAGCCCCTTCTGATCTATTTGGGGAAGACCTCTCTCTGTGTTCTCTCATCTCTCACTGTGCCTCCTCTTGTCCTGGACTTCTCAATTATTCCCTTTTTCCTCTTTGTGTCTTCAATTATTTTCCCTTCTCAGAGTCCTTCCTTTTATACATAAATATGCACAAATCTCTCTGAACTTAAAAAAAAATCAAAACCCACAATAATAGCAAAAACCTTGCCATCAGCACTCTCTTTTCAGCCTCTTATAATTGAGCTCTTGGATCATTATCCAGCCCAAATACCTGCCGAGGTGACAGCCACCTCCCAGCTGCTGGATTCTGAGACCTGTTTTCTGTCCCCCTCACTGTATCCTCTGCAGCAACACTTCTTTTTGATAAGCCTTTCTACTCTGGCTTCTATATGATTATTCCCTCTTGAATTTCCCTTATGTTAGCTTTTCATTGCTGTCATCAAAATATCTGACATGAACAACTGAAAGGAGGAAGGCATTATTTTGGCTCACAATGTCAGAGGTTCTAGTCCATGGTCAGCTGACTCCATTGTTTTGGGCCTGAAGTGAGGCAGAGCATCATGGCAGAAGTACGTGGCTCCTTAGCTCCTGACAACCAAGGAGGAGGAAGATAGAGAAGAGAGAAGGTGGGGGTAGAGTTTGAGAGGAAAGGCCAGAGAAAATGTACCCTTCCAGGGTATGCCCCAGTGATTCCCAACCAGGTCCTACTTTCTATAGCTTCTCAATAATCCAAAGTATTAGCTCATTAAATGGATTGATCTATTGATGAGGTCAGGGTCCTCCTAATCCCATCATTTCCTAAAAGTCTCACCTCTGAACATAGCTGCACAGGGGACCGAGTGTGGGTCTTTAGGGGACACTTAATATCCAAACTATAACAAGCTTTATCTATCAATTATTTTGAAAATGCTTCATATTTTCTCCTTCTCTGCCTACCCTTAGCAGTCAATATTTTCCAGGGCTTATTCTATCTTTTTCACTGTGTTTATTTTCCTATATGAAATATTATCCCAGCTTAAATTGTCATTTTCTTAGGTAAAATGTGATCACACACTTTGGTAATTTCATGTGGTTCAACCTGTAATAATCCTCATACTTCTATTTCCAGCTCTGATCTTTTCCTCAAGCTTAGACCCATATTTCTAATGACGAGCTATATATTTCTAGTTGGATGGTGTATTTGTCCATGATCTGTTACCATAATGAAATAACTGAAGCAGGCTAACATTTTAATGAAAAGAGGTTTATTTAGCTCACAATTTTGGAAGTTGAAAGTCAAAAGTCATGGTGCAGGCTCTGGTATGGCTGGTAGTGGGAGTGTGTGCAGAAGTGAGAGATTACACTTCCAAATAGGAAGTCAGAGAGACTGCGGTCCCACAGTCCTTTCAAAGGGCATGTCCCCAGTGACCTATGGATCTCCCACTGGGCTCTACCTGGTAAAAGTCTGCCATCTCCCACTACCACACTGAGGACCAAGCCTCCAACTTGGAACTCTTGGAAGATAAACTCAAACTACATCTAAACCATAGCAGATAGTTTTCAGTCAACTCAAAGTCAATACATTTTAAATGAAACTCTTTTATTTCTAACCTCCTCTACTTCTAGTATTCTTGATCTTGATTCATGGTTTTATCCCTGCCCCAATTTCCCAGCCAAAGGATTCCACCCCATGAGTATCTCCATTGTACAGTCTTAGATCAGGGCTCCACCATTGTCCACCTGGTGGGGGGATTAAATGTTTAATGGAAGCCCTTCTTCTACTTGCCACTCTGTTCGAGTTCATTGCTTACACTGTGCTAGGGGCTGAATGTTTATGTCTTCCCAAATTCATGTGTTGAAACTCTATCACTAATGTGATGGTATTAGGAGAGTCTTGGGGATGCCATTGGTTCATGAGGGTCAAGTCCTCATGAATGACATTAGCACCTTTATAAAAGAGGTCCCAGAAAATTGTCTTCTCCCTGCCTCAATGTAAAAGATGGCTCTGGGAACCAGGAAGTGGAATCTCATCAGACACTCAATCTACCAGCATCTTGATCTTGGACTTGCTATTTTCCATCTTCTAGAACTATAAGAAATAAATTTCTGTTGTTTATAAATCACCCATTTTATAGTATTCTGTTGTAGCAGCCCAAATGTACTAAGACATACTGCCACCAGAAATATCTTTCTAAAAAGCAAGTCTGGCTATGGGACTTTGAGACTCACCTTAATCCACTTCTAACCTAGAGCTGTATCTCAGATCATGTCACCCTCTATCACAGCCATTCTGATGCAATGGTTGTTGTTTTCTGAAGTGCTGGGCTCTTTCTCGATCCTTTGCTTTCTTCTTTCTGACATATTCTAGTTAGCCTCCAAAAGCCAGCTAAAAGGCTTTTCCAAGTCTGTCAACCAATCTAGTCTTTTGATTCCCATCTACTGTTCCGAAATTTCTATTCTATCACATTATGAATCATATGGTAACTTAATGTATTGTCTTTTCTAACAGAAACTTAGATCACATCTCTATTATGACCTATACTAGATAATCAAAATGTTTACTAAATAATTGGATGGGTTGATTAAAAAGGACTTGGACAAAGATCAGAATTCTAAATTAAGTTGGATCAAGGAGTTTTTAGGTTTAGGTTTCTATCTTTATATATAAATTTATAATACTTCCCTGAAAATATCTTCATTTTGCTTTTCTTGATCATGATATGAGAAAAAAAATGTTCACTAAATTCATGGCATTTGACTAATAAAACCAATGCCAGTTGGAGCTCCAAGGCAAAGTTATACTTCAGAATTTTCACTTTGTCACAAAATAGTATATTTCATTTTCAACAGAGTTGTATAGTGTAAGAAATGGAGCTATTTTAAAATACTGTTCCACATGAAGAGTGGACACATTATCCCTTTTCTTGTGCTCATTTTGAATGAGACTTGCCTTGGGACTTTAGAGCAAACTGTAGATCCGCAAAAGCAATTTAAAAAAAAAAAATCAAACTTTCCATTTAGTGTCTTTGGCAATTAAGCAAGAAGCCTTTCTGACATAGGGTCCTAATATAATCTTGATGGCCAGGAAGGATTGGAGTCCAAGGTTGTTGTTAAACCATTGGTCTCTGGGACACAAGTTGTTAGCAATGCCCACTGAAGCCCAGGAGTAGAATAGATAAGGAAGTATTAACCACATTCAAGTCAGTAACTTAGATTTGGTATATATATATATATAAAATGAACATATAGCCATCTTCTCTTAGTTGAAGAAAATTGACTATTGGGGCTGGTGCCATCATGGTGGACATGCCCCTACATTACCCAATGTCTGCCCAATACACTATGGCTCCTTGACTCATTCTTGAGGCAGTACCAAATTATTTGAATTTCCCTGCATATAATGTGCTTCTTCTTCTTCTTTTTCTCCTCCTCCTCCTCCTTCTTTTTTTCCATGTTACTCTTTCCTAGAATACTACTCCTGTCTATTTTGATGAATGAAGCCCTATTTAGGATCAACTGGGGCATCACTTCCTTCAAACCCATCTCTGACCAATTCCATTTTCTTCATGCCATTCTTTAGTGTATGTTTTCACTATACAACCACCTTGCTGAGAGAATGAATTCCTGAGTGCCAGTCCAAGCTTTATGGCCTAGCATGGACCTGGGAGCTGTTATTCTTGACAATATATATGTCCTCAGATGTTCTCCAACATGTGTGTTCAACCATCCCTCTTTTCTGTTCGCCCCTCTTGTTATGGTTTGGATGTGTTAATGTGTCTCCCAAAAACTCATGAGTGATGGGATTAACAGAGTGCTAACTGAAAGCAGGTGGTGTGAGGCTGGAGGAGGTGGGCATTAGGTGAGTGGCTTTGCATCTGGCCAGTGGAGTCTCTCTCTGCTTTCTGATCGTCATGTGAGCTGCTTCCCTCCTCCACACTTTTCCACCATGATGTTCAGCCTCACCTCAAACCCTGAAAATGGAGCTGGCTGTCTATGGAAGGAAACTTCCATGGGCCCTTAAACTTTTCCTCCTCTACAATTGTTCTGGTCAGGTCTTTTAGCCCTAGCAGCAAAAAGGCTGACTAAAACACCTCTCTTGGGTGGTAACAGTTTTGTTGGCTGTGATATAAGAATGAGACTGGCTCAGAACTGAAGCACACAGCTCCAAATAAGGACTGCCCCTGCAGTGGGTGTGTGGCAGGCCAAAGGTCCAGGCATTTGGTCATTAGGAGTTTGGGCTCTCCCTGTCTCTCACACTGACTCAGTCTGTGGCCTGTGGGTGACTCGGTTTCTTAAACCTTAACACAGGGATAATGACACTCGCTGCTTTGCAAGGGGGTATTAATTAAAGTTAGCAAACTGCGTGGCCATGCAGGGATGAAAGGGGTTAAAAACAAAGTGATAATTGTGAGGCACAGTAGGTTGTGTCCCTTGCCATCTGTGTTGTGATCAGAAGCGAGATAGACAGCTCTCAGCCTCAGCACTATCTTCTTAGAAATCTATGTACCATGGAAGGAAAGTGGGGAAAGAAGTAAATGTGCAAGCTGAAGCATGAAAGAAGGAAGATGAGGTAGAGGTCCAAGTAAACTGCTAGCTCGTGCACCCATGGAGGCCAAAGGTTCAGACATCGGGAATGCCTGAGGCTGGGGATGCTGGTCCAAGTTGTTGGACTGTGTATTTACTGTCTGGAATTTGTCTCTCAATGGATCTAGAACTTCCATCACCACTCGATCGCCAAGACCACCCGTGAGAGCACTCACTTGTTCACAGCCAAACAGTATCTGCTAGTCCTTTATCCTAGACCCATGACATTCAGGAGTAGCACTGTTCTCAGGGAAGGCTGAAGGTAACGTGCACAGTAAACCGTTTCTTCTGCTGTCTTAGCTGAAGGGGGGAAAAAATTGAAGTTGACAGATGAAATTTATCTTAGAATGTAGGCTCTTTGGAGGCCGGGTCTCATTTTAGAATGCATGTTGGTAGCTGCCTGGATCCCCAAGGTAAAATCCAGAGCAAAAACTGGATTTGCGTGCGGATGTGTGCTCATGGGCTGAGGCTTCCCCCTCCATGGCTGTGTAAACAGTGAAAAAACTGATTTTCTAATGTGCATTCCAAGTTTTCCTTCAGAGACTTCACACCATTTTATCATTCAACCCCTTCCTGCTCCCTTAAGATCTTGATGACAGAAAATGTCCCCCAGGTGAGCACAGCTTGATAGTGGGTGGTGGGAAGGGGATGAGGGATGTCTGGGTGAATGAAACCTGGAAAACTTTCTCACTCTCCATAGACGGCCTTTCTTCAAAGGCTAAAGAAATTGAACTTGCTTATTCTGGTTCTCAAAGCCCTATAGCCAGTGCTTCTTCTGGCTCCTGACCCCATTCCATGACCCTGGAGCATCTTTGGGAAGCCACACGTGCAGCTGTGACAGGGCTGTGACTTAAGGGTGCTGCTCTCTTCCTTCCACTTCACCTCTGTTGGCTGAGGTCCTAGTATAGCTTCCACTGAATTAGAGAAAATGATGTCATGAGTGAGGCTAATTTTCTGGGAATGAAAATCATAGTCTCTTGGAGAAACTAGAATGTCTAATATGTCCCAGAGGAAGGCTCTCACTGTGTATGTGGGAGACTTCAGCAGCAGCATGCATAATGGATATGATTCTCTCC
Source organism: Urocitellus parryii (assembly GCF_045843805.1). Classification (NCBI taxonomy): domain Eukaryota; kingdom Metazoa; phylum Chordata; class Mammalia; order Rodentia; family Sciuridae; genus Urocitellus; species Urocitellus parryii. Next base: position 50,603,143 of record NC_135538.1, on the reverse strand, counting down.
GTGCCTTGATGTGTAAAGAGATTTAACAATTTAGAAAAAACAGGGCAACTCCTTCAGGAGAAATCCTAAAGAGTGTTAGATTCTCCCAGGTTTGTCACCTTAGGCACCACCTGGGCCATCAGATCGGGGAATTGGCACATTTATTCAAGAGCTGTATTGATTCATTGAGCACTTACTGTGTTCTGATTAAGCACTCTTCAGGGTACTGATACAATACAGAAAACCAGACAAAAATTCCTCTCTTTGTGGATGTCATTCTATTGGAGAGATGTCCAAAGCAGAGGACATACTTAGAGCTTCACAACTTGAATAAATGAATAGTCCTGTCTCTAGTTGTTCTGCAACTATATAGTAGTAGGACATCGGTCTATTTTGAATCACAGTGCATCTCTTTCTCTAATGGGGGGGGGATGAAAGCATCTAAAATGGGGGGTAGGTGTTGTTGATTTTTATTTAGAAGCAGGGGTGATATTTAAAATCAGCATAGGTGCTGACCAAGCTGTCAGCATTAGCCCTTTAGCTCCAGGACTCTCAGGAGATAGGTTGAAACAGCTAAGATGGTGGTCAATTTCCCAGTGAGTTTTCCTGGGCTGATAACTATTTGTGAAATTGTATAGAACTATTCCAATACTTTAGCCATGGAATAGCTGGATTAGGCAAACCCAGAGGAATATTAATCCTATTCTGGTAAAGAATCTAGAAAAAAGATATGTTCATGTGAGGTTTCAATAAGGACCTACTGTTGATTTAAAATTTTGAACCTAGATTAGAACCCAAAGCTGCCTCCACAACCTTGTAAGATTACTTTAAAGACAAGGTGGCCTTAAAAATCATCATACATGGCGGTCAGGTGGAACAGAGCTGCCAGGGGCACTCAGCTCCTGTGAAAATAAACAGTCTTTATTGAAAAGAATGCAACAGCCCTGGGATATGCTTTGATGTGTGATTTTTCTTTTGGATTTGCTCCTGCCTGGTCATTGCTTGGTTTACATAGGAGTTGGCCAAGAGCGAAGCTACTCCTTCTTGACAGGTAGACAGGAAACACTCTTGGCAGGGAGCAGTTGCCAAGCAATCCTAGTTGTGGTTGTTGGGGTGCTAACATATTACTGGTCCTGCAGGTTCCTGACTTGTCATAAGGGCTGGCAACATCCCTTGGCTTTTACTGCAGGCTTAATTGGAGAGTGTCTGATGCCTGCAGGGCTTTGCTGCTCGACAACCTTGAAAAGGGTGGCAGAAAGAAATTAAACCAAGGTAGGCTATTTTCTGTGCATTCTTTTCTTCCTTCATAGGTGGAGCCTGGCCAAAAAAGATCCTTTCCACAGAGTATACAGTGACTGCAAGGATGGCTAGAAATGATTAGAGGCTGCCCAGAGAGTTACCTACTCACTCAAAAAGAAAAAGCTTAATCTCAGCAAATTTGCTTACAAATATGATGATGAAAGAGAGATGTCAATTGCTCATATTCCTTTATAAGGAAATTGTCCCAGCCCATGGCTTCTGTTGGGTGCCCACACTTGTACCACATGACCAGTTGTGGCCAGAGAAGCTAAATCACAGGCTTGCCTGAGTGCTGTGACAGGGCACACAAAGGGAACTGGGACAATCTGGTTTTGCTCTTGGAATGTGATCCAGGAGCCACTGAGAGTCTGGGAGGGGGACAAGTGGGTGCAGTAGCTGTCAGTCATTGGGTGGGGTCACAGTGGCAGTGCTTGAGGCATTCATGGTTTGCAGGTCAGATGGTGGGGGAGGTTGTGGGAAAGAAAATAAGCACCACTGTGGGGTAACTGCTTCATTGCTTCATTCATGAATCCAGCTGTTATCAATGAGCCTCTACTATGTGTCAGGCACTCTTTTGGGTAGTGGGGATACATTAGTGAATAAAGCAGACCAAAACCCCAGGCTTCATGGAGGAAAAATTAGATCTAGATATTGGGAAATGATAAGTACTGGGGAGAAGTAGAAACAACACAGGAAACAAAGATGTAAGAAGAAGAAAACAGGAAACAAAAATGTCTGATTGATAATGGATAAACAGGGGTTCATTATGCTGTTTTTTACTATGTTTAAAATTTTTAATGATAAAAAATGTGGGCAGTCTCCCCTCTGGAGATAGCCTACATTCTCCCTTGAATGCATATTTATTGCTTTACCCTGAAGGTGACAATCTTGAGATTGTCACCATTTTCCCTGAATATGTATCTACTTTCCTAAATAAACCACTATGAAAAAATGTGAAGAAGAATGCATGTATTTGGATAGAAGGTGGCATGCGTTATGGTTCCTGACCTCACTGAGGGGGAAATCCTCATGGAAAAGACAGCATTTCAGCAAAGACCTTCATGAAGTGGTGAGATATCTGGAGGTGAGCCTTCTAGGCAAAGGGAATAGCAAGAGCAACATCCCAGAGGTAGGAGAGTTACCAAAGAGTCAAGAGACCACAGTGAGTGGGCAGCCTGGACAGGGCAGGGAGGCACTGGAGGAGGGGTCCTATATGGCCTGTGGATTATAGTAAGAATTTTACCTTTTACTCTAAGTAAGACAGGAGGCCACTAGAGATTATTATTATTATTATTTATTAATTCTAATCAGTTATATGTGACAAAGTATTCTTCTTTGATTTAGTGTACCCAAATGGTGCAGAATTTTACACTTCTCTGGTTGTGTAGGTAAATGGATAAAGTTGGAGAATATCATGCTAAGTGAAATAAGCCAATCTCAAAAAAAAAACCAAAAACAAAAACAAAAAACAGAGGCTGAATGTTTTCACTAGAGATTTTTGAGCAGAGAAGTGACATGTCTTATATGGGTTTTCACAGATCTTGGAGCTTGGGGAGTAAAGAGACCCTAATCCCTATATAGGGGCCTATGAGAGTCCTGAAGCTAATTCTATTATAGCTTCTATTCTTAGAAGGAGCTAAGAACCCCATTTCTTTTTTGTTCCCTGGTATGTTCCCACAGTAAGCTACAGATTTCAGGGGTCTGTATTCTTCAATTGGAAACAGCCCTCAGGAATAGTCTTTTTCTCATTATGTGAAATTAGTGGCTCGTCACTCCCAAAGCTCCAAGATCTGTGAAAACCCATGGAAGATCATGTCACTCTTCTGCTCAAAATGCTCTAGTGGCCTAGTCTCATTTAGAATAAAAGGCAAAATTCTTACCATAACCCACCACTGCCTATGCCCGCCTCCTCTAGGGCTTCCCCTTCAGTCTCCCTGCTCTGTGGTTGACTCTCTAGAGAAGGAGACCACGTGGGCAGCAGGAGAACCCGGGCTGCTGTGCTCCTCAGCTCCAGAGGGGAGGGGAGAATATCACAAAGTCTATTACGCAAGGCGATTCCTCCCTCTGACTTCATAAAGCCTTTGGGTTTTTATTTGAAAACTTTATGATAAAAAGTGCATTTGGGCCAAGAACCAATTTAGGAATATTTGTTGATTTAAAATTTCATGTCCTGAGAAATTAAAAATACACATTCCCTACACTCCTCGAGTACTGAAATGTGTACCACTACCTGGAACTTTACAGGTATTTACCTGAGTAAAGGTGGCCATTAAGGAGAAGAGCTTTTAATTACTCTTCCCTGCTGTACCTGATGGTTAAACCAGGCCCCTTCCATTAGGGTCTTATTTTACCTGGCATTTATTATGTCAATAAGGTTGAAGAACTACTACCTAAAAATAGCATCTGGCGCTGAGTCTGCCTAAGGTCGCCAAGCCCTCCAGTCCCCGAAGCCAACTTCTCTCCTTATTCCCATCTAAACCTCAACAAGTCAACCCTTTCATCAGGCATTGCCCACAAGGAACTCCACCAAAGCCAGGACTCACATGTAAATGTGCTGCAGGTGCCCATGTGACTTCCTCAAAGAGAATGTCACAAAACCAGTTTGTTAGAGCTCTCACGCTCTTGCTAATGAATGAACAAGTATGAGTTGGATAGCTTCTTCTAATAACATTATTTTGCCTGTGGAATCCTTTTCTATTCAAGGTGGGTGAGCCAAATGCTACATTTTTTTCCCATGTAAATGTGAGAAAGGAACATTTTAAAAGATTTTGAAAAGTCCATTGGGTTCTTTTTTGGGGGGCAGGGGTACCAGGGTTTGAACTCAGGAGCACTCAACCACTGAACCACATCCTCAGTCCTCAGTCCTTTTTGTATTTTCTTTAGAGACAGGGTCTCACTGAGTTGCCTAGTGCCTCGCTTTTACTGAGGCTGGCTTTGAACTTGAAATTCTCCTGCTTCAGTATCCTGAGCTGCTGGAATTACAGGCGTGCACCTGGCTCTATTGGGTTCTTTATAACTTGTGGTAGAAAAAAAAAAAAGAGTCAGAGTATCAAGATTAATTATCATTTATGCAGTGTTCACATATAGTGTTCTGTCTTTCCCTCATGTTTAGTTTGACACCATTTAACATTTATGAACTACCCCTTCCCCATGAAATTAGCCAATTTCATTAATCCTGTTTCACAGAAAATGGTGCAGCAGGCAGAGAACGTGGTTCAATGCCTTTATGTGGATCACATGGTTGCAGTGAAAGAGTCAGGATTAGAATGGATGCTACTTAGTCTAATGTACAAAGGGTGATGCTCTTGGGCTGGGACCCACCATAAACCAACCCGACTAAGCCCTTTCACAGTAGTTAATCACAGGTAACCCGTCATGGCTTTTGTACCTGGATCAAAACTGAGTCCTTCTCTCTGACATGTTAAAACATAAGAGGAAAGAAGGCTTTTACCTACATGGGCGAGGGGGTGGATTTTCTCTGTATTTTTTTTTTCTCCTTTAACTTGGCCTGTACATCTGCACAACAACTGGATAGTCCTGAAAGTTAGGGCTTCTTTGCAGCAAGGGCATTCATTCTTCCAGGTCATGAGGGTACTATTTAGAAAGACTCTGGAGAGAAGTGATTTCACCTGATTCTGCAGCAAATCCAGCTTCAGGCATTTCTGGCTGAAGTCAGACTTTGCTCTCCCCCACTTTTTTTTTTTCCATCTGAAGCACATAAGTCAGAATAATCTCAGTTTATTACTATGAGCAGGGAAATAATGAAAACTAATCAGCCTATTCACAGCTGCCAAAACCATGCCCAAGAAGCAAACTGGTTCTCAAAGGATGATCAGCTAATGACATTCTATAAATACCTGCCACTTTATTAATATGCTAAAAGCCAAATTAATTTGTTCTGGTTTTCCATCAAGGCCACCCAAAGCCAGAGCCTGGTATTTTTTCTGAGGTGTGGCTCTTGAGTTCAAAACAATGACATAGATCATTTTCTTCTGACTCCCCATTGGAGTATTATTATTTTACTTCCTTTATTAGCTGATTTAATAAGTAGGACAAACATTTTTCATGGTTAAAAAAATAGGAGTTTGTTTTTCCCTCATTTCCTATGTGGCAGGTGGCTTTCCCCCATTTGGTGATTTGGGGACTCAGGCTTTTTCAATCTTACCTGGTAGCTACTGGGACTTGCCATTTCTTCTATTGAGCCAGCAAAATGGGAGGAGAAAAAAGATGAAGCCCTGACCTAGCAGGCCAGATGTTATCATTTCTGCTCATATTTCCTTAGTGAGACAGCCACATGCCCACACTAGAGGCAAGTTGAGCTGGGGAATGTGGTCCCCAGCTGGGCAGCCAATTTTCAGCAGGAACACTATATCATGAAAGAAGGAGTGAAGATGTTGAAGACTATCTAGCCATCGCTGCCCCACTTCCTTTAGTAATGAAAGGAACACGTGTGAATTATTTTCTGTGATACTTTTAGACTTAGTGATGCTTTAAAAAGTGCCCAGATTTCACATTCTGCTCCTTATACGATATCTGTGGAAGTCATAGAGCAAGGCCCATGCTGCATGCCTGTTGTGTGTGGGCTCAGGCAGGTCAGATCCTGTCTAGAAGTGGGAAGAAACTCTGCTTGCATGAAATCCTAATGAGCTTTAAGGAGGCAGTGGGTAGCTATGCCGGGGTTGACAATAGGGACCCTTTCTTTACCTTTCAGACAGTGAACTAATAGAGAAGGAACCACTATAAGGGAACAGAAGGGCTGAACCTTGTAGGTCTGCAGATTCTGCAGTAAGAAGTGTTGGTTGTGTGGGATCTAAATAAAGGGATACGATTAAGAACAGCACTGTGGACCCCGGCGTGGTGGTGCGTGCCTGTAACCCCAGTGGCTCAGGAGGCTGAGGCAGGAGGATCGAAGGTTTGAAGCCAGCCTTGGCAATTTAGCAAGGCTATAAGAAACCTAGCAAGACCTTGTCTGAAAATAAAAAAATAAAACAGGCAGGGAATGTGGCTCAGTGGTAAAATGCCCTTGAGTTCAAACACTGGGACAAAGGAAAAAAAGAAAGAAAGAAAGAAAGAAAGAAAGAAACAGCACTGTTGGCAATACTGAGAATCAAAATTCTTCAGCTGTCTACACTTGACTTTACTATTCTATCTTCATTAGCTTAACTTTACTTTTCTGAGAAACTCCTAGGGAGAGTTGCAGATAACTTCATTGACCATTGCAGAAACTTCCTAAAAAACATATCAGCTCTTGAATAAAAAACCATCAAATAACAATTTATGCCTTAAGACTCTTGGAATCTCTTGCCTCAAAATCCCGCTTTGTTTTGTCCATCAATCTTAAATCAGGATCCCTATCCATACCCCCACATTGAAAGACCTGCCTTAAACTAAACTGGGGAATCTCCGTAAATATACCTTCCTAGCCCTCCTCCACCTAAGATGCTACCAAGACTCCGAGGAGTCGTGTTCTTGTTTACTGCTGTGAGCAATAAACTGAGCTCTGACATACCAACAGGTTGTTTTGGTGATATTTTATGCAGCCAGCATTCCACAATATCTCTGGGTCCACAGGATATGTGCCAACTTCCAAAGGAAAGGGAAGCTGAAATAAGAGTTACTAGAATAACGAAGTGACTCCACTGGCAGCTGAGTAGGCCCCTGAGTAGGCACAACTGTCTCATACTTTGGCTAAATGAAGGTCTTTTTAAATTAACACTGATGGGGGAAGGACCCCGCCTCTAGACTATGATTCAGAGAAAGCTATGACTCAGGGACACAATGAAGTAGCTACAGGAGTTCACGACAGCCAGTAGGCAGAGGTCCTTGCAGGAACAAGATGCAGGGTAGAGAGAGGCAGAGGTGGCAGGAGAGTGAGGGCCACCCAAGAGCTCCCCAGACCCCCCAGGAACCTCCCACAGTCAGCAGGGAGTTTTTCATAGATGAGGCTCTTGCCTGGATCCTAGTCCCTTCTCTCTACATGTATCCCCCAAGTCTGGGTGTGCAGTCTTACTCATGGAAGGTTGGCATCTGGAGGTCCTGCGGTCATAAGGAACAGAGTCTCATGGGTTTCAGTCCAAATAATTGAGCAGCCACTAGAGAGAGAGAGACAGCATGGGAAATGGGTTAGTATCAAGCCAAAGGATGCCCATGAGTTGCCTAGAAAATGAAAAGAGAGAACAGGGGCCTACAGTCTCTGGGCCCTGGGCTCTGGGGGAAGTAAAGATGATGTGATACCCAAAGTTGAAAGGAGTTGGCTGATAAGAGAAGAGCCAGGGAAAACTTCTTCCTAGTAGACTGAGATCCTCTGCTCCAGGACCCTCCCACAACAGGTGGCAGACTAACATCTAATCGGGGCCAGGTTAGGGAAGAAGAAAAGGAAGCAGGATTTGGAATCTTCTCTAGGTAAAGATTTGCACGGAAGGCCTCAGAAAAAAACCTTCACTTTCCCCCCGAAAATGATCAGGACACTGGTCAATCACACTATTAACTACCCAAGATAATCAGCTTTCTTCTAACAGTTCTGAGGGGAGAAGTAATTAGAGTTTGTAACAGTAGAGGTGGGGGGTTTTGAGGGGTGTAGGAGTATTGGGGTAGGGCGAGGGCAAAAAGTTATGTAGAACTTGGTTCACATTTCAGAATAAATCAAGTGTGACAGGATGTCGAATGGGGCCCTGAAGCCAGAGGAAGTAGCATGACATTCAGCATGTGTATGTGTGGGCTGTTCACAGGTACAAAGAGGGCCAGACAATCCTACTTACAAATTTCTTTTCTAGACTAGAATCTCCACATCTGTAGATTAGTGTTGTCTCAGTATTCTAGACGGTTTAATCTGTATGAAAATCAAGAAATATTTGATTAGTACTGATCTTCATGCCTAAGAAATAAATATTTTATATCAAAGGCAGTTAGGAAAAGAAATATTAAGAACAAAACAGAACCACCTCATAGTTCTAAGCTTTATATTAAGAACAGCAGCCCCTCCTTCTGCTAAGTGGCACAGATTATCTGCTTGGGGACACAAAGATTCTTAACTCTTAGACCCAACTGCTGAGAAGCCGACAATGAAACAGAGAGGTAGGGTTTATGCCTTGAGAGTAAACTCTGGTGACATTCTTGAGCCATCAATGAAATGTTTTGAGACCTGGTAAGAACTGTAAACTCTACTTTTTCCTAGTTCTCTGCTGTCAAATGGAGAAAAATAAAATCAAAGGACAGAGAATTTCTCCTGTTGAAGGTCTCAAGAAGATGTAAGTCATTTATCAATTGGAGTAGCTGTGATCAGACAAAAAAGGCTAGCCAGAGAAAATCTATCCAAGAAACCTGATCCTTGTTGATAGTTGGCATGAAGTCAGGAGGATTCCTCTACCCTCTGAAGGTGATCTTCATCACCTCCATCATCAGCTTCGTTGTAGTAAATATTTCCATTTAATATTAACTATTTATATTCATCTCACAAATATAGGATATGGAATGTTTGCATGAAAAAAAATTATGGAACTTACTTTTAAAACAGAGAACTACGAAGAGGTAATTGCACAAAAGGACAGGCTATAATATCACTTTTGACAAAATAAATCAAGAAACAAACCTGTCCATGCCTTTTTAATGCAAATATACCAAGAAGTATAATCTATAATTTATTCATTTGCTTCCTGATAGATAGACGCATTTCTTTTATTTTGGGGGGGAGGTGGTGTTACAATTTGCTACTTTTAATACCCCTGTGTGGATATGTGGGTGAACTTTCACTCATGTACCTATAGGTTAAATTCTTAGCACTAGGATGGCTGAGCTAATAGCAATGTGCATAAAAATTTATGGTAGGTCATAGCTACCCTTTACTGAGCAACTACTTTGGGCCAGCTAAACAACCTTGCAAGGTCACTGATATTATTAGTGATTACAGATGAGGGTGAACTGAACTTCAGGGAGGAGGAGGCTCCCACCCTGATTAATTGAGCTGCAATTCAGTTCCATGACTTTCTGACTTGGTCCTGAAGATTACGAATAACATTTAATAAAAGATCATAAAACTGGAAGGGCCTTGACCATTTCCCAGTCTATCCCTCTAAGTTTCAGATGTGGCATGGAAAATTGAGCAATTCCATGTCTTGCCAAAGGTCATGGAGACATGTTAGGATCCAGGATATTGTCTCTCAGGGTGGTGTCCTTTCCATTACACTAAACGGTTTGCATGTTTGGGGCCACAGAAGCTCTTCCTCCAAGGAAAAATTTGTTTAAAATGCATAAATTCAGAGCTGCTTTGCTTGAATTGAGGGAGGTGGCCCCAAGGCCTGGTTCTCTCCTGTCCTCCACTTCGTCTGCCTCTGAGGCACTCTGTGGGAAAAAAATATGAAAATGACCATCTACGGCAGCTACCTCTGCGTGTAGTGTTAATCATGCTTTCCTGTTGTTTTGGGCGAACCCAGTGATTTCTTCCTCCATATGGGAGACTTGGGGGCTACGCTTGATGCTGAGGTTCCCTTGGCCTCTTCCTCCTGCCTGGGTGGGGGGTGGGCTGCTGGCAATGGAGGGAGCCTGTGGGTTCTTCTTGAGCTCATTGTATTTGCTATCACAAAAGGTATATCCAGACTCAGGTTATAGAAGCCCACGATTATTAGTCTTAGAAGACAAGTGGGAAAGTGTAAGGAAGAAGACATTGTCAACACATTTTTAAGATGTGAGGCTCTCTCCTGTCTGAGGTAACCTCGGTGGAGGTAAGGAAGTACAGCCGCTGAACCGACAAGGGCGAAGAGTGCTCTTGGGCCGGATGTGCCACCAGAAGATGGGTTTAAACATCAGGAGCCACGATTCTATAAAGGAAACCAAACAGGAAGTTTGATGTGAATCATCAGAAAGCAGACTGTACAGAGAGGGGGCCATGTGGCTTAGTCAGAAATGAAGTGCACGCTGTGCTATTTAGGAGTGGTGGACAGAAGAAATCACATTAGCCAAATCCGAGATGGGGAGGTAGAGCAATGATAGCAATGGCTTCGGCTGCTAGAGAGAGGACAGCTTAGGAAACTGGAAGTAAACATCAGCCTCAGACACTGTGAGAAGAGGCCATATTGATTCACCAGGGAGGCCAGGCATTGTGTTTCTGAGAGGCTGAGTGGCTGAATCTTGAGCTGACTGTAACTTCAGCCATTATCTGTCTTTTATCCACTTATTCCTGTGGTACCGGCTCCTGTGGGAGCTGGGGGGGCAGTTAGCATTTTTGTACCAACTGGCAGGCACAGATCAAATGGAGTTGCTTGAAGATAAGCAGGGTTCTGTCCACTAAGAGTGAGTTTGCCTGTATGCTGCGGTGTTTTGTGGGCATCCCGAGAGTTGTCTTTCTGGGAGAAAGTGTCATTTGGTCCCAAAGTTTCTACTTGAGTTGGTTCCTTCCACATATGTAGGAACTAAGAGGGGAGGTTGAGGGCAGGCCATGAAGAGCCGTGGTGCTGGCTACAAAGCTGGAGAGCCCAAACGCTGAGGAGAGCCTGGGCTTGCTTTCTCCAAAAGGCTTCACTGCTTCTTGCCCACACAGGATCCCCTTGGGATCCCCAGAACTGACTTCTGCAAGCCCATGGGTGCAAGCTTGTGAGGCCAGTAAAGGTTGTCAAAGGGTTTTTGAAGATAGTCAAGTCATATTCCGTAGGACATTAACACAGTTTCATAGTCTTAAATGGAAATTAATAGAGAGAAAGATTTAAGCGTGGTAAAGAGAGTCCTGGACTTCGACTCTAGAGATGGGTTTCAAGAGCCCTCTTGCTCCTGGATACTTCGATTTATCTTTTCCTCTCTCTCCTTTTCTGTAATATGGAAAGGCTGGACCATAAGAGCTCTGAGGCCATTCCTGTCTACACTGGTAGCAGAAATCTATCTCCTGACTGCTATCCAGTTGATCTCCTCCCCAAGCCATCTTTATGTAGAAGTAAATCTAACTCTTACTGTCAGGAGCTGCCACATAGGAACCGAGCATCCCTTAGCTCTGAGCCATGAGAGTGTGGAGATGTGGCAAGCCAGCCATGGGCTGTGTGTGTGAACTATGAGCACTGAGCACACAAAGTGGATTCAACTGACATTGCCCCTCTGTTTGGGCAGGCCTCACTCTGGTCTTTTTCCTTGCTCTGCCTATGACCCCCACACAGCTCATGAGGTGGGCGTGGCCTTCCTAGATGTCAGTCAACTTGCTGACAGCAAGACATTAGGAAGCTAGACTCAACCCCCTGAAACCTGACCCCTTGCCTCATTTGAATGACTTCTTCCTAATAAAAGGGTTCAGCACATGCTCCTTGCTCTCTTTCTTGCCTGCCTTGCCCTCCTTGTGGGAGCTGCGGCTGAGGAGGTCACTGAACCCAAAGAAAAAGGTACTTTCTGTTTCTTTATCTAGTCCCAAAATTCACTTGGAGTGACCCGGACCAGTTTAGTCATGAAGACATCTTATTGTCTACTATGGCACTATGCAAAGTGTTTTACAGATACAAACTCATTTAATCCTCATGAAATCCTGTAAGATAGATACTGTTATTTTTGTCATACAGATAAAGGATCTAAAGCATGGAGTATTATGTAACCAGCTCAGGATTACACAGCTAGAAAGTGGCTAAAACAGGACAGAAGCATCCTACTGCCTTAAAAGTGTATGGTCTTTCAGCCACATCAATGTTTATAGCAGCACAATTCACAATAGCCAAACTATGAAGCCCACCTAGGTGTTCTTCAACAGATGAATGGATAAAGAAAATGTGGTGTGTACATACTCAGCCATGAAGAAGAATGAATTTATGGAATTTGCAGGTAAATGGGTAGAAATGGACACTATCGTGCTAAGTGAAATAAGCCAGTCCCCCAAAAGCAAAGATTGAACATTTTCTCTGAGATGTGGAAGCTAATCCAAAATAAGAGGGAGGGGTGTTAAAAAAAAAAAAACAATAGAAGAAAAATCAGTAGAATAGACAAAGAGGAATGAAGGGAAGGGAGGAAGGATGGGGTAGGAAAAGACAGTGGAATCACTCCAACCTAACATTCCTATAGACATACATGAATATACCACAGTGAATCTCACCATCATATACATGCACAAGACATTAATTTTAAAAAAATACATAAATGGCAGAAAGATCAGTAGAGTAGAGGAAAAGGAACAGGCGGAGGGAGGAGGAGAGGAATTAGGGAAGTACTGGGATTGAATTAAAACAAATTATATTTCATGCTTTTATAAGTATGTTAAAATGAATCCTATTGTTAAGTATAACTACAAAGAACCCATAAAACAAAAAAAAGAGTGTATTTTCATTCAAAATAGACAAAGGAATTAAAAGAACATTTCTCCAAAGAAGATTCAGGAGTGGTCAATAAGCTCAAGAAAAGACATCCAATGTCACTAGTCACTAGGAAAATACAAATCAAGCCATATGAGATACCACATCATATCAAGTAGAGTGGCTATTATCATACACACACACACACACACACACACTCATGGGGAAGGGGAGTGTTGTCGAGGACACAGAGAAATTGGAAACTGTGCATTATTCATGGGAATGTAAAATGGTGCAAAGCATCTGGGTAGTCTCTCTAGAAGTTAAACACAGAATTATCATGTGATCCAGGAATTCCATTCTTAGGTATATACCTAAAGAAATTGAAACCAGAACTGAAACCTGGGACTCAGATATGAGTACACCAATATTCTAGAGGCATTTTTCACAATATCTGAAAGATGTCTATTGACAGATAGATGGATAAATGTAGAATATACAGACAATGGAAGATCATTCCCCCTTAAAAAGGAAGGATGTCTAGCATAGTACAATATGGATGAACCTTGAAAACATTAAGTGAAATAAGCCAAACAGAAAAGAACAAATATTGTGTGAATCCACATATGTGAGGTCCCTAAATGGGCAAATTCACAGAGACAAAACGTAACTTAGGGGTCAATGGGGCCTTGAGAGAAGGAAGCATGGGGAGTTTGTGTTTGATATCTATAGAGTTTCAATTTGGGATGATGTAGCTACTTCTAGGCTACTTCTTGTCTCTACTTGCTGTCTTCAGGGAGAACAATCAAATGGCCCTATTTTTTTAGCTGGGCACAGTGGTGCACACCTGTAATCCCAGCGGCTCCAAAGGCTGAGACAGGAGGATCGAGAGTTCAAAGCCAGCCTCAGCAAAAAGTGAGGTGCTAAGCAACTCAGTGAGACCCTGTCTCTAAATAAAAATACAAAATAGGGCTGGGAATGTGGCTCAGTGGTCTAGTGCCCCTGAATTCAATCCCCAGTAACCCTCCAAACAAACCAAAACCAAAACCAAAAGTCCCTATTTTTAACCAAGAATCTTTTTTCAGTGAACACTGGTGTTTTGGACTAGTAGATACTTCCCTAAAACTTGGAGTCAATGCCACAGTCTTTACTGTGTTTTGTGACATGTTTGCACAGATGCTGCTTCACCACTGAGAATTGACTTCAGATCTAGAGGAAAGGACAGAAGTGAGAGTGTATTAAACAATAGCTAAATATTTTGTGACTTCCCTCGAACGATGCTACTACTGACATTTATGTCAGCTCTGGCTTCCACATTGCCTAGGGATTCGTCTGTGTTGAAAGCAATTTTCAAAGTTAGGACCAAAGAAAGGACAGATGAGCATAATGAACGGAAGTCTAGGAATCAGCCTGGCAGAGCTCTGGTTCATTAATAATGACCTTCAATTAGAATATTGCTCTTTGAATGGTATCTTTAGAAATCTCACTCTTAAGAGAGGCAGTAATTGCTTTCTTGTTTTGGCATTTTGTTTCTTAGCTGTTTTATATTCTGGGCATAGTATCAGTTGGGAAGGATACAAACCCTCTGTGTGGATCAGTGCTAGAGGCTAGCTGCAGGTATAGTCTGTATTTAAGCCTTGGCTTTTATTCAAGTCCTTCTCATTGGACATTCCTTAGATTGCTCAATGGGTCACCTGGGAAGAAGTGATATAGTTGGATAGCTGCAGAGGGGAAGGCATAATAAAAGGGGAAGTGTTAAAAAAAAAAGGTCACAACTTATACAATACTTTAAAAAATGTTAATCAGTTGAAGCGTCTTTGATAATCTGCTTTATCTCTCTTCTGTTGATTTATGGAAAAGAAATGTCTTCACAGGCAGGACGAACCTGGCCTGGGTGTGACTAAGCTGATTTTCCTTCTGCCAAAGTCTGCAGGGCTGCTCCTACTGCAGTGAAGGCTTGGGGGGGAGGGGGAGGTCAGGCTTTCCCCGGTGGTCTGGAGAGCTGCGGTTTGGTTGTAATGAACAGCGACCTCTAGCGTCTAACTCAAAATTTGCATTTGGTTGAGAGTAGAGAATGAAAAGAGCAGAGATGGGAATTGTGATCAAATTGCCAAGGAACAAAAGGGAGACAGACATATCTCATTGTTTTCCCTGGTAGAGAAGCTCAGGACGGATGGCTGAGATTTCACCTCCTTTGTAGCACACTCTTCCATCAATGCTGGAGACATTATTCAAAACCTTCCTTTTTTTTTTTTTTTTCCTTCAAACCAATCACTGGGTTAAAAAACCCTGACGCTTGCCTTTAGGGCTTAATCCGGACAGTTCCCCTAGAGAGCATCCGCTTCTCTTACTGAGGATGTGTGTATGCAGTTGAGACCACAAGGATGGAAAGGGGAGCTCAGAGCGCACACAGGCAATGACTTGGGAAGCTATGGAGAAGGGGGCGGGGCTCCTGCTCATTCTTGTTTCTTGGCGGCCACCCTGGGGAGACCAGCTCTCCATTTCCACCTGAGACTGTTGGTACTGAAGACTTTCTCCCCTTGACCCCAGTACTTCCTCGGAGCAGTGATCAACTAACTGGAGAGGGTCCTCCCCATCCCCCTTTTCTGCTTTTGTCCTCAGCCTCTCCCACTCCTTTAAAGCCAGGAATTGAGTCTCCTGGGTGATGTCCTGGCCAAGACTGCTCGCGCTGATGGTGTTCATTCCCAGTGAAGTCTGGGGCCACTCTGCCAGTAGCTAAGAGATTCTTCAGAGAAAGGTTAAAATCACAGTTCCTGGCCTGTGACCTTGTTGTTTTGTGGTGGGAATTAGGGATTTGGGGGTTGGGGAATAAGGGAATACATTTTCCTGTAATTTCAATAAATTTAAGGTCAAAACCATCACAGAACATATTTGTTGTAATAATTGGACTTGGCCTGTTATTGCCTTTGAACCAAGCGTCAGCATGGAAATGCTGCATGTTTTGCTGGGGTTTTTGTTTGTTTTTTAGCCATGTGTGCATAATTTCCTGGGGCTTTCTCAGCTTCACCTGTGCTTCCTCCTTCCTCCTAAGCATTCTAACGGATGGTCTCAAGGAGATATGAACATTTACATGTCAGAGTCAAGGAACGTATTGCATGGAATGCCCTTTGTCTGATTTCTAATAGACTTGTCTCAGTTTCTTTTACCAACAACCATTGTCCTAACAAAGATTCTCTCCTTAATCAAACCCTAGCCAGCTCCTTTGGGCCCTGTTCTTGACTAGGCCTCAACCTTGACCTGTAAAGACTTGAACAAACCCTTACATAGTTTCTAAGAACTCAAGGCTGCATCCCATGGATGAACCCAACCTTCCCAAACTTGCCTCCCTTAGAAAACTCAAGGCTACCATGTCAATTTGCTATTTGTTCCAACTGACACCTGAAGATAGTGCCCTTGTTTCTGAGTCTTTGTGAGATAAAGGAGCCTAATTTCCATTAGTATCAGTTAGCACACTCAGATGGGTTTCATGTGAACCAATTCCCCATTCTCACTTTTTGTGATTTTTTTTTTTTACTTCTCGGATTCTGTGAGTCCCTGCTCACCCCTTTCCTTATTTCTTCATTCTTCCTTGAAAACTCTCAGTCACTTGGTTGAGTTCAGTTCATGCTGAATTCTTCCCTATTACAATAGCTATGGATGATTAAAATATATCTTTACTGGTGTCTAGCTTTGCTTATTTTTGATTGTCTATTCAATAAATGATTGATATGGTTGAACCCATAGTGGACAACATTTATCACAATTATTACTGGAGATGTAAAAAAATGAGATTACCATGGTGTCCTCAAAGATCTAGCCATAAATTCACTATAAAAGACTTAAGTCCTAACATGGGCCCCTTATTGGGTCCCTGTGCATAGAAAGTAAAAAAGACACAACCCCAATTCCACTTAGAAAAGTCAATAAGGGAAAGCGAGCCCGGAGGAGCCATCTTTGTGGTTTGCAAGCTAAAGCATAGACACCTTCCTTAGCCATGAGCAGCTCGCATTTATAAGCCTGAATGGGAAGTGACTGGTAAGGATGTGCCCATAAATGCCATAGCAAGACAACCTGTGACACAGCTTGGGAACAGGTTTGGGTCCTGAAGAGGGACAAGGGGGAGGGAAACAGAAGAGGTTAAGATAAGCAGAACTCCTCCATCCTTGATAAAAAGGGTCAACACCTCCAACTTTATCTTTGGGGACATGAAAAGTTGTTAGAATCCTAGCCTAAGAAGGATAAGAAACTGAATAAAAAAGTGTAGTTGGATACAAACAATACCACTAAGGGAAATAATTTTGGCTGATGTGGTGAGGCTTAATGGAGGAGGGTGGGAAAGTCAGAACAAGGAAATCTAAGGAGGAAGAAAGTTCTCATGGGAAATGACCAGTGTCTATTCCCAAGCTATGGCAGGAAAAGAGAAAGAGGGTATGAAAGGTGATATATCAAAAAAGGAATGGGGCAGCTGGATTGGGTAATAAACTGGATTAAGAAAGTAAAAGCTAAAAAAAAAAAAACAGAAGGTTACTCAGAGGTTCTATGCCATGGCTCTGGCAAAAGGGTGGCATGGATGAATTGACCACTCAGGAGAATCAGCTTCTTCTGGATGCAGACGGTGAGCCAGGTGAGAACAGTGTCCTGGAAACAGAGTGCATGCTTGAGAAGGACTGGGCTTGTTTCTGGTTCCTGCTGTCTTTTTTCTAGCAGCTCTACCTGGCTTCTGTTCACCTGTCCCTCATTTTCATCTGGTAGATGACAATGGTTGTTTAAGGCCTTTCTTCCTTCCAGTCCTTCTTCATCTCATGTTCTTACCATTTAACTCCATGACCAAGTAAAATGCCTGGAAGGAAGGTGCTATGGTCTCCATGGTAAGGTACTGTGGTCTTCATGGTCTGGAACACTCCCCATAGTTACATGGCTTGCACCTTCCTTTCATCTGCCATTCTGCTCAAACATCACCTCCAAGGTGAGACCTTTCCTAGTCATCTCTTCTAAGATTATGTTCTCGTCACCATCTATCCCCTACTTTATTTGCTCTTTATATCACTTCATCACAACCTGATAGGTGTTTATTTGTGTCCTCTCTTCTTCCTCATTAGACTGTAATTCTTCAGGGACTCTGTTATGGTCTTGGAAACCCTAGTGCACTCCAGCAGTGCTGGGCATTTCATAGATGTTTAATACACATTTGTTCAATGAAATTCAAGTTCTTTTTATTCCTTTCTTTAAAAACTACCCCCCCATCTCAATTAGTACCAAGTCCTACAGTTTTTTCCCTCATGATTTATTAAAGAATATATATATATTTTTTTGCTTATTGCCAACTATATACAAAACCCTGTGCTAAGTGATTTTTTGGGGGAGGGGTTGCTGGTCTAAGATTCCTATTCTGCCCTCAAGGAGTTTGTCATCTAGACTAAGAGGTAAAACATGTTCAGGAACTATAATTTAAGGTGGAAAACAATGAGTTGCATATTAGGGTTTATGAGAATTCAGAAAGGGGAAAAATTGTTTACATTGAGATTAAGATTTCAGGGACAATGAGACACTTGTCATGGGCCTTGAAAATCAGGTAGTATGTGGACACATAGATGCTGAGGGAAACCTTTCAGGTGGAGACAATGACATAAACAGAACCCAGAAGCAAGACAACCATGAGTGGGGAGAGGAAGACAGCTGAGTTTAGTTGGGGCCCAGAGAATATGAGGGAGAGGAATGGAAAGCAAGATGGAGAAGAGAGGTTGGGGACTTTTTATTTCATTTTAAAGTCACTGGAAAGAGATTTAAGAATCCTGTGCATATAAATAATGCATCAGAGCTGTGTTTCAGGAATGTTAATCTAGTCATAGCCTTTAAAATGGGTTGTAGATAAGAAATGCAAAGCAGGGCATAATTATCCAGGCTAGAGGACATGGCAGCCTAAACGTGGGCTGTGGAAGTGGAAATACAGGCTCAGGGAGAGGAGCAGAACTTAGCATCTGATCGGATATGGAGAACAAAGAAAAGGGAAGTAACAAATGGGATCCCGAGATGCTGGGCCCACGTATCTGATCCCCAAGTCAGAAACAGAGAAGAACAGAAAATCAGTTTTGGGAAGGAAAGACCTGAGTTTAGTTTCAGCCACAGTAAGTTTAAGATACCAGTGGGATCTCCAGGTATGGAATTAACAGCTCCAGTAGATAGTTAAACATATGAACCTGAAACTCATTACCTTTGTCAGACATAGCAATGGCAAGTTGGTGGCCAATTACCTCCCAATCAAGTGAGAGTTAGGCCAAGAGATCAATGGCAATTACCAGGTGATTGTTAAAAAGAGGAGAGAAGATGGCCTCCGATGGTTCCCTTTGAAACACTTACACTGATGTGGCAGAAGATCCAGAGAAGATCCAGAGAAGGAGCATTGACAGAAGAAGGAGGAGAGACTAGTGTCAGAGAATGTGGGGATGGCAGTTCAAGAAGGATTTGTTGTCACTACCAAATGCTAAGACACGAGAAAGGGCAGAGAACAAGCTGTTGGATTTATGTGATTTCATTTCCTTCCTTCACCCTACCCTCAATCTTAGTCCCCTAGTAGAGGTCTGCGTGTCACAACCCTGGGATCCTCTCTAACTTCTTCTTCTCCCTTCTCCAGTAGTCCACCAAAAACAAACAAACAACAACAATAAAAAACAAACAAACAACAGCAACAACAACAACAACAAAAACCCATACCCTCTGTGATGCCATTTCCATGATATCATCTCTTTGGGAACAAGGTTAGACAGAGGGGTCAATAAGCCAGGTCTCCTGGTTTTCCTTAACTTGTCAAGGGCACCTGGGCAAGGTATAGACCTTTAGTCAACCTCTAAGTTCTTTTCCTCTCTGGAGTCCAGGATCTTTTTCTACCATGTCAAGCCTTTACAATCCTCTCAGTGTTCTTGGGGCCTTCTAAAATCCATGCTCATCCTCTCCCTCCAACCTTGCTTTCTAAGCTCCCCAAATGCTTCCAGTCCTAGTTAGACTGGTCTCCAGATCCTGTAGCCAGACTGTAGTGGTTCCAGCTTCTGAGCCTAAATTGACAGATTTTCTTGCCTGGTGCCTTTTGAATGGTGCTGTGCCTGTGCCTGTCCTCAATTCTTCCAGCACTAGCTCAACGCTCACTTTTCCCATGAAATGTTCCCTGACCCTCCAGGTCTCATTGACTTTTTTTTGCTGTTCAACTCCTAGGCATGCATATAAACCCCATTTTGATCATTTATTTATTTTTAACAAGGTGGTGTTGTTTCAGGTCAATTAATCCTGATTCTCCCATGAATTGTAAGCACTTTGGGGGAAATGGTAATGGACCACATGTTAAGGGTCCTTTGTATTTTCCACAACATAGTGTGCAACATGCCATTGAACACACAGTGTGTTCTTTATGTATTTGTGTCAGTCAGGATTCTACTGAGAAACACACACCCACACATACACAGAGATTTATTTTAATGAGTTAGCAAATATGATGATGGGTGTTTGACAAATGCTAAATCCATAGGGCCAGTGGTAAACTGGAAACCTAGGTGGAGTTAATGTTTCAGTATTAAGCCAGAGTTTCTTTGGGAAATTTTAGTTTCTGTTCGTTAGGACTTCAAATGATGTGTCCTATCCAACCTCACTGAAGGTCATCTCCTTTATTTGAAGTCAGCTGTCTGTGGATGCTGACCACATCTACAAAATACCTTCACAGAAACAGATTAGCATTTGCTTATATGATTGAGTACTATAGTCTACCCAAGTTGACACTTAAAGCTGAGCATCATGATTCACTTACTGAGGGGAATTATATTGAGGAATAATTCATTTTATAGGATTCATCAAGGTAGAGTTCTCAGAATAAAAATGGAGAAAATCACTGAGAGACCTTGACAGAAGTAGTGAGCTTCCTGGCGTGCAGAAGGTGGAACCATGGGTGTTCCTGGGTGAGGTGGTTGGCAGGAAGTTTAGGAATCAGCAGGACTTGCAGACTCGGGAACTCTGAGGGTTAAAAGGAAGAGAGAAAGTGATCACTGGTAGAAGGTACTGGAAATGTTTGTGTAGAAAGAGTGGAATGTGAAAGGGGCGGGGGAGAACTAAAAGGTTAAAATTCAAAGTCACTGTTTGTTGTGTATGGTTAAATGAAACCGAGATGAATTAGAGTGAGTTGAAAACTAGAATGAAATTTTGCTTTCTTCTCAGGCAATAGACAGAAACTAAGGATAGACCCTGGAAATATGAGAATAAAGTCAATGGAAAGAACCTAAATAAGGCAAAGTAGATGCCTCTAGCAAAGAAGAGATTTCTTGACAGATTTTTTTTTCAGATGATAAAAGCCTAATTTTTGTCTGGAAATTGGTTTATTTCAAATAAGTTTGTGGAGATAAAACCTTGAGGGAGTAAACACACACACACACACACCAAACAAACAGAAAAACCAAACAAAACTGCTTACAGCAGAAATCCAGATATTTGCTGCAAAACAATTAGAAGTAGCAGTACTGAAGCATTCCCGAAATAGATGAGCTTCACCATTAGCCTTCTGTGAATTCAAGCAAGGAGGCATCATTACACAAATTACATGCCTGGAGAAGGGGCTTTTCACCGGGATGAACTTGTGAAAAGAACATTTAAACCAAAAGCAATTTTGCCTGTCTGTAATTTGTTCTATTCCCCTTGCTATCGTTGAAGATATTTATGCTTGAGCAGAATTCTCACTCCCAATCTGATTTCTCCTTTTTCTCAATCCAGCCATGAAGTCATGAAGTCCCCTGTTTGGGACAATATCATTTGCAGCCATGGAAACGATTACAATATCATAAATATATCTTGCCCCATGAGATCAAAGAGGAAAAGCAATAATACTAATACTTTGCAGTTCAATAATGTCATTTATCCAGCAGTTGCTGACTAGTAAATATCATCGATTTGCAGATGGGAAAAACTGAAGCAGCAAGCTCCCAAACATTGGTCTAATGCTCTTGAATTTTACACTGTGGCAAGAGTGTCCAGATAGTTCTAATCTCCCCCAAGAGCAGCAGCTACAGAGCCAAACTCTTGGTCTCCATTATTCTCTTTTTGGATGAAGGCAGAGTCGGCTTCTCTCCCAGTGACTGTACTTTACCAACTGTTCCTCATTACAAGAGTATTTGATGGAATCTAGTTTGATAAAAATATACAAACAAAACTCGTTTGGCAATTGTCAGAGGGTGAAAACAGGAATAGATAGTGGATAGTGTATCAACACTTGAGCTCTCTGGTTCAGCTCCTTCTTCCAGTCTCATGAACATGCTCATTCTTTTGGGTCCCAGCCAAGGGTGAATTGACCTAGAATCTAATGGTACATAAGCACCAGGGCCCCTCACTTGTACAGACAGCTTCCAAAGATCTGGAGGGATCCTAGAAATGGGTTCATGTGAACAGACTTAATTTTTTTTTTCACTCTAACTTCTTGTGTTGGGTGGTGTTGGAGTAGCATAAACATTTTGCTATCCTGGAAGTGGACTAAGGGTGCACTTGGATAAATTTGCAGTCATTTCTGTTTGCAGTTAAATTTTTGCTAGTCATTTCTGAGTAGTGATAGTTTTTAGGAATGCTTTTATTGCCATTGTCTGATGACCCCCATGTATGGTGAAAAATTTGAATGTATCCCAAGTGCTCACCACTGAAACCAAGTATTGTTGGCCTTTTTTGTTGGTTGGATGTACAAAATGCAATAGTTATTTATTTTTTAGTTTGGAGGAGATGCCCTAGTATTTCTTGGACCACTGGACACCTAGAATTTTAATCATAGGGGTAAGAGTTTCCTGACTCTTCTAGAATGCATGCAGCTTGCCTTGTCCTGCAATAAACTAGCCAGCACTTGTTTATCCAACTCAATTAGAGAAAATTATTCACATAATGTACCAGTATGATATTTGCAGAATGTTCAGTTAGTTGGCTTTTTTGTATGCTTGTTTTAGACTTATGACAAAAGATGAGAGAGTTAACTCTGATAGTCCACTTTTTATCACTGTAACCAAAATACCTGACAAGAACAACTTACAGTAGGAAATGTTTACTTTGGATCTCTGTTTCAGAGTTTTAGTTCATGGTCTGCTGAATCTACCACTGTGGGCCCAAGGTAAGGCAGAATAACGTGGTGGAAGGGAAGCTGCTCAGCTTGGGGGAAAGGGGAAGTGGGGGAGGAGGGTGACAGAAACAGAACAGAGAGAAGCCAGGGACAAAAATGTATAATCCCCAAGTCATGCCCCCGGTGATCTACTTCCTCCAGCCATGCCCCACTGCCTACAGTAGTAGTGCATTCAAATGATTAATCTATCAGATGGACTAATTCACTGATTAGGATACACCTCTCATAATCTAATCATTTCACCTCCTGAGGTAATGCAGGAGCTTTGTAGGGACACCTCGTATTCAAACCGGGACAGTTGACATAGCCCTCAGTCAAGAGAGTTAACATAGCCTTGGTCAATAGACAGTGTTAGATGTTTCTGCTGGGATGGAAAAGAATTCATTTGCTAGATCAGTGGCTGCATTCCATGTACCCAATGCCATGTTAATCTGTTCTAAATGATTAATTCTAACATATTCCGATACAGAAGCTGCATTAGGATGTAGGCTTGGTTGAGTGGCAGTCATCCTTCAGGATGTGTCTTGCTTGGTTTTACATGGGCCTGGGTGGTGAATTAAATGGAGGTGGGGTGGGGTTTACTAAACCTGCATCCTTTAGGTTTTTAAGGCTCACACTAATTTCTGCCACTCCTTGGAAAAGCTGTATTGCTTTCAACTAACTATTTTGGACTGGGCAGAAAGTATAGTTTCAAAGGCCTCTATTTAGCTATTCCTACTCTCCAAGGAATCATTGTGGGTATATATGTGTCCAATTTATATTTGGAGACTGTGGCAGTGACCATTGGAAATGTCAATTGTTTCGGTGGGCCTACTGTGAGCCAGACCTGGACCAGGTCATCTCTCTCTGTTGCTTGGGTCCCACTATTGTCACTGAGATAGGAGGGTCATGACAATACTTTGAGTCTATAGTTATCAATTCAATTGTTCAACAGACCTCCGAATGTCTGCGTACTCTCCTTTCCTCAGTGTATCTGTGGCAAATAGTCTCATAGCTCTTTGGAGCAGGACTAAAGGAATCATTACTGGGTACACTTTCCATGATGTTGCAGGATCCAGCCTATCTTTCAGTTAATAGGTTTCTGTTTCACAAACTAGCTCAAATCTGGAAAATGGGCAAGAGGTCATGACTTTTTATTGAAGTGATAGTCCTTGGTCCCTGGATCCTTCATCCTTGATTTCTTTTTTAGGGCACATTGAGTAGTAATCTTGCTGACTGCCCATTTGTTTTGTCTTTTGGGATACGACCTCGGAATATAAGAGTGGTATGCTTCTGCTTCTCTGAGGGTTAATAACTCTCTAGGAATTCAAGATTTTTGGCGGCATTCACTCCAACATCGCCATCCATGTACCACTTGGACTGATAAGTTTCAAGGTGAATTTTAGCTACAGGCATTTCGCAGGAGTGAACTTGTAGGGATAATTCTAACTTTCCTTAACAGGCAGCAAGGCTCAGGCCCTGGGGATGTATCAAAAAGATTTAAACTGTGGCTCTGCTACTGACGAGCTATGGGACCTTGAGCAAGTTCCTTTATATCTCAGAGCCTCAGTTTCTAGATCAGTAAAAGAGTAGGAATACAAATACTTCCCTCAGAGGGATGAAATGAACGAACTTGTGTAGAGGATTTATAATAACTGGAATGCACTAGGCTCTGTCACATAAACCTTTGCTGTCCTGGCCCCTTCATCCAGCAAGCTTGCGCCCATTTTCAGCTGTGGAGTCTCTGTCTCCTGCTGTGCCTGTGTTACTATATCCCAGAATTCAGCACGTCCATAGTGGTGATTCGTGTGCGCCTCTTGGAGCAGTTGTTTGCTCCTAAATGAACAAGGTCCAGGAACTGGTTCATCTCAGGCCAGGTCCTGAAGTGATCATAGAGCTCAGCCTTTTCTTCACCAGCTGCAGCTGGGTTCTGTCAGATGTGCACATCTGGATCCCTTTGTTAAAGACTATTTGGCCTCCTCTGGCAAACAAATCATGCCCCAGGTAGTCATGTACCATGACAGTCACTGCTTTTTGTTTGTTTTCCTGGGCTCTGGCCCCTTAATTGCTTGGGCTGGTGAGAACTTCTTACTCCAACCTCTTTTCTGGCTTCTGTGTTCTTAGTTTACCTCAAATTTTCTTTTCTTACCTCAGATTTTCTCACCACTGCTTTGACCTCTGACTTATTAAGCATTTGTTTTGTACCCTAAGTGGCTAACACCAATTCTCTAGTTTCTGTTGTGGCTTCCTCTTTCTCAGATTTTGGTAGGCCAAGGAGTCCCAAGACCCCTGTTTAACTTCTACCCTTGCCCAACTTGACCATGTGACCATCTCTGGGTCAGCCCAAGAGCTTCCTGGTTTCTTCTAGTTTTTTCTTCCCACGTGGCTATGACTTCTTCCCATGTGGCTATGACTCTATCTCAGGTCTGCCCACATTCTGATGTGCTCCTTGCCTAGAAAATAAATACACATGGAGTTTTTAGATTGCAGAATTTTTTTTTATCACTATCAAGTTAACATCTTTGGGGTGTCCCCCTCTCATATTCAGATGCATGCCTCGCTTCTGGCTATAATAAGGTGTAACGCAATGAACTGGGTCAGAGAATGGGGACACAGAACAGAAGAGATTTTCTCAGGGTGAGGGAGGAGGCCAGGATCTGGAGAGCTGGCTCAAGATGCTGGAGAAAAGCCATCAGGTCTTTGTTAAAATGTTCATGGCTTTGTTTAGGGGATGCCTGGGAGCTGTTCGAGGATCTGGAAAAAAAGTCATCCTGCCTTGCATTCTATAAGAGGTCCCTTCTTCTCTTCTCAGTACAACTTATAGTTTCCAGGCCTATGATTTTGATACATAAACCAAATTAAAGTGTGCACACTTCTGGGAGGATAGACATCCCCACTTACCCAGCTCCTAAGGACCTTGCCAAATCACGTACACAGAAACAGCAGGGAACTGACACGATAGTAATAGCACATGCTAATAGCCCCATCATATTGATTTTTCCTAAAATATAATATTTTAATTTTGATATCTTCTAGGTGAGAATTGGTTCCTCTACCCAAGCTTTCTATGGGGTCATTTTTGTTTATGCTGATGGGGAAAGCAAGGCTTTTGAGTAATACATTGAATAAAGGCCAACCCTACACCAAGGAGGAGGGGCAGTCCATGCCAGTGATTGTCCTCACTGCCTATTGTAGAGATTCATCAGGACTCATGAAGTAATGTCTGCACTATGCCTTTATTATTTTAACTCTCCACTGGGCATAGAGAGAATAAATCATTTTCGCCCTCTTTGCAACATAACTTCACACACTTAAAGACTTATGGCTCCCTTTAGTCTCTTTTCTTACAAACCAAACATGGGCCATCTTAACTGTATTTTCTCATAAGGCTTATTTTTCAAAATGTAATAGTTCTCATTTTTCTCTAAAACTTCTTTGATTAGTTTGCATTGATTTTGAAATTTGGAACTTGAAGAAGAATATGCTTAGTATCCCCACTAGGTTTGTGCTTAGTGAAGGCCAAATCACAGTAATCAACATATGTCTTCTTAGCTTTAGGGTAAGATTCCTGCATCCCCAGCCCAACTTGCCATGGTCTGTTTGTTTTTACAAAAGGCCCCCTGTGAATTTCCAAACCATTAAGGACTTCTTGTGTTCAGCCTGACCAATAATCCCAATTGTCAGCTTGCTGCATATCTGTTCATAAGAAAACCACTTTGTTTTACTTTACTGAGTCTCATTTTATTGATTGAATCTCTAATTTCAACAATGCACATGCTTTATTATCCTTCCTCACAGGATAGATGACATTTCTCAGTGCTCGGATACTTCATCATAAATGTTTGGTCTGATAAGAATCATATCTTTGGAGTACGTATTACATTGTCTAAAGAGAACTTTCCACTAATCATTTTCCAGTAATTATTGAGATTCCATTCTGTGCAAGGATATGAAGGAGTAACAGAGAATGAGACATGGAAGGGCAGTTCTGACTTTAAATTGGCTATGAAAGTTAATAGGAATGGAGTCTCAATTTCATCCCCTTCTTGGATATAATTCAAATTCAGAATGAATAAATTCAATAAAGGCTTATTCTGCCATTGAGCACAGTGGATTGGCTATTTCCAATAAATAACTCCTTCACCACCCCGTCTTCTATACCCATAACAGGAGCTGGTGAAGCCATTTACACTGTGGACATAAGACCAGATTTCAAAGCATGACCCAAGGGCTGAGGGAGAGGGCTGTTATCCAAGTCATAACCAGAATTCCCCCATGTTCTGGAGCTTCTGATGACTGGGCACGTTGGGATCTGCAGAGGGCAACACTCTTGACATGCAGCTTTATGTTATTGTGATAAATGTGTCTATTTGGAGTGTATGGGAGAGACTATTGCGGTTAACTTCACTCCTGCCTTGAGAATTCCTAATCAAAGTAGGAAGTGGGGGTGTGTGGCATCTAGCTTGGAGATTTGGAGGGCAGTATTTGAGATCAAAAGCTGAAGATTCCTGGCTATGGTAGGGGATGTGGGTAGAGAGGAATGAGGAGGAGAAAAAGGGAAAGTTAATACTATCTTGAGTTTATATTATGCATCAGCAGTACATTGTGAAATTGAAATATTTAGTCTTACCTTGTCCACACTGTAACTCTACAACATGGATACCATCATCTCTATTTTCCAGGTAAGTAAAGTGAGACTAATAAAGATTAAATAATTGGCCAAACCCAGACTTGGCCTAACTGTGCCTGGTTCAGACTCTTTCCATGATATCATTGAATTCTTTACTATGAATGAAATTTCCCTTTTATACTGCCTCTTGTCATGTCGTATGAGCAAATCTGATAAACATAGTCTATTATGGGAGGGAGGCCTCACTCTTATAATTTTAGGATGCTCATATTAGTCATCATCACTATCACCATCCCTCTTTATAGAAAACTTCCAAGAGAGTAGAGAGGGAGTCTAATGTTTTAGTATACCTCTCTCCTGACATGGAAAAACTGTCCCAAATCTTGTCCAGGGCAGAATTTTTCCATGTGATAAAAATCCACTACTTTATTTTGAGGCAAAAAAAAAAAAAAGTAGATGCAAATTTCCACTGAATGTTAATGGGATGCAGATCTAGTCTAGGAAATTTATGACTCACTCATCCAATTGACTGATTGTCAGGAAAGATTTCAGAGACTTTTAAGCAGCCTCCCCAACCCCATTTTGTACTTAACAATGATATTTTCACCATTATCTCTTCCCAGAAAATATTTCTGACATTGCCTACTCTGAGCCTTTCTCCTTTGGTGCATGATTATAATAATGTGTTGATCTTGCTCACAACTAAATTGGTTGAATATTTTTCCTTAACACATATAATAACTGTTAGAGTCAACATTCATTGAATTCCTAACGTATGTGAGGCAAGGTTGTAAACACATTATGTATATTATCATTTTATCCTCACAATCATCTGATATAGCAGACAGATGAGAAAATTGAGACTTAGAGAAATGAAGTAATTTGCCCAAACTCACAGCCAGGTAAGTGTGGAAGCTGGGCCACAGTTTTAGACAATTTGACTCTAGTCCTGTGCTTCTAACCACCATGTCATGCTTCTTCTCCTTAATGCTTCAAGTCTGTGCTCTTATAGTTTCAAAATTTTGATTACCTTTGCCTTTGTGATAATTTGAATGTTGATATCTTTTTTTGTATTTTTCACTGGGCTTTCAATTAGAAAAGAGGCAAAGATAAAACCCTTGCTTTCATTTTCTTTTCTCGTTGGAAGTGTCATAATCATTGTATGTATCCTGCCTATGAGTGCAAAGGACATAGTCAAGGTGCATTCTGGTTGGACATGGACACTCCAGGAGTGGTCAAAGAAAAATAAAATCTCATTTTAAAAAATCCCATCAACCTCTGTTCCATGTTGAATAAAATACAGGAGTAGCAATGATTGTTCTCCACCCAAAGGTTCAAAAGCATGAGATTTCCAAAACAAACAACAAGGATGACTGGTCAATCTAAAATGATCAAGCCAAACACCAATCCAAAATACTTCCCCTGGGGGATCCAACATGGCGGCCGGCGAGGAAGCAGCGACTCCAACGTCTCCACTTTAACGGGATATGAAAGACTCATCGAACAGCTGCAGCCTAGCTACGGAGGAACTTCTAGCATAACTTCCTTAAGAGGGGAGCTGCCGTGAACTGGTAGGTTTACTCGAAGTGACAGGTTGCCCCAGAGAAGTGGATCTTGGAAGGCCACGCGGGCACAGAGGTCTAGTCCCCCAACCATCAGCCGCTCCGGCAGGCGGCTCCCCCTGGAGGCCTAGCTCTCGCCCTGGGAGAAGCGGCCCCACCCGCCCGCTTCCTAACCAGGCGGCCACAGCTACTCAGCGATAAAGGTGCCCAGGTGGCGGGTGCAGAAGTTAAGTCCTGCAGACGCCAGCCACCTTTGCAACCCCCGGGAACCCTGAGTGGCTTAGCCCGCCCCACCCGAACCGGCGGGTGCAGAAGTTAAGTCCCGCAGACGCCAACCACCTTTGCAACCCGTGGGATCCCTGGGCTGCTTGGCCCGCCCCGCCCGAACCGGCAGTCCTCCGACATACAGGCTCCCCCGGGAGGCCTAGCTCTCGCCCTGGGAAAAGCGGCCCCACCCGCCCGGTTCCTAACCAGGCAGCCACAGCTACTCGGCAATAAAGGTGCCCACGTGGCGGGTGCAGAAGTTAAGTCCTGCAGACGCCAGCCGCCTTTGCAACTCGCGGGAACCCTGAGCGGCTTGGCCCGCCCCGCCCGAACCGGCGGCGGGTGCAGAAGTTAAGTCCTGCAGACGCCAGCCGCCTTTGCAACCAGCGGGATCCCTGAGCGGCTTGGCCCGCCCCGCCCGAACCGGCAGCGGGTGCAGAAGTTAAGTCCTGCAGACACCAGCCACCTTTGCAACCCTCGGGATCCCGGAGCGGCTTGGCCCGCCCCGCCTGAACCGGCAGTCCTCCGCCATCCGGGCTCCCCCGGGAGGCCCAGCTCTCGCCCTGGGAGAAGCGGCCCCACCCGCCCGGGTCCCAACCACGCGACCGCAGCTACTCGGCGATAAAGGTGCCCCCGCAGCGGGTGCAGGAGTTAAGTCCTGCTGATACCAGCCGCGTTTGCAAGCCGCCGGCACCCAGTGCGGCTTGGCCCGCCCCGCCTGAACCGGCAGTCGGCCTCCACCATCCGGGCTCCCCCGGGAGGCCTAGCTCTCGCTCCGGGAGCAGCCCCCTGCAAGCTAGGCGAACCTTCGACCCATCGGGAGGTTAGGCCCAGCAACCTGCGGAGTGATAGAGGTGCCCCTCGTGCCTGCTGGGTAGGCGGACCTTTGACCGACCAGCAGAGCAGACCTGGAGGAGGATCACAGCCACTACATGCCCTGCAAGGGTGATTATTCAACTATACAAGAGCAATATAAATAAATAGAGGGAAAATTTCAAAACACAACAGTTTCACCAAGCAGAAAGAAACGCCAGCAGTATGAAAAGACAAGGAAAGAAAGGACCACAGGCAATGCAGGTCAACTCAACTTTAGAAGAGGTAATAGGTGCAACAGATGGAATGTCAGATAGAGAGATCAGGATATACATGCTTCAGATGATCTGGAGTCTCAAGGAAGACATGAGACAGCAAAATCAGATAATGAAAGATCACATTGACAAACAAATCCAGGAAGTAAAAGATCAATTTCACAGGGAGATAGAGGAAATAAAAAACAAACAAATAGAAATACTAGAAATGCAGGAAAAAATAAACCAACTTAAAAACTCAATTGAGAATACTACCAGCAGAGTAGATCACTTAGAAGAGAGAACATCAGACAATGAAGACAAAGTATTTCAACTGGAAAAGAACATAGACAGCTCAGCAAGTCTGCTAAGAAACCATGAACAGAACATCCAAGAAATATGGGACAATATCAAAAGACCAAATTTAAGAGTCATTGGGATACAGGAAGGCACAGAGCTCCAAACCAGAGGAATACACAGACTATTCAATGAAATAATACGAGAAAACTTCCCAGACTTGAAGAATGAGACAGAATCCCAAATCCTAGAAGCCTACAGGACGCCGAATGTACAAAACCATAAGAGATCCACACCTAGACACATTATAGTGAAGATGTCCAACATACAGAATAAGGAAAGAATTTTAAAAGCTACAAGGGAAAGGAAGCAGATTACATTTAGGGATAAACCAATCAGGATAACAGCTGATCTCTCAACACAGACTCTGAAAGCTAGAAGATCCTGGAATAACATATTTCAAACACTGAAAGAAAATGGGTTCCAACCAAGAATCGTGTATCCGGCAAAATTAAGCTTCAGGTTAGAAGATGAAATTAAAACCTTCCATGATAAACAAAAGTTAAAAGAATTCACAGCTAGAAAACCATCTCTTCAAAAAATCCTTGGCAAAACATTGCAGGAAGAGGAAATGGAAAATAACATTGAAAACCAACAATGGGAGGTAGGACAGTAAAGGGGGGAAAGTAGTCAAAGAGGATAACAAATCAGGTTTAGTAACATCAACAAACAAATATGGATAGAAGTACAAACCATATCTCAATAATAACCCTAAATGTCAATGGCTTAAACTCACCAATTAAGAGACACAGGCTAGTAGAATGGATCACAAAACAAGACCCAACAATATGCTGTCTACAGGAGACGCATCTGATAGAAAAAGATATCCATAGACTGAAGGTGAAAGGTTGGGAAAAATCATACCACTCATATGGACAGCGGAAACAAGCAGGCGTGTCCATACTCATATCTAATAAAATAGATTTCAAGCCAAAGCTAATCAAAAGGGATAAAGAAGGACACTTCATACTGCTCAAGGGAACCATAAACCAACAAGACATAACAATCATAAATACATATGCCCCAAATAATGGTGCAGCGGTGTTCATCAAGCAAACTCTTCTGAAGTTCAAGAGTCTGATAGACCACCATACAATCATCATGGGAGACTTCAACACACCTCTCTCACCACTGGACAGATCTTCCAAACAAAAGTTAAACAAGGAAACTATAGAACTCAACAACACAATTAATAACCTAGACTTAATTGACATATATAGACTTTACCACCCAACATCAAGTAGTTACACTTTTTTTTCAGCAGCACATGGAACCTTCTCAAAAATAGACCATATATTATGTCACAGGGCAACTCTTAGACAATATAAAGGGGTAGAGATAATACCATGCATCTTATCTGATCATAATGGAATGAAACTGAAAATCAATGATAAAAGAAGAAAGGAAAAATCAAGCATCACTTGGAGAATGAACAACAGGTTGCTGAGTGACATATGGGTTATTGAAGACATCAAGGAGGAAATTAAAAAATTCCTAGAGTTAAATGAAAACACGGACACAACATATCGGAATCTATGGGACACATTGAAAGCAGTCCTAAGAGGAAAATTCATTGCTTGGAGTTCATTCCTCAAAAAAAGAAAAAACCAACAAATAAATGATCTCATACTTCATCTCAAAATCCTAGAAAAAGAGGAGCAAAACAACAGCAAAAGAAGTAGAAGGCAAGAAATAATCAAAATCAGAGCTGAAATTAATGAAATTGAAACAAAAGAAACAATTGAAAAAATTGACAAAACTAAAAGCTGGTTCTTTGAAAAAATAAATAAAATTGACAGACCCTTAGCCATGCTAACGAAGAGAAGAAGAGAGAGAACCCAGATTACTAGCATACGGGATGAAAAAGGCAATATCACAACAGACACTTCAGAAATACAGAAGATAATCAGAGACTATTTTGAAGCCTTATACTCCAATAAAATAGAAGATAGTGAAGGCATAGATAAATTCCTTAAGTCTTACGATCTGCCCAGATTGAACCAGGAGGATATAGACAACCTAAACAGACCAATAACAATAGAAGAAATAGAAGAAACCATCAAAAGACTACCAACTAAGAAAAGCCCAGGACCGGATGGGTATACAGCAGAGTTTTACAAAACCTTTAAAGAGGAACTAACACCAATACTTTTCAAGCTATTTCAGGAAATAGAAAAAGAGGGAGAACTTCCAAATTCATTCTACGAGGCCAACATCACCCTGATTCCGAAACCAGACAAAGACACTTCAAAGAAAGAAAACTACAGACCAATATCTCTAATGAACCTTGACGCAAAAATTCTCAATAAAATTCTGGCGAACCGGATTCAAATACATATCAAAAAAATTATACACCATGATCAAGTAGGATTCATCCATGGGATGCAAGGCTGGTTCAATATACGGAAATCAATAAATGTTATCCACCACATCAATAGACTAAAAAATAAGAACCATATGATAGTCTCGATAGACGCAGAAAAAGCATTCGACAAAGTACAGCATCCCTTTATGTTCAAAACTTTAGAAAAATTAGGGATAACAGGATCATACCTCAACATTGTAAAAGCAATCTATGATAAGCCACAGGCCAGCATCATTCTGAATGGAGAAAAATTGAAGGAATTCCCTCTAAGATCTGGTACAAGACAGGGATGCCCTCTCTCACCACTTCTGTTCAACATGGTCCTCGAAACACTGGCAAGAGCAATTAGACAGACGAAAGAAATTAAAGGGATAAAAATTGGAAAAGAAGAACTTAAATTATCACTATTTGCAGATGATATGATTCTATACCTAGCAGACCCAAAAGGGTCTACAGAGAAGCTATTAGAGCTAATAAATGAATTCAGCAAAGTGGCAGGATATAAGATCAACACGCATAAATCAAAGGCATTCCTGTATATCAGCGACAAATCCTCTGAAACGGAAATGAGGACAACTACTCCATTCACAATATCCCCCCAAAAAATAAAATACTTGGGAATCAACCTAACAAAAGAGGTGAAAGATTTATACAATGAAAATTACAGAACCCTAAAGAAAGACATAGAAGAAGACCTTAGAAGATGGAAAAATATACCCTGCTCATGGATAGGCAGATCCAACATCATCAAAATGGCGATATTACCAAAAGTTCTCTATAAGTTCAATGCAATGCCAATCAAAATCCCAGCTGCATTTCTTGTAGAAATAGATAAAAGAATCATGAAATTCATATGGAATAATAAAAGACCCAGAATAGCAAAAACAATACTAAGCAGGAAGTGTGAATCAGGCGGTATAGCGATACCAGACTTCAAACTATACTATAGAGCAATAGTAACGAAAACAGCATGGTACTGGTACCAAAACAGGCGGGTGGACCAATGGTACAGAATAGAGGACACAGTAACCAATCCACAAAACTACAACTATCTTATATTTGATAAAGGGGCTAAAAGCATGCAATGGAGGAAGGATAGCATCTTCAACAAATGGTGCTGGGAAAACTGGAAATCCATTTGCATCAAAATGAATCTGAATCCCTATCTCTCGCCTTGCACAAAAGTTAACTCAAAATGGATCAAGGAGCTTGATATTAAATCAGAGACACGGCATCTGATAGAAGAAAAAGTTGGTTATGATCTACATACTGTGGGAGCAGGCTCCAAATTCCTCAATAGGACACCCATAGCGCAAGAGTTAACAACTAGAATCAACAAATGGGACTTACTCAAACTAAAAAGTTTTTTCTCAGCAAAAGAAACAATAAGAGAGATAAACAGGGAGCCTACGTCCTGGGAACAAATCTTTACTCCACACACTTCAGATAGAGCCCTAATAACCAGAATATATAAAGAACTCAAAAAATTAGACAATAAGACAACAAGTAACCCAATCAATAAATGGGCAAAGGACCTGAACAGACACTTCTCAGAAGAGGACATACAATCAATCAATAAGTACATGAAAAAATGCTCACCATCGCTAGCAGTCAGAGAAATGCAAATCAAAACTACCCTAAGATACCATCTCACTCCAGTAAGATTGGCAGCCATTAGGAAGTCAAACAACAATAAGTGCTGGAGAGGATGTGGGGAAAAGGGCACTCTTGTTCATTGCTGGTGGGACTGCAAATTGGTGCAGCCAATTTGGAAAGCAGTATGGAGATTTCTTGGAAAGCTGGGAATGGAACCACCATTTGACCCAGCTATTCCCCTTCTCGGTCTATTCCCTAAAGACCTAATAAGAGCATGCTACAGGGACACTGCTACATCGATGTTCATAGCAGCACAATTCACGATAGCAAGATTGTGGAATCAGCCTAGATGCCCTTCAATAGATGAATGGATTAAAAAAATGTGGCATTTATACACAATGGAGTATTACTCTGCATTTAAAAATGACAAAATCATAGAATTTGGAGGGAAATGGATGGCATTAGAGCAGATTATGCTAAGTGAAGCTAGTCAATCTTTAAAAAACAAATACCAAATGACTCCTCTGATATAAGGGGAGGAAACAAGGACAGGGTAGGGACGAAGAGCTTGAGACGAAGATTTTCATTAACAGGGTTGAGAGGTGGGAGGGAAAGGAAAGGAGAATGGGAATCGCATGGAAATGGAAGGCGATCCTCAGGGTTATACAAAATGACATATAAGAGGAAAGGAGGGGTAAGACAAGATAATTCAAATGGAAGAAGTGATTTACAGTAGAAGGGGTAGAGAGAGAAAAGGGGAGGGGAGGGGAGGGGAGGGGAGGGGGGATAGTAGAGAATAGGACAGACAGCAGAATACATCAGACACTAGAAAGGCAATATGTCAATCAATGGAAGGGTAACTGATGTGATACAGCAATCTGTATACGGGATAAAATTGGGAGTTCATAACTCATTTGAATCAAACTGTGAAATATGATGTATGAGGAACTATGTAATGTTTTGAACGACCAACAATAATAAAAAAAAAAAAAAAAAACAAAAAAAAACAAAATACTTCCTCTGACTCAACTTCACCCGGCTTTGGGCCAGGATCGGACTGTCGGAAAAATATGCAGCTGACTGTAAATCAAGATTTTACAAGAGTTTCTCAGTGCTAATTAAGTTCCCCAAACTGCTGACCCATGAGGCCTACTATCCACAAGAGACTGAGCTCTAGGAGATTAAAAGAGAAAGTCAAAAAACACCCTTGTCTATTAGCAGTAGCCATATGGTAGCATTTTTAAGAACAAATTTGGCAATTCATTCACTCAGTTACACCTTATTTAAGGTACCTTCTGTGGGTCAGGAATTATTCTAAGCACTGGCCACATAACTGTGAACAAAACAAAATATCCCTGCTTCATAGATCTTGCATTCTAGTGGTGTAAGACAGGCAATTAAGAATAAAGAAATAAATAAGCAAAATAGATAATAGGTATAAACTAATAATTTTTCCTTTACTCAGATATAAACCTAAATGATGACTACTTTCTTTAGTCGGATGATGGAGCAGTTTATAAAAAGTCCCTGACTGTCCTCTGAGTCTCAGAGGGATCTAACTTTAAGTAACAAGGGTCCAGATGTTTCCTCAGTTTATAAATCTGGAGATTAACCCTCAGAAAAATGAAATGATTTAACGATGCCCCACCCCCCACCCGGGGGTGCTCCTTGTAAAGATAATTTAAGGGTCAGGGTTGAATTGCCCTAGATCATTAGCTCCTCTTGCATCTAATTTAGCAAATCTTATTTCAACATTCTTTTCCTACACTGACTATCTAAATCTGTTTATGGGATGCTGTTTGAATCCACTCTCATCTTTCTTCTGGTATCTATATCAATAAGTTCTTTAAAATCTTGCCACTGCTTGGAATAGGCTTTAGCACCTTTGCTCACACATGTGGCTGATAGTGATAGATGATATAGAGCAGGAAAGGGGACTGGAGGGTTGGTGGGAGGTAGGAGTTTGTGATCATAAATAGTGAAGTCAGAGAAGGCTTCGTTGATGTGAGGCTCTAGCCTGCAAGTATCCCAGGGAAGAATGTTCCAGGAAAGGGATGGGCATGTGAAGAGGTCTTGGAGGGGTTCTGGGCTGGTGTTTTCAAAGTTCAGCATGAATTTCCAGGAAGACTAAGGTATGCATACGGCTGGCAGAGAAAGGGGGCAGGGATTAGGAGTAGATGAGATTAGAAAATGATGGGAGAGTGGGTCTGAGGGGTAGAGAGGGCAGAGGGCCCTGAGGCCACTGCAGGACTATGGCCTTTCCTGAGGGAGATGGAGAGTTTTTGAGCTGAGAAGCAACATGATCTGATTTATTATTATTATTGTTTTTTTTTTTGTACCAAGGATTGAACCCAAGGGTGTTTAACCACTGAGTCACATCCCAACCCTTTTTAAAATTTTTTTAATTTTGAGACAGGGTCTCACTAGTTTGCTTATAGCCTGGCTAAATTGCTGAGGCTGGCTTTGAACTTGCGATCCTCCTGCCTCAGCCTCCCAAGCTGCTGGGATTATAGGTGTGCACCACCATACCTAGCTGATACATATTTTTAAAGGCTTATTCAGATGGTCTATAGAAAAGGCTACAGGAAGGCCAGGGTGAAGGCAGGGAGACTAGTCAGGAAATACCACAGTCTGTAGGAAGACTGATGGTGTCATAGACCAGAATATGAGAATGAGCAATAGTCTATATATTTTTAAGGTAAATAAAAAAGGATTAGGTGGACTGGTTATGCCATAAGGAGTCAAAGACGGCCCAATTGGAAGCTGCATCTATGGACAGAAATGGGGAGAACAGCTCATTTGTGAAGCGTGACTTCCAGACCATCTGTATGAGGATTGGGGAATTGCACAAGCCCCTCCCTCCAGACCAGAATTCCTCCACCATCAGATGGGAATTTTCCCAAACACCGAGCTAGAAGATTACCAAATTTTTGGGCTGTTCAGGTTAGTTGGGTTTCCATCTCCTTTCTGGACACTTAGCTTTCCTGCAGGGAGCAGTTTATAACATCTTTCTCATTCACTCATTTCCCGAGTTGTAGAACCTTTTAACATTTGTGGTCTGGATTTGATTCTTGTTTTGGTTTTAATTTGCAGGTTTTAAACTGCATTTTCCATGTTGTAGTAAACATCTTCTAAAGTGTCACGCGGGCCATGACGCTCGCTTTCTGAGGATTGCTTCCCCAGTCTCAGGTGAGACCCCATCTGTCATGTAATTCTTCATGGACATGCTATGGAATATTTAACAAATCAGTAACCACACCCTAATTTATCAACTGATAAACCTGGATTTTCTAAGGTAGACTTTGCCTGTTGGTGGGATAAATCTTCTCACAAATGCCCACCAAGATTGCCCTTGTAATTACACAGAGTTCATGGATGTTCATGGATGTTATCTATATATGTGTACGTGTATCACACTATTTATGCACATTTACTTCTTTAAACTGTCAACATTTAAGATAGGGGCTCTATGGGTAATCCTCAGTTGGGGGGGGTTCCCAAACTCTCTCAGTTTTGTCAATACAAGTTCTTATTCATGTCCTCTTGAGAGCTTTATTATCCAAGGTGAAGATGAGACCTAGATGCCAAGCAGTTGCTCCCCTGAGCTCTCTGGCCCCTCAAGGCCTAGGGTCATAATCTCCCTTTCTTTCTGCATAAATTCAAACTAAGGTCTGTTTCTACTAGACAGCAATGCCACCCAAACTATCTGAGTGGGAGCCACCAGTCTACCTTGCTGAGGGCTTGATTAGAAGTGACAGAAAATGAGTTGAAACTGATTTAACCAACAAAGTGAGTTAATTCTTTGTTCATGTAACTAAAATGTCTGGGCAGTCTAGCTTCAGGAATGGTTGGATTCAGGTGCATATACTACACTACCTGGAATCTGTGGCTCTCCATTTCTCAGCTTGGTTTTCTTTGGTTCTCAGGCAGGCCTCTCCCAAGCCACATGCTGGTTTTTGCAGGTGTTGTTCTTTTGGGGAGTTGGAACCCTGGGGTGCTTTACCATGGAGCCACATCCCCAGTCCTTTTTATTTTTTTTATTTAGAGACAGGGTTTTGCTAAGTTGTTTAGGATCTCACTAAGTTGCTTAGGGTCTTGCTAAGTTGCTGAAGCTGGTCTTGAACTTGCAGTTCTCCTGTCTCAGCCTTCCAAGCTGCTGGGAGTACAGGCATGCACCACCGCACCTGGCTCTCCCATGCCACCTGAGAGCTGATGGAATGGTAGATTGACTCTATGGAGTGAAGGTGGAAAAAGAATAGATCTCCAACAGAAAATTACCAAAGGGAAATGGATGCTAGGCTAACCCATGGCCAGGTGACTCTCTCTCAAACTTGAGCTATGTTTCTGCTCCCTTGGGTTCTATCCTTAGTGAACTAGCATCTCCCATTGGGTCTGGGGTTCCTAGTGCCCACTGAATTCCTAACTCAGGACAGAAAGTTTCTTTTTGAAAGAGAAACAATGAAGTTGTTTCTTAAGGAATCTTAAGAAGAAACTTCCTCCCCCACTCCCTTCTTGAATTTAATCTTTTATATTCCCATTGGAAATAATTTCTAGTGTTCTTTCATCTACAAATAAGTGCTGGTGTTGTCTTTGTCTGCATGTATTATTTATCATTCAATTCATGGTGTGTCTCTGTCAATCAGCCTGTGGGTGTATGTGCCTGAATTTAAATGAGATCTTATCTGTATGGTCAAAGGAGTCCTTTAGGAAATCAACTCCCAGAAAGTGGTGGAGAGGGCAGTGACTTGGTCTTGAGCTGATGGAGGAGCTTTGGAGCAGCTGATCTGCAGGGAGGTATGTAGTCCCTCCCAGGTCTAAGATCACCAGGGAAGCAGATCTAGAAGCATTGAGGTCATTTCATGAGGATCTCATGCAGTTCTTCTGAAGCCTCAATTCAGCCCAATTAAGAGTTTCTAGATCTCACACTGGCAGTGATATAGAATCTCACAACTAGTGAGAATCCGTTTTCCTGCTTTATAATTTTCCTCTAAAGTGAAAAGGGCAAGAAAAACAAGATAAAGTGAAAATTCCGTCCTTCCTTCCTACTCTTAATTGGATATAGGTGTTCAGAATTTGTTGGTAGAATTTACAGGTGCAATTTGCACAAAAATAATGCTTCTGTGTATTATGTAGCCAGCTACTGAAAATAATAGTTCTTCCCACCAAAGCATTTCTAACCCATGGAAACAGGTAAACTCAGAAAAACAGGTAAACAGGTAAACAGAGAAACTGCAGGCAAACACCCTGGGGGAGCTTTTGCTGATTCCCTGGACCCTGAGTATGGTTTTGTCTATCCTGGCTGGGAAAGTTGGCTGCAGTAGCTAATGGCTCAGGCCTTCGGAGCTACAGGATAAATATGGAGCAGTCCAGATGTCGTCCTGAAAATCCCAGAGTGCATCTCTCAAGGGTACTCTGCTTTTGTGATGCATCTTTAAAGAGATTTTATTGAGACTAGATGCTTTTTAAAAGAATCATAAATTGGAACATTTTCTTTA
Source organism: Urocitellus parryii (assembly GCF_045843805.1). Lineage (NCBI taxonomy): Eukaryota > Metazoa > Chordata > Mammalia > Rodentia > Sciuridae > Urocitellus > Urocitellus parryii. Next base: position 50,563,175 of record NC_135538.1, on the reverse strand, counting down.
GAGTTATTGAAAAAAAAATTTTTAGGCAAATCTCCATAAGGTTTTCTCTTCCTGTCCTTTCCCACTTTCCTCCCCCAACATCAAATGATTGTGCATTGAACGTGAGGCACAGCAGCCATCAGACTGGAGAGACAAGATGCACACGTGGCAGTAGACGCTAAGGCAGCCCCATGCACACAGTGACTCACACCGGTCACTGTGGCCTAATAAACTTGAAGGCATGTCACACAACAATCACTCCTTTTGTGAATCTCATTGAAGAAAGCATTTCAACATCAAACAAGCTCTGAGAGCATTGTGCATTGTGCGGGTTATTGGGCATGCTGTCCCCATAAACTGCCAGCTCCTGGGCTGCATTTGAATTACGATTCTGGGAATATCACTCTGTTCCCTTCTCCTTTGGTTTCCTTTTTGTTCTCGTGAACCACCCCTCTTTCATTAGCGCCCCTCCCACCCCAGATATCTCTTAGTCTCTAACTTCATGGTGAATTTGTTCGTTCCTGATGGGGAACATCCTCCCTATAAGTCTCCCTTTCCAACATTACTCAGATGTGTACCTAAATGTGTGCATTTCAGAACCACTGGCTTCCAGCTGGGTGTGTGAAGTTTCTGTTCTGATGGAATCCTTCTCTGTGTACTTGGATTGCTTCTTACTTTTTTTTTTTTTTTTTCCTTTTAGGATCTTTTTGCTTCTCTCTGCTCCAAACAGCAACACAAATTTTCTTGCTGTAATAAAGGGTCTGCCTTGTTGTGCTTTCTAGAGCTCCTAACAAGTGTGGCTGAATTTGGCCGTTGTGGTGAAAAGTGCAGCCCCAGTGGCTGGGCTACTTGGGTTTGAGTTATAGCTCTGCCACTTACTTGCTGTGCTACCTTGGCAAAATCACTTAACATCTCTCTGTTTTCATTTGTTGATCTTTCAAATATGGACAATAGTACCTCTATCATGGGATGGCTGTGAAAACTAAATATATGTAAAACCCTTCGAGCAGTGCTTGGCATTGGGGGGATTGGATATAAGTGAAGCTATTAAAACCAGGAAGTGACAATACTGTAGCTAAAGTTTTTTGAGGGTTTACAAGGGCCAGATACTGTGCTGAGGGTTTCACCTGAGTTATTACAACTCATGTGCATAAAGCCCGATGGGATGGGTATTATTTTTACCTTGGTCTTACAGATATGGAAACTTGTTGCCCAAAGCCAACTAGTTAACTTGTAGCAGAAATAGTTATAAGTGGTATTAAAAAGTACATATACTTTACTTTTAAAAGCACATATAAGTTACTAGGCTGGGTAGCCCATGAGGAATTTTGGTGTGTGTGTGTGTGTGTGTGTGTGTGTGTGTGTGTGTGTGTGTGTTGGAAGGGATTTGGGAGAGGAAAACAAGCTTTTCAAAGAGTAATTTGGGTCTTATTAGTGCCTCATCTGGATCTGTAGTAACTCAGTCCTATTCAACAATTTTAGATCTATGAAGATAGACTTAAACTAGTAAGTTTATAAGTGATGCCCCATGAACTCTTGGTTAGCACATGCTTCTCTCTTAGGTTCTCATAGGATTACACAGAGGCTGGGAAAAGCTTGATCAAGCTGGATAAAGGGAGTGGTGTGACCGGTCCCTAAATGTGCTTCTCCTTCCTGAAAATACCAGTAATCTGTCCCAATAAATCAGTTTGGTCTTTGGTACCTGAGAGGGAGATAAATAAAAACAAAATGAGTCCAGGACACAAATTCTGATGAGAGCAAGAAGGGGCAGTGTTTTAGATTAGATATGAAGTGTCCTCCATAAGCTCCTGTGTTAATGCAGGAAGGTTCAGAGGTGAAATAATTGGATCGTGAGAGCTGAGACCTGATCGGCCCATCCTAGTCTGAATGGACTAATTGGGTGGTAATGGTAGGCAGGTGGGATGTGACTGGAGGAGGTGGGTTACTGGGGATGTAGCCCCTTCCCCTTTTTCTCTCTGATCCTGGCCATTGCTAATAGAACAGTACTCCTCTGTCGTGCCCATCTGCCATGATGTTCTGCCTCATCTTGGATCCTCAGCAATGGAGTGTGCCCACTGTAGATAGTAACTTTGGGACCATGATTCAAAATAAACTTTTCCTCCTCTAAGTTGTTCTTGTCTGGTATCTTGGGCACAGTGAAGAAAAGTTGACTTAACACAGGAGGAATAGATGAACCTCTAGGGGAGATCACTGGGCAAACAGATTTGCTTGAGGGTAGTGGGCATCTGAGGTTGCCTGGGAACTCTCAAATAAAATGTCCAAAAAAGAACTATTGGGACACTTCTCAGAAGAAGATATACGATCAATCAACAAATATATGAAAAAATGTTCTACATCTCTAGCAATTAGGGAAGTGCAAATTGAAACTATTCTAAGATTTCATCTCACTCCAGTCAGAATACAAACAATAAGTGTTGGTGAGGATGTGGGGAAAAGGCACACTCATACATTGCTGGTGGGGCTGAAAATTGGTGCAACCAATCTTGAAAGCAGTATGGAGATTCCTTGGAAAACTGGGAATGGAACCACCATTTCACCCAGCTATCCCACTCCCCAGTTTATACCCAAAGTACTTAAAAACAGCATGTCAGAAGGACACAGCCACATTGATGTTTATAGCAGCACAATTCACAATAGCTAAACTGTGGAACCAACCTAGATGCCTTCAGTAGATAAGTGGATAAAGAAAACATGGTGTATATACACAATGGGATGTTATTCAGCATTAAAAGAGAAAAAATTGTGGAATTTACGGATACATGGATAAAGTTGGAGAATATAATGCTAAGTGAAGTTAGCCAATTCCCCCAAAACAAATGCTGAATGTTTTTTTCTGATTTAAGGATGCTGATTCATAATGTGATGGGGGCGGGCATGGGAGGATTAGATGAATTCTAGATAGTGTAAAGGGGAGGGAGGAGTGGGGAGGGAATTTGGGGGTAGGAAAGATGGTAGAATGAGATGGACATCATTACATGTATACAAACACGAATGGTGTGACTCTACTTTGTGTACAATCAGAGATATGAAAAATTGGGCTCTATGCGTGTAATATGAATTGTAATGCATTCTGCTATCATATATAACAAATTAAAATAATTTTAAAAAAGGAACTGTTGAGGATAACTTTCATTTTACAATGTTGCCTAGATCTGCCTTGGGTAACCCATTAAGTTTCTGGAATCAACAACTATTGCCTATAAGGAAGTTCTAACTTTCTCTCTAAAGGTTCAATAATTGAGTCTGCTGAAATAAACAGACCATAGGAAGATTGAGTCAAAAAAGGGGCTGGGGATGTGGCTCAAGCAGTAGTGTGCTCGCCTGGCATGCGCATGGCGCTGGGTTCAATACTCAGCACCACATACAAATAAAGATGTTGTGTCTGCTGAAAACTAAAAAATAAACATTAAAAAATTCTCTCTCTTTCTCTCTCTCTCTCTTAAAAAAAAAAAAGAGTCAAGAAAGGCACACCGACATATTTTTACCTGTAGGGCATTGAAGGAAGGTGGAAACCCAGTAACCCAGTGACACCTAAGAGCTTATGTCCTCTCTTCCTAAGGGGAGAGAGGTGGTGGTGGAGGGTGCTGTGTAGATAACCTAGAGAGAGTAAAGGGTTTTGGGAAAAAAGAGATGGGCCAACAAAAGAATAGGAAATACCCTGTTAGGATATGGTGCCCGGTCTCTAGCCTCTTCTAGGTTCCACTCCTGCTGATCTTCCCTGATAGATGTGTTTTTGTGACAGTTGACTTCCTTCTGAAGAATCTGCCTTTAGTTGACAAGGGAAACTCAGGAAATGTTCCTCTGTGCCTGTGATGTTTCCCCAGTTCCTTCAGGTTGAGGTCACCAGTGCACCAATGTGGCATTATTCAGGATAGTTTCCTGGCCTCCTTTGGGTCCCCTGTGACAAATCTCAGTCTCACATGCACCATTTATTCTTTGGAGGTATTAAGTATTGGCATCGTGTTAAATTTCAACTTGCTAAAAATATTGTCACTATTAAAAAAAATAAGAAAATCCTTACTCAGCGTGATGAACTGAGGGGAAATTGTAGTTACCTTTTGTTTGTCTCCTTTCTTCAATATGTATATTCTAGCTGAGCTGATAACCAAATCCCAGCCTCCTTCCATGATTCCAGTGAACTTCTCTGCCCAGAAAGGACATGTTCATATTTCCAAGGTCTATTTTACACAAAGAGTAACCCATTACCCCACACCTGGTATGTCTTTTGGGATGCTTTCTGAACTCACAAATGGAGCACTTCATTGTCTTTCTCTAAATGAGAATTTTAAAGGACATCGACTATTGCCAAAGCATTTTCAGGTGCAGGGTGATGAAGCCAGCTGATTTCTGGATTCCTGACCTCCTTCCTGAGCCCTGGGTCTCTTTCTCTTCCAAGATGCAGGAACCTTGCCTGGATGGAAGTAGCTCTGGCTGCGGTGGCCTGCAATTCCCAGTGGCAGAAAGCTGTGTCACTTCCCCGAGTCTCATTTTCCCTGTCTGTAAAATGAGACTAATGAGAGTAACCACTTCAGGAGAACCTTGTGAGGATTAGACAACAATGTGCACAAAGCATCTGATGAAGTACGTGTCACAGAGTGAGTACTCAGTCAGCGACAGCCATAATGTCCCTCCAGCCATGTGTGAGGAGGGTCTTGTGTCCTTTGAAGTGTCACTATTATGAAAAGGTGAATATGCGACTGCAGCCTCTAGAAAAGCAGGGGAAAAATAAATCTTATGATTTTCTTTAACTCCTTGCAGGTTGCTGCTCATTCACGTGTGCCTATTTTCATTAAAGTAAGGCCTCACGCTTTCTCAAATCTGGGAATTAAAGTCAGAAACTGGAGTCATTGCCCCGAGTTAGACGAGGCATAAATAAACTTCTCTGAGAGTTGGAAACTTGCCTCGTTTGAGTTTAATTAGCTCTACAGCTAGAGAGTATGTGTATAAAAGTGTTCTGACTCCCACCCGTTAAGCACCCTGGTTATTTGAAGACCTTGTGGTGTGTGGAAAGGGACCTGGACAGCATGTTTGTAAGGATCAAGGCCTCCTGGTTTGTTTGGGGCTCGATGGAGGGTGTGGGCCATCCAAACACAGTGATTCAGGGTTTCACCTTCAGGGACAAACATATCTTTTATTGGGAGTTTTCAGAATGTAGTCACCCTTAGCCGCTGTCGGAAGGACTCACAAATACACTTTGTGCAGAACAGCCAACTAGGAAAAACCTTGGCCTTCATTTCTCGTTACTGGTTCCCAGCTGGACCAGTTCCAACGCTGTTCTGAAAGTGGGTGCAGGTCAAGGGATTCTTTTCAGGATTACTCTTTTGGGAAACAGCACCTTGAAAAGTGCTCAGTATTTGCTGCCTCCACTTCCTGTCTCTCATTCTCTCCTAAGAACTTCTGTGGTCAGACTTTTGCCCCATTTCTCAATTCAAAGAGCTCTGGCCAGGATCCACAGTGACCTCTGTGTTGCTAAACCAGGTGTTTTAAGATCTCATTCCACCTGACCCACCAGTAGCATTTGACAGAGTGGATCCTTTTACTGTTTTCAGGAACATTCTTTGCTTGGTTCCCCAAAGACTCCCAGCTTTCTTCCCACCTCTTCAGCTCCTTCTCGGTTTCTATTTTTCCTCTGCCTCTCTTGATATTGCAGACCTTTGAACGTGGGAAGACTGCAGGCCTAGTTTTGGAAAAAAAAGCCTTTGTGTTTCCTTCCTTCCTTCTTTTGTTTCTTTGATTTTCTTTTCTAAGCTGATTTATTGAGGTGTGATTGATATGCAAAAGACTATTGATATAACTTGTATGCAACTTGAGGTGTTTGGGGCTAAGTGTATACCTTTGAAACCATCAGATCAACACCTTTATCCATGTCCTCAATTATCCTCTAAGAATTCCTCTACACCCTCTTTGTTGGTGTTGCTATTGTTTTCCTTCTATGGTAAGAACACTGCTCAAATCTACCTCATTAGCAAAACCTGAGGTGCATGATACAACGTTGCTAGTTATAGACTCTGTTAGACAGCTCTGCAGATCTTATTTTGCATGTCTGAAACTTTGTATTCTTTGACTACTACCTCATTTTCCCCTCTCTCTCTCTGGCCACCACTCTTCTACTCTTCTGTGTGTTTGACTATTTTATATTCCACAGATAATAAGACCAAGCAGTATTTATATTTTTGTGTCTAATTTGTTTTCCTTAGCCTAATGTCTTCCAGCTCCATCTACGCTGTCACAAATGGCAGGAGTTCCTTCTTCTTTAAGGCTGAATAATATTCCATTGTAATAAATTATATTTCTTAATCTGTTTATATGTTGATGGGCATTCTCAAAGGACAAAATTGCAATGATTTGGTTTAAGATCTTAATTGGCTTCAGTTTTGATTCTTCTAGATTCAGGCAACACTACCTTCCATAAAATAGAACAAACACTCTGATGGGCTGAGCAGAACAGATTGCTTTTATAGATGGAGAAGGGTTGAAGAGAACAGAAATAATAAGCAAATTGGTCATTTCAAAGTTGCTTTCCTTGTAAGGTAGAAACAGGGAGACAGAATATGAAATAATATATTTAACATCAGGTTATTTAGGTTATCTTTTTTGTACAGGGATTAAGGGAGAGAGAACTTCATTACTGTGCCAATTGAAACTGAACTGTGTGGGAAATTCAGCTGTTGTCTCTCTAGCCCTAATTTGTTGGAAGGTCAGATAAACAGCTTGGTGATGTGGAACTTTAGTGCAAGTGACTCCGTTTTGTTTTTAGTCTGGTCTTTGGGTTTTTTTTAAAAAGCTTAGGCTCCAACAATGGCCTCCTGTAACTTTTATTTAACCACATTTAGGTTGTTTCCTTCCCTTGGTTATTGGAATAATGTGGCAATGAACACAGGCATGCAGATATCTCTTCAAGATTTAATTCCTTTGGATATATATCTGTAAGTGGCATTGCTGGATCAGATGGTAATTCTATTTCTAGTTTTTTGAGGTGCCTCCATATTGAATATCTTCTTTTTCGGTATCATTTCCTGAGTGTTCCAGTCTTAGGACATGCATACCACCCATGTACAGATAGTGAGTGAATTTAGATATCTTGCATGTACCTCTTTCCTGAAAGCCAGACTCATATGGGAATGGCTTAGGCAACATTTCTGCTTGGATATCTGTAGTAGACCAAGGAACAGCACTCGAAAAATATCCATGTCTTAATTCCTCCAACCTATGTATATAAGTTATCTTAAATGGCAAAAACTTTGCCAATGTGATTACAGTAAGGATCTAAGTGGCCAAAAATGCAATCCCATGTATCCTTACAAGAGGGTAGTCCAGGCAGATGGCATACAGAAGAGATGGTAGGGTGAGTGTGATGGCAGAGATTCATGTGATGTAGCCACAAGCCAAGGAACTTTCTGGCTACTAGGAGAAGCTGGAATAAGGAAGGAATGGATTCTCCCCTAAGTCTCCCAGAGGGAGCACAGCCCAGCCAACACTTTGGTTTCAGCCCAGGGAAACTGACTTTGGATATGTGGCCTCTAGAATTATGAAAGGATAAGTTTTTGTTATTCTAAGACATCAGGTTTCTGGTAATTTGTTATAGCAGTCATAGAGAATGAACACAATATCTAACAGGCATCTCACACAGTACTCATCTACAATGGAGTTCCCTGAAGATCTGCTTTTATAGTCTTCTCTTTCTCAGGAAAGTAAAAATTCTACTCTTTCTGTGGCTTGAACCCAAACCATAGAAGCATCCATGACTCTCTGCCTTTCCTACTTCACAGCCTACTTAGTGAATCCTGCTTGCTTTACTTTCAATAATTAAACTGTGGAACCAACCCAGATGCTCCTCAGTAGATGAATGGATAGGGAAACTTTGGTATATATACACAATGGAATATTACTCAGCATTAGAAGAGAATAAAATCATGACATTTGCAGGTAAACGGATGAAGTTGGAGAATATAATGCTAAGTGAAGCAAGCCAATCCCAAAAAACCAAAGGCTGAATGTTTTCTTTGATATGAGGATGGTGACTCATAATAGCAATGGGTGGGGGGAGCATGAGAGGAATGGAGGAACTTTAGGTAGAGCAAAGGGGAGGGAGTGGGAGGGAGGGGTAAGGGGGGTAGGAAAGATAGTGGAATGAGATGGACATCATTACCCTAAGTACATGATGTGAAAATCACAAGGTGTGAAAATACTTTGTGTACAATCAGTGACTTGAAAACTTGTACTCTATATGTGCAATATGCAATGAATTGCATTCTGCCATCATGTATAACAAATTAGAATAAATAAATAATTTTTAAAGAAGAAAAAGAAAAAAAATACATGCAAATTATCACCATTACGACTACCATCCAGGCTAAACCACAGTCACCTCTTGTTTAAATTATTGCAACAGCCTCCTCACTCATCTTTATATACCCTTTTGCCTCTAATAAAGAGACCAGAGCAGCCAAGATCTGTCCTGTGGTTTCCCATCACCCTCAAGGCAAAGCTGAAGTTTTTGTTATGACTCTAAGTCCCTCTATGACTTGGTCTCTGTTGCCTCCCTCACTTCATCTTCATCTCCAACACCTACCCTTTCTCATTCCACTCCAGACACACTGTCTGCTTCCTGTTCTTTGAATACTCTAAGCCCCAGGATCTTTGCACTTGATACTTCCTCTGCCTCAAATACTCTTCCCTCAGATATCTGATGGCTCACTCCCTCACCTTTTCCAGCTCTTCTGAAATGTCACTTTCTCTGTGAAGTCTCCTTGGTCCCCTTTATCTCAAGATGCACCTCCTGTCCATCCTCCCAGCCCATCCATCTCCCAGCTTTGGTTTTCTTTTTGGCATTTATAACTAACTAATACACTATAGATCTTGCTTATAATTTTTTGTTATCTTTCTCACTTTGAATTCTGTGAAGACCTGAACTTTCAGTAGTTTTACCTATTGCCATGTGTCCCCAGTACCTAAGACAGTAGGTAGCACGTAGCAGGTGCTTAAAAATACTTGGGCCAGAAACATAGAGCTATTCATATTTTTTTTTCTCAAAAAATCCTGTGCAACTCACATGCCTTAAGTTTATGTTAAAGTTAATTAAAAAGAGCCTAGAAAGGACTATATCAGTTAAGCAGAGGATCCTTTGCTTAAAATTAAAAAAAAAAGACAAGAATTATTTAATTTTCTTTGGCTTTGGCCACTCCCTAAAGAGTTGTTTTGATCTTTCATTTATATGTCTTTCATTTCTCTCAAATTCTTCTGCTCTTTCAAATTTCCTGGTAGTAGTACAAATATTAATTAGTCAATTTAAATTTCAGGAAAAATAAAAATGCTCAGGAGAAATTGATGAAAATGTAGGATCATTTTACTGTTAAAATTTCAGTATTAGGAAATAATACAATAATATAAAACATTTTCCCCTGTGGGTAACCCCTGGCCATGGGAGATCCTTAGTTTTACTGAATGCCTGAAGGAGTTGCTCTTAAATTAAGCATAAAGGTAATGGCAACACCATTACTCTCTCGCTGACTTCTGGAGTCCCACATGCTGCACTGAAGCTGTTACAAAATGCTCCAACACAACAACAATTTGTAAATGAGGACTCATTGAGGACTACATGCAAATTACCAGCATTATGACTACCATCCTGGCTAAACCACAGTCACAGTAGATGGCATCTACTCCAGACACCAGTGCAGGGAACAGGAAAGAATTTTGACCATTCTGACATTCCTTGGGTCTTCTGTGCTGGGCCATTCTAAGCAATAATCTCACCTTCATAATAACTCTCTGAAGGAGGGATGCTTACTAACCTTGTTTAAAACCAATAAAACTGAGGCACAAATAGATTGATTTGCCAAAAGTCATTCCATTCCTTCTGCTAGTGCTGCCTTAACAAAGTACCACAAATCAGGTGACTTAAATGACATCAATTCTTGTCTCATGGTTCTAAGACCAGAAGTCTAAAATCAAGGTGTTGGCAGAGCCACATTCCCTCTGAAGCTTCTAGGGGAAGATGCATTCCAGGTCTCTCTCCTAGCTTCTGGTAGTTTCTAGGGTTGGGCCAGCATAATTCCATTCTTCACAGGGATTCGCTTTTGTGCCTATCTTTGGGTCCAAATTTACCCTTTTCAGAAGGACACCAATTGTGTTGGATTAGGGACCCACCCTACCATAGCATGATCTCTTAGTAATGACATCTGCAATGGTTGTATTTACAAATAAGGTCATATTCTGAGGTGTTGGGGTTAGAACTTAAATGCATGAAATGTAGATGGACATAATTCCACCCATAACAGAGTAAATGGCAGACCCAGGACTTGAACCTACCTCTTCCCCTGTTGATACCTCATCTTGCTAAGTCCTGAGCATGGACAAGTACAGAAAAAATGAAGGTAGTGAAGGGCAGAGTCAGCTATGGTAGCTGTAGGTATCACCATTATGTGGTGCTTGGAGTTTATTTCCTTTTTCTGCTTTCATGAACAAGAAATACTATGGAACAATAGAACGGTGCGGCGGCAGATGTTTCTGTTCTTTATAATGAATTTCACATGCTGTTCAATTGTATTTCTGACAGTTTTGATGGTTTTCCTCTGGGAATTTAGGATTTATATTGGGACATTATGGAGTAAAGGATGGCGATGGGTGGGCACGACTCCCCCATCCTAATCTGACCAGAAAGCTAATGACTTATTTTTGCATTCATTAATCAGTAAATAATAATCAAGCCCTTCTGCTCTACCTAGGGGTGTGCTGGGCTTAGAAGTAACCAGTGACTGTGTTAGACATAAGACTGGACTTGTCAAAGCTCACAATTTCGTAGCATTGGGAGAATATGATAGACGCATACCTGAAGGGGGAAGCAGGTCCCAAAGGCCCAAGGTTAAAATACCACCCAAGGAAGGTGGTGGCCATGAACCACCTTTTATTTTGATAACCACCAGTTACAACTCATAAAGAGTCCTGAGTATAATTTCATATGTTAAAAGAGACAGTACTGTGGATACATGGGTACAGTGGGTAGGCTGCTTTCCAGGGCCCCCTTCTGTTGTGGTTTTCTACAGATGCTTCTCAGCTCTCCACCCTCATGACCTTCGTGCTGATTGGTGTCAAAGGTGAAGCTAGGAAACAGGCCACTGGACAGTTCCCAGTCTTCATGGGGAACACGATGTATACTGAATGAAACAGCAATGTGTTTCTCCTCAAGGCAGGACCCACCTCTACACCAGTCTCCAACTATCAAAAATGGCTTTTTCTGACATACTCCTCCCTTCCGTCATTTCACTAAAGACACAGAGGGCGTGAAGTACTTGGGGTGCAGAGAACACACCCAGGGCAGCACTCATTTGTGAGAAAAGTTGGTCCCCAAATAAAAGAACAAGCAACGGCCTCTCAGCCTGAAGAGAAAGGGAGCCATGCCTGCACCAGGCCTGGAGGGAAACCCCCACACCTCGCAACTCACACCCGTTGGTCCCCGACTGCCTTTCACTGGTGCCCCAATGACAAGGAGTGGCATTGTCTCTTGGAACTCAACAGATACCATCTCAAGTTGTGTGTTTAGAGATTCCTGTGTGAGGTGTATGGTAACGTGCCTCTAGATCTCCTTCCAGAGAGAAGGTTCAGTCTTCTTCCCGTGAATACTTAATTTAAGAATCCTCCCAGGTGTCACTTTAGATGGTTGTCTGGGTGGAGATGACCCTACCTAGTAATTCATATCCTTCAATGGCCAGAGTAAGAAATGCACAGTCCTTCCAGAACGCAGCTTAAACAAGTTTATTGCATTCTGAGTCTGTAACAGACTACAAAGCAAGCACGAAGTGGGTCATTAATTTCTTTACTCTCTTCATAGCACCAAGCACCTTGTCTTGTACATGGTAGGCATTAAATAAATATAAATTGAATTGAATTGCATGTTCTAATAAGGTAAATTGCATGCTCTAACAAGGTCAATAGACCCTGCATATTTGGGTGGGGATTTTCAGACACCCTGTTCTATCTTGCTCTATAGGGCTACCAAGATCTATGAATTTCGACTGTCTAACCACATCCTGTTGTGCACAGGTTCTTGCAGCCAAGTGCTTGCAAAAGCAGTCGACTCTACTGAAGTCTGAGATGATAAAAGATTACCCATGATAATGTTCTATAATTGCATCCTGAGTAGGAGGCCTATTGTTGCTATTGTTTGGAAATCAGGTAAGAGCTGAGATTGTCCTTTCAGAATGTAGAGGAAGGCAGATTCCACAAGTGGCATTCATTTAAAAAGTCTCAGGTTTCGATTGGTCTCTCATCTTGAGAGGCAAGATATTTGATATACAGAGAAACTATCCCCAGTAACAGGACATAGTTGCAGTTTAAGATTTAGTCTTTGTGAAAAGGTTAGAGGACTGCGACCCTTCTGGAGGGAGCTTTAAGCATCAGGTGTCTGGGACGCGAATTCTTAGGTAGAGGGTGATTCTGCCCTCCCTGGAGAACCTGGTTTTCATTTGCTTTGGCTTGCTCTTCCCTCTTCATCCTCAGTCTGTCCACTATTTCACCCCACTTTGAGAACACACTTTACAAAAGCATGGGCTTGTGAGGCCAATGGCTTCTGGGATACCTCCCTAGGTCCTAAAGTCAATGCAACTTGAATGACAGGCTTCAGATTTGACATCAACGAGTATCTCTAAAGTCTTCACTGGTAACTCCTTCCTTTATATTGGCTGAATAAAATGCAAAATCAATGATACACAGAATGCAAAATTAACTGAAGCACAGAATCCAGAGGAACGGCTGGTTTATGTCAGGGTTAAATGATGGTACAGTCAAATGGCACCAAGAAATCACAGCAGCATAGGACTCTCCTGAAGGGTCTCACCTCTTCCCGCCAGACCCACTGAATCCCATGCAGTAGGAAGCGGAAGGACTGTGCAAGAAGCACTTTGCTCTTCTCAACTGCTCTGAGCTTGAGAGCAGTTCAGATAAATTTAATGGGAGACAAATTTAAGAGATGATTCAGAGAGGCAGGAGGAGTAATAGGAGAGAAATATAAGATGCCAGACTCCCACCGTGCTAGCCAGGAAGTTTTCTGAAGGGGTTTCCTTGCTGAAGACTGTGGTTGCTGACATCTTCCATGGGCAGCACATTCTTCACCTGGAGGACTGTTTAATTTTCAGAAGCCAGCGAATTTACTTTCACTATACAGATGTACTACACATCCTACGTCTTTGATACCATCGAGATAAACAAGACACACTAGAAAACATTTTAGGGTTAGGAAGTCACGAAGAATCATAATATTTAAGCCTCAGCAAGGATTTTCCTTGATAGAAGAGGCCTTAGCAGGGATGACGCAGCAGGCTCATAGGCAGACCTGCTCCCTAAATCTCCACGTCCTCCATGGCTGCTTTCCCTGGGAACATTCTCAGGCAGGAGGAGAGTGTGACTGGAACAGAGGCTCTTTCTCTCCCACTCATCATCTCCCTGTGACTCCAGCAATTAGAATGGTGGACCTCTTATGTCCCAAGGCTCTGGTCTCTTCTACTTCTCCTCCCATGATTCCAAGTGATTTAGTGAGTCCAAAGTTCACTGTCTTAGAGAAAATGTTAGACCTCTTTCTGTCCATCATCTCAGAATGGTCCTACAAACATGAGGATATCATAATGGTGTTTTGACATTCTTTGACCCAGTGATTGATCTAAGACTGTCCTGGGTCTGGGACAATATGCTCATTTTAAGTCACTTATGCATGCATGCATTCAACAAATAGTTTTTGGGTATCTTTGTGCTGTGAGGCTTTGATTAAAGCCTTCTGAACTAATCTCCTTTCTCCTCAGGTATTTTTTGTGATATGGCCCCACCCTACCTGTTTAATAGAACTTCCCACTAAGACACAACTTGCTATCAGCGGATATCACACAGGGTAAATGTAGTGCGTTCCTCTCCACCAGCACACACTGTTCACTGTCAGCCCACCCTCCTATCTGTATTGTCACTGTTCCTTCTCATCACACCACTCCTCACCATGGTGTGCAAACAGCAGATCTCCAACAAATCTTTGGCTCATTGATGGATCTGTGAAGCCACCATCTTTGAGCACCCAGCAGATCTTCAATAAGGAATATTTTGAGCAGCAGAAAAGGGACATTTTGAGAAACAGAGGAATCTAGGACAGTTTCTGCTTTGAAATTGGGACTGAAGCTAATTCAAAAAGCTGCCAGAAATCTGGAACCATTTCGCAGGCTGGAAGTTGTTAATGAAAGCTTTAAGAAGCAAGTTTCTTTTTCTTGAGGCCAGTGCGTTGCATCCTGGAAACTGTCCGTGGATCTTAAGTCTCTGCCATCTGCACTCTGTGGCCTCTCGTTTTAACCTCATCCATCCTTTCTTTTGGCCTGTCTTTTTCCCCAGACAGAAATAAACCTCATTAGTCTCTTATGGGTCTTCCTAGTCCCAGCGTCTTTAATCTTCTCCTTTCTTCTGGTTCCTGGAATTCATTATTATCCTCTTTCTCTCTTTCCAAGAGATGGCCTGAAACCTCACCAACATCAAAATGATCTTCCTCCAAAGAATTTAAGTGACTTTCTGCATGCAGTGCTGGCCTGGGCAAATACTAGGTAGCTCATAGAGCAAGCTCCATGCTCTTGAGTGTGCTGTCCTTCTGTAAACACATGGATGGGACATTCAGGATTTGGGTCGATTAATAAACACTTCTTTTTTTCCCATTATTTTTCTTTTGTATTTTCTAATTTCTTTTATCTGTAAAATAGGAATAAGGTAACCTGCTTCACAGAGTTTAGAGTCTAAACAAGATGATTTACCCAAAAGCACTTTGACAACTATAAAATCCCATGTACATACTCTTGGCATTCTTTTTGTCACCTGGCATAATGCCTGGAATGTCGGGTGCTTGGTGATTTCTTTTTGTTTGTTGGAAGAATGAATAAATGAAATGTAAAAAAAAAAAAAAAAACCACAAAACAAAACATAGAGTCTGTACTCTGCCTAGAATCAGTTTGGAAAGAAACTCTGCACACTCGGGAAATGGCCTGAGAACAGGATATCATAAAACCTGACTTATCAAGATGCCCTTTTTGGGTAATAGCAATTATGTGAAATATAGTTGAAGAGCACTGGCCCCAGAGCAACCAGAAAAAAATGTCCCTAAACACAGGCACCAAAGTGCATGCCATTTATTCATTAAGAATTCATTAATGGAATCTAAGAATTTTATTCATTCCTTTAACAAACATGCTTCTCTAGGCTTCCAGCCTCATAACAACATTTTGGAGCAAAATGGAAGGTGAAAACATCTTGTGAAAAGCATCTGACCAAGAGCCCTGCAATATAGCCTGGGGTACATAGTGACCTTAATTGTATGGTAAAAGAATGTACTCATAAAACACCAGAAAAAATCCATCTGTATGTGCAAGGAGCATGCCCTTTTCCCGTGGATTTTCCCTGCTTAAAGGAACTGTAAGGCCTTCAATTGTTTCCTTGCCTGCCACCACCAATGAGTGTGTGAGTGATAGAATATTCATGAGTAATACAATGTCCAAAACACTTTTCCTTTGGGAAAAAAAAAAATATATATATATATATATACTGGGGTAAAAGTTGAAGTTTTTTTATCACCACTTGTGATTAAGTAATATCTAAAGTTGACTTAGTAACTTCTGAAATCATTTATATTAACTAATACATTTTAGAAATGTTGCAAACAAGTTGGAAAACTTAAAATGGTAATGCCAGGGGTCAGAAAAATGCAGGTGGCATGTAGCATGAGTATCAGCAGATGGGAAAAGGTGCTGCCAATGTTCAAGGCATGTTTTGGGGGATCAAGCTGGGTGCCCCCTCCAGAGGATAGGGTTTGAGCAGTAACAACAGTTGTGGTAGCTGGTGTCTTCCTCTGTGCTCTCTATTGGCAGGCTAAATCCCCACAACCACCCTATCAGGCAGTCTTATGATTATCATTATCCTTTCACAGAGTAGGAAGCTGAGACACAGAGAGGCTAAGGAACTGGCCCAAGATCACACAGAGAGTGGAGGTGAATCTATGCTACTATCATTATGTTAATTGCTTCCCCAGGGTTTAAAAGGCAAGAGTAAAATGTATTGGTAAGGAGAGGAACTAGAGGAGTGCCTTTCATGGGAATGATGAAGGAAAAGGAATTATTAGAATAGTACCTTAGAACATTGTGAGATCAGAGAAAAGTTCTATTTAGTTATTTTGTTAATGAAAATACTGTGAAAAAAAATGTGGTGTAGTCTGAATGACTTTTTGAAGAGACCAACATTCAGAAGCAGGGGTGACTATGTTATTATGATTTCATAAAACTCTTGTTTCAGAGGTGTGTGTGATGTATGTATTTGTATTGGATACGTAATATTTTTCTTCCAGAGAGTCCCTCTCATGAGAGTTTGAAGCCTTTGCCCTCTAGTTTGATGTTCCACCAGAACAAAGTTGCCTGGAGTGGCCACCTATTAGGGGTCAGATTTGCATCTCACTGGTGCACCATCTCCATTGGCTCCACTGAGATCCTCTGGCCTAATAGTTCCATTCATGTTGGCTGCTTATATTTCCAAAAGGAGGGACCAAATCTGGAAGCCTCCAGGTGTGGGTATATTCACAAAGGCCTTCATACCCGATGCTGTGCAAACGTGCACGAGACCACCCATAATAATGATCAAACACTGACGGAGGGCCTTCGGCGTTAAGGACTTGAGACCTGGCATTTTTGGTTTAACAAATATGTGTCTGATATAAGTTTTTTTTAAATGTCAGAAAGAAAAATTTGTTTTGAAAGGAGAGAAAGAAAACAAAGTCCTTCTGTAAATCTGCGGCTTGACAAGATTCAGTTTGAGGGTTGGCTTTGACTCTGTTTTCATTTCCAGTGGGTATGCTTTGAGTTGGCACACAAAGTCAATGTGTGAATGGCGTGGGAGTTGAGAAAGTTGCATTGCTATTTCTCTTTTTTAAATTAACAGTGGAATCCTTATGAGAGCAGTGTAGGCCCTGGAATGCACCACACACAGTTCTCTAACTGCATAATTAAGGAGTTCTCCATAATAAAATAGTCCTCATTCTTGCCCAAATTGGTGCCCCTCCTAACCTCCTCTGAGAGGCAGCTGACTGATAGTTGCTTTGCTGGCTTCCCTAGCTCTCCCACCTCCTATAATTTTGCACTTTAAGCCCTGGCCTTCCGGCTTCTCCGGTCAGTTTAGAGTGTGTCTACCTGCTCTGAAGTCCCTATTACCTTTAGCTCCCTGGCTTTCCTGAATCCACCATGAAGAGCTCACTGATCTGCAGCATGTGCATGCATACTTCCTGGTGAGGTCAGTCCCTACTCAGTCCCTAGTCCCATGTGCAAGCAGACCTTCTACACCCAGGGATCCTTCCTCGAGCAGCATCAGACTAAGAATGCAAACTCCATGACTCCAGCCAGCCCAGGTCTACTGAATCCGAATCTGATTTTTCTTTTCTGATACTAGGAATGGAACCCAGGGCCTCACCCATGCTAGGAAGTACTCTACCATTGAACTACATCCCCAACCCCAGAACCTGAATTTTAAGAAGCACCTCCAGGTAATTCCCATGCACACTGAAGTCTGAGAAGCACCAGGGTTCAGCTTGCAAGCAGTTCAGAAGGCAGCTTGGATTTCTCTATAATAGTACTAACCAACTAGTCACCCATCTAATCAAAGCCTACATTCCTATAGAATATCTACTATATACAGAGCAGATAGAACATCAACTATGTAGAAATCAAAGTACTAAAAAGGTGTCAACATCGGGGTTCCAAAGTGGAAACTTCTCTCATTGTGGTCATAGTAATTAACCCAGGAAGGTAGTAACATGGGGTGGTGAGGAGCCTCTGACAGTTCTCAGTGCAGAGGCTGCAAAGCACTTTAGGCTCCTGCAATGTCTTGTGTTTCTATATTACCCAATGGTCAGTGCTGACAGTAGAGAAAAAAAAAAATCTGAGTTTGTTTTTTGACAAAAAGCCAGTGTTGGGGCAAGTGAGTGGGCATGGAACTCAGCACTGTGTCTCTCGGCTTTTGCACTGGTGACCTAAAACCTCTCCAAGAAATATATCAACTAGCCAGGTGCAGCGGCACATGCCTGTAATCCCAGTAGCTTGGGAGGCTGAGGCAGGAGAATCCTGAGTTCAAAATCAGACTCAGCAAGTGAGGCACTAAGCAACTTAGTGAGACCCTGTCTCTAAATAAAATACAAAATAGGGCTGGGGATGTGGCTCAGTGGTCAAGTGCCCCTGAATTCAATCCCCAGTACAAAAAAAAAAATCAACTAGAAGTTTATAGTTATAAAACTATATGAAATCATTTCTCTGGGAGACAGCAATTACCTATTTGACGTGTTCCTCTCAGGTTCTTTTTGACTCTTCATTTTCTCTCCCATCACTCAGCACACCTCCAACTTTTTAAAAATTCTAATTTGTTGTATATGGTAGCAGAATGCATTACAATTCATATTACACATATTGAGCACAAGTTTTCATATCTCTGGTTAAATATAAAGTATATTCACACCATTCATATCTTCATACATGTATTTAGGGCAATGATGTCCATCTCATTCCACCATCTTTTTTACCCCCATGCCTTCCCCTCCCACCCTTCTGTCCTATCTAGAGTTCATCTATTCCTCCCATGCTCCCTCTCCCTACCCCACTATGAATCAGCCTCCTTATATCAGAGAAAACATTCAGCATTTGGCTTTTTTGGGATTGGCTAACTTCATTTAGCATTATATTCTCCAACTCCATCCATTTACTTGCAAATGCCATGATTTTATTCTCTTTTATTGCTAAGTAATATTCCATTGTGTATATATGCCACATTTTCTCTATCCATTCATCTACTGAGGGGCATCTAGGTTGGTTCCACAGTTTAGCTATTATATGAATTGTGCTGCTATAAACATTGATGTGGCTGTGTCCCTGTAGTATGCTGTTTTTAAGTCCTTTGGATATTAGAACAATACAAAGAAGATTACCATGGCCTCAGCCAATGATGTTCATTTTTTTTTTAAGAAATGCTTTTCCATTCCCTTCTTTTTCTTTCTTTTCTGTACCAAGCTATATCGTATCTGTTGAGAGCCACAGCCAAAGGGGCCCCAGAAAACTTCCAGCTGCCAGCAAACTCCCAGCTGCCGGCTGATGATTGGCTCACAGTGGCCCCAGCAACATCTAGCTGATTGGCTCCTCTGTGGTGATGTTCATTGGGCTGTTTCCCTGCCCTTCAGACTGCCAGCTGATGATTGGCTCACAGCGGCCCCAGCAACATCTAGCTGATTGGCTCCTCTGCGGTCATGTTCATTGGGCTGTTTCCCTGCCCTTCAGACTACGGAACTGCTCATTGGGGGACTTCTTTGGCTCCGCCCACGCGACCTAGCCAATCGGCCTCAAGAGCAGGAGGATTGTGGGAGGTGGTGGTTGGTGTGTGGGAGAGGCTTCTGGAAGCCAGTGGTGGCAGTTGGGCTCTGAGGGTTTTTCCTGAGGAGCTGTTTTGTTTGGCGTTTGTAGTTTTAAAAATAAAGTTTGTTTCTTTTGACAAGTGGCTCCTGAATTGTGCCCAGTCAGACTGATAACGCCAAGGTCGCGGGTTCGTTCCCCGTACGGGCCACCAAATGCCGCAGTCTGACTGGGCACAATTCAGGAGCCACTTGTCAAAAGAAACAAACTTTATTTTTAAAACTACAAACGCCAAACAAAACAGCTCCTCAGGAAAAACCCTCAGAGCCCAACTGCCACCACTGGCTTCCAGAAGCCTCTCCCACACACCAACCACCACCTCCCACAATCCTCCTGCTCTTGAGGCCGATTGGCTAGGTCGCGTGGGCGGAGCCAAAGAAGTCCCCCAATGAGCAGTTCCGTAGTCTGAAGGGCAGGGAAACAGCCCAATGAACATGACCGCAGAGGAGCCAATCAGCTAGATGTTGCTGGGGCCGCTGTGAGCCAATCATCAGCTGGCAGTCTGAAGGGCAGGGAAACAGCCCAATGAACATCACCACAGAGGAGCCAATCAGCTAGATGTTGCTGGGGCCACTGTGAGCCAATCATCAGCCGGCAGCTGGGAGTTTGCTGGCAGCTGGAAGTTTTCTGGGGCCCCTTTGGCTGTGGCTCTCAACATCATCTGATAATAAAAGTTAGATGACCTTCTTGTTTCCAAAATATTTCCCCAAATATATCTTTAAAATTTTTTTTAGCTGCACAGTTTTCCAAGATGATATTTATACAGCTACTTCTCTGCTCCATAACCACAGTGACTTACCATCTAAAGCTCGCTCCTTAGTCTTCAAAGCTTCAGGGACCCAGCTTCCTGTCAAATGAACAAACTTGCCATTTATAGCCAAAATATTAGTCAATATTTCTTTCCCAATATTGGTCAAGAGAAAGTAACTTTTTATATTATTCTTTGTAAAGTTTGGTGCCTTTGGTAAGGAGCATCTATATTAGGGCATTTCTCAACTATTTGGAAAAACAATAACAAAAATCCACTGCTTGGGGAAGGCAGACTGTAATCATTGCTAATTTGGAATGCTTACTGAGGTTACCTGTTAGATTGAAAAAAAAAAAAAGTAGGTAAAGGAATTTAACACGGCTTAGCAATTACTTCAGGGGATACAACCTCACTTCTTCTTCTTCTTCTTCTTCTTTTTTTTTTTTTAAAGATCAGTAGAAAAATACACTAAGGAGTTACTTTGTAGAGATCGTGAGAATGAAAACACAAGAAAGTGAAAACACAACTGAGCTAAGGGGATGGAACTGACAAAACTGAAGCTCAGCTCAAACAGCTTCACACAGGGAGTGAAGCAGTGCCCATAATGTGAAGATGATGCACTCTGTCACACTGTGGTGGATGACTCAAAGTATGGCTGTAAGTGCTCATGGTGATACATAGGGAGAAAAGCAGTATTGGTATGTTCCATGAGATGGGACCGCAAACAGGCACATGCATTAGATGCAGAGATGTGTTCCTCAGGTGCCCTGAAGGAAGGACTTGCTCCCCAGATTTTGGTGCCTTGGGGGCTTCCTCAGCTGCAGAGAGCTCCCCAGCTCATATCTGGTGACCCATTGTGATGTAGGTAGAGAGGCCTGATTGTGCCGGTTTCACCGAGGATGACTCTGGTGGGCTATGTTCACTCCAGAGCTCCCTGTAGGGTCAGTGACATCTTTGTTAGGACTGTATCACAGTTTAATTTCTTCCCCTGCTCAATCCGGCTTCCTTCTCTGCTTTCATAGGTGCGGATGTCTAGTTAACATTTTGTCCCCACAAAGTCCGACTCAGCGTCTGCTCTGGGAGAACTCACCCTGTAACCTCATGGTTTCTAGTGAGTGGATACCTCAAGAAGGCGTGTTGATGAGTTCATCTACATCCTTACAGGGTTATGCATCTAGCTGAATATTAACCTTTTCTTGAAAGATATTTCACTGGGAAAATTGGGTATCACCTTACAAGCAAAGTCATTTTTAATCGGCATGCAATCAGCTTTCCTGTTACTATTGTACTCAGGCCTGGACCACTCAGCATCCCTCCCACTTTTGGCCCCTCCCCCTCTAGCTAGTTCCTGCTCTTGGGTTCTGGCTCACATAGTCCCCTTCACAGTAAATGCCCTTTCATCTGCTCACTTGTATATCTAGATCCTTCTCATTCTTCAGGGTCTGGCTTATATAGCCCTCCCTTTTGTTAAATTATTTTATTCTAACAGTATGCCTCAGTTAAGCCCAGCTATTCTCTAATTGTCTTATATAAATCAATGCTATATTCATATCTCCCAGTCTTAATGAAAGACTTGATGAGCATAAGATAGTGAGTGACCTGTAAAACACAAGTCAGTTGAGTCAAATACATACTTGATAACAATATTGAAAATATTAGGAAACGTCCAGAAAAGTTTAAAGAGAGAAGACAGCCAATACCAGTGACTCATGGTGAAGGTTGCTTTAGGGGAGCCCGTCTCAACCCTGGCTGCACATTGGAATCATCTGGGGAGCTTACAACACACTGACGCCTGGGTCTCACCCTGGAGACGCTGATGTCATTGGTCTGGGGTGGGGCCCAGGCACTGGGGCATTTAAAATTCCCCATGTGATTCTAATTGTAGCCAAAGCTGGAATCCCTGCTTTAGAGGAATAGGGATGCTGGTGTTTGAAAGTTTTTTTTTCTTTTCTTCTATAGTCTGGGCTTCCTTTATTGGATGTGTCTGCCAGACCAGAAATGGCTCTGGGAATTCTCAACTGCAGTTATGTAAATGATGGGGTCACTCTGTGCTGTTCGCCTTGGAGCCCGAGCCTCTCACTCCAGGTAGGGTTGGAGGACCACCAGCATTGAAACTCAGAGCAGAGTATAAATGTGGAAAGCCAGGCTCCATCCAGCTCCTAATCATGGCGCTCAGGCGTGGGGTGGAAGCATCACAGCGTGAGAAACACTGAGCCGGATTATAGAGTAGTTTATCTTGGTTCACAGTTCCAGAGGTTTTAGTTCACGGTCAGCCAGCCCTTGCTTTGGGCCCAGGAGGAGGCAGAACATCATGGCAAATGGGGTGGTAGAGGGAAGCCGCTCAGAACATGGAGGCCAGGAAGCAGAGCTAGGGGACAGGACACAGGGAAGATGAAGCCCTCCAAGGTACTCCCTCAGTGACCCACCTCCTCCAACCATGCCCCACCTGCCCCTCAGTTACCAACCAGTCCATTCAAAGTTGGATGAACTAAATAGATTGTGGTGCTCATGATTCAATAATTTTACCTCCAACTATCCCTGTAACACAGGCCTTTGGGAGGAATACCTCATATTTAAGTCATAACACCTGGATTAAGGCTTAAATTGGGATCCTCAGTTGGTGGAGATCTGTCAATCTCTGCCCACCCTGATGCAATAAGAAGCAGAAAAAAAAAAAACACCAAGCAAACAGAAGTGTAATTTTATTTATGTAGATGACAAATGGTGTCAGAAATGGTTCTTTTCCTTTTTGTTTTGGACTAAATAAAGAATGAATGAAATCAGAAATGGAGGCCCTGAGGGATTAGGCTAATGACCCACATGCCTATGAGGCTGGGACAGGTGAGTTTGCCCTTCCAGATGTTCCTGAGTGCTAAGCTGGATGAGGGGAGAGAGGGGAGCTACACCAAACTGCCGACACCAGCAGTGACCTTCTAGTTGTGATGGACCACGTTGCTCCACCCCTGAACAGGCTGGCAACCTGCCCCATCAAGGGACAGTTTATAGCTGAAGTCTGTCTCCTGCTGGGTTGGCTTGGCAGAAAGATTTAATTGTAAGCTGTCCTCACTTTGAAAAGTCAACAGACCAAAGAGCCTCATATTTTTGTGATGAGTAGATGTTCTGGGTCACCAGCCCTGTTCTTTCCTTCTCCCTTCCTAAGCTCACATAGGGGCTGTCATTTCAGAGTGAACACGCATCTCCTGGGTCCCCACAAGTGGTGGACTCCTCACTCTATTCTGGTGTAGTGCTGACGCATTAACTCACTAATTAGCTCCTTAATTCATTTGTTCAACAGATAATTTTATTAGCTACTGTTTTCTGGGAACAGTACTTGCTCTTGTCTACCTAAAACAGAGTACAACACATAGTACATGTTAATTAAAAGAAGAAACTCTATTACCTCATCAAAAGAGAAGTCTAATTTATTAACCTCAATAAGATCCTTATTAGCAATGTTCTGGCTAGGGCATTTTAAAAAGAAGATAAAAATTTGATTTGTCTATAAATCCAATCATTCTGAAGACAACTTATTTTTCTCTCTACAGAAGGTGATGTCAGCCTGAATCTAATACTGGTAGCTTTGGAAGAGATGTGTCATAGTCCTTCTGACTCTTTCCATCACAGCTTATGCCATGGTGTGATAACCAGGCTGAATGTGACCAACTAGCAGTCCCAGCACATTAGAACTGTGTACGAATTAACATAAATATGTCTACCTGGGGCACTGGAGTTGATGATACAGCAAGAGCCTAAGGAACAAAATCGTGTGTGTGTGTGTGTGTGTGTGTGTGTGTGTGTGTATTACTTAAAGGGGTGATCTTTTTTTTTATTAGCTACTCATGATATTACAATGATCTTGGCAATTCATACATTTGAATCATTGGGGTATAATTTCTCATTTTTCTAATTGTACAGATTGCAGAATCATACTGGTAAGCAAGGATCTTGGTTACTAACCAAAGGCTCATTTCTGACTAGCTTATGCCAAAAATGGAATGTATTGGCAACATATTGGATTGCTCATGGAATTGATAGGAAATTTGCAGAAAAAAATATAAAAAATGGGAAACCAGGAAAGGCAGGGCAGGGGAGCCAGTGAGGATCACATGACAGACGAGTAATCAAATCAGCAGATTGCTATGAGTACTGCCTGCTAAGGCTGATTCTTGTCAGCAGCATCACCATCATGACCACTAGTCACATCGGTGTCCAAAGTACCAATTAGGAGCGTTCAGCTGGCCCAGCCCAGATCATGTATCCACACTGCAGTTTCCAAGAGATGAAGAAAAGTATAATTTGGCAACTTCCATCTCTCATATTAGGAAGTGGGTCCCTGCTTCTCACCAAGATGCATTTTCTTGGTGGTTTATTCCCCAACAAGAGGGCAGGGGTGCTGGGCAGCCCAACACATGGCTACAGACAGACATGACCTGCAAGGGATTATCTGTAGTGATAATATGGATAAGGCATGCTGATCTGTACTCTGCCATTCTGTGCCCCTTCACTATGATAAGAGCCTGTGGAATGTTAGGTACTCTTGCAGTTTACCTGTCATTCTGTATAGGAAGAAGTTAGACTTCCAAACAAAATGGTGTACAAGTTTGAACTCTGTTGCTGTTACCAGAAATACAATATGAATTACCATAAACTAAAATATATATATATTAAGACTATGGCGATTTGTCAATATCACCTCAACAATCTGGGGGA
Organism: Urocitellus parryii; assembly: GCF_045843805.1. Classification (NCBI taxonomy): domain Eukaryota; kingdom Metazoa; phylum Chordata; class Mammalia; order Rodentia; family Sciuridae; genus Urocitellus; species Urocitellus parryii. The sequence goes on along the minus strand of NC_135538.1, from coordinate 50,538,269 downwards.
AAAATATGAGGGAGGAGTGTTTCATGGAATCCAATGGAATCTAGGCTTAGGCCTTAAGAAATATACAAATCCAGAAACTTGAATGCTGTCATGACTCTGCCTGTTATATTGTCATAATTCTTAATATTTGCGAAGTACTTATTATGTCTTAGGAATTCTGCTTTTTTTTTTTTTTTTTTTTTTTTTTTTTTTTTTTTTTTTGCTTGGGCCCATTGCTTGCTTGCTTGCTTTGGTAGCAACTCTGCAATTTGAACTAAAAATCATTCCATTCTACAGATGAAGATTCCTTGAGTAATTAAGGAATATTGTCAAATGCCACCCAGCTAGGAAGCAAGAGAACAGGTGTGAACTCAGAGCCTGCCCCAGTGACTCTCACCAGATCATGTTCTTGCCTTGGTGCATACCATTTTCCTCTCCCTCTGTTCCACAGACCATAAATTTCATATACGCCATCCATCAGCTCAAGGAGAGATCACTCTTTTCTGTATGCAAGGTCTAGTCTCTCCCAGAAAGGACTGTGGTTGGCCTCTTGGGTTTGGTGCCAGGGGATCATGCACATTGGCTATGTTATACCAAGCGGATGAGGCGGATGAGAGCAGGAGATTCAGAAGTAGGGCAACCATTTTCATGTAGTGAGGGTTGCTGGGCAGCCAGACAACTGTTAACAACAAATTTCAGCATTTCCTCCCGCAGGACTTTTCCTTTCCCCTTTACTTTCCAACAATTAAGAAATAAATTTAATTTTCTAAGGTAGTGACTAACTCGTTCCATGTGTCTGGGAGCATTCATTTCTCTGCTGTCTTTAATAGAACTTTCTTCTTTCACTATCATTAAAAATTTTGAATCCAGTTTTATGCTGTGCTTTTTTTGTTTTTTGGTACTCTGCTTTGGATTATTTATGTAAGTAAGTGAAGAATAAATCATAAATAGAAAAGAAAGAAGACTACAGTTTGCTATTCAACTTGGTAGCCACTAGCCATAAAAAAAAAACTATTTAAATTCAATTAATTAAAATTAGAAATTCAGTTCCTCAGTCACACCAGCCATGGTTTAGTCCTCAATAGCACAATATAGTTCTATACCATAGAATATCCCCTTACTGCAGAATGTTTAACTGGACAGTGCTGTGGCAGGGAGTTCAAATGGTGGCCTGAACTGTCTCTGAAATAATGAGCTCTCCAATGGCACTAGCATGACGACCTAGAAAGACCTTCTTGCTCCCAGGGGCTATGGATCCCAGCTTTCTTTCTCACCACGGTTTCCTCTGATGACTTCCTGACCGGCTCCCATATTTGTTTTTTTCAAAACCAATATTTACCTCGCACACTTGAGTTTTCTCTTTGCTAGTATACAAAAGGCATACAAGTGTAATAGAAATTTCTCAGACTGGGGAGGGAACATTTATTATTGATGCTGAAAATTTCATGCACTTGCTTAATTATAGGTAGGACTGAAGGAATGTGTGGACTGGAAATGCCGATTTTAACCAAATGAAAAGGTTAGATGTAGAAATGCTTCAAGATACCCCAGAATTCTCATAGTCTCCATGGTGGGGAAATTTCTCTCTTTTTCTTATAACTGTCCAAGAAAGACAGAATATTCTTGAATATTCGCTGCTGTGAATCTTTAACATTACTTTGTCCTTATCAGAACAGAACTTATTCCAATACAGTGCCAAGCCGAAAGTCAGTTTCTGCAACCCCTTGTCTGTTGGGGAAGTGTGTATGTGGGGGGTCATGATCCTGCTTGAAAGGTTTACAGCTGTTACTATTTACAATGAATTCTATCCTGTAGTGGGAGGGAAAGTGTCATGTTTTGGAGCAGCTAAGTGGCGAGGGAGAGAACCCTTGATGACTTGTCAGAGGTCTTGTGAGAGTGGGAGTTTCTCACTTCTCCTTGGTAGTGTGCTAGAGAGGTGGCACCACATCCCCAAAGGTGATCCTAGATTGCACCCTAGATGCAGGAAGTTCCAGCACACCAATGATTCTCATGCCCCAAGACTAGTTACCAAAGCAACAGTGTTTTTAGGCCTAAAGGTGACTAGAGGGCCTGGGACAATGTGGTCTCTGGGCTGCAGAACCTGGAACTCTGACCCAACCCAGGAAATGGAGGAGGTACCCAATAATGATGATGATTCAACTGCTTACCAGTTCAATGGATGGGGTACTTGGGGTCACATGTAACTTGATTTAAATGATTCTAAAAATATACATTTCCTGTGTATCTGAACTTAAGAACTAGAATTCTTGGTTGCTGTAGATGGATATACTAATATCAACACAAAACCTGAGGGGCAGGTAAGGGTCATGACTGTGCAACTGGTGCGGGACACAGATGGCATTCTGGCAGCAGCGGCCCAGGACTGAAGAGTTGTCTTCCACACGCTACAATTTTGACACTGGGCTTATTTTGGGGAGTCTTTTGTGGAGAAGTCTCATCAATTGACAGTTCCATCAGGTGCAAGAGTTAGCTCAGTTTTGTTCTGACAATCCTTTAGTTAGGAGAGCATTTGATGTAGCAATTGGTTCAATTACATATGAATTTGGCAAAATGGTAGATTTTTTTATTGGTCTTAAAAAAAAAACCACACGATGATTTCTTTGCTGAAATCAAGCAGATGCTTCCTGTGACCTGCATGCAAGTGATTGGAGGGATTGACTAACTCTCCCTTTCCTTTGTGAAACATACACTCTAACTGATGCCCAAAGCTCTTTGAGAGCTTGGAGATGGTAGGACAGGAGGCTGATCTTTAGCATGCTTGCAGTGTGTGGTTTGCTCCTTTTCTGACTGCTAATCCTATCTGACATCATTTCAATAATTACACAATTAAAACCAGTAATGTACAAAGACACAAAGAAAGGACATGTTTCATGCGAAAATAAGCATAATGCTTTGAAAAGACTCAATGAAGAAAAGTCGCTTTTAAAGTGCTGTTAAATTATATTTTAGTGGTTACAGAACATAATCTCTGGGATTCTTGAGTCAAGATCCTTTGCACTGTTTTTACATGCTCATTTCACTAAGGAAACCCAAATGAGACAACAGTGGTGCAGTATGTATGCGGTTTACAAAGAAAGGGAACAATACAGCACTCTAATTAGTAAATTATAATCAAGAAAAGGCATTGACCAAATAAAAGGACTGCTGAATAAATATACATTTTACATCCCTGTTGCAATAAAATGTTTTTGTACATTTTTATTGTTTGTAAGATTCTTCGTTTGAATGACTGGATGCGTGCCCTCTACTGGTCAGAAGAGAGAGGTGCCACGGCGGGGATCACGTAGAAGCCCCACCCACACTTTAGTTGCAGAGGCTTTTTTTTTTTTTTCTTCCTTCCAGTTGGAGTCTGCAGATTTCCAGTGACCGTGTTGGCTGAATACAGAGTGTGGTCAAATCAACAGAATGAAGCGATCTTATGTCTAAAGCATTTTCATCTATTTACAATAAGAATGCTTTGTGATTTAGGGCAACTTAAATCTAAGAGGTGAGCAACAGTCCCCTGCCCGTTTTATTTCCTTTTAGTTACTCTAGTGATATACAACAATAGATGTTAATTTTAAAGACAACGCCTTTCAAAGGGGGACAGCTGCTGTTTGGTACCGCTATTCAGAATGGCCACGTGAAATCAGACCTCTGCCTGTGGGAAGGTCTGATCGTCCAATGAATCAAAACACTCGCGTGCAGCAGAGAAAGCTCTTCCCCACCCTCCCGGATACTTTTTTGCAAAGGAGGAAGAGCATCCTGCAGGGATGATCCGAGACTGCGGGAGACCTGGCGAGATGGCGGCGGGCTCCTCCCACCTCTGCGGCAGCGTCACAATCAATAATGCAGAGCTCTGCGGCAGAGCGGGTACTTCCTTTCTTCACCAGGCCACAGTGCTCGGAGGCTGGAACATTGACCCACCGCGCCATCTAGCGTCCACCAGGCTTCAATACAGGTTGGACCTGGAAAGTCAGGGACCGGTCCTGGAGAGATTGTAAATGCAGTGACCTGTAGCTTTCAATAGGAGATCTCATTTAAAATGACAAAGGAAAAAATAAATGGAATTTTTACTTATTTGCCTGTCCGATTAATAATTTTGAAGCTAGAAGCTCCGAGTGCCAATCATGTGCAGTAAATAGATTCATCAAGCTCTGTGTGTCACTCACATTGTGGCTATGAAAAATCTATGTCTACTTCACATGATCTAGTCTAATAGGAAAAAAAAAATCTATATAAGCAGTTACATTTGAATTTCGAGTTAATAATTTTTTTTAGTCTAAGTGTTCTCCACATATACTGAAATATTTAACTGGATATCCTAGAATGGTTACCATTTTTATTAGCTAATTCTGGCAATCTTCCATATAAACAGATGATTGCAGTACGGGCTTTGCAAGGGCGGGTGGCAGTGCGCGAATTGCTTGGACTTTGTTCTGGTGCTGGTTAGGAAGACTCCTCTGGAGATTAGTCACCTATATGAAAGCTCATCAGATAGTGGGCGGGGTTCTTCTGTGGCATAAGCAAAGGCAAGAGGCTGGGGGCTCACAGGATAGCTGTTCTGTGCTGCTGGAGCACACCAGGGGGAGAGGGAGGGTGAAGGCAAGGTTGCTATGTCATGGAACTGTGCTTCTACTGTGCTTCCCACAAGCTGGATTTTATCCTCGTATGCAAAGGGGACTGAACAAAAGGCTTTCCATAGGAGAGTGACACGACCCAATTTGTGTTTTAGAAAGACAAATTGGATAGCAGTGTGGAGGAGAGATGAGAGAAATTAGGAAACATGGAGGCAGAGAGCTAGAGAAGATTGTGGGATGTCAGTGATCTCCTAAAAGAGGCAGTTTGGATGTGAACTGGGGTCCACTGAGTGTAAGTCCAGCATACCTGTCACTGCCAAGGGACCTCCTCATCTAATTGGGTTATGATTCACATGTGCACCCGTTTTTAAAATCAGAAATGGCACACCACACTCTGCATGCTTTTTTCCTTCCCTGAAACATTAGCTCCACCCACATTTAGAAATACTGAAAATACTTTGTCCTCCTTTTCTCTCCCTTTCTGCTTTTCATGTGGCTGTCCTCAGTGCCTGCATCTAATTAACTCAGCCCGCTTTCCCACTCAGAGCTCCTTCTGCAAACCAGACTGACAGGCCAAGTGACAAGGTGAATTATATCGTTCTTTGGTATTTGGCCTTGTTTTCCTTGGGCCACAGTCTGACTTTTTTGTGCCCGTGGAATGAGGGCACCTGCTTATTTTCAAGAGACTCGTATCCAAGGCCCACCCAGATGGCAGAGCATTTTGTGATTGTCAGGGGCTGCTCGTTCTTGGACTTGGTTCACTAAAAGCTGGACAGAAGGCCAAGCAGACCTTGATAACTCTTCCATCCTCACTCCATGGTGGGGGGCATTGGCAGCACCTTAGAGAATGCACAGGTGTTGGTTAATAAGCTTTGTATACAGGTTAGTGAAGGAAGAAAAGAGAACAAACCTACTGTTTCATGCATGCATTACTGGAATCATTTTGGGATGTTGAGAATAAAGTAAAAAAGGGGGGGGGGCAGATTCATTTAACAGAAGGACATATGGTAAAAAGGTGAGAAATACAGTAATTAGTAATAGCAAATGGACACAAAAGGTTGCAGTATATAATGCATATAAAATTATAGACATGCTTAGCTTTGGTTCTTATAATGTGGTTTTAAAAAGAGTCATTTAAAGCACCTGTTTCTATTGAGCACCTACCACGTGAATTTTCTTCATCGCTCCTGGGGCTGCGGTAGCAACCTGGCTGGAAGAGGGGCTGGATAATTAGAGATCTAGTTGCAGGCAGTGCCAGAAGTGAACAGAGAGCCAAGAGGAGTGGTGCAGGTGCTCCAGCATTGGTTTTGGTCCTGAGGCTTGTCGATTATCAGGTGACAGCATACACTCAAAGAGAATGATGATCTTGTGAGTCATATGGTATTCCTAGCACACATAAATGTGACTGCACAAGTTCATTTTCTTTAATTCAAATGGAACCTGGCTCTGAACACTCCTCCTCCTCCCATCTGGAGATGGATTGATTCTAATGAAACCTTAGTGAGCTCTTTCTCATCCTTAATACCATACACCACCACCTCCAGTGGAGGTTAAACAACAATCCAGGAGGCCTGGGAGGTGCCTCACAAGAGGCCAGGCCTCTCATCTTCAGATTCTGAGTTTTCTGCCAATACTCATATTGTCCACATCTACAGAGACACTTAAGGTTGTGCGTCCTCACAAATTTCCCTGGGAGCTTAGCTGAAGAACAGTTCTGGTGAATACAGGTATGGGGTGTGGGCTGGAGGCATCATGGAGTATCAAGTCCCTCTGGGCTCTGACCACCTTCCTGGGTTGCATCAAAGGGACCTAAGTACCCCGTCCTCACCCAGCCCATGGGCTTCTCTCCCTGCATCACCTTTTCTCTCCCTGCATCACCTCTTCAGTGAGTTCAAAACAGGACAAAGCATTCTAGTAGCTTCTACTTTCTGCTTGGAGGATGGAGTGACAAGAAAGAGAAAGGACCCACTACCTGAAATCCAAGAATGGACCAGTGGGGAGGAAAAATACTGAGGACTCAATGCAAATTAATATCTTTTTTTGTAGTTGTAGATGGACAGAATGTTTTTATTTTATTTGTTTATTTTTATGTGGTGCTGAGGATTGAACCCAGTGCCTCACGCATGCTGGGTAAGCGCTCTGCCACTGAGCTACAGCCCAGCCCTGCAAATTAATATCTTAATAAATGATCCTGCTACAGATCTTATTAATTTATGGGCCCTGCAGAGAGGCAGCAGAGCACTGTGGGGATGGAATGCTTGGAATCTTGACTCTGCCCTGTCGTGACACAGGAATAAACCAACCCGTCAGGGTCACTCCAGGAGAACTGGGCTGGCACAAAATAATGACACATAGAGAAATACCTTTTTCTTTGGGTTCAGTGACCACTCCTCAGCCGAAGCTCCCACAAGGGGGTCAAGGCAGGCAAGAAAGAGAAGGAGCATGTCTCAAACCCAGGTTTTAGTAATGGGGTAAGCAAATCCACGAACATTCTATCCAAAAAAGGGCAAAGGGTAGGGTCACAACAAACAAGTGGATGTAATTCAATCCCAATGGGTGACACCTACTCCTAATTGCATTGCAGTGGGTGCAATACCAGTTCAGTACCTCTTTAATCAGAACTTAAAGTGTATACTATAGCTCCTGTCCAGAGCGGCTCTCAACACTGCCCCTCACTGTCCATACCACCCTGCCCCAGCTTCCTCATAAGTAAAACAATGATGATAATGATAGTCCCTATCCTGTTCTGTTACTGTGAGGTTCAAGTGATAATCCACAGCACTGAATAATAGTATCAAGACAGGGGGGTGATTTATTAGATGTCAGTTGTAATTGAATTTCTGCTTTCTCTGATGCCCACATCAACCCTCCTTCCTTTCAAAATGTCACTAAGCCAACAATAGCTCTCTCTAATGATACCTCCCTGTCCACAACCAACAAGATAGAAAGAGAAGGAAAGAGGGAATGAGGAAGGGAAGACTCATCCTGCATGAACCTTGCTGAGCTAGAGTGTGGTTCTCACCTTTACCTGCCTAAATGGCTGCTCTGGGTGGAAGAGAAGATGTTCTATCGAGGATGATGTTGCCCACTTGTCTGTCATTCCTCATACCTCTTTGGTTTCTCTATTATTAGACTTTGTTCAATTTTTAATGATGGATATTTTGTGTGTTTGTTTATTCAATGTCTCCTCTCCCAGCAGATTATATAGCTCTAGAGGGCAGGGATTAAGTGTGTTTTATTGACCAAGTACAATGATTTGGCTTTAACTTTTTAATCTATTAAATGAGGATGGTAATACCACTTTTGTCTACTTCACTGAGCTGTGAAATTAAAAAAGATAATACATGGGAAATGTCCTTGTAAATCATAAAATGTGATGCAAATATTAGTTATGCTTCGTGCCATGTCTGTTTGAATGTACATCACTTGCTGAATACTTGGTATTCATGTACATACTTGGTGAGCTCCAGACACATGAGCATTTTGTTAGATGCGCTAATAGAGGAGAGTGCTTAGAAAAGGATGCATGTCTTGACAGACTTTATTGTGTGACATCACAGATGGCACCGGGACCTCTAGAAATAACCATATTCACTTAGTTCACTCATAGGTTTGAAGTTTTTAAACAGAAGCACCCAGGGAGTAACCCAGAGCAGACAGATTCCACATACTGGGGGAATTTTCACAAGTCAGTTCTCAAGCACGATGTTCCTGTTCTACCAGGAGGCAAGGGTGATCAATATGACACCTTCCACTGCTTCCATAGTAGTGGGGTTGCAGAGGGAGGCCAGACTGTTCCAGAAAGTGACTTATGCCATCAGCATTCACAGACACAAATGGGAGAAGGATGAATCTCCTTAAATCCAAATATCACATGGATATTTGCAGCAACGTTTTGAACAGGGAGAGTTGGAGCCGGAGGAATGTGGTCGATGAACTGCTATGGTTTGGATAAGAGTCTCCTCAAATCAAAAGGCTTGGTCTGAAACCTGTGGTGCTATTGGAACCTTTGTGTGGTGGAGCCTTTTGGAAGGAAATTAGGTCACAGGGGGCATGCACTTGAAGGGCATATGGGGACTCCAATACCTCCCTCTTTGCTCTCTGGCTGCCATGAGGTGAGCAGCTTCCTTAACTATTGACTCTCATCGTGGTGTGCTGCCTCACTGCAGGCCCAGAACAACATGACCCACCAACTATGGACTGAAGCCTCTGAAATTGTGATCCAAAATAAATCTTTCTTCTTTCTACGTCTGTTTATCTCAGGCATTTGTTACAGTTATGGGAAGCTGACTAACACAGGAATGTACTAGATGTGGAATGTGACTTACCCAGCCTTTGACACATAAACCAGGAAATAAGAAATCATCTATTCTGATGGCCCATGTGGGTCATGAATCACTGAGGTTGGGAACCCAAGGACCAAATGGTGATAAAACAGGAGGATAAAGAAAGAAGATCAGATTGAACCAAAACCAGACACATGTTTCTTCATAAAGCCATTCTTGGGTTTTGTCCTCTCTCTTAGGGAACAGGATAAGTGTTAGTATTGCACTGTGTTGCACTGGATATTCCTTATTGTCCTATGTGCATACAATTATGGTTTAACGAACTATAGTTTGCATGTTTTATGATGTCTCTGGTTCTCCAAGGACCCCAGGTTCCCTGTGGTAGTAGGAGAAACCAGTTTTTCCCAGACTCTCAGCTCAGGCCTGAGTGAGGCCTTACTTGCTGGGTCTTTATATAGCTGTGATTCTGAGTTCACAGACATCAACAATAATCCAGGATAAATACGGTAACAGGACAAAGTAGGACAGGAAATGGTCTAGTAGGAAAAGAAATAGGCCCCAGGAATGCACAGGAAAGTGGATTTCACATTGGACCCACAGAAAGTCAGCTCCATTGCAGACGTGTGATCTGCAGAGACCAGGGCTGAGAAATTGGGATGAGCAAAAGTCACACATGACCACATTGGAGGGGATGGGATGGTGGCTATACATGTCAGAGGGGTGAGAAGGAGAAAGGAGAAAAACTTGTAGTAAGTTTTTAAAACAAAACTTTAATCCAAATGACTGTTACTAGCACAAATGTTTGATCATAGGCCTGGAAAGATTGGAGTTAGCTTTACTTTTATTTGCCATGGAATTGTGGCCACAGAAAGTAGCTTTTCTCAGGCTGGGTTTTTCCTTTCCAATCATGGTCCACCTGGTGTGAGGAATGTGTTGTAATGGAGAGTATGTGGGAACATCCGAGAGTCAACAGCTGGCCAATCAGAAATGGCCTTTTGGAAATTGGTTGTTGATGGGAAGTGAGAAACCCATCAACAGGACCAGGCTGTGATGAGGCAAGAAGGGGAGAGACTAGGCTAGCCCTCTGCTTGAGGGCAAAGGAGGAAGGAAAGCAGCCCAGAGAGGAGCTGGAGCCGGGGAATCACAGAGGAAGGCAGAGGGCCAGCAATGGAAAGTAATGCCTCCATTTTGCCCAAGGGCAGACTCTGATCTCAGGAAAAGGGAGCACATTTACTTAAAGAAAAGCCATCGCTGGATCTGCCCTTGAATCCCTGGAGGAAAGCCCTGGTCCTCTCCTGACACACTTCATCCTCGCTGTGAAGGTATTTCTGGAAGAGTCACATGAAAGTAAGCAGGGTACTGAAAGGAGAGCCAGTGTGGAAGCCAGTGCCCGGAGGTGGAGGCGGCTCCTTCGGAGAAGACAGGGAAGCTTTGTGTGTCCCCAGCATGAGGAGCCCCCACTCTCCCATCTCTCAGGCCAGCCTCATCCCAGCGACATGCAGGGGCTCCTCTGTTCCACTCTTCTCTTCACCGGGCTGGCACAGGTAAGTCCTTCCTCTTTCCCTTCCAGAGACTCTAGCCATTTCGAGTTCTTCAGGCTAAAAATAAAAAAGGAAGAAGATGGGGGAAAATTACTAGTGGGAAAATAGGGAGCCATTTTTCTCTCCAAGTAAAGTTCCGTTGGAGTGCATTAGCTTCATGAGAGAAATGTGAAACTCCTCTCCCTTTCAGGTGAAGGCACTGAAGTCTACTTTCACTATGTTTAAACAGCCCTCCACTTTATATATCTTATCCAAGTTGAACATGCACTGTGACCCTGGGACAACGGCAGAGCTGGCGGCCGCAGTGGAGTAACACTGCCAGGCTGGGGCTCCACTTTCCAGGGTTGTTTGCAAAAAAATGTGCAAAGAGCCCCTGGAAAATGGATTTTGGCAACGACTTTTTTTTTTCAATGAAGCCAGTCCTTGTTGGAAAGGAGTACTTTGGAACAAACATGTACATTTTTAAAATATTCTATTACTTTGTCTTTTCTCAATCCATGTGTTTCTCACGTTTGTGTGTGTGAAAGAGAATCGGCCCATGGAGACTTGGAAATATTTCAAGCAACAGACCCAAGGGAAGTTTAATATGAGCAATTCGTTGTCTTAGTATTTTGTTTTAATGAGAAGATTAAAACAAGGTGACTTATTTATTGATTCATTTACATGGTTGAGGTTGTTGGCACAGGAGACAGAGCTTTTAAAATCTTCTGGTGATTTAGAAAACATGGAAATGTCTGAGTTAATAGCCAATTTGAGCAGTGGGCAGTAGATATATGTTGGAAAGCAAGTTGTTATATTTAGTATTGAGGGATTTAAGACTTCAAAAATATCATGATGATAATGTCAGTGGCCTGGGTCTTGTTCATTGTCCCCTAGGGGAACACTTCCCCAGTGGGGGTGGGACACAGATGTCCCTCTCCTATTCCACTTTCTGGACTGAGCTGCTACATGTTCCTAAATAGCAAGTATTCCAATATGGAGAGATGAGTACAGGATACAAAATTTAAAAAACACAGAAATGTGTTATGCTCAGGGTAGTAAGAAAGTATTATTTTGTGCTTCACTTCTTTGCTGTTGTGAATTTTTAAAGAGTCAGATAGTATACTTACCATTTATTGAACATCAGCTGTGTGCCAAGCACCGTGCTAGGCACTTTACCCATCCTAATCTGCAAAGCAACCTTACCAGGTGCATATTATCAATGCCATTTCACAGAAGAGGATTGAGGCTAGAAGAGCAAATGATAGGAAGTCTTCTAAGATCACTGCTTGGCTAAAGCTCAGATCTGTTTTTGAAGCACAACCTTCCTCTTGCATTATCCTAATGACTTGTTGTCTTCAGATTTTGTTTTTGAAAGCAATCAAAAAGTGTCTGAAAAAAAAATAAAATTATATTCACTCACATATTTGCTTTCCCTGTCCTTTTCATTTCTTTGATTTCTTCTTGTCTTCCTTCATTTCTTTCCTTCCTCCCTTTCTGTCTCTGTGTCTCTGTACTGGGTATTGAACCAGGAACATTATACCTCTGAACTATGTAAAAAACTATAATTATTAAAAATATGTAATACTATTATTAAAATATATATGCATATAAACTACAAATAAAATTATTATTTATTTTTAGACAGGGTCTCCCTAAGTTACCCAGGCTGGCCTCCAACTTGCCATTTTTCTATCTCAGTTTCCTTAGTAGCTGGGATTATAGGCCTGAGCCACCATGTATTTCTGAAGTTACTATCTATGATAATTTTCTTAATATTTCTTCCTTAAATTTTTTTTTTTAGTTGTAGATGGACACAATACATTTATTTATTTTTATGGGGTGCTGAGGATCAAACCCAGAGCCATACATCTGAGGCAAGAGCTCTGCCACTGAGCCACAATCCCAGCCCTTAATATTTCCTATGAGGCAGGTCTCTTAGAAACTTCTCTCAGTGTTTGTTTATCTGGAAATGTCCTTTAATTTTCCTTCATTTTTGAAAGATAGTTTCACTGGATGTGGAATTCTAGAGTGCTGGGTTGTTTTTTTCTTTTAGGATTGTTTCTGCTGGGCATTTTCTTCTCTACTCTTTCCTTCTTTTGATGAGAATTAGACCTTATTGTTATTCTCCTGCCTGTAATACTTCACTCTTTTCAGGCTACTATCACAATTTTCTTTTTATTCTTGGATTTCAACAGTGTTACCTCCTGACTCAGAGATGATCTAGAAGTGCTTCAAGACTGGAAAAATATATAGGCGTTCTCAGATGGGCAGTTTGGGGAGTAGGTATTTTATTAGGGAGCTACAAGAAGAAAAGCAGAGAGGAGAAACCTGACATGGGTAGTTTAGCAAACAGAAAGGCATAGAAGGCAAGTGTGTTGAGAGGTAGGCACGGGCCAGACCAGACAGCTCCATGCTCAGAAGTTTGGACTGCACATTGTAGACAGTAGGAAACCACCAAGGGGATTTAAAGAGAGGAGTAATACAACCAGATATGTTCTTAAGAGAGATCCTTCCAGCAGCTATGTAAGAAATACACTTGAGAAGTTATTTTGGAGGGAGGAAGACTGAATAGGAACAGCATAGTAGTGCATAGTTGTTGAGATCCACAGCCGAAGGGGCCCCAGCAAACTTCCAGCTGCCAGCTGATGATTGGCTCACAGCGGCCCCAGCAAACTTCTAGCTGCCAACTGATTGGCTCCTCTGCGGTGATGCTCATTGGGCTGTTTCCCCGCCCTTTCAGACCACAGAGCTGCTCATTGGGGGGCTCTTTTTTGGCTCTGCCCACAAGACCCAGCCAATCAGCCTCAAGAGCAGGAGGAGTGGGGGAGATTTAGAGGCTTGTGGGAAGCCGGTGGGGCAGTTGGGTTCTGAGGGTTTTCCTGAAGAGCTGTGTGGTGCGGGTTTGTAGTTCTAAAAATAAAGTTCGTTTCCTTTGACAAGTGGCTCTTGAATTGTGCCCAGCCAGACTGTGGCACATAGTAACAATGAATTGGGAGAGAAAATAAGCAGGATGAGCCACTGAATGGCTGTAGGAGGTGCAGGAGAAGAAGATGACCTGAATGACTCCTATTTTCTATCTCCAAACTTGGGAGACGTCTGGGGTGAAAGGTGATGAGTTTTGGATCTGAGTTTTTCCTTAGAATATTTAGCTGGAGCTGTTTAGTAGGCAGTCAGCTATGTGGGTCTAGATCTCTATGGAGAAGTCTAGGCTGGAAATTTAGTTTTGAGGTTATATAGGAAGGAGGCTAAAAGCAAGAGGGTGATGAGATTGCCCAGAGACTGTAGAGAACAGTAGTATACTAAGGTCATGAAACATGAACAAGCCTATTGAAATCAAACTTGGACTAAGAGGATCCTGCCCAGGAGAGTGAGAAATTATAACAAGAGATAGTGGAGGACTGGGAGGGCCAGGGGAAATGAAAGCCAAAGGAGAGGAGAGGGATAAGAAGGAAATGTCAAAACTTTATAGAGGGTGGGGGCAGAAAGAGGAGACTCCGAACATAAGGCCACCAACCTAGCATCTGAATCAATAGTGACTATGGCTGAATCTGTGCAAAATTGAGAAGTAGAAAAAAAAAAAGATTTTAGGTTGCAAATATTTTAGGATTAGGATTCTAGTTTCCATTGTTTCTACTCCCTTCTTTAATTTTGGGTTCTTTATTTAAAGAACCCAAGGATCAAGAAGAAGGATCAACAAAGAAGAATCAAGGATCCCTTGATCCTTCTCCAGAAGCCCAGCATTGTCCCAGCTTCCTCATCAAAATCTGTTCTCGGGCTGTGGCTGTAGCACAGTGGTAGAACATTTGCCTAGCATGTGTGAGGCACTGGACTCGATCCTTAGCACCACATAAAAATAAATTTAAAAAAATCTATTCTCACATTGTGTGTTCAACTTTTGAAGGTTGGCTGAAGTGTTAATCTTCCTGGGGTACACTTGCTTTACTAGTGATGCAAAAGAAAAGCTGAGGGTTTAATGGTGGAGTTACACACTTGCCGCAGGCTGGCTGGCTGGGCAAAATAACTGGGGGGTGACGAGCAACTTGTGTACATTGATACAGCAGGAGTGGGAGCCGTTTATTGTAGGACAGGAGGGGTATATATACATTACACACAGCGTATCTTAATTAACATAAACTAAATACAGCAGTCAACCAATAAGGAATCTCCACACTTAATGGCTCGCTGGCGTTACTTCACAAACCACTCCCTCTGGCAAAATGCCAGGCGCCATTTTGACTTGTTTACAGACTCTAACACACACGGATACTGCCCAGTATAGCAGTTTTTGAGGTTTTGGTTTCTGGTTCAGTCTGCCTGCCCCCAGTTCCAACAAGTAAACACTGAGAGTTACTTAGGTGAACATTTGCTGGCACTGGGCTAGATGCGGTAATCCCTACAAATGCCTTCAAGTGCCTGAGGTTGGGTAGCTCTATAGTTAGTGGAGGAGATGGGCACTCACATGGATAATTTCAGTTAAAAGACATTTATAAGGCAGGGAGGTGATAGAAAGCTTTCTGGGAGAGGTGGTACCTAAACAGTCTTGAAGGATAGCTAAGTTAAGAAAAAAAGTGAGATATGGTTAAGAATATCCTAGGCAGGAGAAATGGTCTCATATATGCAGGGAATTTCAGGCTCTTTGACTTTTTGTAAACGAAGGCATAGAAGAACTACAAGAAATATTGTGCTTAGGAGCTTTCAACTTTCCTGTAAGCCAGTAAGTGACTTTTGGGAGTGAGAGATAGGGAGAAATCCAGAATGATTTCCAGCTTCCTGGTTTGGGGATCTGAGTGAATGGCAACACCAGTCACTAAAATGGGAATTGCTAGCTAGCCACAGGACAGTCTGTTGGGGAGAGGGCAAAAATGAGGTCCTTGATGCACACTGAAGTGGATATACTCAGGAGCAGTTAATGAGTTGTAAATTTAAGTGGTCTAGGCTGGAGAAGGTGTCTCAGAGATTCAGGAATTTGGTATCAAAGCTGGTTTCCAATGGGACTTGCACTAGGAAGCAGGGTGAGGGTTGAGAGCTCAGGCTTGGGACCTGCCTGCCTGGTTGAAATCCCTCTTCTACCACTTACTTGGTATGTAATCTAGGACAGTTTAAATAATCATATCCTCAGCACCCTCACTTATAAACTGAGATATACAGTTGCTACTGTAACAAATTACCACAAATTTATTGTCTCATAGTTCTGGATATCCGAAGTCAACAAATGGGTCTTATAGGGCCACAATCAAGTGTAGGCAGGACTGCTTTCCTTTTGGAGGCTCTGGGGGTGGGAGTGGGGATTCATTATTCACATTTTCATCTTCTAAGGGCTGCCTGCCTTTCTTGGTTCACAATTTCCTTTCAGAAATGACATGACTCTAACTCTATTTCTGTTGTCACGTCTCCTCCTCTGATCTGCCCGTCTTCCTTTTTGGATGAATTTGATTTGTGATTACATGGGTAATCCAGGATGATACTTGCAGGACTCACTTGACCACATTTGCAAAATCCCCTTTGTTATCACACAAGGTGGTGTGCTGGCCATGGCACATGCCTGTAATCCCAGCAACTTGGGAAGCTGAGATAGGAGGATCACAAGTTTGAGGTCAGCCTCAGTAATTTAGTGAGGCCTAAAGCAACTTAATAAGACCCTGTCTCAAAAAAAAAAAATTAAAATGGGCTGGGGATGTAGCTCAGTGTTAAAGTGCCTCTGGGTTCAATCCCTAGTTTCCCCCCCCCGCCAAAAAAAAAAGCAAGGTGGACTATTAACAGGTTCCAGGGACTAGAATGTGTACATCTTTGAGGGGATCGATATTTACCTGTCACATGGGATAATAATTAATGTATACTGTTGCTATGAAGGTTAAATGAAGGTGAAGTCTCTGACACAGAGGATGCATCATGTTCTTATTTTTATTAAACATTTTTCTTTTCTGGATATCTGAAAGGTATGAAGTAAAAACCTTGCTCTCATAATGCAGGAATCAGAACATTACATAGGTAATGAGGCAAGTGGTAAGATGTGTCTGGAGAAAGGGCAGGGGTAGGGTGCTCTTTATGGAGAGGGCAGAGGGCCTCACTGAGAAATTTGAGCAAATCTAAATAAAGCAAGCATTGGAGATAGTTAAGGGCAGTGCAGGCTTGAAGTACTTAAAGAATGAGGTGGCCACTGTGGCTGAAGCGAAGTGGTAAAAAGGGTAAGTGGGAGTTGGCAAAAGAAGATAGGGAGTGAGGGCCAAATGGTGTGGGGCCTTGGAGAGCAGTTTGGGAAGCCATGCCCTGTTACAAGGAGTGGTGTGATGTGGCATATTTTAAAAGACTCATTTTGAATGCTGAGTGAACAAAGAAAATAGCAAGATGAACTTTCAGGAGGCTCCCAGAATCATCCAAGTGAAAAATAATGGTGGCTTGGATCAAAATGATAGCAAAGGAATGTTATGGTCACGGAAGGTGTATTTTAAAGTTTTGACCAGTGGGATTTATTGACAAGATTGGATGTAAAACATAAAAGAAGTCAAGAATGACCTTAACTACAAAGTGTTTTGGAAAAATAGTGAAATGGGCATTTGCTCAAATAGGAAAGTATGAGGAAAAGCAAATCGAGGGGAAAATTGGGAGTATGGTTTGATTGCATTAAGTTTGCTTTTCCTGTTAAACACCTATGTAGAGAGATTACTTAGGAAGTTTGAGTCTGAATTCAGAAGAGAAATCTGGGTGGGAGATATGGTGAGGAAAGGTACTTCAGAGGTCTTAACCCAGGGGGCTCCAGTGTTTAGACATCAGAAGGACAAGAAGAAAGTGGCAAAGGAGATTGAGAAGGAGAAATAAGTTAGAGAGGGGAAATAAGAAAGCAACATCTTAGAAGCCAAGTGAAGAAAGTATTTCCAGAGAGTGAACTGTGTCAAGTGCTAATGATCCTGTAACTCACCACATTGTATTTTACCTCTTTTAGAGAAATCTTCTATTTCTCTAAGATTTCTGAAATTACTTTGAGGAACCATTTCTAACATTGCCTTTATTATCAAATGAAGTTCTGCTGCAGGGCACAGGGCACAGAGCCATTAGACACAACTGAAGAAGGGCCCAGAGAAGCACCAGAAGCACATCAGCGTAAACAGTTTTGTCACTGGCCCTGCAAGTGCTCCCGTCAGAAGCCGCGCTGCTCTCCTGGAGTGAGTTTGGTGAGAGATGGCTGTGGATGCTGCAAAATTTGTGCCAAACAACCAGGAGACATCTGTAATGAAGCTGACCTCTGTGATCCGCACAAAGGGCTGTATTGTGACTACTCAGCAGACAGGCCTAGGTACGAGACTGGAGTGTGTGCATGTAAGTGTCCTTTTTTGAACCCACTGGAAAAGGCTGAGTCTAGACAGATTTCCTTCTCCTTAAATTATTAATTTGGAATGATGAGTTTAGTCTGGCTACGTACAAGGTGGATTTAGTTTTTGTGAACCAGTGGGACTGGCTTCATTGTATTGGACACCATGGGAAATGAGCAGATGCCTATGAATGTTCAGAAATCTGTTATTTTCATTGCATTGAATCGATCTTGTAGTTCTTTACGGGTAATTGCTTTTAATGATAGGAAACAGGAGAACATATACAGTCTGACTTCTTGACATGCCACAAAACAATGGCTTTTGTTAACATTGTCAGAAACTATCTGAATTCAGCCTTTTCTGTAACTAAAAAATAATCCTGCATAACAATATATGATGTAAAAAAAGGGTACATATCAAGAACTCATACACACTGCTTTAATCTCAGCCTTCCCAAGTACAGCCATCAAATTCCTTAATTTTACTGCAGATTTATAAAAAGGAAGGTGGTGTCACCCCAAAGCACAACTTGACCCTCAGCTTTTTGGGTTGAAACTCTGATTCAGATTATCTACACCTCCAACACATTGGTAATGTTCCAGAATGCCAAGTCATTTAGGATAAAAAACAAAATTCCTAAGGGAAGAAAAATAGGTCAGTAGGGCAGTTATTCACTCTATAGAAAAGTTCATGTGGGAAGGTAATTTACTGCCAGAAGTTAGGTTGAGCATGAAATGAGAGTAAGTCTTTGGAGTCAGACTATGAAGAGACCATCAAGTCTAACAACTGACACCCTTGTCAGCACCATATTGTATTAAGAACGAGAGATCTGGATTTCAATCCTGGTTTTCTAACAGAGTGACCTCTAATCATGTTGATTAATCTCTCTGCGCCTCAGTTACATTACATGTACTTCATAGTTTATAGAGCTGTCTGGGAAGATGAAATAAATGACATAAAACCTAAAACACCTAGCACAGTATCTGGTATGCAGTAGAGTTTCAAAAGTATTTCTTATTTATGGAAATTCTGTAGAGAAACCATGACCTATCAAAGATCTTGGCATTCAGAATACTCTTTTCTCCCAAACTGGGCAGGTTATTTCAGTAATCTAATCAACACTTAGCATCCTCTGAGCCAGGAATTGTGGCCAGTAAGTCAGAATACAACAGAGGAAAAAAGAGATATGGGCCTTCCCTTCACAGAACCAAAGTTTATTGTATCAGATTTTTCTACAAGTAATGAAACCTAAAATGTGATGTCTTCACCAGTAAACATGAGGATGGGAATGGGGATAATGTATAACTGGGGGTCATAAATTATTGCCCAGGGGCCAAATCTAGCTCACAGCTCACTATGACGGTAAACTATGTTTTATTGGAACACAGCTCATTCATTTACATAGAATCTGTGGTTACTTTACAATGACAGAGTAGTACAGAGACTATATGGCCTGCAAAGGCTAATATACTTATTGTTTAGCCCTTTAGAGAAAATTTGTTGCTTTCTGACCCATAACAGTGATTTTAAAAAAGTTACTGTCTTAGAAATTAATAAGGATCTAAAAAACTTTTGTTTATATGGATTTTATCTACTGATATTTAATGGATTAGGAATTTTAAAAATTGATTTAAACATAACAAACCTGTTGCAAATTAATAGGAATGATATATTTTGATGAAAAAATATTTTCTATGACAGAAAAATTTAGTGAAGAGAGTGGCATGATTTTACATTTTTGCAAATCTCTCTGATATCTAGCTTAATAGAAGAAAGCTAGATTCTCACATCTGCTTCTGCCAAGCTGTTATTTTTCTGGTTGAAATATATAAAGAAAATATGACTTCACATAGATATATAGTCAGAAAAGCAAGAAATATTTTAGTAAACACTTCAAATAATTATGAATGTATTTAAAAAATATTATATTAAATGTGGTAAGTGGTAGTCCATTAAAAATTAGCAGCATCATAAAATCTGAAAGTACATTAAAAACCTTTCAATTTGGTGACATTAAAATATCCAAGACCCACTTGGAATGGGTCTTTTGCTCATGCATAAATTTGTCATCCCATGCATTGGTTTATTGTATTATGTAGATGTTCAAACTAGATTTCATTATATACTATTTTAAAAATCCCACTGATATTACTCTCTTCAGAAAATATTGGGTAGCAATAGAGCTCAGTGGTAGATATTTTCCAAAATTCTAATTTTTGCTTTAAAGCTTGAATTCTATAGTTGCAACCAATGTTGTCAATTGTTTTGTTTTTTTTTTTTTTTGAAGCGCAGGATTACTCTGTTCATTTTCAAGAAAATGTCTCCAAAATACCCAAATCTGAATAACCATAGATTATCTGAAAATTATTTCTTCAAGCAAGTAAAATTCCCACTAAAAAAATTAGATAGCCCATGCCACAATTTGAATAATAGCATGGGTGCTTTTTCTCACGATGGCCAATGTACTTTAGTACACAGAACGGTCCATGTATACTTCTGTTTTTATCATACAGAGTATTAAATAGACATGTACTCAATGGTTAGCATTTAATAAAATTATTAAGTTTACTGTGCTATCAAGGACATTCTTAGGTAAAACGCTTTTTTTTTTTCTTAGCACAAGTGCATGGCAAGGAAAAATACAAGTACATGTACAGTTAGAATCACGATAAGGTACAAGGGGTTTTAGAACCATTGTTTTTGTATGTTCAATGCAAATAGCAACAATGAAAAACATGTATCATTAATACTATATTTGTTTTCTTTTTTGGGGGGTACTGGGGATTGGAACCAGTACTTAACCACTGAGCTCCATCCCCAGCCATTTTTTAACATTTTATTTAGAGACAGATCTCACCGAGTTTCTCAGGGCCTTACTAAGTTGCTGAGGCTGGCTTTGAGCTCATGATCTTCTTGCTTCAGCCTCCCAAGCCACTGGGATTACAGGTACACTCTACTGTGCCAGCCTGCCATAGTATTTTGAAAATTCTTGATCACAGATTCCCTGAAAACATCTCAGCTATTGCCAAGGAGTAGAACACACTTGGGAAATTGTTGATCTAGAAAGCCAAGAATATACTCAAGAAGTGAAAATCTCCTCTCTAATTTTCAATTAGTTACCTTGCCATACTATAGTTAAATAAATCATAAATAAATTATGATTTCTTCTGACATTCACTTATCCTGATATCCTAAGAATATATTCTAGCTTTACTGTTGGATGTCTGGGGAAACTTCCATTTCACCTGGCATTAACCTCCCTCTCCAGTTTATAATCATCTCATTGCTTATGATTTTAAAAAATTAATTTCAGTGCTTGACTAGCAAGAGCAAGGCCCTGGGCTTGATCTTTAGTACCTCACAAAACAACAACAAAACCCCCAAAAAACAAAAAAAAAATATTTTCTCCAGAACAGAGTTTTTATTTGTTTTTAATTCTGATAATGTCCCTTTGTGGGTTATAACCTACAATCTGATGAAAATGCTCATTTTAACCTTTAGACAGATGTTCTGTGAAGGCGGTTCCAAAGGGGCCTTAAAAATCTAGAGCTGTTAAAAAAAAATCTAGAGTTATACTTCATGAAGGAGATAGTTACATCTTATAAGGTGTATAATTGGAAGTCCAACTATCTCAAATTATGGCTTGACAATTTTCTCTTTTCAGACCTTGTAGCTGTTGGATGTGAGTTCAACAGGGTCCATTATCGTAATGGCCAAGTGTTTCAGCCCAACCCCCTGTTTAGCTGCCTCTGTGTGAGTGGGGCAATTGGATGCACTCCTCTGTTCATACCCGAGCTGGCTGACAGCCAGTGCTCTAGAGCTAAAGATGGAAAGAATTCTGATCAGTCCAAGTGCGGCGTGGGACCATTACAAAGGCAGCTCTCAACAAGCTTCAAGACGATGCCAGGTGCTTATACATAGAGCTATTTCTCATATATGACTTGGTGGCTTTCTTTCATGTTCCTTTTGTGTATCACAAGTACAGAATGAATGGGTGATCAATGTGAGATGTAGTCTGAGTGTATCATCCCACTCAGTCTCTGCCTCAGGCAGGTGTATTCTGGTAAAAGTATTCCAGTTTAAAAAAGCTATACTAGGTCAGGAAACTCAAATTTTACACCTCTGCTTATTCCAACCTCTCCTAAGGAAAACTAACCAAATATTGTTCTCATGTATCCTGGGAAAACTTCTATTTGTATTGTTTTATTATAGGCAGAAGTTTGCCCATCCGTTTCTCCAAATTTTCAAAGGCAACCTTTCTATATGATATAAACAAATGCAAAACGACTAAGTAAAAAACATTTATGGACTAACATGTTTTGAATTTGTAAATATTATTTCTAAAACTAGAAAAATGAAGTCCATATTCACTCTAAAATTGAAGTTCAACAATTTACCACTTTCTCTAAATACACACATTCACACATGCCTCCCACAGAGGCTTTTAAAAGTAGCTTACCCATGTATGTAGTTAGAAAAATGAAATGAGCATTTATTACTTGAGTACCTAGATGTTTGCAAGTGCAAACAGAATTCTAGTTTGCTTCTTTAAGTGTCAGAGTATTTTCAGGACAGAAATTTCAAAAACACCAGCAAATGAAGCACAGGAGAGGAAGTATTCATAAGGAACAACACTGATGCCAGCTTCTTGAATTTAGTGTGCAGCGCATATTGTCATGGAGATACAGAATATTGGTGTATGTTAAAAACTCTAAGCTTTTTATTATGTGGATATTCACTAAAAACAATAATAATCAGAGAAAAAGAGTTTTAGATATTTAAACCTAACTCTATGAGCTGGCCGCCACTGTGGCACATGCCTGTAATTCCAGGGGCTGTAATCCCTTGGGAGGTTGAGACAGGACGATCATGAGTTCAAAGCCAGCCATAGCAATTTAGTGAAGCACTTAGCAATTCGGTGAGACCCTGTCTCTAAATAAAATATAAAAAAAAGCTGGGGATGTGGCTCAGTGGTTAAGCATCCCTGGGTTCAATCCTCAATACAAAAAAAAAAAAAAAAGATAAACAACAACAAAAAAACTAACTATGAAAATAATATATCCAGGGACCCTGATTATGTCAGTTCATTTGAAAAAAATTTATAGATTGTGGTGAGTTTGTATTTACCACATGATTATTTAGATTGTGGTGAGTTTGTATTTACCACATGATTATTTAGCCAACAGCATGATACAATTCATGCTCTAAAATAATAAGCCACATTATTCCCTTTTCTTTATATATTTTGGTGCTAGGTATTGAACCTAGGGCCTTGTACATGCTAAGTGTATACTCTGCCACAGAGCTATACTATCAGTCCCCAAATTATTCCTTTTGCAAAATGTACAGAAACAGTTGGTTTTCTGTACAGAATCTTAGAAGATTCTCAGAACCTCAGAGCAGCAGTCTTTCATAAGTAAAGCCCTTTGGATCAAGTTCAAGTTGGTTTCCTTTGAAGAGTTGGATCAATTTCAGTGGATTCACTTGGAGCCTGATTGGTAGAGCCATCCCCTGGTCATTTTTGGTGGTTAGTGCTTTGCTCTAAAAAATGAGAAAAATCTCCCCAAATGCTCTCTGGTATTTGAGAGTTGGACCTAGTTATATTTCAAGGGAAGTATATGTTCAGTCTCTCTTTTGCTTAGCTGTGGACATGTATTTATGATCTGTGTAAGAATTTGGCTTTTAAAAATTAACCATGACAAAAACACACACTTTGAGATATATTTGTTATAGTAACATATAATTTACGGTTGGAATCTAGCTGTTGCTAGCTAGGTCAGTGAGAAGCATGAGATGACATTTAATGCTGTCATGCCTTTCTCAATGCTCATGAACACTAAGCTTTTACTTTATATTTTCACAATGCTCACGAACACTAAGCTTTTACTTTATAAATCTCCTCAGTTTTTCTGCATTTTAATGAATGTTAAATTACTGAACTGCAGCTCATTTAACTTTAATCAGGGTTACTGGTAATGCAATAATCTAACCTACTTTTATTTATTGCAGATGTGTGACAAGCTTGTAATCTGCTTCCTGAATTGAGGTCTTTTCTTTCTTTCTTTTCTTTTCTTTTTTTTTTTTTTGGAGATGGGGTTTCAAACTCATAATCTTCCTGCCTCGGCCTCCTGGTCAGCTGGGATTACAGGTGTGCAACCACCCTACCCAGTTTGCATTGAGGTCTTTAAAACTACTGTCTACCTTCCAGGTATCTTCATGTTTCTGCTTCCTCTCAGCTCTATGAGCACTGCAAGATCCTACTGTAATAACACTGAAAGCAGTATTATGTTATCACTTTATACAAATATAGCACATACTTCAGAGTGATTGATATTGTCTAACAAGAAGGCATTTTTTTTCCTGGATCTTTTAAATTTTAAATTGATATTTTAAAGTAACACAGTCTGAACTTTGCTATATTTAACTCAGACTCAAATTACAACCTTCCTCCCAAAGCATCCAATAGAGGATATATATTAATCTTAAGGAAATGCCTTGAGACAATAAACCAACACACAGTTTGCTCAAATGAACCAAGGACCTGACTCATTCATGAGTCTAACAGTCTCCCAGGAATTTACATGGAGATGGAAGAGTCATTTACCTTTTCTTCCTTCTGTTTCTCCTAAGCACTAGACAGTGGAGGGGCTCTGTCTACTCACTTCAGGATCCATCCATGGATCCATTCATTGTTTCCATAGATGATATGAAGTGGCTAGCCCAAGGAGAGA
This sequence comes from Urocitellus parryii, assembly GCF_045843805.1. Taxonomy (NCBI): domain Eukaryota; kingdom Metazoa; phylum Chordata; class Mammalia; order Rodentia; family Sciuridae; genus Urocitellus; species Urocitellus parryii. Next base: position 50,513,863 of record NC_135538.1, on the reverse strand, counting down.
GCACTGTGGGCCTGATCCACAGGGAATGTGACAAAGAAGCTGAATGAAAGATTACACATTCGCAATGACTTATATAACTTTTATATTTTGGATTTTAATATATCATAAAATTTAACATGATCATACTGTTCTGATTAATATCTTAATTCTCTAATCCTACCAACATTTATTTCAACATCTGTTGGAATAATATCAAGCCTGAGGCAGAATCAAAATGGTATGTATCAATCAGAACATAAGTTTAGATTTATACTCAGGATGAGCTAGAATGATATAAATGAGTAAAGCTATTCAGTTTTTTAAAGATACAGAATTTTAATTCGTTCTAAGAAATTGGTCTATCATACTTGATTAAAACATAATTTGGGTGGCAAAAAAAAGGGAAATAGAATGAATTAGACCATAAGCTTCTTTGATTATGAGTTACATTATTCATAAAGATCTTTATTAGCTTAATGATTAAAAATTACCTGTCTACACAAGTTCATAAATATATATACATATGTACTTTCTCTCTGTTTTAGCTTTTAGGAATCTTCCACTTAGTTGGAAAAGAAAATGTCTAGTGCAAGCTACAAAGTGGACTCCCTGCTCCAGAACATGTGGGATAGGAATATCTAACAGGGTCACCAATGAAAATAGCAACTGTAAAATGAGAAAAGAGCAAAGACTATGTTATATTCAGCCATGCAACAGTAATATATCACATACAGTAAAGGTAAAGTTTAATTAGATTTCATTTAATTATAATTCAATATTAAGAAATTCCTAGAAAGTTATAATGTGTTTGTGTTTTGGCAGTAGAGTTTTGTTATAAAAATAAAATCATCTTATCGAAACTCTCAAAAATTAAATTATCTCAGAGGAAAATACTAATCACACTTTGTGGGGTAAAGTTTTACCTAGTAGAGGTAATCCTAGATATTCTAATATCTTAATAATGTGGGTCTTGATTAGCCTGATTTGTTGTGGTAACCCTACATAGTGTTCTCTAAGAGTAGATCTTACATTCTTTTTTCTTTTCCATAATAACTTTACATAGTGGAATCAAAGTAATGAATACAGAATTGTGGTTAAACAGATATTAAGACCATCAAGTAAAGAAGATCTGATCTTAAGTTATATATCACCAACTTTGAAGTAGACCACACAATTTCCAAAATGCTCTGTACTTACTAGATAGCAAACCTGTCAAAGGACTGTAAGAAAATATTTACTCTAAGATTGTGTTGTTATAACTAGATCTGGTCCCATTTTTTTGAGGAGGGGGTACTGGTCATCCAATCCAGGGATGCTTTACCACTAAGCCACATCCCCAGCCCTTTTTTAAAATTTTGAGACAGAGTCATGCTAAGTTGCTGACGCTGACCTTGAGCTTTGGATCTTCCTGTCTCAGCCTCTGGAATTGCTGGGATTACAGGTGTGTGCCACCACACCTGGCTGGTCCTATTTCTTAAACTAGACAACTGTCTCAAAGGAGTAATTTTTAGAAATTCTTTAAAATTCTTCTGATTACCAACACATTCCCTATCTTATCAGCAAGTTGACAACCCAATTTTAAATGAATTAAGATATATGCCATAGTCTTTGATATTAAAGAAAATTCCACTTATTGAGGAATTGAGTAAAGAACAGACAACAAGAAACATTGAAGAGAGTGTCATATGTGATGGTATGAACAGGGAGGGCAGATTTCTGGTGAGAGGGGGTTTTAAAGGAAGAGAAGAAAGAGTGCTGGAAGTTCCTAAACAGCAACTAATATTAATGCCCAGCAATAATAATTATTTTTTCAGTGCTGGGGTCTCAGAAATAATTTTATTGTTATGAGGTGTTATTAAAATGTTTTACATAATATTTTTCTAATTACTATAATCAACTGTAAAGAATGATTTTTTTTAACTTTATGTATCTTTTCAGATTCCTAAAGGAAAAAGATGCCAACCTATCTTCCAACTTTCCAAAGCTGAAAAATTTCTTTTTTCTGGGTGCTTAAGTACTCAGAGTTACAAACCCACTTTTTGTGGAATATGCCTGGATAAAAGATGTTGCATTCCTAATAAGTCTAAAATGATTACCATCCAATTTGATTGCCCAAATGAAGGCTCATTTAAGTGGAAGATGCTCTGGATTACATCTTGTGTATGTCAAAGAAATTGCAGGGAACCTGGAGATATGTTTTCTGAGCTCTTGATTCTGTAAAGCTAAGGTTAGTTGTCATGTCATATCATCAAAAAACTAGAGTGCTTATAAAAGGTTGGCAATACTTTGAGTTTAAAACATAATATTCTCTGGTAACTGAATTGAAGATACCAAAAGTATCTAAAAGAGGTTCTAAAAATATATGTAAAACTTGAAAAACCTGAAATTGAACTCATTTTTAAAATATATGCTATAATGATATAATTTTGGTATCACACAAGCAGTCCATATATAATAAAAGCATAATTTATAAGGAAATATTTTGTTCTACAAAATAATCTGGAACATTTGCTAATGAGGTATAAAAAGGCATATTAAATTTTAAAAATTTAATCTATATGTGGCAATATGTAGGCTTCTATCAGATAATCATTATAGGGCAAACAAGATTCTGTATTCCTGAATAGGAAAATAAGATTAAACTATAAACATATTTATAATTTTTAATGCCCTATACTATCAGTTAAGATTTCTCTTGGGAAAGAGAAAATAAAGCTTCTTTGGCTACTGTTAACAAATGTACTATAAATGTTTATACTAAATACTATGAAAAACTAAATTTCCAAGATAAAAGACCAAGAATAGTATTACTTTGCAAAGGAAACTTAAAAGCAAACACTAAAGAAAGCACATAACAGATTAGTTTGTCTTGAAAACAAACTGTTCCTACAAATCACTTCCTTAAATGATATGACTAAAAATAATGTTAAAGAATCAAAGTGGAGACTATAGTAATTGGAACAACTTCAATAGACTATTAAATAGCCAGTGAAGAAAGTTATCAAGCTTGGTAATGTTTTATTTACTTATATACTGGTGATTTGTAAAATAACAAATAGTACTGTTTGAAAATATGTACATTTATTACAAAATCAACTGGATTGATAAAAAAGCAATGATACTTAAAAATAATTTAAAACATAGTATAAACAAGTTTTTTATAGAAGAAATACAATCTCTTTAACAGTTATAATAAAGCCTGTCTCTGAAGTTAGTGGATATTACATGGAAATATTTATATTTTATGTTCTTCCACTCCTAGTATATACTTTTAAAGAATCAATTTAAACAATATCAAAATATAAATTATAAATAAGTATAAAAAGTATATCTGTACAAGATTTTTTTTTTTTTTTTTTTACCAAAGACATGATTATTGGTGTACAAGTATTAGGCAATAAATAAAGCAAAAGCAAATTGTTAAAGAACTCTGTTCTCTCTATTTTATAAACTGCTTATAGTGAAGATAATGGGATTTACTAATTTCACACATTGGTATCAATGAATTGTGATTAAACAGAAACCACTCTTTTTTAGACAATACTCTGATATGAAAAACAAAGTGAATTTTCTAAATCACAAAAATGCTAAAAAAAAAATGTGAAATTAGGAAAAAGTGACAATCATATTTCTTGGTTTCTTCTTCACACAGCTACTCTTAGCCTAGGGAAGTCCTCCACAGGCATGCTCTTTGTGGCATCTAGTTGGTTATACTCCTGGATAAGAGCTGACAAAGATGACACAGCTTCTGTGAAACAGCTCTCCTCCATCCCTTCAACCTGTAGATAGTGATGGAGGTGAGCCTATAAATACAAAAGTGGGTAACAATTACCATTCCAGGGACTTTAATACATATAACTGTCCTATAGGTAAATACTGTTAAAATTATAGTATGTTCAGCTTCACAACAGAAATGAGAACTTCAGTCAAATATTTTGCCTAAATCCTATACACTCAGGAAATACATCTCATTTAGAGTAAGCTTCTCCACTTCAGTTATAGTCAGTACAATAAAATGGTAGATGAGGTTGGTCCTTATTTGTAATATGATACACCTAAAAGAGCCACAACAAACAGCTAGGAAGGTGAATGATTACCTTTTTCTTGTAGAGCCTCATGAATCTCTCTCTCAGTTCCACAAAGGTAGGCTTCACGCATGTGTTATTTGCTAAAGCTAATAATGAATGAGAATGGCCCACAGGCGGTACAGAACACAGGCTGGTCTTCCAGCCTTCTTGATTCCAGGAGACAAAATGTAGAGAAGGTTTTAATCTGAAATACAAAAAAAAGGTAAGAACTGAGATACAAAAATATCACATGATGGTAGTGCACATTAAACAGAGTCATTACTGATGGTACGATTCTAATTGCTTAGTTTATAATCTAAGTTATCCTTTTAAAAAAAACTATTAACAGTATCATGGGACAATATGATAGGGAGCTAAGAGACATTATTAGGAAGACATTAATTCAGCTATGATGGTGATTGAAAAAGCTAGAAATATATCCTTTAAGATTAGAAATCTGGGCTGGGAATGTGGCTCAGTGGTAAGTGCTTGCCTAGCACGTGTGAGGCACTGGGTTCTTTCCTCAGCACCACATACAAATACATAAAGATATTCTGTCCATATACAACTAAAAAATTTTTAAAAAAAGATTAGAAATTTGAATATAAAAAGAAATGAGGGTATTATAATTTTGTAATTCAATGGAGTAGTTTTTCTAATAATAAACTGTCAAATAGAGTATAAAACACAGAAGCTGTGCAGTAATAGTGTTGGTAATAAGAACAATATTAGGTACAATTTTTGAACACTTTCAGAACATGTATCACATAATATTCATAAATAACAACTTTGTACTATTACTACTCTTACATTACACTTAAAGAAAATAAGGTACAGGAAGGCTAAGTAACTTGTTCAAGGTCATACTTGAGGAAGTGACATCGCTGTAATTTGAGGCGAGGTTGTTTTAACTACTATGTTACACTGTTCCAAGCAGTACAAATAAATTATCTTGAAAAATGGAAACCAAACCTTTCAATATTTCTGCGAAGATCTGAAATCTGTACATTTCCTCTAACCATGAGAGCGCAGGCAAGATATAGGCTATGTTTGGGATCTGCTTGAATTAGTTGGTAATCTTTACTAAAGGCATCTGAAAACATCTGATCCAACCTAGAACAATAAAGAGTCACTGTTTATTAAAAAAAAAAAGTTTTTCAATTTATTATAAAATGAGAAGATAGTCATCCATAGGTAAAAAATAATTAATACTATACTAAAATTAGAATATATACCATGTATTCTAAATATATAAAATATCTATCATTCTCTCAAAGCAATCTTGATGGTAAATATTAGGAATAATTATGTAACATCTTTTTCATTTGTTTTTTAAATCTTTTTCAGTATATTGGTGATTTTAGGTAATTACAAAATGTTGAGTAGCATTAGTTCAATGTGGTAGTGATTTCTGAAACTTGTATCATTTTTGCTCAGTTGAACATGCTTATCTAATTCAATAGTATCACAACTATTAAAACTAACGGAAGCTACATTAAGACCATTATTTTGTAAAATACATCATAAATAAATTAATTATTAGGAGGAAACTATCAAAGGACAATGTGATGCTCCTATGCAAGATTAAACTCTGTAGTAATGTTGCTAAAGAGGAAGACTTTAAACTGAAGTCTTGTGTTTGAAGGATAAAAAAAATATAGGAATGTCTTCGGTTAAAAAGAGGAAGAAAAAGGTAACTGATAGTTTGTATCTAACAATGTACAAATTCTAGGTCCTGAACTGACCCCACTTTAGTTCTTAATTACCATTTAACTCAATACAAATATGATGAGATTACTGAGATTAACTCTAGCCAGACCTTTATGTGCTGAACCTACAGAATAAGTGGGAAGAGTTGCAAAAATCTGTGCTATTTATTTATCTAGTATTTATTATATATCCAGGCTCTATTTTAAGCACAAGAGAGCTAGCAGTGAATACAGTAAAAATTTCCTGGGCTGAGGATGCAGCTTAGTGATAGAATTTTTGCTTAGCAGACACAGGGCCCTGAGTTCCATACATCCCCAGCATCAAAACCAAAACCAAAACCAAAACACACCACCTAAAACAAAACAAACTTCTTGCCCTAATGAAGATTATGTTCTATGCTGATTACTCCACAGAAGGAGAGAGGGCAGACTCCTTAAAAGGGCTGGTGAGTTTTGGGAATTTCCTCAATCCTTTAATTATGTTCAAAATTTTGGAATGCATGTGGTTTGAGCATTTTTTATAAAGTTGACTTATAGACATTACTTTAGAGATTGATACTCAGAAGAAGTTAAGAGCCCCCACACAACAAGCAGGCTGACACATAGGTTATTTTCTTGTAAGATTCAAAAACTAGTGAGGAACTATTATAATTAGTGGGATGTGTGTCCACATTAAAAGTGTAAATTCTACTTATTAAATATACTAATTTAATATGCTGGGCTGATAGTAGTAAACATTCAATGATCAACATATTTCATACACTGTATATGGTACATACATGACAAGGCCATTATAATCCCATGCAGAAAAGAAATTCTACTTGTTAGTTGGTACAACTGGTCGGTTGCTACTGGCTCAAATGAAAGTTTATCAATGTCACTTATAATATTTCTGCACCATACAATCATTTTCTTGCCAGAATCTTAACTATAAAAAGGAATCTTTAGTTTTATTATATATTCCAGGCTCTGGAATCTATACATACTATCTACAGAGTTTGGCAGGACCTTTTTCCTTTCAACTGTAAATGCCAGCGTGAACTTTTCAGGCTCATCATCACTGTACATGATAAGATTACCTTAAAACCACAATGTCTGTAAATAAACTGATGTAAACTTTAATTTTAAAACTCCCAAAAGCCTAAAAATTACACCATTGGATTTAATTTCAAATAGTTTGATATTTTTAAATGATTACTTCTAAACAAGCATTCATCTAATGAAAAAATGGCTGTTATCAACTGTATTTTATACACTTCTCACAAACAAAATGACATAACTACAATTACCATAAACTTTTCTCTTAAATTTTCTTTAAAAGTATGTAAAGTTTTGAAGAAACTGAAATTAAGTTACATCTTACCTCCGAGGAGGAACGTTAATGTCTGCCAGTGTATATAGAGGTGTGAGGCTTGACACAAGATAATGAAGTTGTGGAAAAGGAACTAAATTCATGCTGATTTCATTAATGTCCATGTTAAGGGATCCTTCAAACCTTGAAGAGCTAAAAGTTTGACATTAAAACAATGAGAAAACATCTTAAATTTAAAAACATACATCTTTTTAATATAATTTGACTTATTTGGCAGGCATTTTCTCAAATATTTTGTACACTCTTCTGTTTGGATATAGCTCTTTTTCTGGTATTACTGAAAGTATCACAAATAATTGTAAGGATTAATTAAAATACAAAATATAGCATCTATAGCAATTCTTATTTCTAGATTACCTAAAGTGTAACTACATACTATTAAACCTGCTCATTATACAGAGTATTTTATTTAAAACAGACTTTAGGTCAATAATTATTGTAGAAATTTTAATAATTTTTTTAATATACTTGATTCATTCTACAATCTGCAATACAATAATGTTGAATAAATCTTTGAGATCAAAGTTATGGAAATCTTTTGGATCAGCTAACAAGGAGCTATATATTAGTAGGTGGTGTAAGAGATTAAAATGTTCTATAGAAAAAAAATCTTAATTTTGTTTGTAACAAGTACTTCTCCAGTGCATCTACCATAAAATCATTATTATCAAATACCCACTAATATTTCATAAAATGTACTTGTAGAAAGCTGCTTCACAATCATAGGAATTAAAATCTGATCTATCATTCCAAGAGACAAAAATATAAGATGAAAGAATATAATAAAGAAGTTCCCACAACTTATAATAAAATCTAAATCTACAAAAATCTAAAACATCATCAAAAGCATAGTCATGTTTTTAGACAGGGTTACCTTGTTAGGTTAAGCATCAAATTTGCCACAATGTTGTTCATTGCATCAAAGGGCCTCTTGTGCTGCTTTTTAAAAGTCCCAGCACTTGAAGTAATCAGACTCTTGGGCTTCACGGTTTTACCCAACTTTCCAGAATTCACCATGAGGTCAATTTTGCTAATGATGTCAAATAAAGACTTTTGAGAGAAAATTTGAGAGACTATTAAGAAGAGTGGACACAGATGAGCTACTAGGAAAGAAGAGAAAGAAAAACAATTTAAACTCTTTTTTTCTCTTAGAATGCTTAATACTGAAGAGCACACGGTTCATGTAAATGCACGAGCATAATACAGGTGTAAGTGTACATAAACTTTGTCCATAAGTTCCAATGTCATTTCTTACTTGATTATCAATGGGCAACACACAGTCTGCATGCTCATTAAGTTCCTTCATTGCCAAGATGCTATTATAAGGTGAAGTTATGACATCATCCTCACCAGAAGGATAAACTGAAGTCACAAATCTGTATACTTCTGGGAATTCATCTTCAAGCACCTTTAAAAGAAATGTACCAAGTCCAGATCCTGTTCCTGAGGATTAAAATTTCAAAATGAAAATAGCAATGAATGATTCAGAATATAATTGTGAGGAACTTGGAATTTTTGTTTTATTTGTAGAAATAATTTTCAACTTATTTCTGTGTGATTATGTATTAGCTAATCCAATTTCAGATAAAGGGCACATGGGTAGTTAGACTCAAAGTCCTGAATTCCATCTCTGATTGTGACTATGAGTTTGGGATAGCTTTCTATATTTCACTTTTTCATATATCTAAACCATTAGATGTCAAGAGAACTGAACAGTGAAAAATTCAACTAAGACAGTATTCAAAGTACACTTAATATCAAGCAATTTAGAAGGGAAAAAACCCTATCTTGACAGCATTGGTATAGTATACATACAACCTTAATAATGAAGAAAACTGTCATGCTATTAAGTAACTTAAAAAAATGAGTCAAGCTGGGTGCAGTGGCACAGACATGTAATCCCAGCTACTCAGGAAGCTGAGACAGGAAGATCGTGAGTTCAAAGCCAGCCTCAGGAAAAAGCGAGGTGCTAAGCAATTCAGTAAGACTCTTTTCTGATGCATAAATTACATTTATATAAATTCAGATTTTTTTTTCTTTTGTGGTACTGGAGATTGAACCTAGAGGTGCTCTACCACTGAGTTAAGCCCTTTTTGAGATAGGGTGTCACTAAGTTGCCCAGACTAGCCTTGAACTTCAGATCCTCTTGTCTCAGAAATTTTTAAGAACTTTAAGAGAAAGTTAGGATCTTCTAATTGGAGTTTTTTAAATGGTAGAATGTGAACTATTAGTGAGTCATAAACTATTTATTAGATTATTACTCATATTTTTCTTTTCTTGAATGAGGAAGAAGAATCAATGCATCACATATTACAAGTAAATATGGTTTTCTGAATCTTTTGTTTCAGTCCATGTGTGTGTGTGTGCATGGGTGTGTGTGTGTAGGGAGTGTTGTGTTAGGATGTTAAATGTATTTCTTTTTATTCTGGTTAAAAAAGTTTCATGTCATTGACCTAACTTACGCAGATAAATATGAAAAGGCTATGATGCTAGAAATACTATATGAAAAATATTTTTTTAGGTAGTCTTTAATAGCAGTGTAGGGAAGTGGAAACTTATATATTGTGGCTAATATAAATATATACAATATTGTAGGAAAGTATATTAATGATATCAACCAAAATGAAAAAGTTCATATTGGTCCCATCTTCCTTTCTGGGAATATTGCCTATAGCTATAGTGGCACAAATGTATTATACTAATTCAAAGATAAAAGTGTCTTGATTATGATGGTCTTCTAAAGACATGGTTACACAGTAAATACAATTTTAAAATGCCATGACAGTGAATAAAGACATGTCAATCATATATAACGTACTGAATATAAAATCAATTTCAGCTTGGAGAGAAAAAGTATGGAATTTTAAAAATCTGTTAATCCTATTTTAAAATTAGCAAATTATATTCTGTTTCTAATTTATGAAGCAAGGAAACAAAATACTTCAGTTCTAAGTTACAGGTGTGCCTGGGCAAAGAAAGCTATGTAGATCATATATTTCTAGTTTAAGTGCATTAATTACCATGTAATAGACGATTTAAAGAAATTAACGGAAAGAATTTACTTTTATTTTCTTATTGGAGATGAGAAAATTGTGGAGGTGATTAAAGAAAGTATATTGATGCTGGGTATAGTGACACATACCTATAATCCAGTGTGGAAGGCTGAGGTAGAAGGATCATTAAGTTTGAGGCCAGCCTCAGAAAATTAGTGAGATCTTGTCTCAGGGAAAAAAAAAAAAAGGTCTGAGGATGTGACTCAGTGGTTAAGTGCCCCTAGGTTCAATATCTAGGACCAAAAAAAAGTATATTGATATTCTCTGGTAAGTAAATATAATGTGCCAGAAATGCTTAGTCCTGGTTAGAATGTAAGACTGAACAAGCAAACTCTGAGAAAAAACAAGTATTCCCCCAAAATGCTTATATACTGAAATGTGGCTGAAAATTTTATGAAAGAAGCTAAAGATAAAAGAAAAAAAATTTCCAATTTAGCTCTGTTGTCTCTTAAAAAGGACTTAAAAACAAAACTCGTACTAGTAACCCAATTTTACAGAATTTTAAGGTAAGCTGTAATGTACAAACATTCAAACACACACATATACTCTAAATAGTGATATGTTTATCAAGCATAGGTCTGAAAGCAAGACTTATGTTTGCAAACTGAATTCCCATTTGGATTTTAACATTGTTATAGTCAAATGAGTGAATAACTTTACCTCCTCCCATGGAGTGTATTATAAAGAAACACTGCAAACAATCACAGTGCTCTGCCGACTTTCTGAGTTTTTCTAAAATCTGTTCTTGGTAAAGACTGCCAAAAACTTTGTGCCCCACAGCCCTGAAAATAAGAGTACAGATTTAGGAAAAATAAAATCCTTGCATTTATTACTTTCTGATTTTATTATTTCTGTTCTAAATAAAAAGATAATGAAAAAATTTAAAAACATTTTAATTATACTAAGTAAAAATCTATTCTTGCTTCGGTAAGTCATACTGCATTATGTTGAAGATACTAGATAGAAAATTTTATATATATTATTTATGTATAATCCTCAAATATCCTAATATGATAACTCATAAGGAAAGGGTCCTAAATTATGGTTTTCTAATTTCATCTTCTCAACTTTTCTCTTGAGATATAATAACAAAATAAGATTTTAATTGCCCATTTTTTTGTTTCCATTTAAGGTAAGTCAGACCTGTATGCTAGGAGACAGGTCTGACTTGTATCTTTGTATCAATTCTATTAACTCTGACCAAATGGAGAACTTTCAAATAATGAAAGTAAGAAAACAGCTTATAAAAGTACTTTAAACTTCTGTTACTACTTAGTGTTACATAAGAATAAATCTGTGCAGGGCATGGTGGCATACACCTGTAATCTCAGCTACTTGTGAGGCTAAGGCAGGAGGATGGCAAGGTTGAGGCCAATCTCAGCAACTTACTGATGAGACTTTGTCTCAAAATAAAGCTGGGGATGTGGCTTAGTGGTAAAGTGCCCCTGGGTTCAATCCCCATTACCACACATACACACAAGTTAAAAATTAAAAGGGGCAAAGTGCCCCTGGGTATAAGCTGGGTGGGGTTTAGGGGGTTACTGGGAGACTTAATTTACAAAGAAGAATTTAGAAAATCAGTTTCCCCCCCCCCCCCCCCCCCGATTCATTTTTTTTCTTAAAAAAAAAAAAGGTAAAAGAAACTAGGTGTAAAAGTAAATATATGTGGCTTTGAAGCATTGTGAAACACCATCATTTATTACAAAAAAGAAGACAGGGCTGAAAGGCCTAGCTCTGTCTGTAAAATAGTATATCTTGCTTTCATATCAGCGGGACCCAACCAAATAAAGAATGCTTAATTTTTTCAGATAACATTCAATGTTTATATAAAGCATATTCTCACCAGTTATTTCCTGAGCCAGAAATATCAGTGATGAGCTGCTTGCTATCAAATACATCTCTCAATGGTCCCTGAAGAATTTCATTCACTACACCTTCTTCCATGTCAATCAAGACAGCCTAAAAAAGAGAAATAAAATAGGCATTTCCTTTAGAGTTACTTTCTCTGTCAATGAATTTATTAGCTGTAAATTGCATTATTCCTTCTATAGTTTAAGTTTAATCAAAATCTTTCTTTATATAGAATCTGTTAAGAATTAAAAAGTAATCTTACCCTCCTCTAAAGATAGACTTCAATTACAAGGTTGATTCTGAACTTTTGTCCTACTCTAATATGCCAACTGGGGGAAAAAGGAACCCAATAATCATTGCAACTGAATATCTAACCAGGTCTTAGAAGTATAGAGAGTAACCTTAACCAGAAAAAGTTCTAAACAAACACAGGATGCAGCCATGGTGTTCTTTATGCATCATGGCCCAACCATTCAATCCAAATGAGTAAAGTCACTATTATGTGCAAAAGTCAAGGCACCAGACAGATATCAAACATGACAAGAGGGTCCCTTTCTCCAAGTAATTCACAATCTAATTCATTATCACAAAATTTTACAATACTAAGAAGAAAAATATAAAACATAAATTTAAGCATAGAAAGAAAAAATAGGACAAAAATGCTGAAAGGAAATATGGCAAAATGTAAGCAGGAATAGCTTGGCAGTAGGATTATGTGTCCCCTCTTCCCATTTCCTTGTACTTTACTTTCCATATACTTTACGGTGAGAGCTGGGGGTGTAGCTCAGTGGTACAGTGTATGCTTAGCACATACAAGATCCTGGCTTCAATCCCTAGCACCCAAACCAAAACAAAATAAACCAAGAGAAAAAAAAAATCACTAAAACCAAACCCAAATAAAAAACAAAAACAAAAAAAAAAGCTCTGTGGTAAAGCACCCCTGGATTCAATTTCCAGTATTTAAAAAAAAAAAAAAAAAAAAACCAACCCCCACCAAACTGTAAATTTATGTAATTAACTATGCTACTTACTATTGTATGTACAAGTAAATTATAGAGAATATTACACAGACTATAAAACCATGTGTTATAAATGTACCCCTCTTATATACAGCAATCATTATATATATACTTTACATGCATAGGACTACATAGGGTTATGTACTGGCAATTTTAGGGATTTTTTGGGGTGTTCCTGACAACATGCAACTCTTATCTTACCTGCTTGCTTTAATACCTTATCAACCACAAGAAGGATTTTACTACATGGGCAAATTGTAGCATTATATATTGTATCAGATTATAAAGGGAACAAATCAGCTTATATTGGTTTTGTTCCAAAACAGATTTATTGGGATGATTTGTGAAAAATTATTAAAGGTACATGAATCTCACTCTTGATTACCTCACTATCTGGCAAGGGAAGCAATAAGCAGAATACAAACTGACATTTAGGCCCCTCTTAGTAGAATCATTGCTCTAGTCACTTGGCATTAAAATCTTTATATATCTCTTTCAATCTTTCCTTAGTCACATCAAGTCCTTGATTTGTTTTTCCTCTGGAAATTAATTAAATCCTGAGAGTATTCTGGGTTCCTCAATTAGGCATCCAAAGTCTGGAGTCACAACTGTTCTAGGACTTGGAATGTTTATATTTCCTTTCAGAGCCACATGGTAATAGACTTACAGCCTTTTCCTAATTGTAATAATAAGATTTACGAAATTATGAGTATTTGTCTATTAACCTGAGATACTGGACACTATGGAGGCACCCAAGTACCAAGTTATCTTGCAAAGTCTGAACTCCTCAGTGATCATAGCCACATAATACCAGAACTTCCTAAGTAGAAAATGGTAGAGTTACAAGTTTCAAGTTTCAGCATGCTGATTACATTCTTTCCTAATAGTGCTTCTTCCACCTCCCACCTTGCTCACTGATAGTGGTTGGAAAGAGGTCAAATTGGGAGTAATCCGGGAAATGTCAAAGTCTCTATTAAGGTTTAGATTGTGATGCTGGCTCTCTCTACACCATTAACATCAAGTTTAAGCCAATTATTCTAACAGTCTACAAGCATATTATCTCTACCTTAAGTTTTGCTTTCAAGGACATCAGAGATCAAAGGAACAAGAGATGGTTTCCAGATGCCATACCACTATAGCTCTCCAGTATTTCTGTCATTATACCGGGTCTGAACCCTTAGCACCTCAAATTCTTCCATAGCATTTAAACTACCATTCTTTCTGGTTATAATCAAGATTGTTGATTACTAATCAGCAATCAGAAAACAGTTTGTACAGAAACAATCACAGAAATGCTGGAATGAGATTAAAACTGTACATATGGTTTTTGACTCAAAACATTTTTATTCAGGAGAAATTATATGCTTATGAATTTATTCACTTTAATGTGGATGGATCCATGTTTTGAATTGGTAATAATCCTGATCAAAATTAATTTTCCATTATCTTTAAATGAAAAGTTAACTTGTATTTATTGCTTTACATGTTCTTAAGAGTTAAAAAAGCTTTTTTTGTTATCATTTATCTAGATATGTATCTCCCCTGAAACAATGAAACAAATTGCTATATCTAGTGTTTAAGTATGAAAATTGCCCTTTATTGTTTCAGGTGGACACAAATGTCTGCTTAGTTTTATTAATATTAACATGGCTTAGTAATTTTTTTTTTTAAATTTCAAGAAGTCAAACTAAAACTTTATGGTCAAATTAGAGAAACAATAGTTGTTTTGAAAAACACATGGAATGTCAAGCATATATATATCTTACTCGTGCTTTCAAAGAACGTATTTTCCCCTTGGAAATGCTGCCACCACCACCAACCACTCTGAAAGGAAAAAAATAAAAAATAAAAAAGGTCATAAGATCTTCCATGGCTAATAATGTGAACTTCCATATATACAAAAAGGCTAGTTATAGGCCAGGCCTATCTCTTATTAGGCTGAGAAAGTGAGAAACTATTTCCTTAGCTTTCTTTATAGTTAGGACAGGCCATGTAATATAGTTTCAACCAAAGAGATAAAAGGATAGGTATTTTGGGAAGTTTTTCTGATAAAAAGAACCCAATGGAGCTGGTTCCAACTTTCTTCCTTTTTCCTGCCTCAAACATGACTGTGGATGTGATTCCTGGGGAAGAGAATGCATTTTTTAGTCATGAAGTAATAAACAGGTGGAAAAAAAGCTAATATACCAAGAATAGGGAAACATATGGTATCCAAGCCTTTGAGGCATTTCACCAGCCTTTGAAAATCCTATTTCCAGATTTCTTTGTGAGATAAATGAATACCCCTATTGATTAAGCTACCATTAATGAGGTTTCCTATTGCAGTCAAACACCCATTAACTGATATACCAGTTACATACCTTTGAGAAACTAAGACTGTTCCTAGAATTTTATATTGAAAATGTTACTGAAGTACTGAAATCGATAACCAAACATTTGTATAGGTCAATAAAGACAGTACACAAAAAGCAGATTATATGAAGGGAAGCAGAGTTAAATGCAGATACTACAGGCCTGGAATTGGTAAACTGCCATCCTCAGGACAAATCTAACTAGCTGCCTATTCTAAAAGTTTTATTCAAACACAGCCATACCCATTTATTTGTGTACTATTAATGACTGCATTCATGCTATAAAAACTCTGGAGTAGCTATGACACGCACATTATGATTTATAAATTAAATATTTACCATCTGGTTCTTATGGACAATGTTTGCCAACTCCTGGTATAAGTTTCTATCATGCTATTAAAAATGTATAATTTGATAAAGAAATGTACATGAAGATGTGGCCTCATTTTTGAAAAAGATTTTTTTGGTATCCATTTGTAGAACAGAAGCTTCATGTGTTGAAAGTATACAGAAAGAACAAGGTGCTCTACCCCAGCCCCCTTCTTCTCCCCCAAACTTGATTTTGGGAAAATAAGAGTGTTTTCAGGTTAAAGTATACAACACACAGAATATATGAGTTCTATTATATAAAGCATTAAGAAAGAAAAGCTCCCAGGCTGAGTCTCAACTATGTAATATAATAAAACTATTGTCTATCAAGAAAGAAAGGGGTGAGAGTAGGAACTTAGTTAGCTAGGGAAGCATTTGAAAGAAATATTACAAAGGCAGATTTGAGCTTCCTAATAGTATTTAGGGGAAAGGATGTTCTGGGCCACAAATAAGATGGAATCAGTCTTTATAATAGCTATTTCCATATACTAAAGACAAATGATAACAGTCATTGATCCTCAGCACCACATAAAAATAAAATAAAGATATTGTGTTCACCTTAAAAAAAATAAATAAAAAATAAATATTAAAAAAAAAAGATAACACTCCTAACTTCCTTTAATCTAATTCCATGGTCACTAAAAAGCCTTCCGATTATCTGGTAGATTTCCTACAAAAGAGAATTTGCCTGTGATAAAAAAATGTGAATATCATTTCTCTGAGTTATAGTTTTTCCTTGTCCATTACTACACTTTTCACTTTCTTTCTTTTTTTTTTTTTTTCTCAGTTTGGGTTAATCTGATTATACTGGAGAGCAATGGATCCATTCTCAAGGTGCAAACAACAAGGTTTCTGGTTTGCGTGCCTGAGCACTAGGCCCTAGAATTCACTAACAAAGTGAAGAGTAATTAGCCTTTACTAGAAAATAATGGTTCAAACACTGAGACAATTAATTCAGACTAGAACTAGAGTTTTTATTGAATTAAAGACTGATATTGAGAATAATTTCCAATGAAAGTCCACCACAGTTAGTTTTGGGAAGTACTTTGAAAATATATAAACTTAATGATTAAACATTAAAAGCTTATGGACATATCCTGAATATCAAATTCCTCTTTCATATAAAAGATTTATGATACATATATCCTTCATTAAAGAAACAAAAGTAATGTTGATTACAAGCAGTTTACACATCTTTTCTCCTTTTAGCACATTCTATACTTAGAGCAATTATTCCTGATCACAAATCATATCAAGGAAATGTAAAGAATACTTTCAAAAGTTAGCCATTGTTAGATGGATTAACAAGATACTCTCAGGGAAAATTTCAGCTTTAGTGAAAATTTATTTCAAGGTTAAGCTAAAAGAAACACACCGAAGGTTCTTTCTGCTCCTCAATAAAGCCTGAAAAGGAAATTTGTTGTCCTGTTCTGCAGAATACAGAAGAGTATTAATGATAAACTGAGAATGTTTTCAATGAGAAAAGCAAAAAAGCCAGAAAAATTTATAGCTATCAACTGTTTTTATTGTCCTTTAAAGAATTCTCTCCTAATCTGCTGACACGAAAAGAAAGGTTCATCATGCTAAGACTTTAATACCATCTTACCTGGTATCCACATTTCTAAAGAAGCTGCTTATTGCCTCATCATAAATTCCTTTCTAAAAAGAAAACAAATTATAGAATTTAAGTCTTGCCTCTTGTCCAAATAAAGTCCTTTCAATTTTAATAATTCTTGTTATTAAATGATGCAATGGCTAGTAAATGGTCATAATAAAATGCAAGCATCATAAAAACGTTTAGATTGATTCTCTGACTTCTGTAGTCAATGCAAAGAAATCTATAGGTTGAGTTCAGCAGGCGGTCATGAAAGACTTCTCCATAGAATTGGAGAGTTTTCTCCAAAAATCAAAGAGTTTTCTCTGGATTCTTGGTGATCATTTGACAAGTGGACTAGTTAATAATCACATGTGTAACCTATATTATAAAGTACTTTCACATACTTACTGCTCTTTATAAGAACACTAAAAAATTGGAGACCCTGAGAATCAGGAAAATTTTTATGACTAAGGTTTCTGGCCAGTGTTTATTTAGACTGGTGTGTGTCTAATAGCAACATACTTTAAAAAAAAGTCACATTCTTCACTGACAAGATCTCATATATCCAGATAAGTGCTCAAATAAAGCATTTTCTGGTTTTGTTTTGCTCTTTGTGACAGGCAAGGGGGACTCGGCGGGTACCAGTACCTGGTTGACCGCGGCGTGCTCCCTCAGGGCCAGGTCCCAGAAGCAACAACCGATCTGGTTTCCGCACTGGCCGACTGCGACCAAAGAGAGGAACAAAAAGAATGAACGTTAGGTAGGGAAACGACTGTTAAGCTCTACGGCGACCGAGTCCCCATGCTCCGGTGCAGCTCACCCTGTACGACCACCGACTGGGTCATTTTGGAAGGTAGCCTGCCCCGGACACCTTCGAACCCAATCCCGCATTCTCATTGGTCCGCAACTGCTCCTCACCAGGGGGCAGCCGTAAGTCACGCTGCTGCCGCAAGTCGTTGCCGTCGCAAGTCGCTACCGTAGCTAAACACTTCTTTAGGTTTGGGAAATCGGAGGGCGGTCGGTCAGAAGGTCGCGCAAGCGCACTTGCATCTCACCGTTACCATAGCGACCAGACCGCAGATCCTCGCTGCCTTGTCAACATCTTTGAGTGTCGGCAGCTCCGGAGGCCGGGGTAACTGACGGATAACCAGGATTTGGAGTGGTATTTTAAATATGTGTCGTTAAACTGTGCGTGGGCTATCAGAGGCTTAGTCTTAGTCCCCAGTCTCAATATGTGGGCAGTGGGTCAAATTCCGTTTACTCAGATTCCACGGGACGCTCCCTTTAGCGTGGCGATCCGACAAACCCTTTGTTCTAATAGAAAACGAGCACTGTCGAGGAGGACAAAGAAATCCCGGACGGATACACAGTGCCAGGTCTCAACCGAAAATAAGTACACTTAGACACAAAGGACAAAGCTAAGTTCAGAGACCCAACCAGTATTTGTCGAGCGCTGTATACTCTTAACATTAATTTCTAGGCCCCCTGGAGGACTCAAAAGGAGTTAAGACAGATCTAGCGCCAACAAGCTTACAGTCAATTGAAGACACGGGCAGGAAATACTCGAAATAATATTGGTGGCGCCAACAATAAGTGCATTCGTTGGGCAAGGGTGCAGCCAGGTAAATAGAAGTCTGATGGAAGAGATGGGATTAAAGTATTTGATCTAAGTACAATGTTTAGATGGGATAGAGGAGGAAAAAATGAAAAATCATGCATTAGTGAAAGGCCAACTCATTAAAATTGTCAAATATTAAAAAATGCCAAAATTTTTTTATCAAATTAGATCAAATTTCAATAAATAACTCAAGCACTTCAAATGAAATTAACTTTTTACACAGAAATCCTGAGAAACTACAGAAACCTTCTTCATTTAATAAAAAATTATGTGACATTGATGTGTGGTAATATGAGCCATACTATTCAATTATTTCTAACACCATATTCCTGCATCAAGACTAATAATATTTATATATTTTTCTGATAGCTGATAAATTTTTTGTTGAAATGGGTTGGTTATGTGGCTGAGGCTTTCCCATATTTGTGTTTTTCACCTTAATATTTAAATATCTTGTAATAATCAGCACCTTTAATCAATAAATTTTTGTAATTACTAGATTTAATTTTAAATTCTTATTGGTAAGCTTGGAGTCAGGGTGGAGATGCAGTGTGTCACTTCAGTTCTTAATGCTGAAGTCCCAAAGTTTGGGGCTTTCTAAATTTGGAAAACATGAACAAATTTTGTAGGTAGTGATGTGAATAGGTTTGTATTGATGAGTTATGGTGCCAGTTCATCTGGTATTCTGGCTTTTGCCCAGAGGTACCCCTATTACAACTCCTGGAGTCATTATTCTCCAGAAAATGCACATGGGAAAGAAGTTAAATTAAGAAAGTACTAACAAATCTCATTGATAACTTTGATCTGGAGGGAATCAGATGATTCTACTTACGAGTCAAACAACCTTCCATACCTCAATATAGGCAAATCCAGATTGGTCAAGGTAAGAAAAGCTGAACAACAGGCCATACACTGTCCTTTAAGTAAAAAAAAAAGTGTTTCTTTTTTTCTTTTTTTTTTGCCTGAAGCCACTGAGATTTTTTAGTGCAGTAGGCTTGGAGAGATAATTGACTAACACAGAGAGAAAATAGATTGGACATTTCACATGCTAAATATGAACAAGCCAAAAAAATCATTGAGAGTCATGCACACTGTTACTATAAAAGGAAGTAGGATAGCATACAAAATATGGATAAAATACATGGTCTGGAATAAAAGCTAACCTAAGGGGATAAAAGAAAATTTATCATATATACTCTGTGCTATAGAAGAACTTAATCAAAAGAATATGAATATAATAAAATAGGAACTTGAAGACAAGATGCTAAAATAATATACTGAGAAATAAGCTCTCTGAGAGCTGACTGAGCCTTGCCTTCTTTGTTTACTACTATACCAGTAGTTCTAAGAACCTTGCCTAGTATACAGTAGATAGTAAATATATATTTAATGAAAAATGAAATAAAATGGAGTTAAAGAACTGAGAAAGTTGAAGACCAAAACACACACCTTCAGGACTAATGAATAGTTAAAAAGTGTGAAGTAGCTTCTCTCTCTCTCTCTCTCTCTCTCTCTCTCTCTCTCTATATATATATATATATATATATATATATACACACACACACACACACATATACACATATATATGATATATGAATATATATAAAAATATCATAATATATATTTATATATAAATATAAATATATATTTTTGGTATTAAAGATTGAGCCCAGGGGCACTTAACTACTGAGCCACATCCCTAGTCCTTTTTGTTTTTTGGTTTGAAATGTGGTCTTGTTAAGTTGCTTATGGCCTCACTAAGTTGCTGCAGGTGGCTTTGAACTTGTGATCCTCCTGCTTCAGCCTCCTGAGCTGCATCACATTAAAGGACTAATGAATAATTTTTAAAAGTGTGAAGTAGCTTCCATATATTAGCTGTTGCAAATAATGCTTCAAAGAACACAAAAGTGTAGATATTGTTTCAACAAACTGATTTAAATTCCTTTGGATATTCAGTAGTTCCTCCCTTATCTGTGGATGCCTGATAGTTTATTACTATCTTTGTAGAAGTAATAAACTCTGAATATGCTATATTTTCTATACATGCATACTTATAGTTTCTGTAAGTGAAGCAAATAAGAAGTCAACAATTATTAGTAGTATAATAAGGTAGAATTTTTATAACACAATGCTGTAATAAAAGTGCCATATCATATATCATGTGCTTTAGGGCCATTAATAAATAAAATGATTAATAAATAAAATGCTTGAACACAAGCACTGTGACACCACAATAGTTGGATCTTATAACTGACAGCTACTAAGTGACCAATAGGTGGTTACCATATACATTGTGGAGGATATATTGGACAAACTGGTAATTCATGGGCAGGATGGAGCAGGACAGTATAAGATTTCATCATGCAACTCAGAAAGTGCAATTTAAAACTTAATGAATTGTCTCTTTCTGGAATTTTCCATGTAATATTTTTGGATTATATTTAACTGCAGATAACAAACTGTGAAAAGTAAATTCACAAATGAAGGGGAGACTACCGAATACCCAGAAGGGGGACTTCTGGATCATATAGTAGTTTTATTGTTAGTTTTTTGAGGAACTTCCATATTGTTTATCATATTGACTATATTAATTTGTATTCCCACCAACACTGTACAAGGATTCCCTTTTCTCTGTGTCCTTTGCCAGAACTTGGTATCTTTGGGCTTTTTGGTAATAGTCCTTCTAAAGAGTGTGAGGTGATACATCTCATTGTGGTTTTAATTTACATATCTCTGATGGTTAGTGATGTTGGCTATCTTTTCATATATCTGTTCACTGTTTTTATACCTTCTTTTGAGAAATGTCTTTTCAATAACTTTCCCACTTTCAAATTACACTAAGTGTTTACTCTTTATTAAGTTATTTAATAATATATTTTAGATATTGGTCTCTTATCAGATGTATGGCTTGCAAATATTTTCTACCCATCTGTGGGATGTCTGTTTACTCTTTTAAGTATTTCCTTGATTTTGCAGAGGCTTTTGATTTGATGAAGTCTCACTTATCTATTTTTGCTTTTTTTGATTAGGTATTTGGAGTCCCATCCAAGAAATCATTGCTCAGACCAATGTTGTGGAGCTTTCCCAAGTTTTATTCTAGTGGTCTTATAATTTCAGATCTTATTTTTAAATATTTAATTTACTTTCAGCTGACTTTTGTATGTGATATGAGAAGAATTTCTGGTTTTTATGGCAGAGACAAAGACAGATCAAGAAAGTTTTGCACTGGCAGCTAATAATCACTAATAATTTATTGGCCAAAACTAGTTATGTGGACTCAAAATAATCATAAGGTACAAGGAATTGCAATTCCTGAAATTCATAAATTCAGAAATATTTGATGAACGTTTGTTAGTACTGTATAAACATACTCAAACCTGCAGCATCTGTGGTAGGCAATTTCTAAGATGACACCCAATGATCTCCTTCTCCTATTCTCCTATTCACTCCTGGAGACTGGGATACACATAGCAACTCCTTTCCTGATGAATAGAGAATACAGCCTGATGGTACCTTGAATTGAGAAAAAATTGAGAATTCTGGGGGACTAAGACAATTGAAATTTGCAAAGCAGAATGCCAGAGAGGAGATAGAGTATAGAAAAAGAAAGTTCTGGAGATCTTTGAGGGGATGCTCATGAATACTGATTAGTGCATGCATATGTAAAAGCTATCTAAGACAGAGGGTAAAGCCCCTGGAAATAAGCATACAAAACAATTCATAGGGGCCACATAGAGCTGATTCTAATTATTCACATTCCAGATATCTTAAGTGAAGAGCTCTTATAATCCATGAAACATTTAGTTGAGTTCTCAGAATGATAGTAGAGACAAACTGGTTCTAAATGAAAGGCTGTTTTAATCTAGCCTTAGCAAGCATAAAACCAAGCTTCCAAAGGCCCAGCTGTTTCTAAATAACTATGTCCCAGACCAAAATTCAAAAGTACTTAGAGGACTAAAAATAAAATTATTCAGTAATGTGAATTCACAATGTCTGGCATTCAAATAAACATTTCTGTGTATGCAAAGACCAGTCCCATGACGAGAAGAAAAATCAGTTAAAAACACACCAGGAAGTGCACAAATGAAAGAATTAGTAAACAAGGACATTAAAGCAACAGTTATAAATATACAGCATATGTTCAAGAAAGCAGAGTAAGCATGAGAACATTAGGAAGAGATAAAAAACTCCAAAAGAAAACCAACCAAACAAACAAAATCCAAACTGGAAGAAAAGTACAATATTTAGGTGAAAAAATGCAGATTAGACATTGCAAAGGAAAGAAGTAATGAATTTGAAAACATAGCAATAGAAACTCTCCAAAACAAAGAGGTTTTTTTTTTTTTTCCTAAAAAAGAAGGGTCAATGAGCTGTGGTATAACTTCAAACAGCTTAAGATACATGCATTTGAGGTCTAGAAGGAGGGAACAAAGAGTATTTGAAAAATCATGGCTGTGAAATTTCCAAATGTGATAAAAATGATGGACCCACAAATATAAGAAGAAACAAGAAGAAAACTACACCTAGCACATTATAATCCAATTGCTTAATATTGGTGAATGAAGAATGAACATAGAAGTCAGAGAGAAAAGACACATTCATAGAGGAGAAAAACTGATAGCAGATTTCTTTAAAAAACAATGCAAGCCAGAAAACAGTGGAACAAAATGTGGAAAATACTTAAAAATTTCAATTTAGGCTGGGGATACAGCTCAGAGGTAGAGTTGCTTGCTTACCATGTACAATGCTGTGGATTCAATCCTCAGCACTGGAAAAAAATTTCTATACCCAGAGAAAATATTGTTCAAGAATGAAAATGAAATAAATAAAAAAGCTCCATGAATTATCACCAGAAGATCAGCACTGTTTAATGAAAATCTTCAGGCAAAAGAGAAATGATGTCAGGTGAAAATGTGGATGTACACAAAAGGTACAAAGCACATTGAAAATACAAATACATATGTAAATGTAAAAAGCCTTCTTTTAAAAAATCTCCTTAAAATATAATTAAAGAAAACTAAAATATTATAGTAATCATAATAGTAAAATAAATAACAATAAAATACATAGCAAAAGAGGGGAAATAGAATATCATATAATCAAGTTCTTTTAGTATACATGAAATGTTATAATTTTATTTCAAGACAGAAGGTCAGAAGTTAAAAGATATGATACTATAAACTCTGAAGAAACCAAAACCAAAATACAAGGATGTATAAAAATAAACAAATGACAGCAAAAAAATCAATTCATAAAGTATACTAAGTTCATCCAAAATACAAAATTTTAATAAAGGGGGAGCAGCAGAGAACTGGTAAAAGGCAAATAGCAATATGGCATGTTTAAATTCAAATTTTTTTACTACATTCAATATAAATAATCCAAACACCTTTGTTTATCACTGAGTGGATAAAATAAGCAAGACTCAACTATATACTATTTACAAGAAAACCCCACTTAGAATATGAAAATAAAACAGGTTAAAAATAAAATAGGAAAAGACATATCATGCTAACATTAACCAATAGAAAGAAGCTATTTGAATTTCATGCAAAGTAAATTCAGAGCAAAGAATATTATCAGGGATTAACAAAGATATTTTATAATGATAAAGGTTTAATTTTGCCAAAAGAACATAACAATACTATGTTTTTATACATATAACAACAAATGAAACAAAATCTGGCAGAATTGAAAAATATGAATTCACCATTATAGTTGGAGATTTCAATGCCCCTATTTCAACAGAGAACAATTATAAAGAAGACTATAGAAGAATTGAACAACTTTGTCAACCAATTACCTGCATAGAACACTTCACCTAACAGCAAAAGACACATCCTTTTCTAGTATAAATGGAACACTTACAACAATAGTGCATATCTGGCCATGAAAACAATTCTCAGTTTTAAAAGATTCAAATCAAGCAAAGAATGTTTGTTCTGTGACTAAACTGGAATAAGTAACAGAAAAGTAGAATATTCCCAACTGTTTGAAAACTAAACAATACAATTGTAAATAACTCAGAACAAAGATGAAAGCATTTAAAATTATTCGTAGTATGTATTTTTTCAAAAGGAAACATTTTAACAATTAAAGTAGAAAATTTCAAAATTTGTAGAATGTAGGTAAAGTAGTGCTTTAATGGAAAGTTATGAAATTAAATGATTATATTAGAAAAGAAAAAAGTCCCAAATCAGTGACTAAGCTTACACCTTCAGAAACTAGAAAAAGAAAAATTTATCCCAAAGTAAATAGAAGAAAGTAAATAGTAGAGTAGAAAATCAGATATATTAGAAAACAAAAATTAATAAAGAAAAACAAATACAACTGCCACATGTGTACTGAGAAATTAAAATCCTTCAGCAGTCTCCTTTGCTTTAAAATCTTTGAGTTTATGCTCCTGCATGGTTTGGGCTGTACTTATCTCTTGGACCATATCTCTTTTTTGTTTTCTATGCTGTGCTTTTGCCACCTTTCAAATATTTTATTGTCTTATTAGCATGTGACCTTTGCACACAGTTTCCTCTGTTTTCCCCCTCCCTGTCTCAGTGTCTTTGACTCCTACCCTTTTCCTCCTTGTTAATGCCTACTCATCCTTTAGATTTAGATTTGATATTCTAGTCTAGAAATATCCTACCCTAATAGATAACTTCACTAGAGCAGAATACGTGTTTGTTTTTGCTCAGTCAGTCTTTTATCCTGAATGTTTAACTCATGCAGAGCTCATGGTGGATTTTTAGAAAATATTTGCTGAATGAAGTGTAATCATAGTTCTATTTTCTTAGGATATGAAAGTTCAAACATTATTCCTTTTTGACATCTCATTAATTAATATCCCAATAATCAAAAAGAATTTTTGGGCTTATGATAGTTAAGAGAGATTATTTAAGAGATTTCATAATCTTTTTGTATCTCTCTTTTATACTTCATTTATTTACTCATTGCTTTGTAAAGATTCTTTTTTTTTTTATTTTGTATCAGGGATTGAACCCAGGAGTGCTTAACCCAGTCCCCCTCACCCCTTTTAAATAAATATATATATATATTTAAATTTAGAGACAGGGTCTCGCTAAGTTGCTTAAGGTCTTGCTCGGTTTCTGGCTTCGAAATCCTCCTACCTCAGCTGGCTGAGCCACTGTGATTACAGGCATTCACCACTGTGTTGAGCTGTGAAGATCTTCTATAGAGTCTAATTCATTTTGTCTTTTGATGTTACTCAAGTACTGTAAAGTTTGATCATTAGGACTACTATTTGGTTTGGTTTCACTGTATCCATGAATGAAATGTGGCATAATTTATACCAAATGATCAACTAGCTCATTTAATTAAAAGTAGTTTAATTTAGTTAAGATAATGGTAAATTAGAGGGATTAAATATGTGTAAAGGAGATTATTTTACTTTGTATTTATAATACCATTTCCATATAAACTTTTGGTGATTTGCTCAGAATTACAGAGCTAACATGGTGTTAAAATTCATACCTAATTCTGATGTCAAAATCTATCATTTTCCACTGCTACCTTCTCTCCATCATGTAAACTGTTGAAAAAATTTGCCATCCTAAAGAACAAATGTTTAAGTTCTAATGATGCATTAGCTAACAATGGCCAGCAATTATTTCAGTTTGTCTGACTGTGACACAGTGGGTTAAACTAGATTTCTCCAAACAAAAATTGTGATCAACTCATTCACAGATAACACCCTAGTAAGAAAAAAGAAGGTAGAGGTAAGATTTTATCTAATTATTATATAAAATACTAGTTTTTATAACATAATGAATTCATAGCAGTGGGAACTTAGTTTACTATGTAGGTAATAAGATTTTCATCAAATTTCACTAGCATTTAGTAGTTTAATGATTACCAATGACAATTGAAAAATTATTAACTGAAGAGTAATTTTCTGCCGTAAGTGTTAAACTTAAGCATTACGGAGTAGGGCAGACTCTCAGTGAAGTAAGCTATTAAGCTGTTGATATAGAAGCGGAGAACTAGTTGGGAGAGGGAGAACAATTCAGAGAAATGCAAAGATGTGATCAGCAAAGAAGAAACTCAGTAACAAGGAAACAGAATAACAAGGACAGAATAAGATGTGTTCTTCCTTTTGGGGTTGTTATTATTTCTTCCATTTTGGAATTAGGATCTCTTGAAAAAACAAGAGGTAGTCCAGAGATTAGAGAGATAGTCCAGAGTATAATGAATATTCCCATTTAAGAGCTATAGAGAAATTTGGTTTGGGTTTGAGAGTGTTAGAGTAGGATGAGGATATAGATTGGATGATTTGTGTTTTTAGTTAAGCCTGGGAGATAAAGAGAATGAGGAAATGGGATTAGTGAGAAGAATCACACGTGATTTTGTGCAGGTCAATTAGATTGTAGCTCTTCATTTGTAGGTCAGAATGTTTAATATTGTTGGAAAATAAGGCCCTGACAAGAAGAATAAAGCTACACCCTCCCCCACCGAATTGCTTAAATTTTATTCAAGTTTCATCTTGTTGCTAGAGTTATTGAGACATTTGATCTTTAGCAGGTGGGAAACTATGTGAAAGAATCTTCTGATGTCATAATTTCTGGGTGTCGCTGGAACATTTGATCATCATTCCTTCGGCAATTCTAGCTTTCTATGGAAGGTCAGTAGAAGCAATTGATTTATTCACCTCTACCGGAATCAGACTCGGCCTATTTTGGTAAGTATATATTTCCTTGATCAAGTTAGCTAAAACTTAATACTTAGATAGAAAGACTAAACCATAGAGTTAACTATGGTTTTACTAAATAATTATTGAGCAAAACATTTTTTTTCATGATATTGACACAGTCTATAAAAATCATTGTATAATATTCAAATTCTTAAACCTTAATAATTTAGTTTTATTGTATCACCAATAAACATTTACTTATTAGGCATAGAATGCTAGGCATTGAAACAGTTTTAAGACATTTTTTATTTTTCCTGTCCTCTGTGGGCTAATAGTTGAAGACATGTAAATTTATTCAAGAACTGTTATGGTTATTAGAGTGGTGACAAAGATAGACATAGAATGGGGGATACTAAACAAAACATTTATAAACTACTAGTGTAGTGTTTCTGAACAGGGAGAAATTTTTCCTCTCTCCCTTACCAGGGGACACTCAGCAATATCTGGAGACTGTCTCAGTTGGGAGAAAGATGCTGTTGGCATCTAGTGGGTAAATGCTGCAGAATATTATACAATGTACAGGAAAGTCTGCCTTCCCCAACTCAGAATCATCTGGTCCTAAATGACAATGGTATCATGTTTTTGAGAAACTCTGAATTAGAATGATGGTCACTGTTACAAAACAGAAATAAAGGTGTTATGAAAACTTGGATGATGAGGGTTTTGACAGGTTTCTCTAAGAAACTGAAGTGTAATAGTGAGTAAGTTGGCCCTAGCAAGTGAAGGGTGGTAACAATGGATGGGGAAAGAGTTCCAAGCAAAGACAACAATAGACAGTTTATTCGTATGTGTGTGTGTGTGTGTGTGTGTGTGTGTATTCATCATATATCATATGGTATTCATTAATAAATATTTACTAATGTAAATTAATATATATTACTAATGCTCAGTGGCATCTGCTGAGTAATAAGTCAACATTTATTGAGCACTTAAGTGTTAGGCATTGTACTTTACACATATTATTTAATTTTCACTATTACCCTGGAAGTTGATAATGTTATTCACAACTTTTGAGAAACATAAATTAAGTACCTTGACTAAGATCACATAGTTGGAGAAGGCTAGACTAAGATTTGAACTCATATTAGTCCAACCTCTCAAGACCACTGTCTTAACTCTGCTGAATTGTAAATGTAGAGAAGCAAAGGTGGGGGGAATAAATGATCATAGGAAGAGAAAGAGTAGCTGAAGGTATCTTGGTGAGTGTGAAACTCAGAGGAAGAGAAGAGCAAGTGTAGATAGGTGGAGAGGTGTTAGAGATGGAGTAAGTTTGTTGATTACAACCACTGGAAGTCAAACTGACTTTTTTTTTTCCACACAGCAATAGTGGACTTGAAGTCTATTAATATTAACCATAGTCCAATTATGTTAACTAAAGGGAATAGGTTACTTTTATCACTTAGTGTGGCTGTCTTGTAATTGTTACAAGAATTAAAATTGTATGTAATGGATAATTGTGTAATATAGTATTTTACCTTTTTATAGATATTTTAAAATGTTACTTTCAGAATGTTTCTATGTATATAAACATATATATAGAATAATGTTAAACAATAAAGTTAATAATTTCAGATAACTCATTGAAGATAACTCCCTCCCTTATTATTTTAACTTTCTTGTCTAGGTTTTCAGTGAATTATGCCTTTTCGGTTTGGGACCCAACCAAGGAGGTTTCCAGTGGAAGGAGGAGATTCTTCAATTGGGCTAGAATCAGGGCTGAGCTCAAGTGCTGCCTGTAATGGGAAAGAGATGTCACCAAATAGGTAAAGTCTTCTTGTCCTGACAACTGAAGAAATATGTATTCTCTATCATCAATACATATTCAATGTTAGCAAGAAAAACCCCAGGAATTCAAACACTGCTGTTATTAAATTAGTGTTAAGAGAGCCCATTTAAAAAAAAACATAGAGTTTGTATTTCATATCTCTGTAATTCTTTCTCTTTTTGGTAAATTTTCAGCTGCTTGTTTTATTGATAGTTTTCAAGATTAGAGAATGCTCAATTAAATAAACCTTTAGTGTTATTATATGTTGGGCACCGTGGTAGGCATAAGGCTACAAATAGAAAAAAGACAGATCTCAGATTTAGTGTCACTTTAATTAGACACTGTCTTTGGCAGCAAGAGTGTTATAACAGAATAGAGGACACAGAGACCAATCCACAAAATTACAACTACCTTATATTAGAAAAAGGTGCTAAAAGCATGTAATGGAGAAAGGATAACATCTTCAATAAATGGTGCTGGGAGAACTGGAAATCCATATGCAACAAAATGAAATTTAAACCCTTTCTCTCACCATGCACAAAAGTTAACTCAAAAATGGATCAAGGAGCTAGGAATCAAACCAGAAACTCTGCGTCTAATGGAAGAAAAAGTTGGCTCTAATCTCCATCTCGTGGGGTCAGGCTCCAAATTCCTTAATAGGACACCTATAGCACAAGAGTTAAAATCAAGAATCAACAAATGGGACGTATTCAAACTAAAAAATTTTTTCTCAGCAAGAGAAACAATAAGAGAAGTAAATAGGGAGCCTACATCCTGGTAACAAATTTTTACCCCTCACACTTCAGATAGAGCCCTAATCTCCAGAGTATACAAAGAACTCAAAAAATTAAACAACAAGAAAACAAATAACCCACTCAACAAATGGGCCAAGGATCTGAACAGACACTTCTCAGAGGAGGATATACAATCAGTCAACAAATACACGAAAAAATGCTCACCATCTCTAGCAGTCAGAGAAATTCAAATTAAAACCACTCTAAGATACCATCTCACTCCAGTAAGAATGGCAGCCATTATGAAGTCAAACAATAACAAGTGCTGGTGAGGATGTGAGGAAAAGGGTACACTTGTACATTGCTGATGGGACTGCAAATTGGTGTGGCCAATTTGGAAAGCAGTATGGAGATTCCTTGGAAAGCTGGGAATGGAACCACCATTCGACCCAGCTATTCCCCTTCTCAGACTATTCCCAAAAGACCTAAAAAGAGAATACTACAGGGATACAGCTACATCAATGTTCATAGCAGCACAATTCACAATAGCTAGACTGTGGAACCAACCTAGATGTCCTTCAATAGATGAATGGATAAAAAAAGTGGCATTTATACACAATGGAATATTACTCAGCACTAAAAAATAACAAAATCATGGCATTTGCAGGGAAATGGATGGCATTAGAGCAGATTATGCTAAGTGAAGTTAGCCAATCCCTGAAAAACAAATGCCAAATGTCTTCTTTGATATAAGGGGGGCGACTCAAAACAGAACAGGGAGGAAGAGCATGAGAAGAAGATTACCATTAAACAGGGATGAGAGATGGGAGGGAATGGGAGAGAGAAGGGGAATTGCATGGAAGATGAAAGGAGACCCTCATTGTTATACAAAATTACATATAAGACGGTGTGAGGGGGAAGGAAAAAAAAGAGAGAAATGTGTTACAGTAGATGGGATAGGAGAGGTGATGGGAGGGGAGAGGAGGGAAGCGGGGAGATAGGAAGGGGATAGGAAGGGCAGCAGAATACAACAGACACTAGTATTGCAGTATGTATAAACATTGCTGTATAACCAATGTGATCCTGCAATCTGTACACATGGGAAAATAAGAATTCATACCCCATTTGAATCAAATGTATGATATATGATATGTCAAGATCATTGTAATGTTTTGAGCAACTAATTAAAAAAAAGATCATCTTCAGAAAAAAAGACTATGAAAAAAATCATTTTTGCAAAGTTTCAAAAAAAAACCCCTACAAATAAATTGGATTTGTTACACTCTTGCTGTTTTCTGTAGCAAAGCAGTAAATACTATATTGTTAGGTTTCTCATGGTTTAGAGATTTGGGGGTCACAAATTTAATATTAATAAGGTAGTTTTCAAGGATGTAATTGGCTACTTTGAAAGTTTTGAGCTTTTCTTTAGAAGTGTTCAAGGCTGAGTATTTGGTGGGAATGTAGGAAAGGAAATTCAGACACTACATGCATTTTTTAAGTGACATTTAAGACCTATTTTAAACCTGAGATTCCATCAACATTTGATTATATGTGGATTATTTTGTTCAATTTTTTAATAAATATTCTAGATTTGAAATCATCCAACTAAAATGATTCTTTTTTTATACATATAAAACTACAATTTAATGGGCTTCAACTAATGTCTATACTCATGAAACCATTTCCATCAAGACAACAATTTCCATCACTTCCAAAAGTTCCCTCATACCCCTTAATAATCCATCTTCCCTGAGCCCTCATGTCCATTGGTCTACCTTTGCCACTACATATTCTTTTGCATTTTCTAGAATTTATAGGAATGGAATCTACACTATGCATTCTTTTTTTTTTGAGGAGCACAAAAGATTTTGAAATTCATCCATTCAATCAATATTTTGCTCTGTTAATTGCTAAGTAGGATTACATTGCATAGATGTAGCACAATTTGTTATCTATTTACTTGTTGATAGACATTTAGAACAAATTAAAAAAACATACAGGCAAGTCACTGACTGGGAAAAAATATTCAGACAATGGACTTGTACTCTAAATGTATAGAGAACTCTTACATGTCAATAATATGAAGACAAACAATATATTTTATATAACGGGAAAAAATTGAACAGACATTTCAAAAAAGAAGATCTATGAGGGGCCAAAACACACATAAAAATGTTCTACATCATCACTCATCAGAGAATTATAAATGGAAACTATGATGAGATATCTCACTCCATATTCACCCGAAAAGCTCAAATTAAAAAGACTGACCATACCAAGTGTTGACAAGGATGCAGAGCAACTGGTAATCGTGTACACTTCTGGAGAAAATATCAAATGATATAAAAGTTTGGAAAAACAGTTTGGCAGCTTCCTCAAAAGCTAAACATAAACCTACCATATGACTCAGCCATTCTACACCTAAATAAACGAAAACATATGCCCACACAAAGGCTAGTGTATGAATGATCTGATTCTTAAGGTACGTTTATGAATGAATTGCCATGGTATTAACACTTAGGTTTATAACAGTGTATTTTAATTTGCCATTTAGCAATTCCTGCATACCCTTCAAAATAAAAATTTGGAGGGTTATTTTTATTATTTGTGAACTTTCAGTAATTAAATATTTGGCAACAGCCACAATTTCTTTGCTACATAAACCTAGAATGTTTGGCTCATTAATGCCTCTGTGTTATACTTATTCTGTACCATTCAAAGATTTCAAAGTGATTTAAAACAGTTGAATATATACTCAAACTTTGGTGCTCTAAAAATTTTCCTGTTTAGTATCTAATATTTACATGTTATTTGCTCTTTTATTCAGGCAACTCCGAAGATGCCCTGGAAGTCATTGCCTGACAATAACTGATGTTCCCATCACTGTCTATGCAACAATGCGAAAGCCACCTGCACAAAGCAGCAAGGAAATGCATCCTAAATAGCATCATTAAGTCTGTTGTTGAGGGTTGACTAGGTCAAGGGTAATGGGCCAAGATCATCTTATGATCTGGTAAACAAATAAAAGTGGTGGCACCGTTGGATGATGACAATAGTTGAACTATTTTATTTTAGTAAAAAGGAGAAATGTAACCATTAAAAAACACATAGTGATAAGTTATCAGTTATGTGTAACAGACAAGGCAGAATAATATTTAACAGTTAGAAGTGCCTTAGAGATCATCTTGGATGATTAATATTAATAATTCAAGATGAAACTTAATCTACCATGGTTATCAGTCAGATGGAGCCTATTTTATTTGTTTTTTTAAAATTATTTCAATCTCTGTTACAAATTTCTCTGATGAATTTCTTAATTGTTTCAAATACTTGAAGTCCCTGAACTTCTGTAAGGCATCTATTTTGAATTCTCTGTGAGGCAGTAATTCCATTTCCATATCTTCACGATCAGTCACTGGTACCTTATTCTGTCCATTTGACGCCATCATGTTTCCTTGGTTGATCCTGGCACTTTTGGCCATGAGTTGATATCTGCATACTGACATAGGTACCTAATTCACAGTTTGGGTGTGTTTGGGAGTTTCCATAAGTTTGTCCAGAGATTCAGGGCAAGTTGACTAATCAGTCAACCTAATCAGGTCACTGAGCCTATGACAACTTCAGTCATTACAGTCTTAGGGAGCACCCTATACTGAGGACCACTGCCCACAGGATCCTTTGGCTGCCATGGCCAATGTACTACTTGGTCAAACTCAAAGCCTGTGGCTGCTAGGCCAGCACAATGTCAGGCAGATGGCCAGCTTACTGCTGAGGTTTACTCAGGGCCCAAGGCTACCATAGTTTGCTGGTGGTGACATAGGCCAGAACTTGAGCTCATCTTCCTGGAGTTGTGGTTTCCTATCTTGAGTTGAAGTAGGTCTAGGGGCTCTGTCTCTGAATATTGGTGTTGAGTCAAGAGGTTCTGCTTGGTGCTAGGTTTCACTGTGGTGGCCTAGTGCTGGATTACAAGGCAAATTCTTAAGCTTACTTCCCTCTCCTTCCTCCAAGTAGATGGGGGATTTTCTCCATGCTGTTCTGCCAGCAGTTAGGAGGGTAACGTGAAAATTGTCTTTTCTATTCTCTTCAATGCATAATTTTCTTACTATTTGTGAAATCAGGGTGTCTCATCTGGTTTCCTTAGGTATTAATGAAGTTTTTTTTTTAATGTGCATAGTTGTTCAAATTTATTTTTTTGTGAGGGATGATCCTAATCTATCATCTTGCTTCTTCTCATGTGGGGCCTATTTTAAATACTTAATGTGTTTTAAGTTAACTTCCTTTGTTTATATTTAGGTTAATACTTAGCTAAGTCCCTTCATCTGAATACCCTAGCTCATTTATGGCTTGATAATCTTTTGATAATGCTCTGCCAAAAATTATATTGGGTGAGCAACGGAGCCTGGGCGTTGTGCTTTTTGGAAGAATACCCAAGATCAAAAAAGTTCCTAGTCCATGGTTAATCTGCAAAGTATTTTAACTGCTTTCATTTGGGAGCTCAGATTATTGGTTAAATTTATTAATGAGGTCAAGGCTATGGTTTTAACCCTTATCTTTTCCAGGAAAAATGACCCATTATCACATTATTCCCCAAGTCCCAAAGAGTCATCTTGAAATTGTATATCAGTATTGAAAAAGTTCTGATGGATCTTTTTACTTTATTAGTAAAAGGATAAGGATAACCTTTGAGGTCTAGGCCAGCTCTATGTTTTATTTTTCTTCTTGCAGTAGTACCCAGGACTCAGCCTGTTTTCCTTTCCTCTTCATGGCTGTCACCATCCATCCAATAAAATTGTCTTCTCCAAAGGACTGATTTAGGGTCAGTTAAAATTCTCTCAGTTTCTTACTGTCCCTGAAGAGATACATAGGTCTTTTTTAAAAATGAAAAATCTATTAGCTTATAATTATATGTACATAGATGCCTATGTACTATATTAGTTAAAAAAGAAAAAAAAACTGCCATGAAGTTATAAAATGATAAACTCTCATAACTTACACTGTCAGCTGGGAAATATTCATATTACAACCAACCAAAGAGAAAAGACCTTGTTGAACATGTGGGATAATGAGTAGAGATTCAAAAAAGTCATGTCTCTATAGGAAGACTAAATGAGCTCTAGCCTAAAGACTAGTGTACCAACTTTAACAAAGCTTAAAAATAAGACTTCAGACAATCAAGATGATGCCTAAGTAACATAATTGTATGCCAGATAAAAAGTGTAACACTCCTGAAAGAAAGAAAAGAAAACCCAGATAGGAAATTGCCCAAGACTGGGAAAAAGAATAACAGGAAAGGAGTAGTGATAAAAAATACAATTCATACAAGGTTGTAAATAATTTGTGTTTCAACTAGCATGATGAAAAGTTCTTTTATTAAATGGATTTTGAGTCTTTAGCAAGTATTATCAGAGTGGGGTTGGGAGTGGACTTGGGGGATGATTGGGAAAGCTGCTCTGAACCTGCCCTAACAATGCTCAGATCAGGACTTGAAGAGACAACACTGATTCCAATTACTTTAACTGTATTCAAGTGTGGGAAAACTCAAAATTTAAAGAACTACAATGAAAATCTAGCACCAAAAATGTAAAATCCACAATGATCAGCATCTAATAAAAAATTAGTGGGCAAGCAAAAATGGAAAGAAAATATAATCCATAGTCACAAGAAGCTTCATTCAGTAGGAAAATAGAATGATAAATGATAGCTTTAATATACAAACTACCATAAATATACTCATATATGTTTGAGTAGATGTGAAGTCATTATAATGATGAAGAGAGAAAAGGAAGGTTTTTTAAAAGACCTAAGTAGAACTAGAAAATGAAAATATCTGAAATAAAAAATACACACTGAATAGAATTAAAACACTAGATAATGGGAAATAAAATACTAATGAACTTAAAGACATAGCTGTTCAAGTTATCCAAAAATGGAATACGAAGAAAAAGGAATGAATAAAAAGCATAAATTTTTATTTCACATGAATTCTTGTGTTTTATCATCAAGCACTCTTAACATGTATATAAAAAAGTTTCTCTGGAGGAGGTAGGAGGAAGATAGACAAATATTTGAAAAAATAATATGCAAGTTTTCAAAATATGATGAAAAGAATAAACTAAGAGATCCAAGCAGTGTAACCAACCCCTTTCTAGGAGAAGAAACATGGAAAAAATAAAACAGTGATACACCATAATTAAAAAGAGAATCTTATAATTGATTAGTAAATGACCAGAGGAACAAAAATAATGAGAGCACACTTTTCATCAGAAAACACATATTCAAGATGACAATATGTTTGCAGTATCTTTCAAGAATGAAAATAGACAAGACTTTTAGCTAAATGAATGCTGAGAGAATTCATCCCTAGTAGATCTGTACTAAAAGATTCAAAAAAGTTTTTCAGACAGAAAATGGTGATAGAAATTTAGATCTATAGATATAGCACAAGAAATGGAAAATATATAAACTTATAAACCATTTCCTCATTTTAAAACAGGCGATTAAAGGAAATTAGTAGGAAGGATAACATAAAAATAATGTATGATGATAATAGCAACAAGATGGGAAGAAAACTGGAAGTTTACATTTAAAAATATCTTAGTGTATGAAATGGGCGTAACTGGGAAGCCACAGGATGATTCTCTTCTTGTCCAGGGAGTTTTGGCCATGAAAGGAAGAGGGGGGAACACAGGCCCAAATATTCTTCAAGCCAAGGGTATCTAAGGGCCTCTTCATTTTGAAGGGACACTGAACTGACAGGAGCTACAAATGATTGGTCAAAATGACTATGAGCACTTAACCTATATTTTTACTGTGTGAAGTACTGACATGTTAGCTTAACTAAAAGGAAATAAAAGCTTCTTTCACCTTAGAAGGGAAGCATTCTTCCTTCCTCTTGCAGGGAAGTAAGGGGGCAGTCATACAGCTGCTGGAGGCAGGCAGCCTTGTTTTGAACCCTGGATCCTAGGTCTAGCTGAATGTCAGTGGATTGGTGACCTGAGCTGCAAATGTTGTCTCATATAGGATTAACATGATGAACATCGGAAACAAGTTTAGTTTAGCTTATCATGGTAGCTGACAGTAAGTCGTCTATGAACAGATGTAGTTATTTTCATCAATATTGTCAGTTATCGCTGTTTCTCCATCCTGGTCCCTAACCACGCGGCCACAGATAACCGGCTCCACAGGTGGCAACGCGGCGGGTGCAGAAGTCAAGACACGGAGCCAGCAATCGTTTTTGCAAGCGGCGGTCACCCTGAGCGGCTTGGACCGCCCCACCCGAACCCGCAGTCGGCCTCCGCCATCCGGGCTCTCCCGGAAGGCATAGCGCTCACTCTGGGAGCAGCTGCTTCTCCCCCCGGGTCCCTAACCACGCGGCCACAGATAACCGGCTCCTCAGGTGGCTCTGCGGCGGGTGCTGAAGTCAAGTCCCGGAGCCAGCAATCGCTTTTGAAAGCGGCGGTTACCCTGAGCGGCTTGGGCCGCCCCGCCCGAACCCGCAGTGGGCCTCCGCCATCCGGGCTCCCCCGGAAGGCATAGCGCTCACTCTGGGAGCAGCTGCTTCTCCCTCCGGGTCCCTAACCACACGGCCACAGCTAACCGGCTCCACAGGTGGCACCGCGGCGGGTGCAGAAGTCAAGTCCCGGAGCCAGCAACCGCTTTTGCAAGCGGCGGTCACCCTGAGCGGCTTGGGCCGCCCCGCCCGAACCCGTAGTAGACCGCCGCCAATTTCCAGCGAAATCTAGGGGCTCCAGACAGATTTCCATCGTGCAAAGTTCGACTGCGGGAGCTCCTTTTCTCCGCACGGAGGGGCGCATAGCCTGATAGGCAATCGCCCTGCGGCTGGAGTCTGTGGCGCGCACTGGGGAGCTACAAGGTGCCGGAGCGGGGGGAGCAAAGATACCTGCGGCCCACTGGAAAGACAGGCCAGGGGGTAAATTTCAAAAACACAACAGTTGCACCAAGCAGAAAGAAACGCGAGCAGTATGAAAAGACAAGGAAAGAAAGGACTACAAGCTATGCAGGTCAACTCAACATTAGAAGAGGTAATAGCTGCAACTGATGGAATGTCAGATAAAGAGTTCAGGATATACATGCTTCAGATTATCTGGAGTCTCAAGGAAGACATGAGACAGCAAAATCAGACAATGAAAGATCACATTGACAAACAAATCCAGGAAGTAAAAGATCAATTTCACAGGGAGATAGAGGTAATAAAAAACAAACAAATAGAAATCCTAGAAATGCAGGAAACAATAAACCAACTTAAAAACTCAATTGAGAATACTACCAGCAGAGTAGATCACTTAGAAGAGAGAACATCAGACAATGAAGACAAAGTATTTCAACTGGAAAAGAACATAGACAGCTCAGCAAGTCTGCTAAGAAACCATGAGCAGAACATCCAAGAAATATGGGACAATATCAAAAGACCAAATTTAAGAGTCATTGGGATACAAGAAGGCACAGAGCTCCAAACCAAAGGAATAAACAGTCTATTCAGTGAAATAATACGAGAAAACTTCCCAGAATTGAAGAATGAGACGAATCCCAAATCCTAGAAGCCTACAGGACGCCGAATATGCAAAATCATAAGAGATCCACACCTAGACACATTATAATGAAGATGTCCAACATACAGAATAAGGAGAGAATTTTAAAAGCTGCAAGAGAAAGAAAGCAGATTACATTTAGGGGTAAACCAATCAGGATAACAGCTGATCTCTCGACACAGACTCTGAAAGCTAGAAGATCCTGGAATAACATATTTCAAACACTGAAAGAAAATGGGTTCCAACCAAGAATCGTGTATCCGGCGAAATTAAGCTTCAGGATAGAAGATGAAATTAAAACCTTCCACGATAAACAAAAGTTAAAAGAATTCGCAGCTAGAAAACCATCTCTTCAAAAAATCCTTGGCAAAACATTACAGGAAGAGGAAATGGAAAATAACATTGAAAACCAACATTGGGAGGTAGGACAGTAAAGGGGGGAAAGTAGTCAAAGAGGATAACAAATCAGGTTTAGTAACATCAATAAATAAATATGGCTAGAAGAACAAACCATATCTCAATAATAACCCTAAATGTTAATGGCTTAAACTCACCAATCAAGAGACACAGGCTAGCAGAATGGATCACAAAACAAGACCCAACAATATTCTGCCTACAGGAGACGCATCTGATAGGAAAAGATATTCATAGACTGAAGGTGAAAGGTTGGGAAAAATCATACCACTCATATGGACTGCGGAAACAAGCAGGAGTGGCCATACTCATATCTAATAAAATAGATTTCAAACCAAAGTTAATCAAAAGGGATAAAGAAGGACACGTCATACTGCTCAAGGGAACCATACACCAACAAGACATAACAATCATAAATATATATGCCCCAAATAATGGCGCAGCTGTGTTCATCAAGCAAACTCTTCTCAAGTTTAAGAGTCTAATAGACTACCATACAATAATCATGGGAGACTTCAACACACCTCTCTCACCACTGGACAGATCTTCCAAACAAAAGTTAAATAAGGAAACTATAGAACTCAATAACACAATTAACAATCTAGACTTAATTGACATATATAGACTATACCACCCAACATCAAGTAGTTACACTTTTTTCTCAGCAGCACATGGAACCTTCTCAAAAATAGACCATATATTATGTCACAGGGCAACTCTTAGACAATATAAAGGGGTAGAGATAACACCATGCATCTTATCTGATCACAATGGAATGAAACTGAAATTCAATGATAAAAGTAGGAAGGAAAAATCAAGCATCACTTGGAGAATGAACAATAGGTTGCTGAATGATCAATGGGTTTTAGAAGACATCAAGGAGGAAATTAAAAAATTCCTAGAGTTAAATGAAAACACAGACACAACATATCGGAACCTATGGGACACATTGAAAGCAGTTCTAAGAGGAAAATTCATTGCTTGGAGTTCATTCCTCAAAAAAAGAAAAAACCAACAAATAAATGATCTCATACTTCATCTCAAAATCCTAGAAAAAGAAGAGCAAAACAACAGCAAAAGAAGTAGAAGGCAAGAAATTATTAAAATCAGAGCTGAAATTAATGAAATTGAAACAAAAGAAACAATTGAAAAAATTGACAAAACTAAAAGTTGGTTCTTTGAAAAAATAAATAAAATTGACAGACCCTTGGCCATGCTAACAAAGAGAAGAAGAGAGAGTACCCAAATTACTAGCATACGGGATGAAAAAGGCAATATCACAACAGACACTTCAGAAATACAGAAGATAATCAGAAATTATTTTGAATCCTTATACTCCAATAAAATAGAAGATAGTGAAGGCATAGATAAATTCCTTAAGTCTTATGAACTGCCCAGATTGAGTCAGGAGGATATAGACAACCTAAACAGACCAATAACAATAGAGGAAATAGAAGAAACCATCAAAAGATTACCAACTAAGAAAAGCCCAGGACCGGACGGGTATACAGCAGAGTTTTACAAAACCTTTAAAGAGGAACTAACACCAATACTTTTCAAGCTATTTCAGGAAATAGAAAAAGAGGGAGAACTTCCAAATTCATTCTACGAGGCCAACATCACCCTGATTCCGAAACCAGACAAAGACACCTCAAAGAAAGAAAACTACAGACCAATATCTCTAATGAACCTTGATGCAAAAATCCTCAATAAAATTCTGGCGAATCGGATTCAAATACATATCAAAAAAATTATACACCATGATCAAGTAGGATTCATCCCTGGTATGCAAGGTTGGTTCAATATACGGAAATCAATAAATGTTATCCACCACATCAATAGACTGAAAAATAAGAACCATATGATCATCTCGATAGATGCAGAAAAAGCATTCGACAAAGTACAGCATCCCTTTATGTTCAAAACTCTAGAAAAATTAGGGATAACGGGATCATACCTCAACATTGTAAAAGCAATCTATGATAAGCCACAGGCCAGCATCATTCTGAATGGAGAAAAATTGAAGGCATTCCCTCTAAGATCTGGTACAAGACAGGGATGCCCTCTCTCACCACTTCTGTTCAACATAGTCCTCGAAACACTAGCCAGAGCAATTAGGCAGACGAAAGAAATTAAAGGCATAAAAATAGGAAAAGAAGAACTTAAATTATCACTATTTGCAGATGATATGATTCTATACCTAGCAGATCCAAAAGGGTCTACAAAGATGCTATTAGAGCTAATAAATGAATTCAGCAAAGTGGCAGGATATAAGATCAACACGCATAAATCTAAGGCATTCCTGTATATCAGCGACAAATCCTCTGAAACGGAAATGAGGACAACTACTCCATTCACAATATCCCCCCAAAAAATAAAATACTTGGGAATCAACCTAACAAAAGAGGTGAAAGACTTATACAATGAAAATTACAGAACCCTAAAGAAAGACATAGAAGAAGACCTTAGAAGATGGAAAAATATACCCTGCTCATGGATAGGCAGAACTAACATCATCAAAATGGCGATATTACCAAAAGTCCTATATAAGTTCAATGCAATGCCAATCAAAATCCCAACAGCATATCTTGTAGAAATTGATAAAAGAATCATGAAATTCATATGGAATAATAAAAGACCCAGAATAGCAAAAACAATACTAAGCAGGAAGTGTGAATCAGGTGGTATAGCGATACCAGACTTCAAACTATACTACAGAGCAATAGTAACAAAAACAGCATGGTACTGGTACCAAAACAGGAGGGTGGACCAATGGTACAGAATAGAGGACACAGTAACCAATCCACAAAACTACAACTATCTTATTTTTGATAAAGGGGCTAAAAGCATGCAATGGAGGAAGGATAGCATCTTCAACAAATGGTGCTGGG
Organism: Urocitellus parryii; assembly: GCF_045843805.1. Lineage (NCBI taxonomy): Eukaryota > Metazoa > Chordata > Mammalia > Rodentia > Sciuridae > Urocitellus > Urocitellus parryii. Next base: position 50,471,824 of record NC_135538.1, on the reverse strand, counting down.
AAAACTGGAAATCCATTTGCACCAAAATGAATCTGAATCCATATCTCTCGCCGTGCACAAAAGTTAACTCAAAATGGATCAAGGAGCTTGATATTAAATCAGAGACACGGCATCTGATAGAAGAAAAAGTTGGTTATGATCTACACACTGTGGGATCGGGCTCCAAATTCCTCAATAGGACACCCATAGCGCTAGAATTAACAAATAGAATCAACAAATGGGACTTACTCAAACTAAAAAGTTTTTTCTCAGCAAAAGAAACAATAAGAGAGATAAACAGGGAGCCTACATCCTGGGAACAAATCTTTACTCCACACACTTCAGATAGAGCCCTAATAACCAGAATATACAAAGAACTCAAAAAATTAGACAATAAGATAACAAATAACCCAATCAATAAATGGGCCAAGGACCTGAACAGACACTTCTCAGAGGAGGACATACAATCAATCAACAAGTACATGAAAAAATGCTCACCATCGCTAGCAGTCAGAGAAATGCAAATCAAAACTACCCTAAGATACCATCTCACTCCAGTAAGACTGGCAGCCATTAGGAAGTCAAACAACAATAAGTGCTGGAGAGGATGCGGGGAAAAGGGCACTCTTGTTCATTGCTGGTGGGACTGTAAATTGGTGCAGCCAATCTGGAAAGCAGTATGGAGATTTCTCGGAAAGCTGGGAATGGAACCACCATTTGACCCAGCTATTCCCCTTCTCGGTCTATTCCCTAAAGCCCTAACAAGAGCATGCTACAGGGACACTGCTACATCGATGTTCATAGCAGCTCAATTCACGATAGCAAGACTGTGGAACCAGCCTAGATGCCCTTCAATAGATGAATGGATAAAAAAAATATGGCATTTATATACTATGGAGTATTATTCTGCATTAAAAAATGACAAAATCATAGAATTTGGAGGGAAATGGATGGCATTAGAGCAGATTATGCTAAGTGAAGCTAGTCAATCTTTAAAAAACAAATACCAAATGACTCCTTTGATATAAGGGGAGTAAACAAGGACAGGGTAGGGACGAAGAGCTTGAGAAGAAGATTTACATTAAACAGGGATGAGAGGTGGGAGGGAAAGGGAGTGAGAAGGGAAATTGCATGGAAATGGAAGGCGATCCTCAGGGTTATACAAAATATCATATAAGAGGAAAGGAGGGGTAAGACAAGTTAATACAAATGGAAGAAATGATTTACAGTAGAAGGGGTAGAGAGAGAAAAGGGGAGGGGAGGGGAGGGGAGGGGGGATAGTAGAGAATAGGACAGACAGCAGAATACATCAGAATCTAGAAAGGCAATATGTCAATCAATGGAAGGGAAACTGATGTGATACAGCAATCTGTATACGGGGTAAAAGTGGGAGTTCATAATCCACTTGAATCAAACCGTGTAATATGATGTATTAAGAACTATGTAATGTTATGAACGACCAATAAAAAAAAAAAAAAAAAAAAGAAAAAGTAAAAGCAAAATAAAGGGAATGGGGAAATAAGGAAAACATTTTCCCCCTGTTAATTAGCATAAGCCACAAAATTAAAGGGATTTCATTTTCAGGTAGGAATTACAAATAGTGAGAATAAATTTTAAATTCACAAAAATGAATTATATTAACTAATATTTTCTTCAAGAATACTCATCAATTTGAAGAAGTTCCCCTACTCCTAGTTTTTTAGATCATTTTATAATAAGAGGGTGTCAAATTCTGTCAGAATGGCTTTTCTGCATTGACTGAGGTGATATTGTGGTTTTGGTTCTTGAAAATAATATGATGGATAGTATAATAAAACATCTACTGTCTTTATGTGTATAAACAAATGTTCAGTAAGGATATGCCTTACTGACATATGTCCAACTTGATCATGATGTATAATCTTTTTTCTCTTTTGTAGAATTCATTTTGCTACCATTAGGTTGAGTATTTTTGCATGTAGATTTATAAAGTATATTAGCCTGATCATTTCCTATCGTATATTTTTCTGGTTTTGCTATTAGAGTAATATTGGTATCATTAGATCATTTAGGAAATCTATTTTAACCTAGTTTTTAATAAGGATTTCTGAAGGCTTGATGTTAATTCCTTTAAAAATGTTTGTTAGAACACACTGGCTTCCATGTGCATCTTCTGCCCCATGGTTCTACCCATTATTTAACCTGAGATTATAAAGCTCCAGTGATGATTTTTAATTGTGATCTTTCCTTTTTTTCCTGTCAGTTATTACCTGCTGTATTTTAGGGCAATGACTTAAGTGCATATCTGTTTATAATTGTTATATCTTCATGATGGATTAAAATTCACACCATTATAAAATGTCCTATTTTGTCTCTAGTGTTAACATCTATTTTATTGGAAAACAATAAAGCAGTTTTGGTCCCTGTAAAAAAAAAATAAAATATATTGTCAGTTATCTTTATATATCTGAGATTAAAAATTAGTGGGGGAATATAAATAGGGGTGTGTGTGTGTGTGTGTGTGTGTGTGTTTGTTCCTTTCAAGCTAAGAGATTTTTTTACTCCCTTTGGTAATTCCTAAAAATATTTATACCCATTTCCCTCAATAATTATTCCTTTTATGTATACTCTGTCTTACTGATTGTGGGGCCTGTCTTCTCTCATTCGGACTTTGGACTTTAGAGTTGTTTATCCTTTCACATATAATTTTTTTTATCCCAATTTCTGTATTTTTAATATTCTAGCAGCTATTCAATTTGTTTTTCTTTTTCTAGGCTTTATTTACAAAGATGCTTAGGAAAAAGATTCTAAAATTTTAGAAATAAGATTGGTTGTGTTGCAGGCATGTGGAAGAAAAACTTTTAATAAAAGGACTTTTATGTTTTTGAGTTGAATTTTACAATTTTTGTTGATCTCTGTTGTAATGAATGTCCTTGGTAATACCAACACAAAATAATAGTAATAATAATATAATATATGAGCCTTCCTTCATGTAATTTTATTTTCTTTTAAGGAATTATTAGTTTAATTATTTTTTTCTTATTTAGAAATAATTATACTGCCATTTTGCAGCTATAAAACTAAAGTAGTCTTAAGTTTATAGATCAAGTAAAAGGGAGAAAAGCAAATCTTATCTAATTTTAGATTATACACAAATTATTAAATCTTTTTAAGATAAAAAGATAGCGTGGGACAAAGATATTTTGGTATAGATTGAAAGCTATCTTTCCTGAAAGAAGAATGATGAATCCGAGAATATAGCTTCACTTTAAAAATGTGTGCCAGTGTTTATTTAGAATCTCTTCTGTTTTATTAGACAGGAACAGTCATGTCACCAGCAGGAATTATGTGTGCTCTCAATACAAGTTTACTACCCATACAATTGTCGTCCTTTGTAGACATTTTGGATCCAAAGAAGGAATCCAAATGAGAAGAAGCCTCCATACCCTGATAATTCATTTAAGTTCCATTCAACTACGAGAGCTTCCACGGGAGGAGAAGTTGCTAGTCCTCCTGGCTGGCCCTATGTTTATTTCAGTGCTCTAAAGAACTCTGTATGCTGGGCAACTGTGCTTGGTTGTGTCAGGCTGCTGGACAAGAGTTGATGCTCACAGCTCCGCTGACCAAGGCTGCTTTACTGAAGCTCACTGGGCGCCCATCAATCACAAAGTGGCGGATGCAGCCTGTGAAGGGTTTTCCGGGGGCCAAGCGTGGTGTCAGTAGTGACTCTGAAAAGAGAAAGAAAGCAAAATTTGCAATGGAGGTATTCCAAGCCCAATTATAACTTCCTGGTAGAGGATAAAAATAATAATTGCTCATATCATCAAAATGATTTGTATGTTAAAAATGGAATATAGTTAGGATTGACTCTTAGGAACATCATCTGCTTCTGAAGTAATATGAACATTATGGTAATTTTATTGTTTTGCCTGGCTTTCCGTAATCAAATTTCTGTATATTGTAGCTATCTTCCAAGGTGAAAATTTACCATTTACACAAAGCTTCAGCTGTGAATTTTCATAATCTACCTATGCTTTTTAGAGTTAATTTCACCTGGGCTTCAATTATTTTCTCTGCTTTGTTGAGAAGGGGGAAAGAAATTTTAGATTCCACACTACTTTGGGACATAATGTTAATTCATCTCATTACTCTTCATCTTCGAACTATTTTTTGCCAAGCTCATGAAATATAATGAGAAAATAATGAATTCAAATAAACTAAAATTTAATTTTCCTGAGTTCAGGGCTTAAGAACTATAAATAGGGTAGTGATAACTAGCCTAGTCTTTGTGTGAGCACAGGTGCCCTGTGGTATGCCAGGCGGACTCTCTCTCCTTATCTTAATTAGACATAGAAGAAGCCTATGTTTATTAATTGTACAGACATGGTTAAATGTGTTGGGATGATACCAATATAATATAAAGCAATTTAGAGAGCTTAGAAGTATCACAAAATTAAAATCTATTTAGTCAAAGCTTCTTAGGTACAAACAACTATGTGAGAAGTAACAGATAAAAGATGAAAAAAACTTAGAAATCAGTAACTTGGGAAAGAACATAAAATAGGTCAGCAAATTAAACATCAAGCAGCTGTAATAAATTTTCTAAGCAATGAAGAGTTATAATGTGCAGAAGTTGTGTACTGAAAATAAATCACAGAAATAGCATTTCATATTTAGAATGATAATCATTGAGTTTTAGATTTGGAAGGGGCCTGAGAGATCAGTTCCCTTTATTTGCCTCAAGATTAGTATGAAAAAAATATATTCTTCAAGTCTGCTTTTTATATTTCATCAGAATAAAAATGAGTGAATAGGAAAGATTATAAGGAGTAGAAACATCTAATGCTTTGGCCCACATTGTAGACTATATTTAGAACTTGGGTTTTGATTCTGCCCACGTTTTCCACCCTTTGGTTCATGGAAGAAATCATGTGGAAAAAATAATTGATACAGCAATTATGGTTTGCATAACATATCACACAATTAATTGTAAGTAGTGACATAAAGGTTCCTCAGGACCCTAAGTAATTGATTGATAAAGTCAATGCATGTTTTTAAGAGGGAACATTTTCAGTTTCCCATGACTATATTATAAAGAAGAATTCATAAAAGAAAAGTGAATGGTTAGATCCATGTGTGGGCTCCATTAAAGTTTTTTCTAATTTTCAACTTTAATTTTTAAATTATCATACAATGAAGTTGACTCTTTTTGTATAGAAGTTTTATGAATTTTATTCATTATTTTTTTGGTGGTAGAAATAATGAGTCAGCAGAGTTCTGAGTGGTATGACTGACTGGGATTCCAAGAGAATTCAGGGTACATAGGGGTTTTATTAATGCCCTGGTTTCTGATGTGATTTCGATAGAATTAATATGGAATAGCTCAAATGATATAATTAATTACATTCAGCTTAAATTATAATTGCTTTTGTTCTATGCTTGCTGGCATGTTTCCTAGATAGAATTAAAAGCTGCAATGTGGCAGTGGGCTGGTGGTTAGAACACCCTACCCTGCTAGTTCCTGTGTGTTGGCTCATTAGCTAAAATTTGCTATTTTGTTTTGGACAGGCTGAATTTGATGTTAGGTACATGTTGTCCACCTAGTCTGTAGAACTTAATGGAAGCAGTGTGTGATGGATGCTAGGATCAGATTGTAAAAACAAACCAACAAAAATCAAAGAGAAATATTTGTTTGAATGATGGGTAAGCACTTGGGGTACGGAGGGAAGAACAAATACTGTAACTTCCAGGATGAAAGCCACATCCTGGGGGCCTAGCACAGTGCTTATTAGACCCTCCATAAGGCTCTATGTTGAGTGAAGTCATGGTCCTTGGCAGCAAGGGGTGTACTGTTTAGCTTTGACAGCATTTTCTGATAATGCTACAACACTGGTATGCATAAACATCCTCAGGAGATGGGCATGTGCAAATAAAAGCCCAAGCTGAATCCTAAAGGGGTCAGTAAGGAATTAGGTTGGGGGCGGGGAGTGGGAGAAGCTGTTCTCTATAAAGTTACTAGAGGAAGAAAAAAAGAATATTTTTCAGAAACTGTAGCCCTGTATACTTGTGTAAAAGCCTGGAGCTAAGAGAGCACCATTGAAAATTTAGGAAACTTCAAGTTCCAGAAGGTATGGGGAGATCCCAGAGGTAGGTGGAAGGTGGGGACAGATGATCAGGGACCTTGCTTGTTATTCTGAATTTGATCCTGTGGACCCTTAGAAACCTGTGACGTATTTTAAACTACATTGTAATTTTTAGGAAGGAAGCAATACTCAGAAATATAAGGAAGGATGTGAGACATTTTTCACACTCCATCTGCATGAAGTGAAGTAGAGACCTTTGCTGAATTCCTTTCAGAACCAAAGCCAGGAACTGGACAACAGAACTAGGGAATGGCAATGGGAGGTGGGTAGGGAAGTGAAAGAAAGGAAAGGTTGCTTTGTGAGGGTCTTAAGTATTTCTTTTGATCCCTGATTTACTATCATTGTTAAAACTGACCATTGAAATATTTGCATTACAAAGGAGAGGAGTACTTAATTACTACTATTTTGGGGACCCAAGTTGAGAGGCTTTATTTGATCTATGCTTTTTCATTCTTTTGGATGTCTTGATGTAGGTAAATCTAAGATAATCTAGTTAGGAGACTATTAAAATCTCCACCAAATTCCAGATGCAGAAATTATATATATATATATATATATTCTATTCCTCACAGCTTTCAGTCTTTTCAAGGCAGTGAAATGTGTAAAAACAACAATCACATTCAACATAAGGATATGGTCCCTGCTCTAGAGGTTTAAAACGATTGTGTAGGGGGGAGTGGTATAAGTATCCTTTTATCACTGTCCTGTATTATATGCCATTCTTGGCAGAAGACAAGGTGATGCTAATGATGATGTTTATAGAATTGCAGCTGGGAACCTCTCCTAGGGAACAAGAACAACATAACTTATGGTCTGCAGCTGTTTTCACAATTTAGACTAATCTTGGATGGGGTGGGGTGGGGTACTTCACATTTTTTCCTTTTATAGAAGGGGAACAATTAATAGCAAAATTTTAATCCTCACGGTTTTCAGATCTTAGAGCAGTATTAGAAAATGAGAGCTTTTTTTTTTTTGGTGTTAGGGATAAAATAGAATGGTTCAATGTGTGTTTGTGTATAGATAGGATATGTAAAAGGAGACAAAAAATAAGCAAATACATCAAGATGTGAGTAATATCTGTTGGCTATAACACCAGTTCTTATGTGCTTCTTGGATAAGAAATCACAATTTTCTGTTTGCTTTTCCTATTAGAGGACATAAAATCCTTTGAGTTATTAGGTGAATTATGAAAACACATGGCTTACTTCTTAATATCATAATGAAAATCATAAGAACTTACTATTTTTTGATTTGGAAACTTATTTGTTTTAAACAATGCTTACCTGGAACACCTCCAACAAACACAGGCTCCCTGTGATCAACTGGTTTTGGATTCAGGGGTCCAACCACATGGTTCACTTCAGAGTCAACATCCAGCTGAACCACATTTGAATCTCTAATAACTGAAATACAGTGAAATATTGGGCAAAGACTGGTCATAAATGGAACTAGAGTGATTAATTTTCACATGAAGAGAATAATTTATCACAACAATGACTTTTATTTATTCCAGAATAAAAACCTACACTTTCTCCTATATCAGATGTCAATATATTAAGTCTAACAATGTCTAACTGAGCAATCACTAACATTTTCCTTCAAAAGGGAAAATATTTAGGATACTCTTGTGCTACTTTTTTGCTTCATAAGTTACTCATTATGTAAACAACTCCACTATTTTGGCAGCATTTATATTTCAAATCACATGTGTATTCAATATACACATTTTAATATAATAACACTTCTCTTGGTTACGTTTAGATTATCATCCGTCATCATCATGCATATCACATAAATTCTGCCAGGCCATCATTTCTCAGGTGGGTGTGCAGGCTCATCTTTGTATAGGAAACCCAGGACACCTATATTTTCTCACCTGTTATTCTGTGCCATCTGCCATCACAGAGACTCTGCTTAGGTGTCACTGAGGTAGAAAAGTCTCTGATGCCATTGTTGACTTTCACTATGACCTACAAAAGAGAGGTAACTTATATAATTTAGTTTAATTTCTCCTTGTCATTGTAAAACTGAATTTCTTGAAGCAATACTTTAACAAAAATCCACCCAAGGAAACAATACTCTTAACAAATATCCACATATGAGTAACTTTGCAATTTGAACACAAGGGGTCACTCTTTGGTAGGCAATAGAAATAGTTTAAACTGGGAGTGCTCCATGGAGAGGCAGCAAAATAATCACAAGGGAGAAAAGATGGGAAGAGAGGAATGACAGGAAATGCAATTGAATAAATTCCTTTAATTTCTCAAGATAGAATGTGTTATACAAAGAAGTTCAAAATATTGTTGAAGATCATGGGCCTTGAAGCCAGACTGCCTGACTCCCATCTAACTTACTGTCTGCATCGGTTTTCTCTTTGTAAAATAAGAGTGATAATATTACCTACAGCCTAGAGATATTGGGAGGATTAAATGGGTAAATCCATATAAAGCATCTTGAATAATCCCTGATTATTGATATGGTAGTAAATACCATATCTGGAGAAATTCTATTTTTATATGGTTTAATAAAATATACTAGAATCCAAATAAAAATCAGTTACATTAAGTTCGAGAGGCATAATATAAATATATCTTTTCCTTAATATTTATTTGAATACCTTCATAAGTAGTATTTTAGTAGTGTTTTAAGTGGTATTTAAGGGTGAAAGTGGAGTTTAATTGTAACAATTAAAAATTTATAGTAACAGAATAATACATATGTCTAGATATATATACATGTATCTTTGATGTATATTATCTGATAAACATTTATAAATATTCAGGAAGATAGATGTTTTTGTGTTGTTAATTTTGATAATTGGGTTTTTTTTGCTTTAATTTGCTGAAAAAAAAATGACAATTCATTGGTTAAAACTCTGTGCTGTGATTGGTGATCTTTTTTTCCTGAAACCTTTGCCATAATTTCCTGACATTGTTCTAATCAGATGAATCCCAACATATCAATGTGAATTCTAATGTTTCCTACATTTAAATTTCATGTTACAGCTTTCTGGTTTTTATTGATTGATAAGATAAAATAAGTATGTGAAAAAAATCTGCTTTAGATTAGAATGCAAGGTTAAATGAGACAGACTGTTAAATTTTTCAAAAAGATGTTACCTGCCCATTTTTCATGTGGACATTTAGGTACTCCCCATTGACACTGTGGCCATGGACAAGCGTTCCAGAGTTGCTTCTAGGACGAACTTCAAATGCAATTTCAAACTTCAATCCAATGTTGAAAGACTCATCTGTGGAGAGAAATACTATAAGCCTTAAGAACAGCAAAATAAAATTTGTAACTATGGCATGATTTTATAATTATATATTTTTACATCTAGTTTCAAAAATTCATTGCATTTCTCAACAGGTAAGAAGAAAAGGCTATTTTCCAACACCACATAAAACTCAGGGGACTAATATAAATAACATATCACTCTTGTGGGGCATGGAGGTGGGGCCAGCACACTAAAAATACTCTATGTGCTATGGAAGTTCAGGGGAAGAGAAATGAATTCCAACTAGCAGCACCATTTACTATTTCAGGAGTGAGAAGGAGGACAGGACAATCTGGGCAGAGGAGGGAGCTTGGACCCAGCTACAGAGGATGGAACATGTGGACAGCATAGTGAAGCCCAGGGTGGCTGGATAGTCCCTGTAAGGGCAGAAGCAGGCATGGTGAGTGGGGATCCACACCTGGAAGAGCTCCAATGCTCAAAGATGGAAGTTTGTTTTTATTTTGTGGTCACTTATCAAGGGAGATGACTTGACCAGATCTGTGTTTTGAAAGAATTCTTAAAGAACTAACTTGTGCCAGTGCTGCAAAGCATTTCAGAGGAGAGAATGAGAGCAGCAAAAGTATTTAGGAGCTGTTATTATGATGAACCCAAACAATTTTTATTAAGAATAGCTGTGTTCACTCCAAGAGGCTCACTGAACACATGGGCATCTTAATAGTGTCTGCTTGATGTGTCTCTTTATAAATCACTTTAATAATGTTCCAGCTGTTAATGTTCATGGAAAAGAACATAAATTGTGCATTTGGCTATGAATTTCAAGCTGTCGACACCTTTAGATTTCTCACTGAAATTCAGGGAAGGGCTAAGAAATGTGTACTTTAGTAGGAGTAAAGCAGGTGGGACAGGGAAGGAAAGAAAACTTAGGAGCCAGACAAGGAGAGGAAAGATAAATGCTGGTTATTCTCTTGAACATTGTGGTAGTCTAAGAAAGCATACTTGCTGCATACTCTTTATTCAGGGGATGTACAGAGTACCTGAGTGCCTTGAAATAGGAGACATGTGCTTTTATATCTTCTTCTATCCTCATTCCCAGCACCTACTCTGTTATCTTCCTCACACTCAGTGATTGTTATATAGAATGTTTATGATTTTATTTATTGTGAAAACAATTATATTCCATCCTCTGGCAAGGCAACTTCCATACAGGGGGCACACAATAAAAACTGTTGAATGAATAAGCAAGAGAGTAATGACTGAGGAGAATAAAAACCCAGAAATAAGATATCTGAAGGATAGTGTCATCTACTAGTGTTGCAGGGCAGAGGGAGAAAGTGGAATTTTATTTAGTGGGAACAATGGTTCATGTTAAGAGGGAGTAGGGGAAGACTTTCAGGAGCAAGGTAACCAAGAGCCAATACAGATCAGGTCATGGAACAGCACAGGAAATTCTAAAGATGTCAAGATGACCAGCTTTGAGAAGATTGCAGGACTGAAGAACCTGGGGAAGGTAGAGCAACAGGTAGGAATTGCAGATTTGATTTAGCGTAGTGGAAGGGAACCATGGTGGTTCTTGGAAAAAGAGGTTATTTTTTGGAGGAGTTTTGCCTTATTTTAGTTTTTAATTTTTTTTGCCAGTGCTAGGGATTGAACCTTGTGTCTTGTGGTGCTAGGCAAGTGCTCTACTAATGAGTCTAGTCTAATCTCCAGCCCCAAGTTTGGCACATTAAGTTTTTACTCTGAGCCTGATGTTTACTCTGAGCCTGATGTTCCCTCCAGGAAAAAGCATTCCATGACTCATGTTTTCAAGTTTTCTGTTGCTATAACAGAATACCTAAGATGGAATGATTTATAAAGAAAAGGGATTTATTTGACTCAGAGTTCTGGGGACTGGAAGGTTCCAGAACATAGTGGAAATGGAAAGGCAATAGCAAGCATGCTTGTGTAGAAAGGATATGCGTACAAGAGGGTGAGAGTGAGGGAGGGGAGGTGCTAGACGGTCTAACAAACCACTGGCCATAACCAATTCAGTGCCTGAAGGGTGAGAACTCACCCCATGAGAAAAGCATTAATCTTTTTTTTTTTTTTTGGTGGCGGGTGTGTACTGGGGATTAAACTCAAGGGTACTTGGCTACTGAGCCATATCCTCAGCCCTATTTTGTATTTTATTTAAAGACAGGGTCTCACTGAGTGGCTTAGCACCTCAACATTGCTGAAGCTGGCTTTGAACTTGCCATTCTCCTGCCTCAGCATCCTGAGCTGCTGGGATTACAGGTGTGCATCACTGTGCCTGGCTGAAAAGCGTTAATCTTTCTTAACAACCTAACCATCTCTTAAAGGTCCCAACATCTCTCAACACTGTTCCATTGGAGATCAAGCATTAACATGAGTTTAAGTGAAGGTAAACCACATTCAAGTCACAGCATTCGTGTTACCTAGAACAACATATCCTCCTTCTGTTGAAAAATAAGTTCCTGTTTCCATTGGACCTTCAAAACAAGGGGTCACACTAAATGTCTGGGAAGCAGATGTGATGGAGGCCCCATTGAGCTGGAGATTGCTAAGACAGCCACTGAAACTGTAGACTGAGTTAATCTGAAAGAAGAAGACATTTTTTAAAATCCATTTTCTCAACACTCATGAGAAACCAAGTAATTCCTTAATTATTTTAACTATCTGAACAATTAATAATTTTCTGGGGAGTTGCTTTTTAACTAGTTTTTCGAGACTGGAATTTTGTATTTGATAACATCAGTTTATAGGAATTATGAAAAATTTTACATTTTACAAATTTATGTTAACTAAAGTTTAGTTCTTCAATGTAGTCCTTTTATTGCTAAGCAACTTTTTAGAGATGCAATATTTTTGATTTTTAAACTCTAAAAATAATGCTTATTTTCTCACTTCTTTTCTGGGTACCCATATTCCTTACACATTTACAAATTCCATATGTGAATGTGTGTTAAGAAATAAAATTATAGTTTACATAAACTATAATAAGATTATAGTTTACATAATGTCCTGAAACATTTTTAAAATAATACAATGGAATATTACAATAATGGAATGACTTGCTTTCTGGTTTTGGTATCTCTTTATATTAAAAATATAGGTATTTGCTAAACAAATAAGATTCTCCATAAGATGTGATTTTCATGATAATTTGTACCTCTGGAACTTTTCATCTCACCTCTATTTTAAAATCAAGAGGTCACTCCCGACTTTGTATTGTCCTGAGGTGGACAGACTGCCTGTGGGACAATACTCACTTTGAAGTTCCAACTTCAGCAAAACTACAATTTTAGGAAAAAACTATGCTAGTTTCCTTGTGTGTGGAATGGGGGCCTGGATGAAGTGACCTTCCAGTCCTAAAGGTCAATGGCTTGGCTTAGCTCCATTTGGCTTACCTGGACGTTCTTTACAGCCCTTCCAGGAGCCACTCCTCCCAAATACATGGGACCTTTGATTTTCCAGGCAGCTCCAGAAGGAGGAAGACTTTCTTCTAGGACTCGGAGACCATCAATGATTAGTCGACCACTGCTCTTTTCCCGAATAAATATCACCTGGATAGAGAGAAAGAAAATAGCATATCTTAGGTAAATCCCAAGATGGAGGAAAAGGCTGTTCTATATCTGCTCCCAACTCTGAAGTTGAAACACCATGGGAAATCTGCAGAAAGTTCATAAAAAGGTGGTCTTTTCTCTGAAGGTCAGGAGTTTTATCTTTTCCTCTGTTTAGTAGACTTCTGGCTATCTAGTTTTTGGAATGTCAGAAACTTCATCCTTTATTTTATTCTGTTTTGTTTTACATCATATGTCTTTATTGGGGATTGTCCCCAGTCCTTGCTTTATATATACATGGGTGTATTTTCCTGGCTCACCTTGGCTTCAGCACTTCATGTGTTAGAGGAAGTTATCTGTATATTTTCTGAGCCCTAGATAGAATGATTTAAAGCTACAGGCTTAATTTCTCAAAATTGATTATATTTAGTAGAGATCTATGTGAAGCTCTTTCCAGTTAACCAGCTCACATGGTCTCTCCTTCTCTAAAAGTTATTGTAACTAAATGTAATGCATCTTGTTCCCCCTCTGTGGCTTGACTTACAGATTTACTCACTTAGTATCTTCCACAGCTATAAAAGCCTATAAAAGACATTCAATAATAATTGTTGAAATTAGAAACCTCTAGGCAGTGGGAAAAACTCAAGTAAAAAATTATTAGAAACCAAGCTTCCATTTATATTGGCTACTGAGTCTTTGGTTAAAATAATTATACTCATCCTTTGCCTGTCTTTAAAAAGTACATTTAAGAATTTTATAAGGAATTAATACATTTTTGAAATTAAACTCTGAGTGTAAAGCAGCAGAATTTTAAAAAGGTTATTTCTAGAGACCAATGGTGGAGTATCAGAGTCAATCTTTCAGACAGTGGTGTATATTTGCCATTAATGCTATTCTCTGCCTTCAACTTACATCATGCCATAATCCATCATTGTATTTCTCCTGGCTTCTAATCTTCAGTTTCTTGTGGCCAACATTAAACATGAAAACCAAGCGACCATGGGCCAAGAATAGAGTCATGAAGTCATTCTCTTCTTGATCAGAGACATAGAAAATCATACCGTGGGAAGAACGAGTTTTCAGACTTATGGAAAACTGAGATCTGGTAAGTGAAAAGAAAAAGCTTACCATTTGTAAAATGAGACTATGGATAATCTTTCACTTCTAAAAGTAATGTAGCATAAGGAAGAATAAATAAGCAGCCATTCTATCTAGCCCAAGCAGCATTACTGCTGTTAGTTTTACTAATGAATATGGGTAAGTGTGGTTAGTTCAAAAATGTAAATTCTTCCTACTCCATTATATAGTAGTGATACATTTCCACATATGGAAATGTTGTCTTAGTTAAGGATCTTATTGTGTCTTTCTCTGACAATATGGTTACAACTTAGTAAAAATTCTATGTTAAAGAAGGTTATCTGTATGGAAAAATACTAGTGATTATCAATATACATGTAGAAATTTTTATAGAAATAATATTATTTGTGTACTATCCAAATTACATATTGAAAATTTTCCAAGTAAAAATGAATCAGTGTATATCATGCTTAAAAGCAGCCAACCCATTGTGTAGAAATGTATATATAAAGAAAATTTTCTAGAAGTTTAGTTCCAAGTTTGTATAAGATATATTTATCAGTTGTTCTTTTACAAATAAAATAAACTTTATAACTTTAATTATAACTTCTAGTTTCATTAACTCTAAATTCTTCCTGAAGAATACAAAATACTGATTCTTTCTATTAGGTAAGTAGCAAATTAGAAGGATTTAGAGTTTTATTATTAGATGCATTCCCTGGTATAACTGATAGAAGTAGATGACATAAGAATATTTGTGTACTAAAGCTATAAAAATTGTTTTTCAATAATAGTAAATAGTTGGAGGCTTTTGGAATGCTGTGAAGAAGTGATGGGTTTGAGACAGCTGGAGGGCCATGGACATATACATGTATTTGTATTTTCAGTGTCTTTCCCAATTAACCTAGAAATTCAGGTGCATTCCCATTTACAATCTGAAGGCAATTTGTGTCGGGTAGTGAGGATTATACCAAGGTTAAATTATGAGTCATCTGAAACTTGCCCCCTTTTCCTGTCCTTGATTATCATTTCTTTTTGATCAAACATTGCAAACTCCTGGGAGAATGCTGTTTATGTATCTTTCATTTGGGGAAAATAGTCACAGAGAACATAATTTCTTAGAAAGCATGAATTATACTATTTAGAACACCCGTTGATGATAATCAGATTAAAGTGACTCAGAAAGGAAAGATCATAGGAAAAAAGTTGATATATGGCAAACAAAGATGGAGCGTGAGGTTAAGTTTCTGGAAGCATAGAATGTTACTTTACTTTTCACCAAAATCTCCTTTTAAATGTTCAAACTCTTGGCGGCTGTTGGCTGTCCCTCCATATTGATAGGCATGCTCTATTGCTTTAGGGCGATTGGAAAGGTGACAAAGAGAGTCTCTGGGAACATTCTGCTCTATGAACTTCAGGCCAGCAGGATCCCATGAAGGTGTATCCTTACTTTTTTCTCCCTATAAAAGTAGAGAATAAACCAAATTAAGGTATAAAAGTGATACACTAGCAGCAAAAATTAATTTGTGATGTCCTCACCATTAATATCAATAATCAAATAATAAAGTAGGCATTTTTTAATGTATTTTTCATTCATGAAATAGAAGGCACCTCTCTTCTCTCCCCCTACACCATACGTAAATGGTGGCAGTAGCTGCAGCAGTAACAACAAAAACATACCATGTTAACGAACCCACATGAGTTTGTGACAGTAAAGCAGAGATAAATTGAAGCTATAGAGATAACTATAATTTAAATTAAGTGCACATCCCAAGTAATAGTGAAAATGGAAAAGTGGCAATAAAATAACGTTGAGAAAATCAACTAAAACCCTCATGTAGGCAACAATATCACCTTAACACACATTATTATTATTTACACATGCTATGTAAAAAGTTAAGATACTTAGCAACATCTTTAAAATACCTAAGAATAGTTTTGGTGATAGGATATGTGGCAAAATCTGTGACAGAATAAATACAGAACAACCTAAACATTATATTGTGCTTTTCAAATTGTACTTTTGATGTTAAAATTTAAAGTTTTAAAACTATAGGCCAATATTTAATGATTAGTCTTAATTTCTGAAGCAAAATAAAAGTAAATGTAAATAAACTCAATCATTTAATAATTTATTCACCTATTCAAGCAACCATCTATTATTAGTGGTTAAAGTGGAGAGGAAAGAACCATTGTTTTGGCATGTCTTCCATGGGTGGTACGCAGTGGGAAACATAAAAGTGAGAAATGATCCTTGTTTTTTCAAGAACTGAAAATCAATTTGGAGAAAGATAGATAATTAGCAATTGGAAAACAAGTTGGTGCCAGATATAAAGGATATTAGGTGCTAGGAGTTGAGTTTTGTTTTTTAGGTGATAAGGAGGCATACAGGTTTTAAAAGCAGGGAATGGCCAGATGTGACCCACTCAGGAAGATGGCTTGCAGCAAAGGCTGGCCTGATAGGAGAGGGAATGTTTGTCATGGGGAGGACTGGAGAACACAGCAAGAAACAGGAGGAGAGACAGGGTTAGATGAGAAAAGGCAATTTTATGCACATCCCCCCATCCCTAATTCCCATTGAAATGTTTGAAGAACTATTCACATAAAAATAAATCCACAGCTGTTCTGGAAATCTCAGAGGGTTTTTACCAGCAGAACAAAGTAATGTGAAATTTCTGGAATCTGTAATGCAGATTATGCAGATTGGAACAGAGTGATAATGAAATGCCTAATCTCATATGAGAAAAAGTTAAAACCTCCAAAAAATTCAGTGCTCCAGCCAAATCCCAGAATTATTCTCAAAATTTTGGTATGGTGGCAGGTTAGTTAAAGGGCAGATAGTTGTACCAGTGACTTTACCCTGGAACAATAGTTCCTCCAGTTGGGTTCTGCAGTGGTGGTTAGGTTGGAGAAAGGGAGATAGGCCTCATAGATACACACATCCTAAAGAAAAGCCCATTTGGTTCCCACTTTCTCCTCTTCCCTTCCGAACATAGCCATCAGAACCCAGAAACTGACTTGCTGCTACAAAAGCAAGGTTTCTCTCTTGGATGGAAGAAATATACCCAGTTATCAATAGTTTTTGGTTCAGGCCTCACCTACATGGAATAGCCATAGTTTCAAGCCATAAATTGCAGAATGAGCTAGAGTGGGCCTACAGGTAGACTTTTCCCCCCTCTATATATCTTGAGAAATTTTTTCCATACCCTATGCTGTTTTCCAATACTAGTAGAATATATTAATGGGAAATATGTCCACCTTTGTTTCATTGAGGGGCCCAGCGTTGACATGTTTTACACAGGGGCTGGAGGGTAGGGGTAAGAGTATGGGTTTGATAGGGATTGTGGACTTCCCCCAACTCTGAGTCTTCTCTATTTTCTCTGTCTTGGTAGAGAAGATCTCACGCTTTCTCAATTAGTGCATTCACTTACCCTTGGTGAGAGTGCAACAGTGAATTAGATCCCAGGGGCTCAGCAAAGCATGGGGTTCTGTGGACCACGGTGTCTTAACTGACTAGCTTTCCTTACTCTGCCTCAGTGTGGGACTGCATAGACCAAGTAGAATCTGTTTTTTGTCTGTAGCAAAAATGAGTAAACTCTGGTGTCTTGCTATATGGTAACCAGATACTTGTTACTTTTGTGCCTCCATTCTCTTAATACAGATCAAAAAGACAAAGACAAGTTATAACTGATTACTTCAAATACAAAGATTATATTTAAGAGTTATATGTGTGGGGGTTATTAGTAAATCCCAATGACATTTACTTAACCAGAATAATTTTTTTTCTCCAAGGGCCTGTTAGATATCATCCTACTTGTACCAAGTTCAGTTTAGCAAGATTTTTTTTTTTTTTTGGTGGGGGAGAGGTTTGTGTGTGAGATACTAGCTAAGCTAGTTGAGCTATTGAAGAAAAAGAGGGATATGGTGCTATCTTATATAAACCAAGATCAGATATAGCAGGATCCCACCGGGGGCCAGAAGCAAGAATTGGAAAGCAGAGCATTCCTTTTTTGGAGGTTTCTGTTATATCAGCTTTGTCTCTCAGAGTGTTTGCTTTCATTATTCTTTCTCAGCAGGACAACTTCTCATTCTTTCTAGAAAACTGCTTGCTTTATCTGTGCATGATTAACATACAGTTCTCAGGGCTTTCTATTCAATCACCAGCTCAAGCTAGGCTCTCTAGGTTCTAAGATTCCAAGGAACAGAATCTCAAGTCCAGCTTAGTTCACATGATCTCCACTGGTTCAATCATCTAAATCCAGGGAGGTGATAGGACTTACCCTGTGGGTAAAGAATCAGTTCTTGGAGAAGACACTAGCTGGCTAGATACTCCTTAAGGACGTCCATTGCACTACATAAAATACTCATTATTACATTACAAACTAAATGAGAAATTGTTTCCCCAATTAAATTTGAAACATACAAACTATGAAAAAATGTAAGTCTAGAACATAGTTGGTAAGACATATATTCTCAAGTATCCATGGGGAATAACAAATCGGTGTTAGCTTTTTGGAAAGTAATTTGCTAGATCTAGTAATTCTACCTCCTGGAATCTATCCTAAATACTTATTCAGCAGTATACTCAAGGATTTATGTCTAAGAATGTTCACCTATAAAAGTAGGGAACTGGAAACAGCTGAAAGCCTATTAGTGGTTAAATGAATTATAACAATGCATAAAATGGAATATTAGATAATGATTGCAAAAATAAATTATTATAATACCAATCCTTTAATCCTTGAAAAAAAATTAAACCAGAGGCCACACGTTTTTCTTAGTAGCTATTAAAACTACATCTAGCAAGCTTCACGTAGCTACATTAAGTGTGGTAGCTATATTCTTCACTAAGGAAAAAAGAACAAATAGAAAAGGGCAAAGGATATCAGTAGTGCTGGTAGGAGGCAGGAGGCCTGCTGTGGTAATAAATAGGTGGTCAAGAGTTAAGTGATCCAAGAAGTTGGAGGAAGAATGGTCTAGGTAGAAAGAAACCTTGAATAAAGATCCTAAGGTGGAAGTGCAGGTGGCCTACTTTAGTAATAGTAAAAATGCTGGTGTGGGCAGAAGAGTGAATGAGGTGGGCAAGTGGGAGGAGAGGGACTCAGAGAGGGAAAGGGGTATGGATCACACTGGGCCTCTTATGAATCGCAGGAACTTGGGCTTTTACTCTGAATTCAGAGGAGTGACATGATATGGTTTATAGTTATAAGGGTTTGGGTGTCATGTTGAGAGTAGACCCTAAGGAAACAATGCAGAAGTGAGGAAATCTATTCCAAGACTATGACAGTAATTCAGATGAGAGATAATAATGGCTTGGGCCAGCATGGGAGCCTTGACATCTGAGTGCAATGTTAAAATTAGACCATTACTGGAAGAATGAGAAGGGATTAGGATTTCATTTGTAATGAAGGTAAATAACACACATACTAAATGAATGAGAAAGAATAGTAATCAGAGAATAGAATTTTAAAACTTAAGATTTTGATGAGGGAACAGGTCTGGATTATGTCATAGATCACTTGCACATAAATGGTTGAAGTAAATGTCAAGAAGGAGGGGAAACAGGGTAAAAATCACAGACTTTAATAATTTCCATGATTGTAACAAAGTTTGAGATAATTATATGAAAGCAAATGATACTAGAGAATAGTAGTACTAAACAATAAATATGATTTACGCAAATTAATAACAGAACAATTTTAACCATTGCATTGAAAAGTAGTTGGAGGTAAGAGTAAACAGGTGATTGGACATGTTTCTTTGAGAACAAGAATGGAGGCGACAAAGCTAGTAAACTGGAATATCTGATACTGCAAGAATTCTATCTTTCATATGTACATAGTTGCAAATTAGAGTAAATTCTATAAGGCAATCATGTCTAGAGTTGCATGCATGGAATATGAGGGCAGGTGGAAAATCTGCACAGCAGTATCTTTTACCTTCTTATTCTGGCTTGTTTTAGGCTTTGAGGAATTTTTTCCTTTTTTGTGAAGTAGAAACAATGGTGAAGACTCAATGGGACACTCATAAAGAGAAGTGTGGACCTTTTCAGAATACCGCTGGAAATCTTCAACCTCCACATCTCTATCCAACCTGTATTTGTAAGGGAGGAAAAAATAACTTTAAAAACATTGTTCAGAATTATATGATGAAAGCTATGACAGTCAAAGAACTCTGACAATTCAAAAAAATTTTTTTTTTTGCATGTGGGATGGGTCCTTACCTGTCACTATCTTAACAAGAATCCTTGAAATTATCATTTGAGCAATTAATTATCAACCATGTACCTGGCACCACACTTTTTGACAAATGAACGTTATTTCCCTCATCACACTCTGGACAACTGGGTCTACTTCTGTGTTTCTTTGTCTGCACTAAAGTCTCCCTTGCTTGTTTTTGCACTTGAGGAACTTTTATTGTCTTTGTTAAGATTAATGGCTTTTTAAAAAGTCATGCATTAAATCAAGACTTTATTAAACTTTGAACAAAGATTTTGGCATATTACTCTATAGTACACCATTAATAATAAGTGCAAAATAATTACATCTAATATTTATAGGCTGTTGTGTAATAGGTGCTGTGCATGGTGCTTTATGTGTATTATTTCATTTATTCTGTAGAACAAGTCTACCAAATAAGTACTATTACTATCTGCATCTTGTAGGTACAGAAATGAAGGTTTACTTAGCCACAGTAATACAAATATAATAGGGGGAAAAAAACCCTACACACAAATCCAAGTATGTCATTTGTTCAAAAACATATGAGCTTTTAATTACTGCCATCTAGTGCCTCTGATCAATTTCACACTTCTCAACTTTAATTATGTAAATATTTTCACTACTATTTTGATCTTTTAAAATCAACTGTATAGATTTATTGGTAATAATTTTTTTTTAGTTTCTCAAGGCTTGCTTTATTTTAGAGCTGGTTTGTTGGAAAGCTACACAGAGTGTGCTGTTTTTGGAGTCCATGAAATAGTTCATGCCATATAAACCAATCCTATATCATAGCAAAAGATATAGTATCTAAGCCCTCTGAGCTGCTCCTATTTTTATTAAGTTACTTGTTAACCATAAAAGAAACTCACTCTCTTTGGCTTGAATAAAACTAGGTAATAAAAATATTATACCTGGTAAAGTAGGCATTACTTATACAGCCAGTGAAGTTAGCATACTGGGGACTGATGGGTGAGCCACCGAAGTAAAACTTCTTTTCACCTTCTTGAATTTGTTCTGCTTTCCCATTGGAAGAATTATTATTTACATTTCTGTTTTTATCTACTATGAGTTCGTATCTGCAAAATAAAAAGCTTTTTTACATACTGAGCAGTTACCATTTTACCTTGAGTTTCTCTCTAGTTAAATAAGCAGGTTTTCTTATGGAACTGAAATGTAACATCTGATTAATGAAAAAACAAAGAGTTTCCAGGTTCTTCATGAGGCCCAGGATAAAATAGTTGAATAGTTCTATATGCAACCCCTGCCCCCAAAACCATTGGAATTTAAACTCCTAGAGCAAGAAGGTCAAACAACTAATCATTTGTATTATTTCTTGGGTGGAGAAAAAAAAAACACACATACGCCTCACGGTGATCACTTAATCACAGTTGTGGGAGATCATTTTGATTGCAAAGTACATTGGGTGGTTTTGTCTTTATTGGAAATGGAGTCTAGAAAATGCCTACTAATATTTTCTTTGATGGGTGGACATCAAAAACCAGAAGTGGACATAGATGAGCATCAAACTACAACAGAAGTTTATTTCCTATTTTCTTATTATGGAAAAGAAAATACAGGATCATGCAATTTAATGCAAAGCCAGAACTTTTAAAATGTGGCCACAAATGTAGCATCCTTAATTGGTCAGTTTAAAATTTATTTTTTTCTCTTGTTTTTTTAATTGATTTAAAAATTGACAGTGGAATACATTACAATTCTTATTACACATATATACCACAATTTTTCATAACTCTGTTTGTATATAAAGTATGTTGACATCCAATTCATACATGTACTTTGGATAATGATGTCTATCACATTCCACCATCCTTATTAAACAAGACCAGTATTTGCTGAGTTCCTTCTATGTGCAACAACACATTACAATCCATTCAGTACATAGCGTGAGTAGGCACTGCCCTCAAGAAGATTGTAACTGTTCATTTTATTGGGAAAAATCCTTTAAGTAACTTGATGATGATTTATTTGGCATGTCTTAAAAAGTAATAGCATTTTTTTTAAAAAAAGAAAAATAACACAAATCTGTTCCTTTCACATTTTTTTAAACAGTAGAAAAGCAATAGAATAATCTATTATTCACAGTGGCATTTGACAGAATCATGTCTTACAAATAAAGACACATGGTGGGAAGAACATTAGGTGAGGAGCTATACCTTCCGGGTGAGACAGAGGTTATGATGAAGTGGGACAGCCCATCATTGTACTGCGTATTTGCCGACTGAACCTTGATGCCCTTGACATTCATGGTGACAGTACCATTATCCAGCGAAATGGAAAACACATCTGACTGAAATGCAAGCACAGGTTTTAAGTAGGGAGTGCAGGGACCTAAAAATTGGGCACAGTTTAAATATTTATTTAAGAGTACTGCTTAAAGGAATACACAGTGAATAGGCAATTTCTTGCCCAGCAATTTCAATGAATAATAACAAAAACCCCACTTTTGCTTGTATTGGTGTTGCTTACAAAATTAGACATGTCTCAATGGAAAAAAGATACTTCTACATTTTGAGCTGAAAATGTTGGTGATTTTGTTATTCTGAGAGTTGTCCTAGTCATCTTCCTAACTCAGTCATTTCTACTCTATCATCAGTCTCATTTAATTCCTTTCAAAAAGGCAATATTTGAATCTCCTTGGGGATGTAGCTAGAAGACTAGGTAAGAGTTAAGTTATTAGTTTGGCTTTTTAAATGTTTCACTTTTTTTTAACATAGAGGCAGAAGAGAAATTTCAAAAAGCAGAAGTTACTCCTTTTTATGAATTTGCTTATTGCTTGTCTTAAAATATTGGCAGATAATAATCTTGCTTCTCTTTCCTTATATGGGCACCAACTTCTGTCAACCCTCAGTGCACAGTTTCCTTGAGTTGAGTTCTATTCAAAACAAACTACTTTTTGTGAATTAAAAACCCTGCTTTTTAACTAATCAGGGTAATCCGAAGCAGCTTTGGGCACAGAAGTCCAACAAAATACTTTGGAAAAATTCTCACAGATGCTACCTACTTAAATTAAATTGAATGTGAATGTGATGGATATAAAGTTGCTTTCAAAAATTCTGATCGGGAGCATTAGTATATATACTAGTGTGACAGCACTCTGAGATTCATCAGTTGGATCTTAGGGTCACCAAACCTATACATATTTTAGTTTTATTCTTGAAATAACATGTTTATAAGCTAAGCTCAAACATATTAAGAAAAATTCAAGAACATCGAAGTATATATGTTCTTTTCTATTAAGATTAAATCACAGATGTGTTTCTTCATAATATAGAGAGGTTCTTACGATTTTCTTTTTGAGTCATGAATGCTTTTGGGAATTTGGTTATACATATGGAGTTCTTCATAAAATAATGTTTTAAAGACAGACTATTCAGGAAGAAAGGAAATCAACTATATTTAAATAGTATTCAAAATTTTAAAGCAATAGATCTGTTATGGTATCATATATATGTACACACTCCTTGATTAAGGCATTAAATAATAGGATCTAGTAGAAGACCTAATTACTTCTAAAATTGGAAGTAGCCATGAACAAAAATTATATTTGCAAATATCTATCACAATTGTAATGTAAATAAAATCATTTGTGATTTCTTTTCATGACAAAGTCACAGGTACTGCTAACACTATTGTGGCTTACTGCCATGTTTATATTTGAAGAATGATAAATTTTAGCTACAGAAAATAAAGATATATTTTTTTTACCATCCATATCCATGTTCACAGACTCCTTAAATTCTCTTCTAAGCAATGGGTCTGTGAATCTCAGGTTAAGAACTCCTGACGTATAAAACACATAATATTTTACAGTGTCTGAAATGTGACATTCTGCATGTGTCTGTGTAAATCAAAATCTGAATAGAAACTCACTTTTAATAAAAATTCATTCATAGTTAAAACACTTATCACAAAGAAGTTTCCTAAGGGAACAACAAATACTTACCCCCGAAGTATGATAGAACAGTAATCCATTTGGTTGTAATGTTCGGAAATTAAAACCTCCTTCAAAGCCATCAAAGAAAGATATTTTCTGAACTGAAGCAATGAAACTCTGTCCATTGAAATATGCTCTACGAGATATCTGTGTGCCAACAAAAGTGAATATAATAATTTATAATTGTAAATGCTTATTATGTCAATTTCTCATATAGAAAGGGCCTTACTCACTAGTTTCTATATAGTAGTTCAGGGTTTAACTTATGGTTTTTGGTGGCATTCAGGCATGCCAGCGTTCCCTCTGTATTCTTTTAAGGGATGTGGTTTCTGTTAGAAATTTCTTCACTTTCCTTCACCCTAAGTGATTAGTGATGCTCAAGCAGCCTTTCTGGGCTTCAGATGCCTCACCCACAAAAACCTAAAGCAACTGCACAAGTCACAGAGGAGCTTCACAGCCTTTCTAGCTTAATGGTTCTTCTTTCTGCTGGTGGCAGAAAGAAACTCAAGATGTACCTAGGATCTCAGAAAAGCTAAAAGGGTTTTTCCAGCTTCTGAGATTCTGGGTCTATTTATTTCAAAGCTTTTGACCGAATGTTACTTACAAGAGAGTCTTCTGGGCATCCATAACCAACTCCTAGGGTTTCTGTCTGCTCTAGTAAATTGAAATCTTTCTTTTGGAACTGGAAACCCTTCATACATCCCCTGAAATTGATATCTAAGGGAAGGTGTGCCCTTAGGGTCCTGGAAAAGAAAAGGAATCTTCACTGATATGGTGATAATAGTGACATTACCCTGAACACATAGGCTATGCAATTTGAGTTTATTTATAGTTATTTGTAATGGCTTTATAATCATTCATGTTCTCAAGCTTTCTTTGACAAGAACACAGCAATGTCTAATCTTTGCCTATTGAGGAGTTTTATTTTGACTCAAGACAACTTGTTTACACCTTTATAGTTTTCAAAATCCATTAATTTATATTATCACATACAGATTATGTAACACACACACACACACACACACACACACACACACACACACACATAGTGCCCTCTCAGTTTTATAGTCTCTGATTCTATTAATTGACTACAGTAAGGTTGAATTTTTGAATACACTAGAATAATATTTCAGTATACATAACTCACAACCCCTTGGATAACCTGAAGATAAGTATTGCAGATACTATTAGAGCATTCAAAATCAATTAAGTTTAAACCAAAAATAATTGAACACAATGCTTTTTCATCTTTACACAATATACATGTTTTGCTCTTGTCAAAAGAAATATTGCATTATATTATATTCTAAGAGCAATGCAATAATTTAAATAACCTGTAAGTTACATCTATGAGATGCTAACTTAGGGAGGTTATAAGAATGGGCTGCAAAGGACCTGCAGGTATATGAATGTGTGCCTGCACTTAGTAATGCATATAAAGGTAGCAGGTAGGGATGCTTACACCTGTTACTGAATCTCTTCTGGATATTGAATACACACCAGTATATCATTAGAAACAAACAGCTATTTAACTAAAGAAAAAATTACCTGGATTGTAATATTTCTGGGGGAGCCCCTCCAATGAATATATCTGTAAAGGGTATTTTCATCTTTTCATTGTCCATGCTCTTGACATGTCGTCTGTCAACTACCAAAATCATTTTCTTGTCATTGTGGTAAATGATTGAGATCTGGGAGAAACAATACAGGAAGTCTTTATCAATTAATTATCAGCATTTTGAAGACTTCTTTATAATTATGCTGGCTGTAACAGCTGGTCTTCCTTGTCCTTATGCTTGTTTGTTTACACAATAGGTAATAGGTTTTCCTTTCTTACTCAGATACAAAAACACTTTTATAATCAGCAGTTCACATTTCCTTTGGAAGGATGCCTATGTGAAGAGGAATTGGACCTAAGCAAAATTTTGCCATGAGACTTATTTTCTCCTGTCCCTTCTGAAGGGATTTGGGAAAGGACTATAGCAGGTGCCTTCTTCTTCTTAAAAAACAAAACAAAACAAAAACAGCTTTATTGAGGTATAATTGATAAACAAAGAACCACACATAATTAATTCAGTGAATTTTGCACATAAGCGAACACCCATCAGAGTATTATCATAAGCATAGCCAACACTTCCCAAAGTTGTGCTCCCCCTAATTTTATTTTTCTGTGTGTATATGTGTGTGTGTATGAAGCACACTTAACATGAGGTCTACCTTCTTAATTTTTTTTTTGAGGTACTGGTACAGGGTTTCATGCATGGTAGGCAAGGGCTCTACCACTGAGCTATACCCCCAACAACAAATTTTGAGTTATTGTTAACTATAGGTCCTATGTTAGCAGATTTCTAGAACTTAGTCATCTAACACAACTAAAACTTTGTACCTATTGAACAATTCCTCATTTTCCCTACTGTCCAGTCTCTGGTGACTATTTGCATTCTCAAGTGAGTGTGTTCTAGATTTGAGACTGCACTTTGACAGGTGTCATTTTTTTGGGACACATTGAGCTATTCTAATGAATAGGCAAAAATACTAGTCAGAGAAATAGTTAAAATCTTCTTTTATTGGGATCCATCCTTATGAAGACTATGGACTTTGAACTAAAAAAGGAAATATAACTTCTGGTCCTCCCCTCAATTTTGGTTCAAATTAAAAGATATACTATGTTTTATATCTGCATCATTAAATTGTATATTTAAAGTTCTTGTTAACAAAAATAGATGAAGTACATTTTTAGTAAATTGTAATTGTGGTTCAAGACCCAAGAACATTATTTTTAGGTTCTCATTTAAGGAAAACTAGTATTTTCTAAAATCTAGATAATTGGCTAAAAATGAAATTCTATTTTTATTTAACTACTTTTTACATTTAGTGGGGCTCAAAGTTTAAGTAAAAAAATGGCTTTGTATCTATATTCTAGCATGTTCAACAAATGGATAGAACTCTATAGGTGCTCTATTGTAATTAAGTTATTTAAGATTAACCAGGAGTCTTTTGGTCAATGAAATAATCAAAAGGAATATTTTGGTGACTTTTTTATTAGAAATATTGATATGACAAGACCAGCCAGTCATTTAAAAGCAAATATTTCCCCAGGTTTGAGTAGATGAGGGCTCTTCAGTCACTCTTTAGATGTGAAGTTTCACTTTAATTACTGTCTTACCTGTCTCATTTGACCATTTGATTAGATCAATAGCTCTAGATACAAAAACCCAGACCCAAACTAAAGCCACCCAAACTACAACTACAGTACCTCATGGTATTTTGCATCATTAATTTGGGCTTTCTTCAATGTGTCTTCAAGATGCACAGGACCAGTGCTGAATCCAAAGTCATAGAACACATGTAGGTAACCATTGCGCATTTCCAAGCTGAAAAACATGCTCTGTAGAGAGAAAAAAGTTGTAAGATGGGATCATCTGTTATCATCAAAGTGCAGTCAGATTTAGCTGAGTTTGAGATGTAACATTAAATTTTTTAGTATTGACATTATTGAATTTGAAGGGTCTCATAAAATTCTTATTATGAAATAAAAATAATACCTACTTCCCTATTAGATATTTATTTCTCATGCTAATATACAAAGTGTTAGTATTTACACATAATTTAAAATAACAATCTTCTTTCATTTTTATTCTACTTTAAAAATTAATGAATGAAGCTTTAAGTCTATATCATTGATCTTTAAAAAATTTCCAAATAGTAGAATATAAATATACTATGATTATTCAACTGCCTTGTCTTTTGAAAGCTGTAACAGGTTAAAAGATGCAGCTGCATTCATTTTAAGATGAAAATTTGTCATACTGAAAAATAATTTCAAGTTATGTTGAAAAGAATCCTTCTTGCCAAATATCAATTAATAATGATAAAAGGCAAATAAGGCTATTTCTGTATTATTTTGACTCACTGGATTTATGTAAATAAATATGGAATTATTATACACCTGGACCACATGATGTTGAAGAACCAAATTAATTCTGTAACACTCAAGTAATTTAGTGGTCAGCTTTGTTTGTTTCAGAGAATAGTTTATACATAAAAGAATTCAGTGAATTTGAAAGTAAAGTATTGTGGTAAATTGCTATTCTATGGAAAGTGATCTACTGAGTGGAGTTTGAGTATTCCTGATAGTGTGGAAAACAATCCATTGGGGTTTAGGAAGAAAACATTTCAACTTCTATTTATACTCATTTTAAAAATTAAAATTCAGAAATAAACAAATCCTTGATATTTAATGCATGAATTATTCGTCTTGGACCCTCATTTCATTTATTTTACCAGACTTACATAGGATTCATGTGGTCTGTAAGGCTTCTCAGGGAAAGTTCCATACTTGAAGGGTTCAAGGTGGCCTCTCACCCACTTCTAGCCTATTATAATTTATTGCAGTTTATCTGTTCCTAGTTACATGGATTTGTGGGTGATAAGACTTAAATAATAGAATATTTAAAATATTTTGGGACACATAGATGTTTGCTTATTACTTCCTGTAAATTACTAAAAATACTGCTACGTTTAAAGGGTTACATATTTTTTGCTATAAAAAGAAATATGCTAAATTTGAACTTTGTGATGACAAATGTCCCTCAGTAGTATGAAACCTAGTTATTTTTTTTAAAAAATAAACACACTTGATTTTTCACACCAAGGCAAGGGTATTATTTATGAAGAAAGTTATGATGTGGAAAGATGGCTTTTAAAAAAGATGTTTCATAATTTTTCTGTTGATGATTTTGTTGATAAAATAACTTAAGCATTTCTTTCTATAAAATACTCTCATGTCTGTACTATTAAAACATTGGTGTGGAGAAATTTCAAATCTGTTTAAAAATCTTTTGGATGAAGATTTTCAATGGCTTTGAATTCTTTCATTAAACTTTGAAAAATGATACAATATATGATTAACTAGCAAGAACTGACATAAGGAAAAAGAAAATGTTCCAGCGAAATTTCAAAGATTACCTTTGTCATTTGGTGCATGAGATTGAAAAACTGCATATGATTTAGTAGGCACAGCTAGTGATATGTGTCTCACATTTTTTATTTTTGTGAGGCATTTTATCTAGCTATGACAGCCAATAAAACAGTATTGAAATAAACTGACTTTTGAATCACTATATCACAAAGAATTCAACAAGAGTCTAAAAAATATTTAGCATACTTAATTATATCATTTTCACTAACGTTGCTATTAAAATAATCTTTAGTGAGAGCAAAAGTGTCTTGGTATCATTAGTAAAAATATTAATTTAATTTTATTGTTATTTTAAATATTTTACCCATTTTTATTTAATATTTTATCTTTATATAGTTTGTTGGTTGTTTTTAATTACTACTTTGAAATGTTTCATGACATCTGTATATAGTACATCTATATCATTATAAAGGGTACAAATACACACACACACACACATATATATATATATATATATATATATATATATATATATATGTCAAGGTTTTTTAAAAAAGCCAATTGAAATATATGATTTGGAAATTTTAGAAGACCATTGTGAAATTTTTGCATACACTGTGACATTTTAGATCTTGGTGCTGATTTTTCTGTATTTTTAAAATACAGAAAATGGGCATATGTAATATATACTCAAAAGTGTAGCCTAGAGAAATACATTCCAGGTGTGCTGTCATACTTCCCTGAAAAAAAATGTATGATTTTCGTTTTTTAACTAGAAATTTGGTTTGTGGCATGGCACATTCAACCTGGGAAGGTTCCTGGAAACATGAACTGCAGAGAGCAAAGGAAATAAAGAAGTTATTTTACTCACTCCATTGACCATCAGGAGCACAAGGCCATTGTCAGCTGGTGTTCGAACTTCTATATCAAAGCGAGTCACCTGGCCAAACTTTCCTCTCCTTGTAATGTCCCTCACCACAGCATAACTAGAGCCATCGAAGAAGTAACTGGCAGCCCGACTCTGAGTGAAGGCCAGTTTATCTCTGAAATGGAAGTTCAGGGTTGGATGAACATTATAGTTTAGTTGGGCTTTTCAGGTGAGACCCTTTGAACCCATTCTCAGAGCATCTTCTGTGGACATTTTAAATGAAGTTCTGTTGTCCACATGGAAAAGTACTCATAATGTTATGGTTTGGACATGAGGTGTCTCCCAAAAGCTCACGTATGAGACAATGCAAGAAGGTTCAGAAAAAAATGATTGGATTACAAGAGCCTTGACCCAATCAGTCAATTAATCACCCAATGGGATTAAATGAGTGGTAACCGAAGGCAGGTGGGATGGGGCTGGTGAAGGTGTGGCATTGGGGACTTGGCTTTGGGGCATATATTTGTATTTGGTAAGTGGTGTCTTTCTCTCTCTCTCTGCTTCTTGATCATCATGTGAACTGCTTCCTTCTGCCATATTCTTCTGCCATGATGTCCTGTCTCACCCTGAGCCCCAAGGAATGAAGCTGGCTGTCAGTGGACCAAGACCTCTGAAACTATGAGCCCCTATATAAACTTTTCCTCTTCTACAGGTTGTTCTGGTCAGGTCCTTTAGTCAGAGCAGCATAAAAGCTGACTACAACAAGTAAGCTAATTGTTTTTAGTGGATTTCTTCTCCATGCTATGCACTAAGAAACTGAAGTCTCCAGGGAAATTCCGGGTTCTCATATCATAGCTTCAAACTAGTAAACACTTTAAATACTTGTGTGCACTCCTCTGTGGCAGAGAAAACTCAACAGTTTCAAGCATGACTATTGTGTGGTCTCATAATTGTTTTCCCCAAAGAAAAGTTTGAAAACCTGCATGTTGACTCATACTTGTCCTGATGCTGGTCTAGCCTGACTATCAAAGTCTTTGGTACCCTTAACTGTCTCTTACCTGGCACAGGGCACTGACTTGGAGGGATCCATATTATAGATGTGCTTAAAGTTGTACAAGCTGATCACATCATTATTCAAAGTGGCCAACTCCAGGCAGCCAGTGAAGCCGGGCAGATTTAAGCTGGCTGGGAGCTGTGCAAAAGACAGATAAAGTCAATTACCCCATGGTCAAGTTTCATCCCAACACCACAGAACAGGCAGTGAAATTAAACACACATCAAGAGAGACCTGACCACTGATATACATATCTTGTCTAGGCCAAGGTTTGTGTCTACTCTCTGAGAAATCATTTAGCTAAGCAGTGATATGTCATTTATATAGATCTTAGCAGAGAAGGTAGGATTTGTTGAATGTAGGCTATGAAAATGCAGTATATGCTAGACAGTGAATTAATGATAAAAATCGATCCTCACACCAGCTCTGTAGGGCAGGTGTTCCTGTTCTCATATAAAGAGGGGGAAAGTAATTTTTAGATTCAATAATGTGCCCACAGTAGTAAGTAATAGTTCTGGAATGGAAATCCTAGATTGACTTCCACTCTTTTTGGGCCTTTCCTTTATCTACCCTTCAACAGGTCTCAAATTCTCCCCAAGGTCCTACTCTCTCTCATCCCATACACTTTATCTCATGCTTGTATTAGATAACAGAGTTTTTGAAATTGCCACATGCAAAGCTGAAGACTAGATCCAAGTCATGGTGACACCACAAGGCACAGACACTCCTTCAGCAGCTGGGAGTAATATTAGTCACCTTTATACATATCAGAAAGAAATTAATTAATCTTCAAGTGTTAGCTATAGCATGAAAGCTTTTGACAGTAAAAATATAGGTGGCAGAGACTCATAGATCCTGATGTGGAATTCTAGTACCCACTGAGCCGAACTCTCAAAATGATATCAAGTTTCTTCCTTGTATCATTTTAGGTTTTATGGATAGAAATTGTAGATTTTTAATAAGTCAACCTTAGGTGGATAGCTTACCTTGAAGTTTGAAGGCACCCCACCAACATAAAAGACAGTGTCCTCAGGGTCCAGATCCAGCAGGGAGTCAACTCCGGTGAACTCCCCCTTTTTAATAAACTTTTCCTCTGCTGTACTACTCAGACTTGGTACTGTCAAAAACACCTTGCCATGTTTCCCTACCCTGTTGAGAGAAGGAATATTCACTCTTTCTTAGCCTGATAATTTGTAGGAAATAGGTTCTTAAGGTCAAAAATGTTAATGTTCCTTCATCACAAAATTGGTGATTTGATTTTGTTACATTAAGAAACACCTATAGGGCTGGGGATGTGGCTCAAGTGGTAGCGAGCTCGCCTGGCATGCGTGCGGCCCGGGTTCGATCCTCAGCACCACATACAAACAAAGATGTTGTGTCCGCCAAAAAACTAAAAATAAATATTAAAAATTCTCTCTCTCTCTCTCTCTCTCTCTTAAAAAAGAAAAGAAAAGAAACACCTATAGACTATTAACTATTAAGGGGAAGGGGAAAAAGACATTTCATTCTTGGGATTATCTCATGGAATGGCCAGGTTAAAAAAAAATAATAATCAGATTACTATTTGGAAACAGTGACCATTTTTTCTAATCTTTTATTGTCCATAAGGTGTTTGGGACAGAGTATAGAAATAATGAAAGAAAAATGAGCAAAAATCAAAAGGAATAAAATGCTACTTATAACATCCACAGGAAGCCTGTGTGAGTATATTCAACAGATTTCTTATGAAATGTTTACATAAAGCTGTGTGTCATGGGTTCATTTTACCTTTCGATCTTGACAATGCTGAAGTAAGAAGGCCAGGAACTGACGGGCTTGGAGTCAAGGGGAATCTCTACATCCTTTGCTCCCAAGTTGTAAACGTACACCAGGTTATCATTTTTTATTGCAAGACCCATATACTCTTTTTTGGCCTGAAATATAAATAAGTCACTTAAATAAAATTTATATAAATGAGTATTAGCAATTTTCATTTTTTAAAAGCACAATCAGCAACCCTAATACTTTGGCATACACAGCAACTTCTGGTTGGAATTAATCAGCCAAAGCTTCTGCTAGACTGGGCATCAGCTCTTCTCAACCCAGCTTTCCTGTGGCTGTGTCAGAGACTGCTGTCCCTATGCTTGCTCTAAGTGCATCCTGGACAGGAAGGAAAGGAACTGCATGCTTGTGGAGATTTGATGGCTTCCAGGAGTGTACTAATGTTGTCAGGCTAATCAGGGATATGATGCATCCTGACAATGCCAATTGCTATATGTCTACAAACAGGATTAAGCAGCAAGCATAGTTTGCTGTTATTCAAAAAGCCTTTAAAATGCTTGGTTCAGACTTGTCAGTAATGTGATGCTGAAAGAAAACAATCCCAGAAATATCCCTTGTAGTGAAGGAACCACTTTGCTCTTAAATCAGTACTTCAATCCTGCCTTAAAATAATTTCTACTTTTTGAGTTACCTGACTGTGAATTTCCACCCCCTAGGTAGCTTTGTTTTAGTCAGAGAAAAAGCAATTTTCTTTTTCCATATTATCCCCTCCTCATGCTCTTACATTTTTGCTTCCAAGATACAGAATAAACTGATCTGTGGTTCCAGACAGTTCTGGCTGCTTCATGGGAGGCTTCATGTACAGGCTTAGGGATGTGAAGGCCTTTAAGTCATCCACACTGGCTTTGGGGTGCACTTCCACAGCTGACTGGCCATCGAACATCATGGAGACTTGAATCTGGGGTTACAAAATTGTTCTGTTAAAAGTACTCTGCAGAAATGGGCAGAAAGCTTTTCCTTGGTCTTCCCTCATTTCTGATAGAGCCTTACAAGACTCCTAAAATGTATTCAAGAATTATTTATAAGTGTTAACTAGTCTTGGGTACCAAGAACTTCTTCCCAGGTCACCATAAAAGGAGTATGGGGTGAGGCTGTGAGGCAACACCCTTGACTGCACCTGCACAGTCTAGAAGAGTCTAGACACAGCTTCTCAGGTTTGCAGCCTGGCTGTGCCACTTACTACTAATCATGAACGAGTTTAGTTAACTCTCAGTTTTTCATCTGTAAAGTAAGGATAATAAATCTGCTGTAAGAATGATATTATATATGTTGCAGTCCCTGATTCTATCAGTATGCTACTGGTAATGACAAATTCCTTACATGTTTCTTCTACTGATTCTTGGAAAGGCATAACAACAAAGCACTGTTTCAGCTCATTTCTAAGAGGCCCTATGTGATATGCTAAACTGATCTGATTCATAGGGGATTTTTGAAGTATTCAGAAATGGATGGACTGTGTATACTCATGCCATTTGTATAAATATTTCTGAATAATTAGATGTGTCTACCTCAGTTAACATTGATTTGGCTGATGTTGATAGTATCAGAATCTCTTCCTAAGTGTCTAGAATACAGCTGTTCTATGTTGCCAGTTGAGTAAAGATGAATACATCTTAACATACTATCATGCAGTGTGGAGTTGAGGTCTTTTTGTAAAAATGGAGAGTCTGAGCAGGAGGTGTGTCTACAGAAAAAGCCCCTCACTTTGGAGAATGGGTAGGTTCCCAAGGGTAAGGCCCAGATTCTCTTTAGAAAATGATTTTAGGTAATTAAGACCCCAAGGTTATACTCCATGGATATAGTGTTATGAGAAATCACTCTCAGAAACCTAGCTTTTAAAATGTCATTTCTTAATGTACATTTAAGATAAACTTTCTTTGAAGTGTTCACTGGGATATCCAAATAAGATAATTTATGGTATAGGACTATTTATCACTTATCATTTAAAATTTGGATATATTTACCAAGAATAATCTTTATCATTATAAAATACTTGATTCCTTGTTCTTCTTTCTGTCAGTAATTAGGACCTATAGTCTTTTGAAGCCAGTTTTTAATTGAGAAATAAAATCATGTAATTTGGTTGTAAAGAATAAGGCTGGTCTATAGATCAATTAAAAAAATAAAAACAAAAAAAAAGGGTCCAAAAATGAGTGCTACTTTGTCACACTGAGTACATTAATTGTCACATGGAGATGTGTCCCTACCAACACTGGCTTTAGTTATCTGCTTGCTAGATTGCTTCTGTGAAAGTATCTCAGAAGAGGGTCCCCGAGTTTCTTCCTCTTAGCTGGTATTGTATGTGATTCCTCAGTTAAGCCTGCAGAGTGGGCAATAAATGCTTCACATAATCTATGTTGTACTAGAGAATTTCTTGAAGAGGTAGGACAGATGGGCAAGATTATCCCATATGCTAATTGCACTAAAGGGCTGTTAAAATAACAAATGATAATGATATTAAATTGAGTGTTTTTTTTTAATTGGGGCTTTCTTGATTTGTAATATCAGATTTGTCAAACTCTGTGGTTCTTAATCCTGGCTACAGATTTAGAAAAACCCCAGAAGCTTTAAAAAAATACATGTGTTGAGCCCTTCATCTAGAGATCCTGATATATTGTTCTGTGGTTAAGATGAGGAATTGGCTTATTTTTCAATGGGATTCTAATGAACAAATGGGACTGAGACCTACTGAGCTGGATAATATAATAGGAAGGTTCCAGACCCTGGATCAGCATCACAATCTCATTATCACCAAGTGACTGATGACTCCTTTCCTAAGTTACCTTGCTGGCGACACTCCTGGTCTGAGCAATGAGCTCTCGGATCCTCTGGATGCTGGCAGAAACATTGCTTACAGGGCGCTTCTGCTCAACTGTACGAAGCTGATCCAGGAGCTGAGGGACGACCTCTGTCAGATTTCTTACTGCAACAATAAAAGTTAATCACTTGAGTGAATGTCTCAATATTAGGTATATTTCAGGAATCAAGTGAAGAGACAACACTGATTACCTCTGGTAGATCTATAACAAATTATTTTTTAAAAATATTTTTTATAGTAGATGGGCATGATACCTTTATTTTATTTTTCTGTGGTGCTCAGGATAGAACCCAGTGCCTCATGCATGCTAGGTGAGCGCTCCATCAACTGAGCTATAACCCCAGCCGTATAACAAATTATTTTTAATCCTACCAAATTTATAGTAAATCCCAAAGCATAATCTGTTTCTATCTTGTCACATTTGTAGTACATAGTCTATAAATGTGGAACATGCTGACATATAATGTAAATTCCTAAAGAGGAGGACCCATGACAAACATACTAAAGTTCCTTTAATCATACAGCACAGGTTCTGCTTGCATTTCTAATATAACTTGATACGACTGAAGAAAAGAATTTTCATGAGGTAAAAGGAGGTAAAAAGGCTGTTTTCCAGGATGTCTGTGCATATATCACAGTGCTGCTCTACTGTCCTGCAGAGGCAGAACTGAACAGAGGAAACTAGGTAGCACCCAGAAAATGGCAGCTGTGCCAAGTTGAGTGTGGGCAGCTATGGTCTCTAGGCCCAGACAAGGGAGATTCTGCAAGCAGACCTTACTGATCTTTTTTCTTTTTCTTTCTAGGCCTGGAGCTCCTGGAAAACAAAATAACATCTGGTGTGGGGGATAGCAAAAGAGGACTTGGCTGGGATGGAGTACACAATCCCCTAGATCTAGCCTAGTGTGGCTGTACTTCCTCCATGGGGGCCTGTGACTGATCATATGCAGTTTTTTTCCTCCCTTGGAATGCATAATGCACACATAGAAAAGAGCACAAGTCACAAGGATGCAACTTGATGAGAGAAACCTAAACTACAGAAGATGGCACTACTTTTTTCAAATTTTCAGCCACTGAACAGTGATTCTTAAAGTATGGTCAAGTATCATCAGCCAGTATCATCAGCTTCAAAAGGAACTTACTGGAAATGCAAATTCTTTGACCCATCCCAAACCTGCTGAATGAGGAACTCTGGGAGTAGGGTCCAGCAACCTGGGTTTAACAAGCCTCCAGGGGATTCTGATGCACAATAGTATTTGAGAACCACTGGACCAGAGAATGAATATTTTCTTGTGTATTCTCCTGCCTAAGGGCAGGACCATGGTCACTGAGCATTAGCGGTAGGGCAAGAGCAAGCTTCTGACGAGAGCCAAACTAAATTCAGATTGAGGAGATATGTCAATGCAGGTCAAGGAAACATCACTTCTTTGTACTTTGGACACAAGGTGTTTCTCCAGGATAAGGAATAAAATTAAGAAAATAATAGCAATTCTCAGTTTATTGTGTTGATTAATATTTGTTGTTTGGATCACTGACCATAACAGTCATTTATAGCATAAAAATCTTTAAAAATTAAAAATAATAAAGTATATGAAAGTGTTATATTAAATTGTGGTTATAGAATTCTATATAAGACAGGGTACCCCCCAATTCTCTCAGAAAAAGAGAGCTAACTTATAGTAGAGTCTTTAAAAAGTCTCTTATATTATTGTAAGCCATTTCATTCACTTTGTTTTGAACCACAAATAGCTATTTGAGGAAAACATAGTATTCTGAACCAATTTCAATTAGAATTAGTTCTGGATGCTTATTGGAATCACATGATAGGACTGGTGAAAATGGAGAAAAATTAACACAGAACAAATATTCCTGAAGCAATATTTTGAAAAAAAAATGTAACGAAAGATTAAAATTTAAAAGCAAGTAAATGAGTGGTCACATGGAAGAACTCATGAACATATACTGAAACTATGATATAAAAGAGCCATTTTTCTGTTATAGTAATGGGTATTTGTAAATTGTGATAACATTTCTAGTGATGGACAGATCTGACATGAATTTCTAAGGTTGTTTCTAATTTAGATTCAAACATAGGAAAAAAGAGTCTGTTACACCGTTTTGAAGAATGGCTCTTAGAGAATGACTAAAAGTTCAGTAATTTATCATAATATTGATAGACATTGATATTTAAGAGGTTATGAAGATACTGAATAAAAATATGAGAATGGAAAAAAAATTTCTCAAATATCATATGATTTTAATAATCATGTATAACTGAAGGAGGTAAACATTAAAATATTT
Source organism: Urocitellus parryii (assembly GCF_045843805.1). Taxonomy (NCBI): domain Eukaryota; kingdom Metazoa; phylum Chordata; class Mammalia; order Rodentia; family Sciuridae; genus Urocitellus; species Urocitellus parryii. The sequence goes on along the minus strand of NC_135538.1, from coordinate 50,433,898 downwards.
TATTTTGTGCTATAAAATTGCACATTCAAATTGGCCAATACCTTGTTCTTAATGGAAAGTTATTATATTTGGTTATAGTCAGTAGTTTTTGGAAGTAACATGCTTTACTCAGTTAAGGAAAAAAGCAATTCTGTTTGGTAAAAGCAATGCCACTTAGAAATTTTTCCTTAAAAAGAAACAATATTTTGTTAAGGTTATTTAACATTTGATTGACCTTTTTTCACTGAAGATTGGTCTTACATTGAAAACAATTGCTGTCATTATTTCATGTAGAAAAAAATATGGGTCTTTCTACTGCTTTTTATATATATGTATATACACATATACAAACACACACACGCACACAGGCGCATAGATTATAGATAAAAATTTTCTCTTTTTTAAAACTAAATTCTACCATATTCCAAAGCAAAACCCAAATGAAATATAGTGTTTCTCATCAAAAGGTGTGGAGAATTTAATGAACAATATTTTAATTGAATCTGATTTTCAAAATGTCTAAGTGATACATATACCTGCATCTCTAGCAGAGTCCACCACAGTGTTATAAGCAGAAGAGTCAAAATTCTGAAGATTCTGTGACCAGCTGGTGAGATTGTTAGCCATCGGGGTGGTGGCCTGTTGGACCTCCATGGTTGTCTTGTTAGCTTCCTCAACAATCAGCTTGGACTGATCCAGGCGCTGCTGAGCATCACCTTCACACAGAGCACAAGACACTCATTTTGCAGGCAGCAGGACAATTGTTGGAGAACATTAACATCCATTCAATCCATGGGATGAAACAGACTTCAAATTTGAGATGTTAACAAAAACTAAGATTTTAAAATATATGTTAATGATGGTATAAATGAAGTGTACAAGAATATTTTAAACAGTTTTAATGAGTTCAAAAGATTACTTTCTCATTAAAACAAAGTAGTTCACTTAAAGAATTTCAAATTAAAAGTTAAATTGAAAAAAAACAAAAAACAAAATCTGACAGTGTTTTCTTACATTAGAGAGCTGGTGAGAAAGCCATAGAAAATGCATATGAGATCTTAAATTATAGAATGTTTGTGTCTGAAAGTCATCATAAATATCTCTATGGAAAAGTATTCTTGTGGAACACTTTTGTCATTAAGATAATGATGCATTTAGTACAGAACTAAATTAATAAGAAAAGGTATTTTTGCATAAGAAAAGCAAATTTCAAGAGTAACATCCCACTTTTGTTTTAAAATCATTACATATTTAAAAATAAAAATAACTTCAGCTTACAACAATAAATTTTGCCTAGGTGATGAGATTACAGGTGATTCTTCTTATCAATATTTTTTTTTGTATGTATTACTTCCACAATAAAAATAATTAAAATCACTTAGGTGATGTTGCAGCTTCAAATTTAAAGTGAGGAAACATTTAATTCAGCCTCCCACACTCTGGATTCTGATAAATGTTGGTCTGAACCTTGGATCTTGTTGGAGCAAGTTCCCTAACCCTGACATGCCTCTGAGTTTCTAAATATCTAAAGGTAGTAATAATACTTATCCCCAGTGAAATAAGGAATGTGAAACTCTTAGCACAGAACCCTGATTATGGTAAGTATCAATAAACAGCAGCTCTGATGATGTTGAAGATGAAGCTTCTTAATGGACCACCATTCTCCGGGCAGGCCAGAGTTTTGTCTAATAGTACTGCATTACTGCTTCTTTTAGTAAACCACCCATGACCAGCAGTAAGGTCTTAACTTTTGCTATGCTGAGGAAGGCACATCTGCTTCCAATCACATCTTTCTAAAACACTACTGTACCAGATTAGGCAAGATGAGTGCGCTTGTTTCTCTATTTGACTTGTTGATCTTCCTGCTTATATGATAAGAATAACTTGACATATAACAGAGGGAAGCTGTTTACAGATGGGGCCAGAGAAATCCAGCAACCAAATTAGGGCATATTGTTAATGAGGATGAATGTTTGAAAGAAAGCAGGTTCCCAAGCAGTATAAATAGCAGACACCATTAAAAATACATGTGCACACAGGCACACAAGCATGCCAGGAAAATGTTCTCAAATTTAAAGCTCATCTCTGGATGTGGTGATTACAGCTTTTGCATTTATTTATTCTTTTTATTTTCCAGGTCAATTTTTTGGGGGAGGGGGTGTAATGAACATTGTTTCTTTTGTCATAAGAAAAAAATTAAAAGATTGACAAATAAGGAATCACCTAATCCTTTCTCAAAGGTTTCTCTTTTTACCAGTGAACAAACGGAAGAGACTTTTAAATTCTGTGATCCTTACCTCTCTCTGCTGCTTGCAGTCGCTTAACAGCGTCATTTAATCTGTGTTTAAGGGCACTCTTCCTGGCCATGGCCCCGCTCACACGCCTGCTGGTGTCAACTACCGCCTCCTCATTGCCTGGGGAGAAGCAGCAGATAAAAGTAACCAGTGGGTTCAAGATGACTGGAAAAAGGTTTTATTTCAAGAAGGAAAATCCTGATTTACACCATGGAGTCATCTGCAATATTCTGAATATGCTGGACATAGATCATTACTTTTGGAAAGTGGCATATAGGATAAGAGGCATAGAATTATATGAAATTTGTAACCCTGGTTGGGAGTGACTTTAGGATGCCATCATGGCTATTATCTTTGGGAAGTATAGCAGTGCTATGCCTGATAACACCTAGCAGCACTCTGATAAAGAGCTGAAAAAAAGGAAATCAATTTATCTATATGATAATGACTGGTTTGGTTATACTTAAGAACATTTTTAAAGTACTTTCAGTAAAATTTTAATTGATTTATAGCATACATCTACAAAAGGGCACACATTATAAATGCACAGGCTGATGAGTCTTCAGAAAGTGAACACAAAATACAGTTAGCACCCTATAAAGGGCATTTATCTGCACCCAGGAAGCTCCCTGTGACCCTGTGATGACTGGAAGATGACCACTATTTTGAATTCTATCTCCATTTACTCTTGTCTGGCTTTTAACTCTATTCCAAAGGCATGACAAATCTTTTATATCTTTGATTTATGTAGAGTTAGAATAAGTCTTGATATCTCATAGTTTAAGTTTTCTATCTTTATTTTCATTCTTCAAGATTATTTTGGCTATTCTTGACAATTGTTTCCTATTTCCATAGAAATTCCAAAATCATACTGTTTACACGCTCCCCCCACAGTATTTTAATTGGTATTGTATTGCATCTATAGACAAATTTGGCAGAATTGTCAATTTTACAAAGTTGGATCCTCTTTTCAGTGCGTATGGTATTTACTTTTTCTTCTTTAGATGTAAACTTACTTAGATATTCTTTTATTTAGATCTTCTTTAATCTCTTTCCATAGTGTACTATAGCTTTATGTGTAGAGATCTTAGCTAACATCTTTTATGAGATTCTTCCTTAAGTATTTGATGCTACTGCAAATGGTGTTATATTAAAAAGTCAATTTCTATTTATTTATGTAAAATTATTCTGACTTTTTTTACACACTGAATTGGCAATGGGGGGTATCCTTGTTTGGTTTTCAATCTTAATGGAAATGCCCTTAATATTTTATTATTAATATATTTGTTTATTATTTTGTTATTCCTTATTAGATTATGGAAGTTTACTTCTGTTCTTGGTTTACTCAGAGTTTTTTAAGATCATGAATGAATATTGAGTTTTATTACATGATTTTCTTGCATGTAGTGAGATGATCACATGAATTTTTCCCTATATTTTATAAATATGGTGAAATAAAATTGATGGTTTAAATGTTAAAATATCTGAAATCCTGGAATAAGTTCAAATTGGTCACACAACAATTTCTATATATACTAGATTTGATTTGAAAATATCTTGATTAGAATTTTTATATCTGTAAGAGAATTTGGCTTGTATTTTTCCTTTTTTATATGTCCTTGTCAGGTTTTGGTATCTATTTATTGTTGATATTATAGAATGAGTTAGAAAGAATTTGCTTTTTCTCTATTTTCTGGAAGGGTTTGTGTAAGAGTGGTGTTAATCCTTTAAGTGTTTGAAAGAATCCACTGAGGAGTCTGGAGATTTCTTTTTAAGAAGAATTTAATTACTGATCAAACACATTGTAAATCTCTGTGTACATACAGTTCTATCAGATCTTCTATCCTCAGTCTATCAGTTTTGACAGTCTCTTTCTTACAGAGTTATTCTTGAAAGTGTGCTTGGCACAGTCCCTAAGCTGGGGTTACCTTTGAGCAAATACAACCAGGTCATGTTTCTTTATTTGAACTGAAGGATCAGTTTTCCCTGTAATTCTTTGCTTATGTTTGTGCTTTATTTACTTTCAAAACCTCAAGAATTTATGCTTCTTACAAATTACAAAATTCTCACCTTACTTCTCATTATAAACTGTCTTTTTCTCCAATGGGCTTGTAAATACACACTCTCTCATGGTGTACTTCCCTTTTTCTACTTTGCAATCTTGGTGTGTTTTGGTTTCTGTTGTTTTTTTTTTCCTCCATATATGTGTATAATGGTGGTATACATATATATGCATATATATATCACCATATGCATATATCACCATATACATATATGGTGGCGCTTAATTGTACTGTTACCAAGTATAGTGTACTAAGGACAAGCACTTCTTTTTATTTCCTCTGGGATTTGAACGATTTCCCAGAATTCCATGAGTGACTTTAACATACTTTGTAGTGACAATGCACCTTCTTTCCTTCTTTTAAATTTCAATTTTCAAATATTGTGATATAAAACATTTTTCTGCTCTTCCTTTTGGACCTGTGACCACATAAAACACTGCCTGGAACACTGAGAAAAAAATATATTTAACTCTATATTTGGAACTTTTGATAAAAGTAGGACAAAAAATCTTTTTGGAGCTGGATGTTTATAAAAAGAAATGTTTCATAAAAAGTGTGTCCTGTTTGGAACTTACTGTTACTGTTGATGATTATTTCAAATAGCAGCATTCTGAGTTTATTACACATAAACTATTTGATATAGGTAAATAAAAAAAAATAGGAAAACTGGGAACTAAAGATTACTCATCATAGAAAATCACTTGGAAATGAATAGTAATCTGAAATTATAGAGTACCTTAGTAGATAATAATTATTTCATTAAAAAAAAAACTAAATTTATGTCACTAACATTCCTATTATTAAAGGAGACAGTGGTATAAAGCATTGAGCCACATAGTCCTAACTCTGGTTTGCCACCCCTTTTACAAAGATACTAAAGGGATTTTACCAAAAAAGATCAAGTTGAGTGACCATATCTGCAGAATATTTAAAAGATCCAGATGCAGAGAGATTTAGTGGACATAAAATATGAACCTTTGAAGACTTGCCATTCCCAGAGCAGAAAAGTTGTTTTTATGAGCTTCAATAATTCAATAGTGATAGGATGGAGAAAATACATTACAAATCACCAAGGAGAATAAAACATTGACATTACTGTGTCATGAAGACCCACATAGTCTGGTCTTTAAAACACAAGAAACAAAAATAACTTGTAGATGTGACAACAGTTATTTTAAAGTATTTTGCTGCAAATAGTCTAATTCATTACTGCTAATTATTTTCCAGAAAGGATGTTCAGGATTAGAATATAATAAATTAATTACACTTTTGTTAAGATTTGTTAGAAAAAATTAATAGCATTTTTATTGCATTTGTTTACCTAGAAAATGTAAAAAAACAACAACCCATGTTTGTAGTAACTAAATAGTTAAGTATTCCACACATGAAAATTAAAGTCCTTTTATTTTCTTTATATAATAGCTCTTTGCAAAGGGAAAAAAAAGGGAAATGCATGGTTAGATTTGAGATTAATTACTTCGATAAAAATTGCATGACATTTTCAGTTTGAAACTTGGCCTTTGATTGTAGGTGGTAGTTAAAAGTTAGCTAGATAATGAATTTCCAACCTCATTAGTCAATGAACAAATATCCTTAGGAATGAATTCACTACCCAGAGATGAGTAATGTTTAGTGAAATTCTTAGCCATTCATTCAGTTGTTTTTAAGAGTAACTCCTGGGATTTAAAGTAGATGGAAATGACTTCACTTTTATTTTTCTTTCCCTATCCTACTCTTCAATGTGTTTGCTGTAGTTAGCAGATGCAAACACTGGCAGTTGCAAATGCTTGTTTCCATATGGTCATTGGGCTTGTCCTAAGTACAGTCAACTGTAAAACACGAACTACAAGAGAGTGCAAATAACCAGATGGCTTCATGGTTCCCTGTCATCCTAATCAATGCTCACAGCGATGATCCATCCTTTCCTGGTAAAAATTTAAAAAGGCCTTCTGAATTGTTTAAGAAAGATTGTGTGCAACAGAGTTTTAATATTAAGTATGTTTTATGGCATTATCTCCTTAAAAATTGGTATTTATGATATTTCTATTAATGGCCTATCTGATTAGCAATAATACTCACCATATATTGAATAACTACATGTCTCCATGTGGTTGTACAACATGGAAGCTATTTTTTGATCAAAATTTGTTTTAAAATAGCAAATCTTTGCTTTTTTTGTAACTTGATTCTGGGTAGGAACTATTGATATATTTTTCAGTTGTTACTTCTTTCTTTTTTTATTAGCATCAGCTATAATTTTATTTACTCTTTAAGACTAGATTTTATAAATATCTGTCTATATGTATGAAAGGAGAGAAGCAGCTATCAAGCAGAAGGAATATAGGAAAAATGAATATACTTACTTGAATCTGCTCTTGCTTGCAGTTGTCTCGCATGATTGAGAAGGTTGTCACTTTCATCTTTATGGTAAATGATTTGAGTATCAATTCCACTCACAGCCTGCAAAGGAATTGGGTAGAGAGAATAAGAATGACAGCAGAAGAAATCAGTTTTTCATGGGTTTTGGATTTTAAATGTCAAATTATCTGCTAAACACCAAGCAAAAGTCACACAGCTTCATTTTCATAGCTCAAGGAAAAGGTCAAATGTGAACATGAGAAAACAATGTCTTTAGGTTTTCCAAGATAATTTTTTTTGGCGGGGGGGGGGGGGGAGGAATGCAGCAAACCTAGAACATTGTCTTGGTCAAAGCTCCAACAAAGTGTTTGTCACATAGAAGTCACTCAATAAATAATTTCAAGTTGAAAAAAGCAGAATGCAAGCATAAAGCATGTTCTCTATCAGCAGAAACTAGTCTTAAGTATGTTTTCTTTGGGGACTTGGGCTAAAAACAAAACTGTCAAAGGAATTAGCATTTGCTGACTGTAGCACAGCACATCTTGAAAAACTTACAAACTGAAAACTTCATGGCATAAAATGGTCTTTTCTTAGCTTGCCTTCCCTTTCTGCCATTTTTACTTTGTATTGGAAGCTGAAGAGACCTCATTAGAAAGCGAGAGTCAAGTGTGGGGAGACAACATATAAATGAACCTTAAAATAAGGGAATACACACATCGTAAATTCGGTCAGTAACATTCAAAGCGATTTCTGCTGTTTCATTGGCTTCATTAACGTAATTGGCAATATTTTCGTAGACATTCGATGCATCCAAAGCCTTCTGCACCAGCCCATTCATGTCTGCACTGTGTAAATTCCTGTTAATAAACGAATGTATTATTATTTCTCTTTCTGATCTCCTTGGGAAATGGGGCCCCTGCCTTCTTCTTACCCATGTCAGCATTGTTACCCCCTCTTCTAAAGAGAAGCTGAGGCCCTCAGAGAGGGGCCTTGCTTGCCAGGGGATACAATGGTTTAAGATGGTCTCACTCCTGAGCCCCTGCTGCATCCCTGAAGTGTGGGGCCCTAGCTCTGCACCCTCTGTCTCTGTCCTCACACACCATGCTCTCTGCCTTTGCCTTTCCAGCCTGTTTTAAGGTTCACTGAACATTCACTGAGTACCCATCATGCACCAGGTACTCTCACATACAGGGGCTAATAACCGTATGTTTGTCAAGGATTAATGTGAGGCATAATAGAGATGAAGTGTGTAAATGATTGACATCCTGAACCTGGCATCCAGTGAACTATAGGCTTTATTATTATACCTAAACTATTTCCTAAATTGAAATTGTAAACTGTATGTATCCACATGAGTTTTTTTTGAAAAAATACTTCTTCCTCTATGATATAAACTCTACTCTGATTTCCACAGCTTATTCTAATCACTTGTCTTAATTTCATTCAGACTTATATCCCCCGATTCCGTATTTTTTCTCAGTCCCAGACACTGATGACAGTATCACTTTATTTATCAGTACCCTCTGGAAGGTTCTCTGTGACCCATTCAGTATATGACATTGCAGATGCCATGCAGGCTGCTCTCTGCAAACCACCCAAACTACTGAGCTCAGTCAATTACTGCTCGGCCTTCTCCATCCCAGTGCAGTCCCTGGATATCCTCTTAGGCTCTGAGTGACTTTTGTATTTCCTCAGCTACTTCTCTCCCTTTTGCTCAATTCCATCATCCTTCCATCTCCCTGTGTCCGGGCTTACCCATTAGACACAGTAGGAGCTCACAAGATTGTTTTCTCTTTAATACTTTTTCAAATCAGAAGAAAGAGTGAGGATAATTATGCTAATCTGGATACTAACGTAGTCATGGAGTTTTAATTTATTTTGTTTTATGAGAAAGGAACCCATCAAGGCCATGCTCTGTAGAGATGGTCCAAACACCAATGCTACTTGTTTTCAGAAATGGCTCAGAGAGGAACACCCAAGGAAAGTAGACAAGAAAAAAAAAATTAAAATAAAAGGGAAAAAAGGAACAAAAGGCTATAAATATCTATTAATATTTCAAGATTTTGTTGGCTAGAGTGGTAGAAATACCGAAGAGCTTGAAACAAAGCTTTTATTACTTTGTTTTTATCACCATGCACAAAACAGATTCTCTATCTATGTTAAGAAAAAAGTGCTTTTGAAATGGAAGCTTCTCTATGAATAATATTTGTCTTTGTTTGAGCACAACATGTAAATCATGCATACCAGATGTTGAGGGATATTGACATTTTGAAGGGGAGATGGCTATAAATTTTAATATTTCCATGAATATGGTCAGTCAGAGATATTTGAAACACAAAAGGGACTTCAGGGTGATTGATACTTTCGATCACATTTCATGTGAAGCAAGCAGTAAAACTTCCCCAGCATTGCGAATGAACAATCTGCAGAGTGGCATTTGGATTAGGTATGTTTTGGGATCACAAGTAGGGGTGGTGTTGCTAAAATGACAAAAGAATGATGAAGAAAGCCATAGGATGGATTTCAAAAACAATATCCTACCAATACAGTATACTGTCAAAACCAGCATTTTACCTTAAGTTCCTTTTTTTTTTTTCTTTTGCCTTCCTCCAAAGCACATTTCCTAGGAGCATGATCCTGTGCTGAATATAATACCATCCCCCACACCAAGAGTTTACTCTCTCTTTCTCTTTTATCCTTTGCTCCCTTCCAAGGAGATTTGGAAGGGTGTTTGAAAATTTTGGTAAATAGGAATAAAAAGGTGATGTATGTTTTGAACAGTAGTAATATTGGTTCTTATTTCATTCACGACCTTTACTGGTCCTTGTTTCTAACCACCTGATCTATAGTTGTTCTCTATAATGATCTCATTATTTACCTATTATTTCAGGGTCATGAATTCAATTCCAATCTTTCAGCACATTTCAATTAACATTAATTGAGTGCCCAAGGGGTGTGTGACTCTTTTCTAGATGCTGAGAGGAAAATTGTCAATTGATTTTCTCTTAATAGGTGTTGAAATCAAATAGTTCCTGCTGCGCACTGCAGAAAGGCTAGAGTATTTACAAGAAGTCAGTTGTATTTCCAGCTTTCAATGAGCTTTACTTGAGATACTTGGGTGTAGAAAGCAAATGCTATCTATGAAGTAGGTGATGACAGTAGAATTAGACATCATAAAGGGATCTGCTTTATTGTCCCTGACCAAAATGCCTTAGGTTTCTCTGTTAATAATTGCAGGACAGGTCCAAGTGTACCTCAGCCAAGAACATAGTTCTGTGATCTGACAGATTTTCTAAAATTAAAAATACTGTCTCCCTAAAACAGTTTTGACAAATGATAACCAGCTCTCAGAGGGAACAATTAACAAATACATCAACAAATAAGCAAAGCCAGACCTAACCAATTAGCTAACATTGTATCCTAGTAACTCTAGCATGTGGAATTGAATAAAAATTTTCTTCAACCCATGTAGACAAGTGTGTTTCTAAAAGTAGGATATTACCTGCTCAACTCATCAGCTTCCTGTTGAAGGTTCTGTGCATGATCAATAGCTTCTTGGACTAAATCATGACTGAGGTTACTTAGGTTAGATAACTTTCCTTGTAGTTCATTTTTGGCTCCATCTATTTCTGCATAAATTCCTGATGCATTCTAAAGAAAAAAATGAAAAATTAAGTGAATTGAATTTAGAAGAACTTAAACATTTTCTCCTCAAGGAACACCAAAAAATAATCTCTATTCTTCCTTATTATGAAGTTCAGTAAATTTCAAGTCTAAAATATTAGAAGTTGGGATTTATCTATTTATTTCCCACTCTCTCTTCTCTCCTGATTGCTTTCTTATCATTCAGACATTGCCTGACATTTCCTATCTAAAAATAAAATAAAACTAAACAAAACCTTCTGTTATCTGCATATCTCTTCATTACTATACCGCATTTCTATTCCTTCTATAGTCAAATCTTTCTCTCCAAAGAAAAAGTTGTTTATGTATTTTGTGTCTCTTTTTTCATACTTTCTATTCAGTCTTTGACCTATTTCAGCCTGGTTTCTACCACATTACCCCATCAAAACAAAAGTTCACTTTATGACAGCCAAGTCACTAAATCCAATGGACAACATTCAGTCTCCTCTCACCTGACTTCTCCGCTTCATTTCCTATAGTTGACTACTCCTTTCTTGAAACTCACCTTGTGAGACAGTTTCCTTGATTTTATGTACAACCCTAGATGTATAATCTCAGCTAAGGATCACACAGTTGTGTGAATGAATGTTCCTGAAAAATCTATGACTTCCAGCCCTGTCTGGTCTCTCAATGATAAAAAGAGATTTTCCCCCTCCTGTTTACCCACATAGCAATTCCAAACATTGTCAGTATCGTAAATCAATAATAATAGTTTCTTCCCTTACCCCTATCTGATTCTAAACAGGTCGCTCTCTTTATTTTTTTATTTAGAAGACAGAAACTGTTAGTGGGGAACTCTTCTTCCACACTTGTGATGTTTCTTCCCTATGAAGGGGAGTTCAATTAGTGAAACTCCAGACCTCTCTCCTTTTCCTCACTTTGCACCTGAGAGTGGGAGTGATTTTCTTGATTGGTAAATTTGAGAAGAATAACTGTACAGACTGGGCTCAACTCCATCCTCTTTATGGGAGCAAGTTGCCCGCAAAAAATCTGAGTGCTCTACCATCTGAATGTTCTTTGGGCAGAAACCCAACCTGAGCTCAACTGTGGCCTGTCAGGGTGAGTAGAGCTGCCTGCTTCTGGCACTGAGTATCAGTGGCCCCACTTGGCTGAGACCTAAAGCCATTAAGGTGACACTCTTAATATCTGTATTTTCTACTTTAATTTTTGGTGTATTTAAAAATTGCTAGAAAGGGGCATTATCTACTGGTAGCCTCCTCAGAGACTCTGACACGAAAAAAAAAAAAAAAAGAATTTTCTTCAATTTTTCTGCCACCATCCTTTAGCCCTGCACTCCCAAATCTATACATAGATTCATAGCTATACCCATACATATCTACACCAAAACTTTTCTCCTATTTTATAGGAAAAAAATATTCCTTTTCTGAATAAGGCATGTTCCTTCATTTTCACAGTGACTGTTTTCTGTTCTTCTTGATCCCTAGTGGCTGGCTCTTCTCAGGTATAAACATGCTGAAGTTTCTCTCTCATTGAACTACAAACAAACAAAATTCTATTCCTTGAATCTAGATCCTCTTCTGGCTTCTTCTGTTGCTTTGATGAAGTACACACCACAAAAATAATCATTGCTAAGGTCCCCAGGGACTTAGCCCAAGGCCAGATCCACTTGATACTTTCCCCTCTTTTTTTTTTTTTATTGGATTTTTCTGATTTGTGACACTGTTGGTCACTGTCTTTGCCTTAAAATTCTCTTTGTAGCTTCTGTTACTCTGCTATCCCCTAACTCTTCTTGACCAGGAAAGAGACCTTTAAAGTTGGTGTTCCTCAGGGTTTGTCTTGCAGTTCTTTCCTCTCCTCTGGGTAATCTGACTTTTCTCTCTAAGCCCAGGCTTTTAATCTTCTCTGCCATCTTGCAGGAAAGGTAAACTTTCTTTCTTTCTTTTTCTTATTTTTTTTTAAATATTTTTTTAGTTGTAGATGGACACAATACCTTTATTTTATTTATTTATTTTTATGTGGTTCTGAGGATCAAACCCAGTGCCTCACACATAGTAGGCAAATGCTCTACCACTGAGCCACAACCCCATCCCGAAAAGTGATCTTTCTGCTACATAAATCTGATGATGCTATCTTCCTTCTTAGAATCAGCCAATCATTTTGCAGGGATAAGTCCAATTCCTGAGCATGGCTTCATCAGTGATCCCTTCTCCCTTGCTCATGTCATTATTTTCCACTATTCCCACCCTACTATTTCCCATGGTCCAGCCTTGTCTGATTGTTGTTTTAATGATGCATATTTTTTTTTCTAGTTGCTCTGTCTTTGCATGTATTTCCCTGTCTTGTAATACCTTTTCCTCCTTTTCTGCTCTACTTATCCTAAATTTAGTTCAAATTTTACTTCCTACATGTAGCCATCCCTAACTTCTCCAGGATGAGTTAATGTTACCACATATTTCTGTTACTCATGTGTCCCAGTACTGTAATCACTTTACATGATTATTTCACCAGATTACACAATCCTAAGAGACAGGAACCAATTTCAACATATTATTGTATTTCTAGAATGTAGCACAATTACTACCATATAGGATTTATATTTTAGAGACTATATTAAGCATCTAGCCATTTGGTTGATCATCTGGAGAACAATACTTTGAAAAAATAGTTCAAAATTGTATAAACAGAAAAAATACTCTGGTCATTTCACTTTTACTCATTTATTCATTTAATGAGTATCCACTGTGTTCCAGGCACTCTTTTAGGAGATAAAATATATATGAACACAGTCTGCCTTTAAGGAACCTGTGGAAAATGTAAATAATAAACAAGTGATCAAATAAATAGATGAGCTAATTTCAGGAAATAAAAGTGAATGAGGGTAAAGGGGTCATTTGACTTAAATGGTAACAAGGAGACTAGTCATTTGAAGATTTGCGGACAGCAGGTACAAAAGTTCTGAGACAGGAACAAGCATGGTGTTCTTGAAAAATGAGAGGAGTCTGGTGGGCTGGAGTGTACTGAGCAAAGAAAGGAGTAAGACTTGAGATCAGAGAGGTTAGTGAGAGCCAGGCAGCTTACTTATGGCCTCATAAGCCATAGTAAAATGAGTATGTTTTTTATTTTAAGTGCCAACAGAGGCTTTAATAGGAGAAATAATGTAATCTGATTGTTTTTAAAAGATTTTTCTGCTACCTCATCGAGAATGAGTATTGATGGATAAGAGTTCAGGCAAACAGATCAGTGAGGAGACTTTCATGGCAGTTCACATTGGAGATGAGGAGACGTGGATGAAGGAGTAGCAGTAAAGATGAAGAAGTGGCCAGAAAGCAGGGTTCATTTTGGAGAGAGAAATAACAGGTCTTGCTGCAGTAGGAGTAAGGAGAAATGAGATGTCAAGGAGTATGGATTTGAGCAATTGGGTTGTGTCATTTACTGACTTAGGTGAGACTGGGAGAGGAGCAGGTTTTATTCAGAATATGTTAACTTAGATATGTTTACTACGCAATAGATGGAACTGTGGTTTGTGATACGCCACATTGAATTTTGACTTGGAAATGTCAAGTTAGCATTTAGACACAGGAGTTTGGAGTTCAGTGAAGGTGTTTATCATAAAGGTGTAAACTGTGGAATCATTATAGTGTACAATTATACTTTAAAGTCATGGGATTCAATGAAGTCAAACAGGGAGAGAGTACAGGTAGAAAAGGGGGCTCAAGACTGATTACTGAGCCATTCATTGTTCAGACCAGGGATCAACATGGCCTAGTACAAAGGATAGCTCACAGTCTGTTTTTACAGTCTCAAGCTAAGAATATGTTTTACATTTTTGAAGGGTTTTAAAAAAGCAAAATAAAACAAACAAACAAAAAAACTCCAAAAGGATAAGGGTCACCAGCTGTATTTGATCAGCACAGCCTAAAATATTTGCCATGCAAAGGGTGTACAGAATGTTCTCAGGGATTGGGGTACCATCTGGAGTGGGCTGAGTGGGGGTCTGAGAGGTGGAAACAGCAAATTGAATGACTCTTGAGAGATTGGGCTATGAAGCTGGGCAGAGGTTAGAGGGGATGTAAACGTTTTTAAAAATACATTTTTTCAAAAGCTGCTCGTTGGTTGTTGTTTTTTAAAGGACAGGAGATTCTAGAACAAGGTTGTGTGAGTAATGATTCAGTAGAGTAAGATTTGGATGATATAGAAGGATGATTTCAGGAGTGAAGCTCTGCAACCCTGTCTTCAATGCAAGGAGGAATGGGATTCCCAGCACAGGTAGAGGGAATGCATGGAAAAAAGGGATACTCATTTGTAAGTGGGAGGTAGAAGTGTGGATACAGACAGAGGGACTGGCAAAGTTAGGGAGGAGAGATGAGGGTAGTTCTCTTCTGTTTGTTTCTAATTTTTGCAGTGAAGCATGAAGCAAAGTAAGCATCCAGAACTGATAGAAGGGGAGGGGGGTCTCCTACTAGCCACATTCATCTGGTGCAGCCATGAGGCTGGGGATACTTGGTATTATTGGAGATATAGGGTTAGCATTCTCAGGTGAATTCAGCACCATGGGGGCAGGTGGATATGTAAGTTAAAGGTATTTTTAAAGAATTACTATATTGTAATTTTAGCTGCTCAAGGAAATGAAAGGGGTAAGGTATATGAGGTGAGGTGGTTTTATTGTCAAAGAATTATTGGCTTGAGTATTCCAGGGTAAGTGAGATAAGAGATGGTATTTAGGGAGATAGGGGCTTGAACCTGAGATTTGGGAGGAGGAATTGATAACAAGATCTAGGTGTGGTCACAGGAGGAATAGCAGATGTAGACTGGAGGAAAAGCTTGTTGGAAAGAAGCTCAAGGAACTGGAGGTCAGAGTTGGTGGGCTCATACATAGGGATTTTGATGTCACCAAGGATAGTGAGGGGAGTTGGGACAGAGAAGAAGAGAGGGAACTTGGTGCTTAAATAGTCAAAAGAATGAAACTAGATCAGATGATTTTAATCTGATATCCTTTCAATGACAATAATAATGAACTAGAGTAATTTCATGATAGTTTGTTTTGCAGCATTTTATTGGAAAATTCTACTTTTAGAGAGTGTGGCTTTTATTGCTAGTTTTATTAATGTACAACTTTTTGAGTAAAGAGTGAATAGAATGAATCTAGATCAGCACTTTAATAGCCTCTCTGCAATGATATCTGTGCTATCAAATATACTAGCCACTACTTAGGACTTGAAATGTGGCTAAATCAACTGAAGAATCAAATTTCTAATTTTACTTAATCTTAAGTAATTTAAATTTAAAGTAGTCATCTCTAGCCAGTAGTAACAGTATAGCATAAGAAACTTGAAAACATTATCACCTGATCTTATTTTTATAATGCCTGCTAACTTGATAGATTTGAATATAATTTGGTTATTCTTTTGTGATTCTGAGTCCCTGTTGCAACCTGCTACAAAAACAACCCAGTGGAACTCCTGCGCCTAATAGAAGAAAAGTAGGCCCAAATCTTCATCATGTCAGATTAGGCCCCTACTTCCTTAATAAGACTCTTAAAGCATAAAAAATAAAATCAAGAATCAATAGTGACACGGATTCAAACAGAAAAGCTTCTTCTCAGCAAAAGAAATAATAAGTTAGGTGAATAGAGAGCCTACAGAATGGAAGCAAATTTTTACCACATACACATCAGATAGAGCACTAATCTCCAGGATATATAAAAAACTTAACACCAAAATAATCAATTAATGAGCCAAGGAACTGAACAGACACTTCACAGAAGAAGATATACAATTACTCAATACATATATGAAAAAATGTTCAACATCTCTAGCAATTGGAGAATGCAAATCAAAACTACTCTAGGAGCTGGGGTTGTGGCTCAGCAGTAGAGCACTGGCCTAGAATGTGCAAGGTGCTGGGTTCAATCCTCAGCACCACATAAAAATAAATAAATAAAATAAAGGTATTACAAAAAAAAAAAAAAACTACTCTAAGATTTCATCTCAGTCCAGTTAGAATGGCAGCTATTAAGAATGCAAACAACAATAAGTTTTGGTGAGAATGTGGGGAAAAGGCACTCTCATACATTGTCGGTGGAACTGCAAATCAGTGCAACCAATATGGAAAGCAGTATGGAGATTCCTTGGAAAACTTGGAATGGAACTGCCATTTGACTCAGCTATCCCACTCCTCAGTTTATACCCAAAGGACTTAAAAATAGCACACACTACAGTGATGCAGCTACATCAATGTTTATAGCAGCACAATTCACAATTGCTAAACTGTGGAATCAAACTAGATGCCCTTAAATAGATGAATGAATAAGAAATTGTGTTATATATATATATATATATATATATATATAT
The DNA here is from genome assembly GCF_045843805.1 of Urocitellus parryii. Lineage (NCBI taxonomy): Eukaryota > Metazoa > Chordata > Mammalia > Rodentia > Sciuridae > Urocitellus > Urocitellus parryii. The sequence goes on along the minus strand of NC_135538.1, from coordinate 50,417,209 downwards.
ATATATATATATACAATGGAATATTAATCAACATTAAAAGAGAATGAAATCATGGCATTTGCAATTAAATGGATGGAGTTGTAGAATATCATGCTAAGTGAAGTAAGCCAATCCCAAAAAACCAAAGGCCGATTGTTTTCTCTGATAGGTGAATGCTGATCCTTAATGGCGGGGTTGGAGGGGATCATGGGAGGAATGGAGGAACTTTGGTTAGGGCAAAGAGGAGGGAAACGGAAGGGAGCAGGAACGGGGGCAGGAAAGACTTTGGAATGAGATGGGCATCATTACCTTAAGTACATGTATGAAGATACGAATGGTATGACTCTATTTTGTGTATAACCAGAGACATGAAAAATTGTGCCCCATTTTTTTTACTATGAATTGAAATGCATTCTGCTGTCATGTATAGCAAATTAGAACAAATAAATAAATTAATTAATTAACAATAACTCTGAACATATTGCTCATGTTCTTACCTTTATTATATCGTCAAGTTCCACAAGAGTCAGACGAGGTGTCATCAGAGAATCTGCAGATGCGCCCAGAGAAGTGTTCACCACTTCCATCTGTTCTCTCACTCTCTCATATTGTCTCTGGAGTAAGGAAAAAGAAGGAAGAGAGGTAGAGAATGTGTCTTTAGAGAAAGCATCCTGGAGAGCAGTTAATGTTAACTGGGTTTATGTACTAACCCCATAACATAATTGCTGTGCACCTTTGGGGAATATGTTACTTATCTGATGCTAATTTGTCTCATTTGTAAGGGGGATAACAAAGTATGCACTTTGGGAGATTGAAGTTATTAGTTGTAATTATGATTGGTTATAATTATCACTTATAACATCATCATCTCCAAAGAGTTGACATTTGACTCTTTTCTCCATTATATAAAGTGGGATGATAGGTACAGGATGGAGCATAGGCTCTATATTTGCTTATATAACTGGAAAATGATTTTATTTAAAAAACATACAATGTGCCAACTTTGGGCCTGGTAGAAATAGTAGAAATAGGCCATTTGGACAGAAACAAAGTATATATAATATGATCCTAAAATCCTTTAAAAAATTAAAATAACCCTATTAGCAAAGCTTAAAATTGTGATCTTCATGCCTCTCTGAGTTCTTTGTATTTGATGCTTACATTTTTTGAGAAGGGAAATTGCTAATACATTTTCTGATAAATGTCTAATTTCTACCTTCACGTTTGGGTTTTAGAGGCAGGCAGGTTGTGATTCTGAAGAAATATGGAGCTTTAAATGAATTCAGAGTCTGAAAGCAACACAAAATAATCTTTAAGATGGAAAAGTAAAAGATTCATTTTACAATTTGAGGAAAATGTGAGTTGAAGTTACTTTAGAAATAGTAATTTAAATTAGATTTGAAATATATGTGATGGTATACCCTAGGCTATCATAGAAGTGATTATAGAGCTAGACATAGAAGGAAATACTTTAAAACTTTCTAAGTTTGTCTTAGTGTCCTTTCTTACTCCCTACAATCTTTCTCAATTTAATGAAAAGAAAGAATGGGGTCCATCTTCTCCAGATATATTGCTGCAGGGGTAAATGGAGGTACAGAAACAGAAAAGAATCATATTTGAACTTCCTCTTAATGCAAGGACATTAAAAACAATGTCCCCTCAATATCCATCACGCTTAATTCAGTGTGATTGTCTGGGGCCAGTTATTACCTCTATAAGGAGAGGTCATTATATGGTTCTCATTAAATCAATAGTGTAGAGTATGTGTGTGTAAAGGAAGGGAGGAGAAAAAAATTGACATTAATTAGCTTTCACAGGGCTGTTTTCCTTTTATTGGTTCTGAGCTGCGACACCTTCTGTAAGGAGTGTTTATAAGAGAACACTCCTAATACTGAAATCAGAGCTGAACTTCAAAGCAGTGCGCTACCAACACTGCATGGTGAGCTTATATGTAGTAGTTGGAAAATGATATGCTTTAAGCTAAAGACTTTTCCTACTTACTGTATATAGCATTAGACAGAAATCAAATTAGCTTTTAATTAATAAAGATTTTCTTCCCATAGAAAGATGGTCAACCCAAACAAAAGAAAGTTTTGAAGACTAATAATTATGAAAATAACACAACTAATGCTATCCAGCATACATAAGTATTCATTTCATATTTGCAAAAGGAAAGAAAAAAAATCCTGATCTAAAAGTATTTAGAAATAGTCCTAGTAAAGTAGAGCTTTGGTTTATGAGAATTCCTGAGCAGTGCCTTTTAAAGAATATTTTACCTACTTCAGAATCTGATCCTCATCTTATACTCGTCTGATAAATAACTTTATCATTCTTTTGGGTTAAGAGTAGAATGACAAAATAAATAATGTAATTATTTGTTGTGTGGTTACTATTTGCACACATCAGTGTTGAATCCATATGGGTGTTTTTGGTTTTGTATAAAGTCTGACACTTTGATGTCATTCTTTTCTGACTCACGCCACATGTTTAATGGTACAATGTGAAATTAAAACAAATCACTTCTGTAATCTGATTGCTCCGTGCCCTTTTCATTTATTTGTTCATCAACAGATGTAACAAATGCAAGACATCCTGCTAAGTGACAGGAAGATGTAATTTGTGCATAGTAGGAGGATGCCCTTTGGATGCTTACAATCTAGTAAGGTTAGACTAACATAAACACACACACACACACACGACACAAACATAGAAGCTATATGCCAAGTGCAATGAAGCTTGGTGATCATTCTAGAGGTACATCCTAAGCTTGTATCAATGTAGAGGAGGGAGGGACTCCTACTGGTGGTCAAGTGCTTAACCTAGGAGGAACTGATACAGATAAACAAGTGAACATCTTTTTGATTGTGTGTGTGTGTGTGTGTGTTGCCTAGTTTTCACTAATTTCTCAAAAGGAGTTTCACTGAAACAATGTGAGAACTGTTGGACTCTAGTAAGAAGGTGAGGCACTCTGCAGAGGGAGCCTTTTAAAGACTAGGTTTAGATCATTTCCATTCAGTCTTGGCCCTCCTTCCTCTTTAGCCTTTGTAGCTGGCATTAGCCAAAGTTCCACCCTTTTTGCCTTCATCCCCCCACTCTGTGACTTTACCCCAACCCACCACTTCAGTCCTTGAAAGCAATCTGTGGTCCATACTTGTACTCATAACTGAGCCCACAGCACAACTTTCACATTGGAATCTTTCCAAATGGAATGATGTGAGCAAAGGACACAACATTAGCAAAAGAAACAAGAAGAAAACCCATGCAATCTCCAGCGGCATTGTGGGGGAGTCAAGAAACACTCCTGGAACATAGGTGGGCTCAGATCATGGCTGGCTGGATGATTTACCATTCTTAGGTAGGAAGCAATTGAAGGGTATTGATGGAGTTTTATCACATAGCTTTCATACAATTGTAGACATGCCTTGAAATGTGATCTAGCAGTAACCTGAAGATGACAGCAGGCAGGAGGCAACTCAAAAGGTCCACAAGTGAGGTGTAGTGGGCTGGAGTGATCACTGCTCATAGAATTATTGAGGGGAGCTGACCTAGAGCCTGGGGACTTGAATGGGAGAAAAGATGCCTCAACAGGAATGAAAAAATTAGAAATGAGGAAGTGGAAGAAAAAGTGTTGACAGAGCCAGGCCTGGTGATGCACTTATATGATCCCAGTGAATGGGAAGGCTGAGGCAGGAGTATCACAAGTTTGAGGCTGTCCTCAGCAACGAAGTGAGGCCCTGAGCAACTTAGCAAGATGCAAGATCCTGGTTCAAAATTAAAAAAAAAAAAATTAAAAGGGCTGGTGAAGTGACTCAGTGGTTATGTGTCCCTGGGTTTAATCCCTGATACAAACAAAAAAAAATTGTCAATAGAGTTTTTAGTGGGTAATAGCAGGGCATAGCCATGTAGGTGGCTATTCCTCAAACATGTAAGTTTGCTATGGGCTCAGTTATGAGTACAGATATGGACCATAAATTGCTTTCAAAGACTGAAGTGGTGGGTTGGGGTAAAGTTACAAAGGAGAAGGGATGAGGGCAAATTGGATGGAGCATTGGCTAATGCCAACTGCAAAGAAGGAGGACCAAGACTGAGAAGGGCATGGAAATGCCTCCTTGCATTCCTGTTCTCTTCCTGAAATCCTGCTCAGGCTGTTCATTTGTACCAGTAGAAGAGTTTGTTTAGCAAAGCTAAAATGAGGACTACCATCTGTTTGAATCACGAAAATGCCAAATTCCTGGTATCCACATACGTAGTTTTTTTCCTTTAATTGTGCATAAGAAAAGTTTAATTAAAAGCTATTTTGGCATCTATTTACTTTTAGAACTGAAGCCTTTTCATATGGGTAACACTATCCACTCATTGCTTATTACAATTACAAAGTCCAGCATGCCCAGATGCACACACTGTTATTTACCAACCACTAGCAAATCAGTTGTTCTGTGTTATGTATGTATTTTGGGACTCAGATCATGTGTATTACTATTCTGTGTTAAAAAGGACTTTTGACAACATAATCCAGTCCTAAAAGTAAATACATAGAAGACTGAACAATTAACACACAGTATACTTGCATGTGTTCTTTAGCATTCTATATAGAAGACAAAATACTTTGCTGAGATTAATGACTTGCAATCTGAAGTGTGAACCACATATAGTTTACCAGTACTAGTAATAATAGGTATCCTTTTTTTCTTCTAATAAAACCATACTTCCTGTGGCTAAGAGACAGTTCTAGTATGTCTGGGGTTTCCTATGGGCCATTGCTTACTCTTGTTCAATAGGGACTGGCCTGGGTTGGCAGGGCCACTTCTTCCTTTAGGGCTCTTAGTATTGAACATGGTTTGGGGTCTTCATCAGTGAACCCCTGGAATTGTTGCATGAGTTTATAGTGTTTTTCTTGTTTTATGTAAATACTCTGAATCCTTTCTTTGGAATAGGATGGTACTGTCCTAAAGGTTAGAGAGATGGGTTTAAATCTCTCCAGAATCACTTATTACTTAGAGCTGAAAATTGATTTCTAATAAATTTGGGCACAATTTATCAAGGTGACAGTGTTTTACAAATGGAAAATCCTTATATGATATTTTTCATTAAAGCAACAAATGTTGATTTACTGTTCTTTGTCCTAGGCATTGTGATAGATGCTTTAGGATTCAAAGATGAAGAACATATATTACCCGGTATCTTCCCCCAATTTAATGGGAAAGACAGAGATCCATCGGCAGACAATCACTATTCAGAAACAGAACTGCACACAAGTCATTATGAGATTGGATTATGGGCTAGGCCTGCTGGAGTAGGTGATGCTGAGGGAATAATGAAAAAATGAGTGGGTTGCCCAGGTGAAGAGAAAAGAAAAAGAGGTCTCCAGTTAGGTATAGTGGTGCATGCACACCTGTAATCTGAGTGACTTGGGAAACTGAGGCAAGAGAATAGCAAGTTCAAAGCCAGTTTGAGCAAGTTAGTGAGATCCTGTCTCAAAAATAAAAAATGAAAATAAATATGCCTGGGGTTCTACATCAGTGGTACAGCACTTGTTCTGCTAGGCCCTGGGTTCAATTGCTATCCCGCCTACCCCCAACAAAGATTTCCATTCCAGGCAGGAGGGATTATGAGTAGTTTGCTTCTGCCTGAATGAGTATGGGTGAGGCAGAAGCACCAAGAGACTGAAGAGTCTGGGAGGGGCAGATCAAAAAGAGTCTTGCATGCTGCATGAAAGATCATAGACTGTCCTGTAGAAAAATGACTTTCAAATGTTGTTAGCCATGACGCAGACTAAAAAGTGTGTTACAAGCCAACACATAAGCAAAAGTGTGGTGAAACCATACTATGTATGTTGTGCTTTGATATTTTCTATTCTATTTCACTTTCTTTTCTTTTTTTGTTCTTTTTAAAAATGACAGTTACAATAATCCAACTTATTTTATAATCCACCAAATGATTCAAAAGCTTTATTATTGAAAGCACTGTTAACTGTGGCAAGGAGAAAATGAGAGTCAATTTCAGACCTGTGGTTTAGACAGGCCACTCTGGCAGGTTAGGGAGATTGCTTGGAAGAAGGAAGAATCAAGGGGAGGATGAAACTTTTGGTTGAGGAGTGATGAAGGCCAGAGAAACTGTAGAGGGATGGAAAACCGAGAAGAGATAAGACCAGTTGTGGTGGCACTTGCCTGTAATCCTAGCGACTGGGGAAGCTAAGGCAGAAGAATCACAAGTTTGAGATGAGCCTCAGCAACTCATCAAGGCCTTCAGCAATTTAGTGAGACCCTGCCTTGAAATTTAAAAATAAATAAATAAATAAAAGGACTGGGAGTATGACTCAGGTAAAGTGCCCCTGGGTTTAATCCCCAGTACCAAAAACAAAAACAAAAAAACCCATTTTCTTTTTCAGATAATAAAATTGGGAGGATTCTGTTCTTGCATGGATGTGGAAGGGGAAAGAGAGAAACTTAGAAACTTAACTGCCTTAAAACAATTTTTTTTGTGTTATACATAATACTTTTATTGTGCAAAATAATCATGTATTCACTTAACAAATGTTATGCTGACCATTATTATTCTAAAAAATATTGGATAAGAGTTCACTCCTATTAGAACACAATGGTGGTGAGTATAACTTACTTTTATTAGGGAAATTTTGTAGCAACTTACCAAGGGGAAGAGATGACTGAATATCAGGGAAGAGAATTTAGTTTAAGTTGATTTATCAGCAGTAAAATTATATTACTGAACTGATGAGTTTGCTCATAGCTGTTTTCTATTTGTTAACATTGATTTCTCAGGCTAACAGTCACAAATGTGAACATATTTGCATGTGTCATCCCTATTAGAAGATGACCTTTTTCTATGGTGGTGGTTGTAAGTATGTGTTGGAGTGGACATGGGACCACCAGTTCTCAGCCCTCTCATTGTGGGTATCCCAAGGGATGGTCATCTCTGCAACCTATGGCAGTGTCTGGGTCTTTCCTCACCTCTGTATTTGCATGGCCTTGGCTTGAATTAGTGTCCCCATCTCTGCAGCTGCTGACCAGCCAGGCTCTGAGATTTGCTTGTCATGTATTTCCAAAAATAACATAGCATGTGTAATGTGCCTTTCCAAAAATCACGCATAGTATTGCTCTCAATATTAAAATTTATACATCAGAATAGTGCACTGCTTACCCACTCACAAGAACAACACATCCACACCCATGGACACAACCACCTGAACAACCACATTCTTAGCAAAGCAAGAACAAAGCAATAATCATAGCTTCATTGATTTTAGGTACACATACTACTAATTTATAGTAGCAAAAATGTGCCCATATTTAAAAATATGAATATTTAGATGTATCAAGTTTTAATAAATTTACATCACCTGTCCCTTCTTGGTGTCACTTCGTGTTGCCTATGCCTGACACACATTTACATTTACTGTCCACTGTACCTTGTGGTCTCGCTGCTTGGCTGCCATGGCCCTGTTCATGTCTTCAGCATCCCTGACATTGTCAAGGGCCTGGTCAAGTGATTCCTGGAGGTCTGATAACTTAGCATTGTAGTCATCCAGCTGCTCCAGGACGACAGGAAACAAAGAGCGAGTGTCATTATGCAGTCTTTGCCAGTTCTCAGCCTGGGTCAGCACTGGGAAGAAATGGAGAGAGAAACTCAGTCTGATCTTCTCCTGTTTCCTCCCATTCTTCCAGAATTTAATAAAGTTGCAAAATTTTCTGGCTGTGGCTTCTTCAGTGATTGAGATTGCAGTGGACGTTCACAAAAATAGCCTTACATATTACATTTGTAGTACAAATTCTATTTCTTTTTTTTTTTTCTTTTGGATTTGGGAGTCCCTGGACAACAGTTAGTAAAAGAAGACTTTGATTATTTTTACCATAGAGGTTGTTTTATGTGGAAACCATGTCATTATGCTCCACATACTGTTACTCACATTAGTAATAATTTTATCCTATAATGGGGACTTGGATATACTATAGTTTTTACTATTTAAAGTAACCAACATTATCTTGGCAGTGCTAAGGTAAAAGGTTATGATATTCATAACTATTCATTTTCTGTAATCTCTCCAGGAAACTGTTTTTAGTTAGCTCCTTAAGTCAAACCCAAACCATGATTTTGGATAGAATAAAGATTAATTGGCAATGATATGATATTCTTAAACTTTGTGTGTGTCCTTTATTCTTGCTCAAGGGCACATGTGTTGACTATGTGCCTCAATTCTATTTTTCTTCAGGGAATATTGGTCTGTATTGCTGAGGTTTACATTTTCTTTCATTACTGTGAGGAGAAAAATGCAAGTTCATGGATGAGTAAAGAAAGTGGTTGAAAATGCATTCATGAAGTAAAAAGAGTCAAAGTGGGAGAGGTGACTGGCGTCATTCCCCCAGGACAGTCTTGTTCAATTCCCAAATAGGCAAAGAGCTTGGGAACATATGGCTGTGACTTTAGAGCTCTAGCTTTCTGACTGTGGGTCTCATCCTAACTCAGAATGGGGACTGGGATTCTTCTCTGGTTCTCATTTCTGCTAAGACTTTACATACTTGTTACCATAATAAGCTTTTATGCCAATAATACTATTCTTCTATTGCATCCACAATAATTTCTAGCAGAAGCTGGCAGTAATAATTGTAGGAAAATGACTAGTGCTTAATTTTTAACCCTTTTTGTGCCATTGAATATGTTTGAGGTGGATTGGTAGATAGTAATTGGTAATTGATCAAGTCATAGGTTCAACAGTACTACTCTGGTTTGGTGTCTACATTCATCATTAACGGAAGTGTTGAATTTCTACTTAAAAGTTAAAGGAGGTTAAAAGTGATGAAATACCTTTGAGGGCCCTCGGAACATGAATGTTGCTGGGTTTGCAGTATTTGTCTTTTGGGTAAAATTTCTCTTACTATCGTTCTGGGAATTGCTGCCCCTGAGCCTTCCTTCTTCTAAGTCCTTACTTCTTCATAAAAGTAACAATTCTATAGATTACTTGAGGAACTTCAGCTGTTTCTCAAGGACTTGAAGTGGGGCCTGGACCTAAAAATCTTGGTCATATAGCCAAGCTGCCTTGAATGATTCCCTGAAGCCACAGATAAATCCTACATAGCTCTGAATATCAAAAACTGGTTGCTTAATCAATTATTGCACACAATTACTGTGTGTCCTCTCCTGAACCCATGACAGAAGCAGGTATGTGCTGGGTCAGCCAGGAGACAAAGATACCTACGTTCATGGGCCTCGTCGGCCTCCTCATCCACGAGCTCTCGATGGGTGAGGAACGATGGGCGGCGGCGAATCTCCTCAAGCATCTTCTGGGCCAGCACCAGCTTCTCAGAGACTTCCTCTGGGTTCAGATCCTGCTCCTCCCCATAGTAGAGCATCTTATTGTTGATCTCTGAAAGGAAGAACATGGTGAAGCAGGCATCAGGGAGGGAAGATGCCACTGAAAGTGCAGAGGAGTGAGGGATGGTGGCCAGGCACAGGGCTGATCCTGAAGCAGAAAGAGGCTCATTCATAGAAGCAGCCAGTGTTGTGCCATGAACTGTGGGCTTCAGCTCATCACAAGTTCCAAGGAGGAGTAAAACCCAAGGAAACCACCCTGCTCTGCCTCCCATGTGGTATCTTCAGAATGGGAACACACTGCTGCAATGCCCATGGGGCCTTCATCCTCTCATCTGGTTTCCACGGCAATTAGAGAATGTTAATATTTGAAGTCCAGAAATCTGGGGTCTTTGATCAACCTTTATAGAATATTTAGCTTGGAGTAGATGTTTGGAGGTATCTCCTGCCATATGTGGGATGTACTGGAGGTATTTTGCACTTCAGCTAAGGATTTAACAAACTCTAAACCAAAATGAGACCATTTGGATAATCATTTAATGAGCCTTTCAGACTAGATATAAAATATGGATTTGTTATAGTATGATGTGAGTTTTTGCTCATTAGTTTTTTTTTTGTATTTGCTGTCTGCAGTGACATTTTGGGCTATTTTGACTCTGGATCTTTTTGCCCCACTTCTGTAAGCAGGGTGGAAAATTTAAGAACCAAAGAGCTGAGGCTCAGAGGGACCAGGTGACTTGTTTAAACAATAGTGCTCAGAGCTGCATGCAGAGCTGGTACAATTCTCTGGCTCCTTCATTTCCAACTATGTATGATCAGAAGAAAGATATGCAATTGCTGCCTTGTCATATGGCAGCTCTGGGAGGAAGCATTTCATTTTCCTGGCAAAAATGAAATTGTGTGTTATAGGGTTTACTATGATCTATGTGGTTGATCAGATAAGACAGGTAAACAAACACTGGTGTCACACAAATCACACCAGGATAAGGGGCTGTATTTTATATGGATAATAGCTGGAAGGTCACCAGCAGCTATTTTAGAGGTGTAGAGAATGAACAGTGACAAACTATGGGTGTTGTAAGGCATCCCTGAATTCTGAAGGAACGCAGATAAGTTGAGGGGTGCAGTTTTTAATGCTGTAAATACTACTGAGAGAGTTAGAGGGAAATCAAGATATGTTAAAACACTATGAAGGGATTAAACATTCACTTTTTAAGTAAGGTCTAAAATACTAAGCTCTGAAAAAAACTAAATACAGACTTTCCTCACATTCATTTCTAGCACTTGCAATGCTGGGCCCTTTAGCATTTTGATGAAAATATTATGTTCACAATTTTGGCCTATTTTGTTTTAGTTATGTCTGGTTTGGATTAGAGAAATGAAATATAGACAATAACATTTTTGCCTTTGGTCTTTGGAGACCATTCATGCATTATTTTAAAGAGATTAAAAATGATAAAAGTGTCTGTTTCCCATTTACATTTCTTTTGTATTTTTCATCCTTTCTCATGCCTAAGGGGTCAAATAAGAAGGTTCAGATTCTTTTCAAATGAAACACCTTAGAATCAAAATTTGGGTTTCAATAGCAATGGTGAATTATTTTCTCTGAATGGCTTACTAAGGTCCTGGCTTTATTTGCTGCCTAAAGGGGCATTTATTTCTTAATTGGTTGAAGTCATCTTATTTTCTAGGTTTAAGCATACTTTTTTTTAACAAATAATAGTAACTTAAAAATGTTATGAGATGAGAATATTCTGTCAGGACATTCAAAAACATGAGCTCATGTGGGTGGGAGTGGGGAGTTGAAGTGCATGCCTTTGTTTTTATTGTGTATTATAGGCACCAAAAGAAATGTAGCAAATGATTCATCTTGGCTTTACATGATATCCTTTTACCTGCAACCTGCACCTGATACCTCAGCATAAAGATATGAATCTTCCACTGTGGGTCTCTTTACTGTTATTGGGCCCTGAGATGTACTTGTTGTTTCATCCAACCCTAAATATATAGTATAATAAAAATTGTGAAAATACACATATACTGGATCTTAGCAGATTCTACCCAAGGAAAGTCTCTATGATAGAACAAATGCAATCTGTGTCTGTTAGAAAATTGAGGGTGGCTCTAGGTAAGCTATGAAGGAAACCTCCAATAGGAAGTGTTAACCTATCACAATGCTTTAAGGTAAAGAAATCTCACATGGCCCTTCCTTTCTCTTCTTCTGGGTTGGGGATCTGAGCAAGTTCTCTGCCTGGTCTATGGGAAACAGTATCACAGAAACAACTCAAGGCATTTTGAATTGGTTTACTACCATGCAAAAGGCAATTTTCTTTAGTATGCAAATAACAGAAAAAAAGTGCGTGACTCCTACTCAACTCTTTCATTTTAGAGATACATAGCGTGCACTTTCCTCTGCTGGAAGGTAATCTGGCATTACACTTCTGTGAAATGCCTGAAAAGGGAATGATTTTGTACATTTATGCTTGAACATCAACAGATAGTAAATAGGGATAAGTGCTCAGAAATCTTGGATAAACAAACTTGAAATGAAGACCTTATGTAAGTTTAAATCTATACTGCTCTTAAGTTCCTGGCACAGAATAATCACTGAAAGTAGCCATTATTTTTATTGTTATTAATAAAGTGTATGTTTCTTTACCATTAAGTTGAACTAGAAGAGAATATATTTACCTTGGATTTTATCCCTCATCTCATGGGCCTGCTCTGCAAGCTGAGTTGCATGGTCAATGGTATCTGTGCTTTCCTTCTCAACCAGTTGCCCCTTTCTGGAGGCTCGACTTTCCTACAAATAATCCAAATGAGCACTAGATTAAGTATACGATAAAGGAACATTGTATATGTTCATGTGGGCATAACACATTAATTTAATAAACATAAATTTTCCTGGCAAAAGAATATTCCATCACACAAAATGCTCCCAGAAGTTAAGTTTAAAGGTTGATGTGATGACCAGTTTTAGGACCACAGAATGCTATAAAATCAGATGCTACTCTTGTACCATAAGTCATGGTTCAATCCAAACCAATCACCTTTCATATGTAATTTATCCTTTGAATTGTTGTTGTATCTCTAGACACCAGACTATGAAGTGACCCATGTCTTGTGATCAGTTTGACATGTGCCAACTGAAGAGCTTAAAGTTTCAAAGAGAATACTCTTGAGAAAGTAGGCAGACCTTGAAATGCTGTATGCATCCAGTAGCTCCTGGGTGGTCCAACCACTGCTGAAACTGAATTACCACAGAGATTTAAAGGATTATGCTCACTGGACTAACTGCCGTTTTCAGAGCTTCACTCCAAATTCCCATCAACATGGATGGCACTTGTATACAAATAACTGCTCAAGCAGATTTGGCTCAGCGTGAATGGAGCTCTTCTCCCAGGAGCCGATTCTGCTCTCTCAACTTGGAAGCTTCTGTTTCAGAGCTCCCACATAGTATTTGTCAGAATTAAATCCTAATTCCAGCGTGGCTTCTGAAGAAAGTGTGTGTGAGGGTGTGTGTATGTGTGTGTGTGTATGAGTGTGTGTTTCTGTGTGTGGTCAAGGACAGAAGTTGATCTAATGGCACAGACAGAGTTCAAGGCTAGGACACTGCCTTGTGTGAACAGCGTGGGGGATGTGCACTTCCTTTTGGTATTTGAAAGACCAATTCCTGGGTTATATTTAAGAGGAGGAGGGGTTATTCTGTCTGCATTTGGTAAAAGCCTAGTTGCCTCCTCTGGTGCTTTTGTGGCTCACCTCTATAACAAAGGACTGTAATGCCTGCACACATTGCAGGTGGGTTGGCCGCAGAGAGCACTTTTGGATCCAGTGTGCAGAAGTGGCTGTTCCAAATCCCTTTGCTCTCACACATTGTTCCACCCAGAGGATTATGCCACGGTATCATCTGGAGTGTTTTTATTCTTTCCAGGTATGACCCAAGTAAATAGTCTCTATGAAGGTCCAGGAAGAGAATGAAGAAATGGTATCATGGCAAACACAAGCATGGAGGCTTATTCTCAGGCAAATAAGTAACTCCTTCACACAAAGCAGTGCCACTGGGGTTGTGAAACTCCGTGTGTAAGTAGTATGGCCATTAGTGCTTTCACAAGCTACGTACTCTCTGAGTGAACACTATCTTCCAAGTCATTATGTCCCTTCCCCCAATTCCAGTCTTCCTCCTGATTTGTTGCAAAGATTTCCAGAGAAAACATATTTGTGGGCCATTTTATAATTAGATGATGCATAAGGTAAAATGTATCTTATTCTTGATGTCCCCTTCTCCCTGCTAAATATAGACACAGATATACAAAACATTTAACAATTTTTAATGTTTGTATTTGATCCTGTTTAGAGTTATATTTACAAAGTACAAAACTCATAGTTTTAACTTTGGTTTCATACTTCAAAGGAAAATTCTATTATAATTTCTCTGTCATTAACCTTATTTTTGATACAGAAACTGCGTTCAAGTGATGAGAAATAGCTGGAGGATGCCTGTGTATGAAAATCTCTTCTTTCTGACAAGCACCAGAGGGCGCTGTGAGACATAGAGATGAATAGATGGAGTTCTAAAGCTCTATAGATAGATATAAAAGACCCAATCAGTTGCAAAGGGGAATATTTATTACTTTAAATTGCAAAATTCCTGAATTTAATAAAGCACACCTTATTGTGTTTTATTTTTTTCTGTAACTTTGCTACGGCGGGGGGGAATAATGATGTGGGCATATCATAAAACAGGTATATCTTGCTTTAAGAAAAGCTGAAATGAAAAAAAATTACCTCACAACTATAAACTGGTTGATGATTTCCATTACAAAAGATTAATCATTTACTCAACTCAACAGTGAATTTTTCTTGTACTTATTATATAAAAAGTGGCAAGAAATCTTTGGTCATATAGTGGTGCATAAAGAGTAGTGTACACAGAATAGTGAATCTAATAACACCAACCTGATGAAGTGAGGATGATACCCAATATCTAGTGGGACAAAATATTTTATTTTTTAAATTGGGATTTTTTTTCAAGTGAAAGGGAGAAATTTTAGTAATTACTCTGAGACATGTAAATGGGCTAGTCTTGGACAAACTAGTAGTAGGAATGTTGGTGTGCTATTTTAGAATCTGAACAATGATATATACTTCTGTGTGCTTACCTCCCTCCTAAACATTAATCACTTTCAAATATCTTTCCAGCCCTGATCTGTTCTCAGAGCTGCAGACTCCAGTCTCTAAATGCCTTCTGGGCATCCACAGATAACTCATTCTTAAAATGTCCAGAGTAACCTGTTGTGCATTTTTAATCTTAGTCCTTCATTCATTTGAGACAGAGCTTCCCTTCTTTCTCCTCAATTGGTTACCAGGTCTTTTATCTTTCACTTGTCACTATGGCTTATCTTCCTCTTTCTTACTACCACAGTGTCAAGTCACTCTAGTATATTGCAAATTCTTTTCAAATGAAGGCAAGACAGCAACAAACCCCTCTCTTATCTAGATACTGTGGCAGTCTCTCAACTGTGTCCTAGTAATCCGAGTCTTCACTATTCAATCTATTACCCATGCTGTAGAAGAACATTTCCAAAATGTGAATCAGGTCAGCTGTTCTGGGTAAATACTTCCATGACTTCCAAAGTCCACAAGATGAAGTCTACGTGTTCTTGAGCATGGTGGGCAAGGTTCTTCATAATTTATACACTGATAAGCTGTTTAGCATTATCTCCTGCTATTTGTTTTGGCCTTATGCAAGGCCAAGGTCAAAATTCTTCTAGTACCAAACAAATATTATGTTGCTTCATATTCTTGCATTGTAGTACTTTCCACTTGCTTGGATATCAAGATAAACTGCTAGTCTTTCTCAGTACACAAGTCAATACCTTCTCTAAGAAGCATCTTGGTGTATCCCTGCTGAAAGAGTTCACTATTCCTTCCTTCCAGCTATCCTTCAGCTTCACTGCCTCCATTGCTAAATGTTATGTCACAGTTGTTTTTACAAGTCAGTTTCCTACTAGGCCATTGAAAGCAGGGCCTTCTATTCACTTTAGTATCCAGGTATAGAGTCACAGTTCTGGAAGAGAAGTACAAACTGCCGTTTCATCCTGCGTTTTTGGAAGAACCAGTAATGAAGCTCAGATACTTTCGATATACTTTCCTTTTAGTCCTGAGGATGTCTTTGTGTGAATTGATATACAGGGAGCTTTTGCTGTAGCTGATGGAATAGGAAGAAAAGCAGAGAGGGAGGTGATGGAGAAGTAGAGGGGATGGTATAGCACTCCATAAACCATACTTGCAGACTGGGATCTGTGACTCCAGGCTTTGCAACACCCCTTCAAGATCCAGGCAGTGAATAGCAGCACTGAGATTGGGAAAGAGCCACCATCTCTACCTTTGCAGAGTGGCAGGGGCACCACTCTAACCTTGAGCCTGGTGGCTCTGGGAACATAGGAGAGTGAAATGTTGGCATAATCTCTGGTATTTTCATCACAGACAAGATCAAGAGCAGCAACAGGGAGCTGCTTTCAAGCCCTGGCTGTTTGTGAACACAGACGGAAGGGTATCCATTAAGGAGTTCCCAGAAGTAGGTGGTGGGAAAAGGCTGTAGGACTTTCCAAATGGGGGTTGGAGGACTTAGATATGGACATTGGCACAAAACCAGTAACTTGAAGTGGATATAATTTGCAAGATTTGGGCCACATGAGACCCATGTGACAGATAATTCACAAACAGAGGTATTGCTTGTTAAATTCAAGAGGCAACATTAATGTGATTTTTATTACTGTGGGAACATTGAGTAAAACACTTCATTCTACTTAAAGCTAAATATTAGTTACTTTCTTGACATAGGCATTCTGTGGCAAAGCTTTTCTTAAATTCTTCTAAGACATAGTCATGGATTTTTCTAGACCAAAGGCTTAAGGATGTTTGAGACATCATCAGGAACAGCTCTGGGTATTTGTTTTGAAATGTTTCAGCATGCTCTTGCACCACCAGGACTGGAAGAGTCAGATGTTATTTTTGAATAGAATTGGTGAGAACAGCTGGGTGAAAGTTCCAAGTAGCTTTATCATCAACATCCTGCGTTAATGGTTGGATCTTGTCACCCAGGAAACTTTTCTACTGTGATGTCACTTTTAAGCTTGCATTTTTTCCTCCTGGTGAATGCCTGCATTGAACTTACCTTTGAAGTGGGAAGACTGCACAACAAAAGGATCAGTAACACTGTCTGAGCTGTGGGAGGAGCTAATATGGGTCAAAACATTTCCTCGAGAATTGAGACACTTTTGATAAATTCCAACCATGACACCAAAATGAATTAACAATGAGTTTTCACAAAGATTTTTTTCTTAGTATCTCCTTTGAAACATAAGGAATTTCACTGTTTTTCAAATGCTGGTGGTTGGATTAATAAGAACCATTGCACAAGAACTAGGGACACAATTTTCATATGCATTTTAAAGAAGGTAAATCTTTCAAGGGCAAAACTGGAATAATTTACATTTTTAGAAGTATAATCTCTTAAAAGTTAAGGAGTTCCAAGGTCAAAAGAAAGTACCAGGGTTAGGTTAATCTCTATGATTTATTTGTTTACTTATTTATTTTGTGGTGCTGAAGATTGGATCCAGGAATCTTGTGCATGCTAGGCAAGTGAGCCACATCTCCAGCCCTATTTTTCATAGAAAAAAAAACTTTGTTTTGAAGAGTTTTGACAGTTTATAATGTCAAACACCAGGGCCTGAAAGAAGGAGTTCCAAAGTATGTGGGACAGCATTGGTAGAGAATTATGAGGGGGACAATCAATTATGACAATCATGGTGCCTTGAGACATGTTTCATATATTTTGACGAATATTGATGATGGATGGATATATTGCCATTAGGTTCTTGGGACAGCTATTACACAGTCTCTCACATGGACTCAATTCCAGTTTTAATGTTTTCCTTGTTAATCTGTAAAAGTTTTTACAAGTCATATTACCCTTAATATGTTTCTCACTTGACTTTTAAAAAAAAATTTAATTGTTTCCTTGGGCATTTGAAGTTTTATCTTGTCAAATTTATTATCTCTTTTAATTGTTATTCTTCATAGCATATTTTAGTATATTCTTATTTCCTTTTGAGTTTAATAATTATTTAGTTCTATTTTCTTGTGGATCTGAGATTTATGCTCAACTCTTTAACCTGTGTGGAACTTATTTCATTCTATGTTATAAAGTGAGGGTTGAAAGTGACTTTGTACCAACTTTCAAAATTGCTTTCTCAGCACAATTTCTTTTTTTCCTCTTTTGTCTTTTAATGCATCCTTTAGCAAACATTTAAATTTTATATTCTCCATAATAAAGTGTATTTCTGGATGCTCTAGCTCTTACCCATAAAATGCTAAGGTAAACAGTTGAATGACTGTACTAATTGCAACATACATCAACAGCTTTAATCAGTATCAAATATATAACACAGAAAGTTCACCATAAACCAGCACATCCATCAAAATGGGAAAAGACAGTAGAGATGTCATGAGCTAACTTTCTCCATGGGTTGACCTTGGTTTACTTTAGGGCTTATGGTCACTGCATTTTTTTTTCTGGGCTGCATTAAGCTTTAGTCATTTGGGACTAGCAAGGCTCCCATCGGCTAACCCCCCTCTTTGAAGGCAGTCCCAGCACTGATCACATACCTTTTCAGCTAATTCCTCTATGTCAGACAGAAGGCTTTTCATTGTGTTCTCAGCATTATTGATTTGTATCTTTCTTAGGACATACTGATTTTCTCTTTCTGACAATTTTGCCTATGGAAAGAAATGTTTTGGAAATTATCAGTAGATGCACACACCAGGTTTTAAAAAACATACATAAACCTCTTCCAGCATAGGAGGATTCAAGGTAGAATGTGACTTTCTGTTCTTAATAGTGGGGTCCACATGAGTAGATTGAGGTTCTTGGGGCTGAAAGTGGGCCTAAGACCCTGCTCTGGGGTGGGCTGGCAACCAGGAAGAAAGGGTATCTTTTTCTAATTGGCACAAAGGCATAATATAGGCTCATGGTATTCTTGAATGTCCCTGATCAGGCCTTGGAGGAAGTGATCAATACACCAGGATCAGTGAAAATAGACTTCAGAACCTCACTTTTCTCCTTTTGGTGTAAAAGGAACAATTCTCTTTGTTTAAGGCCACTTGCCCCTTCTTTCACATTTCTGAGAAGTTTGTTCTTAAATGTAGCTTTTCTTGGATTAAGCCCTTTCATCCTGGTATTGGCTTCCTGTCAGTGACAGTGATATCCATCTTGGAGTTGTGCCTTTGAGGAAGGAGGAGTTAAATGCTCTGGGGCCTGGGCCTGCGTGGCTCATTGGCTTAGAGCTACATCCTGTGTCCAAGCAGAAAAATTTGGTCAAGAACAATTTCTAAGTTTGAAATAGAATGCTCTTTAAGATTTCACCCAGAGCTATGACTTTATGATGTTTGTTGTGGTTTAAACTACATACTTTTGGTTAACTGCTGAGGATATGATTTGCCCTTCCAAAAAATAATGAGCATTTACTACTGACAGGTGCTAGTTCTAACTGCTCTACATATATCAACTCATTGAATTTTCTTCACAACCCATGAAATAGGTACAATAACCATCCTTATCTTTAGATGAAAAACAATGAAGAATAAAGAAGTTAATAACTTACCCGTCACACAGTGTGAGTTGGGATATAAACATAAGCAATTTGGTTTCAAAGGTTATGCTCTTAACTATTAAGTTAACTTGACTAACACAGTAAAACCATGCTGGTATTAATTTTATTGTCCTTTTGGCTAACTACTATTGCTTTTAAAATTATCAGTTGGTTGGGATGTTGTGATAGAAGTCCATCATTTAGGGAGAAAGCCTTTAAAGGTTAGACTCATAGGATCTTTTTAGTCTATTTTTCCACTGTCTGCCTTTAGCTTGTTTATTCCATAGAGTGCATGTGTGTTTGTGTGTATGTGTGTGTGTGAGGGGGGTGGGGGAAGATATGTTGGGAAAATGAGAGAGAATGTGTGTGATAAGGAAAGGTGAGAGAGAGACAAAAAGAAGAAATGTTTTGGAGAAACTCCTCAAAAGCTTGTACATTGAGGCAAGGTAATGGTGGGTTTGTGGTAATGACTTGAATGATGTACAGCTTCACAAAGGAAACCTTCCTGAGTCTATCTTCCCTCAGTAGATATTGTTCTTTTAGTTATTTCATTTTATAGATGGTAAGACCAAGCTCAACTTTTCATAATTCCCTTTGAAACTATGTGTTCTGTATAGTAGACCTACAGGTTCAGCAATCTGTAATATAGTTATGGGGCTCAGATACCAAAAGGCCTAGAAGTTACTAGGTGTGATCCTGTAAAACCCGAATAAAAACACAGCAGAAAGTACAACATTTCTGCATACTTTGAGGAGGTAGATGGTGGAGTTCATTTCATTCACATGCCTGTGCGCTGCGGCACCAGATGACACGCTCAGCAGCCCAGATTTGCTTTCTTCAATGGAGAGCGCTGCCAACCGCAGGTCATCAGTCAGATCCCAGATGCACTTATCACAGCCTGGAGGTCAAATGAATGGCATGTCATTTCTTCAGATTCAAAAGTCACTTGGAAGCACATGGCTATAAGTAGATTATAAATGTGTACTTCCTTGGATAATACCAATTTTATTTTTGTTTCCTGAGAAGCTGCTCTGTACCAAAGAACTAGTCCACGCATGTGCCAAACTGTACATCAGGCACTATCCCCACTTAAAACATGATGAAAACAAAGGGCACAGGGAAGGTATATTAACATGAACCCTGCACACTGCATTGAGAAAGAAAGGAAACACAAAAGGGCAAGCCATCTGTGGGACACAGGCAAGGAGGAATGCTGTCTGCTTTTTGTTAGCCTTGGGAAAGCCCCTGGATGATTCTACTCTAGTCAGGCTTTGGTCTCTTGCTTGGTGCCAGCTAGTGAAGCACTATTTGCTAAGTCTGTCAAAGTCAGCTTGTCAAAATCAGCATTCAGTGCCAGTACCTCCAGGGCTCAGCTCCTCCCCTGGGCCTGCCTCACTTCCTGTCTGGATGAAAACTTCAGCAGGAGAAGGTCTGCCAGATTGACCAATGTCATGTCCTGGTCTCTGAGATGGTGCCAAAGTTCAGGCTGAGCCTGGGTTCCTGGGAGGCAGGCCCCAGCTTCTCATTACTTCTCACCTTTCACACTTGAGTGCCTCTGACCACTGTGATCACTCCCTGGGACCCAGCAGTCAGAAGGACACACACCATGTTTTGAAACCTATCTTGACCCCCTTTACAACTTGCCCTTTCCCTCAGGCTGTGCTCTGGTAAACAGAGACTAAAGGGTTAATTTTGTTAATATGTTAATTTGTTATTCAAAGGTTAATATGTATTTACTTATAAACTCTCTCAGGAAATGAGTCCCCAGTCAGCACATCAGGCTGCTGGGGGAGGTAGGGCCAGGCAAGCATCTTGATGTCCTTAAATGGACCTGGCTGGGGAGGGGGATCCATTTGATCACTCCCCTGCTTGTGCCTCATATCCTGTGCCATCTTCAAGATGGGATCACTGGTAGCAATCTCTGCCTAGAGGGACTCTGGGATGAAGATGCTTTTGTTTGGGGGAGGGGATGCCTAATGCTAAATAGTCTTTAAGTCAAAAGTCTTTAAGCCATTATGCTTGTGATTTGATGAACAGGAGTGACAAAATAATCCATCAAAGAAATAAGGCAGGTCCACTTTCTAATGCCTGACTATTTTATTTCTGGTCCCACTTTATATTTGGAGTGATTTGGGAAAAGGTGCTAATGTCTTTTGGTCTCAGTTGTGGCAGATGATATAAAGCATAGTCTATGTATCATGTTATGTGAGGACCTGGAGGGACAATAGAGAAACATGAGCCAATTGAGCCCCATCACAGGGATTTACTCACGAGCAAGATGCAGAATGTGAAGACTGGATAAATAAGTTTTCTAAAATAGAGCCATGTAAATGTAAACCACCTAGTGGCTGACTGCAATCAAGTGGACCACCAAGTAGTTTTGTGTAGGGTCCATTTGGAGGAGGTGCAGGCAGGGTTAAACCCAGGAGTGGAAATGAAGCATCAGTTTCCAGAGAGAGTGATATTGCATAGCTCTTCTTAATCCCACACCTGCAGCACATTAGAGAAAGTGGGGTTAGTCAATCATGTGGGTTATTTTTACTTATGGTTGGGCAGTCCATGCCTGTAGGGAGTTCAAAACCTTCTTCTAAGCATTCTCCAGTCACACTGTCACATGGGCCTCCTCCACAATTGCACACTGTGGGAAACAAAGACAAGTGATTAGGGAATCACCTCTTAATGCTTAAAATAGGGCAATATATTCATAGTTTCTAGACATAATGCTTTTCAGGGTATAATTCTTCAATGGGGATTAACTACATTCACCTTTAAGACTGTGTGAAATTGACAATGTAGAGATTATGCACTCCCAGCCCAATGAAACCAGGGCAAATGAGATTATCAAAGTTGATCCTGAGGCAATTTGTATCTAAATGTATCTAGCATCTCTCTCAACTCTTTGGGATTATTCAATGACCATTCAACTACTTTATTCCAAAAAATCCTGGTAAATTTCACAAAGTACTAAATGGCCACAGAGAGTTCAGCATTCAACTTGAAAATGAAAGCCATCCTTTCATCATGGATGGATTCTCCAGTTTAATCCAACTTCAGGGTTGGTCCCTGCCAGGTGTGAGGGAGGAACAGCCCCTAGAGGAGTGAGTGAGGAGTCCCAGGAACAACTCTTGGCTTCCAAGCATTTGACCTTTGGCACGATAGACTCCAAACTTCCAAATGATAGCTATCAGTGGGATGGCTAGGAATAATGCCAGGGAAACAATTAGGAACATATTTACAAGAGTTTAAAAGACCTGAAAGCCCATCATTCATCTACTGATGATTTTCAATAATGCCTTTTGAAAAAAAAAAACCCAAAGAAACCAAAACCCCAATCTTTTCAGGCTGCTCATTTTCCACTGAGTTTTTGTTTTGTTTTGTTTTCTTGAGTGCTGGGAATTAAACCCAGGGCCTCCCAGATGCTAAGCATAGTGCTCTACCACTGAATCACACCCTTAGCCCCTCCACTGAGTTTTGGTGTGGGAATTAATTTGTAATATTTAAAGAGGAATTCCTAAACTATCTCTGCCAGCAGTAAACTGGAATAGAATTTCGATTTTTCCCTACCTCTTAACTGCCTTTACAAAATAATAATAAAAAAAGAGCTTCAAGGGTGACATTTATTTATTATACTTCATCTATGTAATGTTCCACAAAATGCAGATTTACTGAATATCTCAGCAAGATCATGCTTTATTTCTTTCCGTATGAGTTTCTCTTCTTTGTCATCTTTGTCATGTAAATATAGGTTTAGTAGATATTTTGAGAGTAAGAGCATCAACCTTCTAGGCTTTTATCTTTTTTTTTGTGCTGGGGATTGAATCCAGGGGTGCTTAACCACTGAATCATATTATCCAGCCCCTTTTTATATTTTATTTAGAGACAGGGTCTCACTAAGTTGCTGAGGTCCTCGCCAAGTTCCTGAGGCTGGCTTTGAACTTGTGATCCTCCTGCTTCAGGCTTCTGAGCTGCTGGGATTACAGGTGTGTGCCACCCAGGCTTTGATCTTACCAATACTCTTTCTGATGACCTCTCTCTCTAGTTTGAATGGACACAGTGCTTCTTTGTTCTGTCCTGAGTCTTGGAGTTATGGCTCTGGATGCATTGCTTTCTGCTTGACATGTTTACTTTATTGAGGCTTCTTCAGATCATATATGTACCTTCTGGATTTTGAACTGTTGACTTTTTAGGTCTTCTAAGGAGGAGTCTGTTTCAGTGAGGGGATCTCCTACAGAAGCACGCCACAAGAGCACAATCCCTTCTTCCTTTCCTTCTTTCCTCAAAGTCACACAAGAGTAAGAAATTTTCAGCCCTCCTTACTCTTAGAGGGAAACAACTTCATTTCATTTCTGAAGAGCTTCACTCCCTGTATCAACTGGACTGGAGAAATCAAGAATAAAATTTGTACACTTCAGTTTAACTGAAGTCTAATCGGAAAGATTTCTCATACTGCCCTTAAAACATTTACTTTGACAATTGAGGAAATGAGGGTGTGGCATGATAAAACTGTACTCTTGACTTGCTAATAGACTTCCCTGAAATGTCAGTTTGAATAAACATAACAGAAAAAGGAGACATAGCTTCCAGGTTTGGAAAACTGATATAAACCACGCAAAGCTTCATTCAGTTCTTTGATCCATTTCAGGTGTCCACTGAGGTTGGATTTATATCTTTGATCAAGGAAGGATTAAGATGATAAGACAAAAATTCATTTGTATTAGTTTTTTTTTGGTTCATTATACCTATAAGCTTAGTTACAAATAGCCTTGATTAAAATTTCTAACCTGGTAAATTTGGGATGCAGATTCCTGAGAATGTATATTGCCCTGAGAAAATGACAAGGGGATGCTTCTTGCAATATTTTCCCAAGATATTTTTTTTTTCTTTTTGTAGTAGTGATTGAACCCAGGGGTGCTTAACCACCGACCCACATCCCCAGTTATTTTTATTGTATTTTGACACAGGGTCTCTATAAGGATCTTGCTAAGTTGCTGAGGCCGAGCTAGAACCTGTGATTCTCTTATTCATCCTTAGTTGCTGGGATTACCAGCATGTGCCACCACGCCTGGCTCTGAGATAAATTCTTTATCTAAATTCAGTATTAATGAAGGGCCATACCAGTCAGGCAGCTGGCTTAGGATTTACAATACTGCACCTGCACAGTTCTTGGCTGTTCTGGCATCCCCGTAGTATCCAGGAGCACAGCGTTCACACTTGAATCCTGTGGTGTTGCGTAAGCAATTCCTGCACTGGCCAGTGACTTCATCACAATCTTCAAAGATCAGGTTGGGGTCTGAATTTCCACTGCAGTCACATTTTTTACAGGTGCTTCCAATGAGCAGGGGGTTTCCATAGTAACCAGGAGCACATCTGAAGGGTGTTAATATGTTAAACATTTAGCATCCATAGTTGTTATTCCTTTTTATGTTTTAAAATCTTTTCTACACAGAGGAAAGGTGTAGTGAATAATTATAATTTGTCCACCCAGAATCCATTCCTACTCTCCCATCTTCCTAGTAGGACCAGACTTTGCTTCTAAGGAACTATCCCTTCTCATTGTGTTGTAGGCCATTGAGTTCAGCTTGGCCCCAGATACAGGAGTGTCTGGATTAAATTAGTGTATGGGGCATTGCTGGTCATTCCAGGGATCAGTGTACACAGCTGGCAGATGACGGGTGGGGCCAGAATAGCTAAATATACTGCAATGAGATGCATCAGTAGGGCAGAGTTGAAAAATGTTCTGGCTGAAATGTTAATGACAACTGAGAATCATTGGTGGAAATCACCATCTGTCTTGCCATAATGAATTGCTTAAACAATTAGTGCCAAGTGTTCTCATGGCCCAAAGGGATTAGCTCAGGAGCAGTTCCATGGGATTGTAGCTCTGACTCCTGTTTGAGAGTTACAGAAAGGCATTTCTTCCATCTTCAGGCATGAAGAGGCCATCAGGCAGCACTCTTAGCTCCTGGCTGCCATCTTGTGACTGAGCGAAGCCAGTCTGGAGACACTACAGATGGCAGAGCTGGGTGTACCACCAATAAATAGAGCTGGAGCCCAGAATGCCATGCTTCTGGATGTTTCCATATGTGAGCTTGTAGAGACCAAGCTCCTACCTGCACTTACTGTGTGGACAGAGCTAATGCCTATGGTCATACTGGCTGTGCTCTTCATGAGGGAGTCCATCTGAGTTGGAGAGTAGAGACTGAAATCTATCCAGCCTTTGCTCACCTTGCCAAGCTGTGCACTCTGGGTGGGGCTGTCTCTGTCCAGAGGAAGGAAAAAATGCCTTTCTCTACTTTTCCCAAATGTACCAGGAGAGTCCCTGCCATGAGAGGTGGACCATGGGCTCCATCTAAGTGGGGAGCTGCTACTTGGTTACAGTCAATTGTTACCAGAATGTAGCCTTGAGGGAATGAAGGATTTTTGTTGTCAGATCTTCCTGTGTCTGAAGAAAAAAAGTGAACATTTGGGTTTTTATGTGGAATTGCAATTTTTAAAGTTTGGCTCAAGCTTTGAAAGAATAGTGTATGGGTAAATCTATACATGTCTGCTGGTTAATTGTGGAATCTCCTTTCCTTCAGACCCTAACCTTGTGTGGAAGATGAGCTAACTGGAGCTGAAGAGAGTTTGGGAGTGGCTGGAAGGAATATGTGGTCACACCATAAGGGGAGTGAAGGTCAGTAGAGAGTTAGTTCTTATGTGACAGGGGAAAAGAAAAAGCCAGAGAAAATTTTCCAGTATGATGAAAGTGATGGTGAAGGAAGCCAGTGCTGGCCTTAGTGTGCAGGATGGATTCCAGGCTGGAACAGGGAGACCCGGGTTGGGTACAGAGGGCTTGGATTGGGAGTGGAAAGGAAGGGAGAGCATTCCAAGGAAATCAACAGGCCTTAGCCAGTAATAATAAGACATCAAGTTTTTAAAGGCTTCCTTTTAAAGAGTCATGATTCAGAACACTTGAGAAATAGAGAAATGAAAAAAAAATCACACCTGAAATCCCAGGACCCTAATAAAATGACTTTCGAAGACTTTGTATTCAATCTTTATGCCCTTTGCTTGCAGTGTGTTCCATAGTTCCACCTATATGAGACTGCTGAAATTTGGGATAAAGGCCACAGAGGTCTGGCCTTCTGAAGCTAACAGGCCACTTCAGTTTTCTGGGGTCACATAGCTAGGAAGTCACAGTGCAAGTCTCAGACCTTCCAACCCTGATGCTCTTTCCTTTGCTCCATTCAGGACCACACTGCTGCTGCTATAAATGAATGAGTGAATCCATTCAACAGAGGGACAATTCATGTCCATCTTATGTAAGGCATAGAAGGAAACAGGAAGAGCAAAAGCACACAGCCCATGCTTTGAAAGGACAATAAGTGAATTAAACATAACTACACATAATATAATAAACTCTAGAAACCAAAGTCTATGAAAAAGACGAGAATGAACGTAAGTTCTACACATCCCACAAAG
The DNA here is from genome assembly GCF_045843805.1 of Urocitellus parryii. Taxonomy (NCBI): domain Eukaryota; kingdom Metazoa; phylum Chordata; class Mammalia; order Rodentia; family Sciuridae; genus Urocitellus; species Urocitellus parryii. Next base: position 50,390,792 of record NC_135538.1, on the reverse strand, counting down.
AGACGCCAAGAGGAAATATACAGTGAGTCTTGTTATTCATACTTTCTCATGTCTTACACCCTCTGTTCCCTATGCTAGCATAAATTATCCTTCTATGGGATATGTGGCTGGATTGAATTTCTATCCTTTTCTGCAGTTCAACAAAAGAATAATATTAGACTCTTAGGCTCATTACAATAAGAGTGACATCTACCACCTTGATGTGTAGCTGGGAATCTTGAGGACAGGGAGTGAAGGGGCTGTCTCAAGATCATTTCCAGATGCATTTATTTGCTTTTACATTTATTTCCACTGTATTTGATCTCCAGAGTTTATTCCCTGGTCTTTCACAAGAGAAAAGCCAAACTTTCTATTTTGTAAATTGGAATCTCAATCACAGGGAAACCTACTCTGACTTACTCTGAATTTCAAGAATACCTGTTTGTGGTAGTTCCAAAGGCAACTCTGAAGTTGAGTCCTAACTGCAGACACTACTGATTTCATAAAATGATCATGCAAAGTTTTACTTTTTGGTAGCTCTTACAAATCTCTGTGTATTTAGATAAGGCAGCTTGAGCATGGAAAACTAAGTTACCTGTTCATTGCTGCAGGGTTCAGCCCTCTTATGGGACTTTAAGTTTAATGCTTCCACTTCACAAGTCTGGCATTAATGAATTAATTTATTAAGAAGTTAATGATTATTACAGTTGAATAATCAAATGCTATTTATGTCCCACCCTCAAAGAGCTAATGACAAGGATATAAAAGGTCCAGTAGTTGGCTTTGGAATCAGCATTGGAGGGCTGGGAATGTAGCTCAGTGGTAGAGCGCTAGCCTAACATGCCAGAGGCCATGGATTTAATCCCCAGTATGAAAAGGAAACAAACAAAAACAAAACAAAACAAAACAAAACAACAAACCCCCCAAAATAGCCTGGTCCATTTTTTTTCTTACATAATCTCATTTCTAGATCTATTAATGGCTTGTTCTATCTTGAGAAAATAGAATTGATAATTATACAATGCAAACAAGAAAAACAACATATGAATTTTGTCACTTCATTTAGTGATCATAATATTTGGGTAAAACCCAAAACCAAAAGATATGTTGTTTGGAGAAAAGATGATTTTAACCAAAAATTATTGTTTTGGGATTTGGGGGAGCTCTTCTCCTCTTTCTTTTCTGTTTCTCCTCCTAGGGCCTATATCTGTCACTGAATGCCTTTTTCAAGGGGGCCCTAACTCCCAGCCTGGGAAGCACAAACTTTTCTGGGCTGGAAGGGGTATCACCCAGTAATTGTTCTTGAGGGTAAATAAGAAGATGTTAAAGAAAGAAGAAAGCACCTGTTCCATAGTAGGTGCCATTCAAATGTTCTCTACTTCTTTATGAAAGACTGGGAAATAAGAACATGGCAGGAGTCCAGAGGCAAAGCCCAAAGCAGAAAGTTGTAAGAAGAACTCTGCAAATTCTAGAGCTAATAGCTTGTTTGAAAGACATGGGGCCTTCAGAAAAAATTAGACTACTTTCCTGGATCATAAAGCGTCAATAACTGTTAGCTTTCTCTTCATCCTTTTCCTTATTCTTTTTTTCTGTCACTAAGGCCATTCTCAAAACCAATAGCACTGTTACCATCATTTCTGATGACACTATGTTCTGCCTTTCCCATTAGAGTTTCAAGGTCACCTTGGATATGCTTTAACTTGCCCCATTCTTCTTTCCCAATCCTCAAGCAACAAGACTTACATAGAGTCTTAGCACATTTCTTACTTCACCACAACATCAAATTAATGAAAGTTTATTTTTCAGGCTGCTATGGGAGGCAATTGGAATACCAAAGCACTGAAATTACATTAAGTTTATCAGTTGAACACTGCAGAGAACATTGAGGTCCTGGGTTTTGTTTTTGGGGATTTACCACTAACTGATTGTATGACCTGAAAATAAGTCCCCTCATGGCTCTAAGTCTCATGTTCCCCATCTTTAGACTGTACTTCTTGTGGAGTAAAAGTCGTGCTGGGATGAGAATGAGAATTGCAAAACTCCTTCCATAACACTTGTACATTTTATAATTATCTGCATTGGCAAACCAGTTCTATTTGCAACTTGAAAATTTAGTCAGAGAGCAGTGACTTACTTAGTCACTTCTGGGTCACCCTTTGCAATTTTCTTGAGATGGAAAAGGAGTTGGGGGGAATAATGAGGTAGGAAATGACTGACTCTTGCTGCATCACTCCTTTCCTAAAGGAACCAATAAAAGTGCTGTTAATGTTTTCTTAGTTTTAAAAAAAAAATATTACTGAAATACATTTAACCGAATGCCTGCAGAGTGCCAGAAGCTGTGATGGAGGAAGAGTGGGTGGATAAGATACTGCTTCTTTGGAGGAGCTCATAGTTAAATTGTATGATTTGTGAGCAAGTGTCTTAACTTCTCTGTGTCTCAGTTTCTTTCTCTGTAAATAAAGTAAAGACGGTACCTCATAAGATTATTTTGAGGCTTTGATGTGTCATTATACGTAAAGTGATTCTAACAGTGATCGATAAAGAGTAAGCAATCAATAAATGCCAGCTGTCATTTTTACCATCATGTTCATAGTATCAGTGCAAGAAGATGTAGTAAGTTTTCCAGTTGTCTGGTGGCTTTTGGGAGCACATGGAGTTTAAATTGTGAGTGGGGACAGACTTTAGGAACAAGAGGCAGGAAGGGGCCCTAGCAGACTAAGAATCATGTTGTTAAGATGGGGTGAGTGTCTGTGTTGATCTGTACTGTATAGTAGAGTAAGCAAAATGGGTTTTATGTTTTAGGCATCTCACACTTGTATATAGTATGGATCCTTTTTAAAGGCAAGACATTTTCATAGAAAATACTCTCCAGTGTTCATGTCAATTATCTTTTATCAAATATAAAATTAGGTCAAAACTCCTTATGTCTATGAATTTTATATGTCTTGAAAACCAAAGTAAATTTTCTAATAAAACACAAACAAAACCACAAACTCATCCAATTAAAATTAACAACATTATATCAAAACCACGGATGATGTTCTGTTGTAATCGAATGGCCACCAGCAACATGATGTGATATTTTGTCTGAGTTCTGTATGCACATCCTGGCGGGTGCTGTGTGATGACTCATCCCTCCCACCAATTTTCTTTTCAGAATCTTTAGTTTTAAAGTTTGTGTTGATATCATGCCATTTGACCACTGATTGCCTATAGCATGTTCTTGACACACTGTCACTCCTATAATTCTTCTCTCCTAAACTGAGATAGATCTCCCTTTGTTATAAAAGGACCCTACAGAAAGTCCAGAACATAAGTCAACAAGCAAAATTATTGATTAAATTTAAACATAATATTAAGAAAATATCCACAGGGAATCCATGAACCTCCTTGATTTCTAAGGACACCAGGGGTTCTTAGGCTACAGTTTAAGGAATCCTTTTCTATTACATTGGTGTGGTATTGAAGGTTGGAGTACAGCCATAGTTCACAAAGCAATGAGAACTCTGGTGCATGAGGATCCTAAAGAAAGTTTCTAGGCCTTCCCCTTAGATGTTGTTTTTTTCAGTGGGTGGTGAAGTAGGTATTGGGGAGTTTCTAGGAGACACTACCACACAATTATTTGAAAAATCACTTGAATTTGAATGCTTTATCCAAATTTCATGCGTTGGAAATTTAATCCCTCAAAATCCCATGTTCATGGTATTTGAGCAGGGGGTGGGACCTTAGGGAGGTGATTTGATTCATCCATTCTTGGGTTAATGGGTAGGAATGTGAGTGGCTATTTATAAAAGCAAGCTTTCTCTGGCTAGCTTGCACTGTCTTGCAGTGTGATGCCTGGTGCCACTTTGGAACTTTTCAGAGTCCTACCAGCAAGAAGGCTTTTGCCAGACACAGACTCTCAACTTAGACTTCTCAGCCTCCAGAACTATAAGAAATAAATGTATTTTTTCATAAATTACTTTGTGGTATCCAGTTAGAGCAACACAAAACAGACTAAGTTAACATCACTTGATGAAATCATCTCTAAATGAAGAAAGACCTACAGCATTCTTGGTTTGGATTAATTTGTACTCTTGTTTGAAACTGATATCCATACAAGTCATCTGCATGTTTTGAAAAGCTCTTGTAGAGGGGTTCAAATTCATCAATATATTGAAAACTTAGATTAAGTTAACTCAACCTAAGAACTTGGTTGTTAAACTCAAAACAGAACCCCAGCTCTCCAACCCTCCCAGGGTCAAACCCAAATCAGGAACAGCTAAGGCTACCTCTTTTTGAATGCTCCAGCCCCTCCATGGGGCAGAAATCACTTCTCCCACTACACTCTTAGTAGATTATGCTTGTCCTTGTGTTTAACATTCACTTTTTTCTGCTTTGGAATGAATGATTTTTCTGGTTTGTCTCCACCCTTAGCCTTGATATTCCTTGAGGACAAGAAATTGTGACTTAGATGAATCTGCCCTGTGCCCTTCCACACTGAATTGAAGATTGATTTTTTTTATGTAAAAGATCTCAGTACTGTCCCTTTAAGAAAGGTAGAAGAGGGGTGAAGGTGTGAAGCAGGGTGGATAGGAAAATAGAAAAAGCTAAGAAAGTCCCTCAAACAGGGCCTTCCCATAAAGATGAAAGATCCTGGCGGGGAAGCTTACTGGTTGGTCCCTTGGTTGGTGCACCCTCCTGTCAAAGTGAATAACATCAGCAGTGGTTCCCCAGCACATCAGCAACTCATCTAACTGATTGATCATCAAAGCCCCTCTAAAATAGAAGACACTTAAAAAGGCACTTGGGAAGAACAGAGTGAGGACAGGACAAGAATCAGACTTCTCAGCCAAATGGTTCAAAGTCTGTGTCCCCTGATTAGGAGTAATTCAGCTTTTGATGAGCCCGACCACCTCCCTCAGCTTGGTTTCCTCACTGGCAAAATGACAAGACCTCCTCTCAGAGTGTTATGAGGCTGACTAGTGAGGAATGCAAAGTAACAGGAACATAGGAAGCAATTCATAAGTGACATTGTTTCTTCCAAGGACATAATTTCTAGCTCAGGAGATTGAGATTCAAGAAGATAAGCCAACTCATCCCAGGAACACATTATGCCAGAGGTAGCAGGTGGACAATGACCACAAGGACTCAAGTTACCATCAGTTAATTTTCATGGAACATTTATTAATGTTAAATGCCAGGTGCTGTATGAAAAGTTTTCTGTTATCAGCTCGAAACAGCCCTATGAGGTGGATTCCTTCATCTTTTCCTTTCTGTAGATGTGGGAATGGCACTTAGATCTAATAACTTCCCCGGGAGCATCACAAGTGGTTGAGCTCAGATACAGGCTGATGCTAAATCTCTTTTACCACTCACCTTCCATGTCCCAAATTCTTTCTAAATCCTAAACTTCCAGGGCCTGACTCAGCCTTGCTGGGCAAAGGCGGATTTGTTATCTACAGTTCCACATCTGGGGTGGGCATGCTGTGCCAGGGTTGGGGCCACTCTTGCTGACAGAACACTTATCTGCATGACTGTGCTATGATGTTCCCTAGGGCCAAGGCTAGGTCATTTCTGCCAGGCCTTGCACTTGATCAACAGAACTCTATTTAGGGGCACTAACTCCTCTCATAAAAACCACTGCATACCCACTAGCAATGCTGCTCGGATCCTACCTGAGTACACTGAGTTTAACCTAAAATACTGAGGAGGAAAACTTTCATCACTGGCTGATTAACAACTTCTCAGACCCCCAGTGAACCAGAAAATGTGTAATCAGGATCTTCATATTCCTATGTCCCCAAGTAAGGAAATATAGAATAAATGTGTCATGAACATTAATAAACTCAATGTAATCTGATCACTCTTGTCAGTCCCTTCTAAGGGATGAAATTCCCCAATCTCAGTTTCCATTTTCAGACAAAAACAACAAAAAGCAAAAAATTCAAATCTCTTGAGTGAAAGCAGTATCTTCATTTCACACATTTAATAATCATAATAATATTGTAAAATTCTCTCTGTAACACAGACATTGTGGCTTCTTTTGGGTTCCAGAACTACTTTTTGGAGACTCAGGAGTGTTTTATTGGAGGCAAGATTGCTTATAATTAAAGGCTTACTGTTAAAATCCCAGGCAGCATTTGTGAGCCCCAATCTGATGGGGGGGGGGCCTCCTCTGAGTATGTTGTCACTGAGAGGAGCAGCCCACAGACTTGTGACTACATTGGAAATTTGACTAGTAGCTCTGGGACCTTCCCTCCCTGTCTTCACAAAACTATACACCATTTAGCTGCCTAAACACAATGGTGAGGCCAATGTTAATGATGTTCCTGTTAAAAATACAAAGACCTTGCTTCTCTTTCAGTGAAAAACATTTCATCTTAGAAAATCGTGAGCAGCTGACAGGCAGGCTAATGGCAAATATCTTAGGAAATCATTCAATGAGAAGCCTTGCATGCATCCTTAGTTGCCAAGGTCTTCCTTATTTGAGCAAAGCCCAGAACAATTTTAAAACAGGGATTCAGAAAATCCAAACACAGATGAGTTTCAGGAGATGGAGTATAAATGAGTTAAATAATAGGTTAGTGCTTTATAAAATTTACCCAGGAAGCTTCACTCTTTTTCTTTTCTTTCTTTCTTTTCTTTTTCTTTTTTACATATTCTTAAAGATGGAGAAAGGAGTGTTAATAAAACTACCTAGAGTATCTTCCCAACATGCACAGTCTCAGTTTCCTCTCTCCTTATCTTTTTATCCTGAGATGTAGTCCTGGCTTGGACCCCAAAGGAACCTATTGTCATAGCTGTATCGGGGCATGAGATTTGGAGAAAGTTCTCCAAGAGGTTCTGAAATGTGGTCCTCCAACCCTTCTTCTTAAGCATCCACTGTAAGTCCTACTGAAGAGAGGCGTGGCAGAGAAATGAGTAAAAAGCAGAAAGCTTCCTTAGACCCACACTGAAAGTGGAGAATTTTATTCACCTACCTTTCACAGTTAGGTCCAGCATAGTTTTCTTTACAAATGCATCGAACAGCTCCATTTTTTCTATAGCAGGATTCTGCAAAACTGGAATTATGAGTGAATGTCAGAAGTCAATTCCATATATCATTGAAAAGACTATATTAATTTTTTATTACATAATTTTTACCTTATATCATTGAAAAGACTATGTTAATTTTTTATTACATAATTTTTACCTTGGTCCTCCTTAAATATTAATGGGTGTGATCATTTGCTTTATTTATTTAAACTAAATCATTACCTTTAAGGAAAATTTGGATCAGCAGGCTCAGAGAGAAAATGCCTCTCCATTGGCAGGACCATTTTCCAGGCATACCTTACTTCTCCAGAGAGATACTTCATTATTTTTGTTTAAAGTTGTGGGAATTTCTAGTATACCTGATCTATCTATCTATATATATATCATCTACTTTTCAACTATGAGTCTCAAATATATACTTCAAAGCTAGCAATTAAATAATCAAAATTTACCTGTGATTTTAGATTAATATAAGAATTTCCTCTTATCCCACTACTTTCTGTATGTACATTTAAAACTTTCCCCATATTTTTCTGCAGTAGCCCTCTTCTTTTAAAGATTAATAAGAGTCCTGAACTATATAATCTTTACAGAACCTTAATTTCTTTTCTTGTGTACATTAAAGATTAGGAATTGTGGTGAAGAGATTGGCTGAAATTGATCAAAGTTGCAAAGCAAGTTGTCAAGCAAGAAATGGGACTCACAATAAAAAGATTTAAATCTATGGAACCCTTCCCTTTTTGTTTTTAGGATAATAAAAATTAGGACACAGGGCAGAAATGTAATTAATACATTGGTTCAACAGCATAAATAGCTATCCTAATTATTAACTTAGAAGAAATGCAGTATTAATATTCAGTGGATGGAAAAATATACAGGGACACATGAATTGTGTGAGGTGTAAGGGGTGAGTGTGAAAAATTTTAAAGACTTTTAAATTAGTTTAGGCTTAAGAACTAGGTAATTGATGGAGTGTGACCTGCTGCTCTCACAATCCTACATGTATCAGCAATTTTACCCTAATGATCTCTGAAGGAAAGCAAATGGATGTGTTTGCTTTGTTTGAAGACATTTATAAAATCAGTCAGAAAATAGTACGTGCTTCTCAGTGCAAGGCAATACCCACAATTTATTTTTTCTAACAGTTTGGTAAAAACATCCCAAGGAAATTACATTTCCTTGGCCTTTTACCCTTTATTTTGCTTGTTTTTATTCCTCAGCTGACTTAAAGAAATGCCTCAGTTGAGTCCAGAACATGAACAAATCCCTCATGCATCTTTCTTTGAAGGTGTTCCACCAGCAGACCGCCCACAGCTCGAAGATGAAACATCTGTGGGGGCGTCTGAAGTCGCCTGCCTTAGCTGATGTCCTACTGTTTCAAACAGATGACATTTTCTTTAATTGGAGCGATTACCATAGCTACTGGTAGACATGGGAGATCTCTGGTCAACCCCAAAATAAATAAATGAACTCTATGCAAATGGTCCCTGGGAACAACTGCATGGCCGTGGGTTGCAATGGCGGCAGACTCAGAGGCAGCACCAGCCATCCAAGGAGGTTCATTTTTTTGTTTTTCATAAGCATTAACTGTTTGTTTTTCTTAGAGCAACTTCCATTATTGGCTAGGAAAATGACAACATGGAATCTTTCTCAGCCCACTCTAACCACCGTGGCACCCCCTTCAAATGGAAAGATGCTTTTTGCTCTGAGAAAACCGACAGGGAACATAAAGAAAAACCATTCAGTCCTTTGTTTGCTTAACTCCCTCAAGCATTATTTCCATGCTTTCTGATGTGGCTACTGTAACTGAAATCTAAATCCTGGGTCTGTAGGCTCCACCCAGGCATCTTTCAAGTGGAATTCAGATTCCATATCAGGTAGCTTTAAAAAAAAATGTTCTGACACTTTTCATTTTATAGAATGTGGCACTATGAGTATTTTTTAAAAAGCAGAAAGAGTCAAGGGACATCATACTTTTGGTATGATATGTGGTTAATATTTGAGGTCAGTTAAACATAAGTCAATAATAAGAACAAATCAAAGGTTAGAACTTAACAGGACCCAAGCAAATGTTTTTTAGTGCTGTGATCATAGGTTGCCCACTTCCTACCCTTTGATAGCCAGTATTTCCCCATCAGTAGAACTTTTGCGGCTACAGAGAAAATTCTGCAAAATCTCAGAGGTCTTTTACACTCTTCCTAATTCCTCTCCCCACCACATAATGCTGTTTACTTATAAGTAACACATTTTCTGTTTTAATTTTCAGTAGGTTTTTTGACCTCAAATCTGTTTTCCTGTCTGTGAGTAAGCACTAACTTGGGGACATATTGTCGAGGTCCCTCAGCTGCTGCTTTGAACCATGGATCCACTCTCACACACACAGAGCTGGTTAGAAATGGTTGTTCTCCATATCTTCGGCAACTGCTTCCTTCTTTAGGACACTTTTAAGGAGACTCATTACCCAACTGGCAAGTTTCTGCTTCATTTATTGGAAAAAGCTAACAGCCTTCAGAAGTGCTTCTTGTTCAAGTAAAATACTGGATAATTGGGCTCAAAAGGTAAAGTCATTTACTGTAGGAGCTTCAAAAACTGCTGTATTTTGTCCTATTTTAATGAAGACAAGACTTTTTGACTGTTCTATACACTGCTGTATCACCAGTAACTAGTACATGACTGGTTCATAATAAGTTCTCAAAAATATCAGCTTTTAGGGCTGGGGATGTGGCTCAAGCGGTAGCGCGCTCGTCTGGCAAGCGTGCGGCCCGGGTTCGATCCTCAGCACCACATACAAACAAAGATGTTGTGTCAGCCGAGAACTAAAAAATAAATATTAAAAAAATTCTCTCTCTCTCTCTCTCTCTCTCTCTCTCTCTCTCTCTCCCTCTATCACTCTCTCTTTAAAAAAAAATATCAGCTTTTATATTGGCACATAATAAGTGCTCAGTAAGTATACTGTAAGATTGATTTCATGTTGCCAAGTCTTAGTCCAAAAGGAATGATGTTCTAAAAGCTTTGTATCTCAAGACATTAATGTCAGATAATTTACATGAGAAATCTTTGTCAGGGGAAGGGGGGCAAAAAGTGCAAAAATGAGACAATGCAATTAGAAGAAAACATCTGAGAATGCCTTCCTAGTTCATGTTACTTTCCAAAGAAATTGCCAGTAGTTCAAAGCTTATAAAACCCTTTTTGAGCAGATTATGCTATACAGTATCTATATTTACATGCTTGAATGACCAGAACTGGTTACTAGAAAGTTAAAGGTAATATATTTAACAAAATAACTATGCCATAGCAGGGAAGAAGTGTGATAAAGATCAGGTGTGGCTAGGACTCATATTCCAGAGGAGAATATTAATGAACAATTAATGATTATACCTAGATGAAGCAAAAGGGAGCTCATAAATCAGGACATCCTTGAGTGAAAAAAGTGGAACATTTAATATTTGTGTTTTTTTACTCTCATACTCAGTGCCATTTATCTTGCACACGTTATTAATACTATCAGACATGAAAGATCACAAACCAAGGAAGAAGTTTAATGGTTTCTAAGGAAAAATGGGCTATATAATTTCTGACATCATCAACTGTCAGGCTTCTGTCATAAACTCTTGAATGAAATGTTAGTCAATATTGGTATTCAATTAAGGAAAACAATGAGAGAAATCTGGTTGCCATCTTCTCTCTTTCTCTTTATCAGTGAGTATGGGTGTGTTTGTGTGTGGGTGGGTTGGAGAGAGAGAGAGAGAGAGAGAGAGAGAGAGAGAGAGAGAGAGAGAGAGAGAGAGAAGTGGGGAAAGGAGAGATACTTCGGCTTTTTTAGGAAGTCATTTTATGTGTGTTATTTAATTCAATCTTCACACCAGCTGTCAATTATATAAATATTGCATCTAAACATTTAGAACAGGGCTTGCCATAGAGTACATAGAATGTGAACATTAGAGAAAATACTAGACTATGTTTTCTTCAAAGTCCACATCTACCTTACATCCTTTTCATCCTTTTTTGTGCATGGCACCAACTCAAAGTTCCCACACATTTTGTCCTAGTCCAATTTCACAGCCTGTGATGCAGATCCTACCTTAGTTTGATTTATTTACTAAAGAAAAATCTGCGATCCAGAGTAGGTAAAACAGAAATAGGAACCTGAGTTGGTTAGTTTTTCTATTTGTGGTATAATTAAAGGCATATATTTGTCTTTTGTCCCTGGTTCATAGCATAGGGCTTTGAAAACCCTTGAATTTTCTGAGTGAAAAGGATCTTTTTCATTTTGTTCATAACAAGCCTCTTTGAACCATTCCTATGTTTATGTTTATGCGGAGACTCATTAGATCCCTAGATGGCTTCAGAGTGGAGGTTGGTCAACAGAGGAAACAACCATGGATCTAGAACTCTCCCTTCCAACCTCCAGGATGGAGGAGGAAGCTGGAGGTAGAGATCAGCCACTAATGGCTGGTGATTTAATAAAAAACTCAAGAAAGAAAGCTCTGATAGGAGATCTGGATTGTGTACACCTGGATGTGTCTTTGGAGTAGGTGTGGACTCTGTACCCTCTCCTTTTGTCTCCCCTCCACATTTTCCTTATAATTATTCCTTTGATTGTTCCCAAGTTCTTTATAATAAATTTATAATCATAAAAAAGTACTGTTCTGAGTTCTATGAGTCATTCTAGTCATTAACCCTAGGGAAGGGTTCAGGGAGCCCCCACCTTTGTAGTCTGCTGGACCAAAGTTTGGGTAGCGAGGAGACCCCATTTTTTATTGGAAGCTGAATGGGAGCAGTCTTGTGAAACTGACTCCTTAACCTCAGGGGTATGCACTAACTCCAGATACTTACAGTCAGAACTGAATTGATTATAGGACACCCAGTTGGTATCAGAAAATTGGAGAATGGGTTGCTATTTGCAAAACCAATCATCATTACCCCATTTAAATTTTACTTACCACCACTTTTCAGTCAATAAAATGGACAGACATGACTTTGTTACTGGATTTAAACATTTTACGTGATGAAAAATAATTCTACTATTTCCATTAATATGCATGTATATTCTCTTTAACTTCTTACTTAGGTTAAAATATAGTTAGAAGTTAGTGAGAGCTTTTTTTTTTTTGAGTCTTCTGTGAGCCAACTGACCTTAAAGATGCCTTCTGTTGATCTGTGTTCTAATTCTGATTGAAAAGTACATCTGGTTGCCTCATGTGGGGACATTTCTACTCTGAGAGTCAGAAGAGGTGATACTGCTCAAAAATGCTATATATAACGAGACTGTTGGCAATACCAGTTGAGATCTCTCTAGGTCTAGAGATAGCTAAGAAAAGGTGAGACCAGCCTTGCTGTGGAACTTGGGAACCTTTCATGACCTGATGAGACACTCCAGTATTTTGGGAACAGAATCATCACCTCATTACATATATTGCATATGCTTATGTTTCCCCAAAGTGCATCTGCATTAGAGACTTTTTCTATATATTTTTCAGTCCCATCTCAATATGAGGTTTTGATTGTGGAAAATTCTCAGGGAAAAATGGGGATATACATTAGAAGAGACCATCTTCTTTTAGGACTTACTTGGCCAGGTGGGGCAACGGACAGGGGCATGGCTGGCAGAAGTGGGGTGCTCCCCTGATGGAATCTCCAATATAACCATCCAGACATTTTTCACAATGCTCCCCCGTCGTGTTCCTCTGGCAGTGCTATGAGACAAAAAAAGAAAGATTGGTAAGGAGACAGAAGAAATTTTGCAGACAGCAAGTGTAGCAACCCAGCAATACTTTAAACAAAGAGACATCAAGCTTGATAGAATAGATGGGGTGGGGGGCAGCACAAAGGAGCCATGTAAGCCCCAGATGATGCTAGCAAGTGTAGACAAATGGTAGATGAATTCATCCTGAACTTCAGTGTGCACATGAACAGCCTGGGGACTCTCTTTAGAGTCTGTGTGCAGAGGGGACTATGCATCAGTTACTCATTTCAATTCTGATAGATAATTAGAAAGATCAAATCCTGGATGTTCCAGAAGCATCAGCTTACTGACTTGGGATGAATATGAAATGGAAAAAACAATACCCGCTTGGTGCTTGCCCGTGACAATGGGAACAATAAGGATTTATAGGCATTGAGGAAAATAATATCTCAGACTGTGTCACAAATTAAGCAGAAGGCAGATAAAGAACATTCTGCAAACGAGTCAGTAACAACACATAAGAAATAGTAAATAGGTTGATTTGCATGATTTTGTCATTTGTAGTAAGGATAATAAATAGGAAGGAAAGCACAAAACAGGCTGATCCTTCTACCTGTAATGCCTCTTCCTCATACAATTTTGAAACAGATCAGGCTTCAAAATCTCCAGAAAACCTTCCCTTATTCTTCTCTCTTGTGTCCTTCCCTCTTCCCATAACCCACGTTGTACATGTTCCTAGCCTCAGTGCCTCTCCCCCATACACTGTGTCTTTCAGCACTGAATTGCCATTAATGTGAATGGAGTTGGTCCTCAGTAGCTGCAGAGCTGATGGGTTTATTGCTGTAAGAGCCAGTGATGCCAACAGACACGGCCTTCTCCTGTGGGATTGAATGAAATGACACAAGACAAAATGTCTGTTGCATGACAATACTTTCATCTTTACATTCACCAGGGTATGTGAAGGTTGAATAGGGTTTTCAGTGAAGAATTATACCGTAAGAATTAAAATGCTATCAAGGAAGCACCCTCCTAATTGCCTAATAACATTTACATACAAGAACTTTAACGGAACAACTGCTTTTTTTTTTTTTTTTTTTTTTTTTTTCCCAAGCAGTGTTCTGTGGAGGAACCTTGGGGAAAGCAAGATGGAAAGCAGTAGTTTGAACTCTGAGCCTTTATTTTTGTCTATATGCTATTTGAGGTTCTGAATAATTTAACAGTGATGAACTGCTTTAAGCACTTTCGTTCTCACAACAATGCTGAGGTAAGTTCCTAACCCTTCCCGCATTTTACATATAAAGAGATAGAAATAAGTAAATTTCTCAAAGTCACACAGATAATAGGCAGGAAAGTGAGATTCAGATTCAGGCAATCTGGCTCCAGAGGTGAGGCTGATAAATTCCTCTTATTTCTCTAATAATAGAAACAAAGCTCCTTTTTTAAAATCAGTCAGAGTGACTGCATGAGAAGGTGTCAGACTATCTTACTAACAGCTTGAGCTTCACATGAGGTCATTATGGTCTGGGTAAGAAGTGAACCCCAAAGGCTCATGTGTTGAAGGCATGGTCCCCAATATAACTATGCTCAGAAGTGGGGCTTTGAGGAAATGAATGGATCATCAGGGCTCTAACCTCATCAGTGAATTAATCCATTTTGTGGATTAAAAATTTGAATGAATTATTGAAAAGTTGTGGAAATTATGGGCAGTGGGGCCTAGCTGGAGATAGTAGGTCACGGGGGCTTGCCCCGGAAGGGTAATTTCTTGTTCCCAGCCCTTTTCCTCCCGCTTTCTCCCTGCTTCTTGGCTATAATGAGCTGAGTAGTTTTTCTCCACTAAACCCTTCCACCATGATGTTCTACCTCAACTTAGGTCCAGAGCAATGGAGCCAGACAACCATGGTAAATCTCTGAGCCAAAGTAAATCTTTCCTCCTTTACATTGTACATGTTAGGTATTTTTGTCACAGCAATCAAAGACTAACTAACATGGAAGTATAAATCAGTAGTCAAAAGGGAAGAATCCTAATGTGGATGACAAAATATCCCAACTGGAGATTCTTTAGGCATTTTATCAGCCATTAAGATGGACCCTGATTAGAATTGGGTAACATAATAGAATTTAGAGGCTTTTTAAGACTGCCCGATCAATGAGAACACTGAAAAATAAAGTATAACATGCAGAGAGAGATTGTTAATATATTTCCTTCATAGTTCCTAAAACTGTCTTGTACTAAGTCAGCCTTCAGGAAATACTTGTTGGGGAAGAAATGAAGGCAAAGGGGAAAGGATAAATTAATAAACTAGTGTTTGGAGCAAATCCAGGAAATTTATCTGTACCCAAAGCAAGCTCAAAAATTGGTGGCAATCTCTCATCCCTGAGAAAATCTATGATCCTTGTCCAACTTCCATGAAACCAAGCCATAAGCAGTGTAGCAGGGCGATTCATAGACTTAGGTCAAATTTGTCTGAGTCCTTTTTGGACACATGAAAGCCATCTGTGTAGAAAACAGGCCCGTCATAAGTTGTTAGGCCATGGTTTGTGCCCAAATTGACTATCAAGCTGCAAAAATGAGAAAATTCCCAGTTCTGTCCCCTTATGGCTTGATGAATGCTTTGGATTCCTTGTTGGAACTTTAATTCTTCCATAGCAGCCCTGGGCAGCAATTACCCTCAAGGGCAAAGCCACCAAATCTCTCCTGACCTCTAAAAGATCAGAGTGCAAACACTGACTTTCCTCATCTGCCTTCTTTTAAAGGTTTCTTATGAAATTCCCTAGAAGGCATTGATGTACGTTCTGGGAGATTGGCAGACAGAGTGCTGGAGGCAGGGAAAAAGGTCTCTAGTTCTTTCATTTTCTAGCTGGTTGACTTTAGAACAAGTTGCTCGACCTTCCTGTGTCTCTATTCCCTTATCTGTAAAATGAAGATTTAGTCTAGATGGCCTGTCAGTTTTCTCCTTGCTCTGAAAATCTTTTACCCTGAGATTGCAAAATTTCCCCTTAACCTTCAATACTCTGCCATTTAAAAAACAGGCAACAAAATGACAAAAATATGTGGTTTGGGAGAAAGTTTACATTTTAATAAAACTTATTTAAAGATAGAATAGGATTGGGGTTGTAGCTCAGTAATAGAGCGCTTGCCTAGCATGTGTGAGGCAGTGGGTTCGATTCTCAGCACCACATATAAGTAAATAAAGATCCACTGACAACTAAAAAATTGAAAACGAAAGATAGAATAAACATTCTGAATCTTTAGCCAGTGGTTAAGAAAGTTACAGTTAGACAATTGATTGCAGGTAAGTGTTAAGAAAGACATTCAGGCACTGACTCTAACTCCTTCACAAGAGAGGAAATACATTTGGTCACCAGATGAGCATAGGTACTTGATTAGGATTTCCTTTTATCAGTGCATTATAGTTATGCATAATAGTTGACTTCATTTGGACAAAATCAGACATGCATGGAATTTGATTTACTTCATTTCAGTCGTCAGGGCCCCTCTACCTTTAATGTAGGAAAAGAGCTGAAAGAGTCAGATTAGCCTTCACGTGATTTGTCAGCATGCTTTATGCAAAACTAGATTGATGAATTTCAATGCATATACAAAGAGGTCAAACCTGGTTTCCAGATAAGTTAATATTTCCTCTATATTTTGGGTTTTCATCTTCTCATGTGCATGAGGTAAGGTTTTCTAGAAGGTACCTGACATAGGCATCATTACATCATCACAGACTGATGTGGAAGCAAGTAGAAGGATCCAACTGCTTCCTTTTTTGTTTTTATTTTTGTGGTGCTGAGGATTGATCCCAGAGCCTCACATATATTAGTCATCCAACTGCCTTCCATTAAGCCAGACATTAGACATATTTTAAATTTGTAAAATACACTTATCTTTTATAAAAACATGATTTATGTTAATTTGCAATAGATTTATTATGCTATTTTTAAATAAATTTGTAAGTATTATAATTTTTTTCAGTTTAAATTTAAAATTCAGTGAACAAAAGCTCTTGTATCCTTATTCTTTATTTTTTCATTTAAAAAATTTTTTTTTGTTCTTTTTACATATACATAACAGTAGAGTATATTTTGACATATACATATATGGAGTATAACTTATTCTAATTAGTATCCATTTTTGTGGTTGTCTATTATGTGGAGTTTCATTGGTTGTGCATTCATATATAAACATAGGAAGGTTATGTCCAATTCATTTTACTGTCTTTCCTACTCCAATCCATCCTCCCTTTCCTTCATTCTCCTTTGTTTAATAAATGAACTTCTACTTTTGCCTCCCCCTCCTTTCTTATGTATTAGCATTCACATATCAGAGAGAATACCTGACCATTGTTTTTTGAGGATTAGCTTATTTCACTTAGCATGATAGTCTCTAGTTCCATCCAAGAGACCTCTTAGGCAGGGGCATCCACATACTGAAGGTAAAATTATGGGAAAAAACTTATCATTCACATGGATCTCATAAACAAGCAGAGGTTTCTATATTCATATCAGATAAAATGGACTTCAAGCCAAAGTTAATCAGAAGAGACAAAGAAGGCCATTTCATACTGCTTAAAGGAATTATACATCAACAAAGTATGACAATCTTAAACATTTACGGCCCAAACAATAGAGAATCTACATACATCAAACAAGCCCTTCATAATTTCAAGAATCAAATAGATGACAACACAATAATATTGGATAGGCAACTTTAACATGCCTTTCTCATCACTGGATAGATTTTCCAAACTAAAACTAACTATAGAAATTATAGAACTAAAAATATAATTAATAATTCAGACTTAACAGACATATATAAAATATTTCATCTATTAATGACTGAAATACACTTTCTTCTCAGCAGCATATGGATCCTTCTCTAAAACAGACCATATCTTAGGCCACAAAGCAACTCTTAGCAAATACAAACAATAGAGATAGTATCTTCAATCAAAAGAGCACAAAGAGTTTGTAAAACCATACAGTTTGATGAAAGCTTTTCGCTGAATTAGTCAGTACTTCTTCTTCAAAGTGCGCACAAATCCCTTAAAGATCTGGTGACACTGTGAGTTCTGATTTAGGACATCTTGGATGAAATTTGGGAATCTTCATTTCTAACAAGCTGTAATATATTGCTAATTCTGCTTATTTAGGCAACACTCTGAGAAGCAGAGATCTAGACAGAAATACCTAGTATTGATAGCACTGCTTACTGGTACTCAGGGTTGGGCCCAAGCCCAATAGTACAACCTACTTCAAAAAGGAATGAACAAAGTATTTCATAAATTACACAATTAAAATTTTTTTGCATTTAGATTATCTTGTCATTTTAGTAACCAATGCATTCATAAATAAACCTGGATTAAGTTGCTATCATGATGGACAATAAGATATGATTATTACCAAGATGAAGACCACCTGGTTTCTGCCTTTGAGGAACTCATGGACTTATGCAAGAAACAGAAAGATAAGTAAAACATATTGTGTGCTCAGGGCTATGAGTGAGGCAAGTATGAAGCTAATTTCTGCTACAGACAAAGATAAGGAAAATGCATCCTTTCAGGAGGACTCCTGAGAAAGTTGAAGGATTACTGGAGGTGGTAACATGTGACCTAGGTTTGAAGTCATCCTTCTAGAACTCTCAGGTCTAGAACCCTACCACCACCACCACCAACACACACACACACACACACACACACACACACACACAGAATATGGGGAATAAGGTTAAGCAAGTTTAGGTGGCAGTGTGCTCAGAGGATTTTAGAAAGAGGGTCCCTTTATTAGGTTGTGTTGTTGAAAGACATCTCCACTGCTGTTCGAGAGGCAGATTAGAGGAAGGACAGTTGGGAAGATGGGGCAGCAGTAGGAAGGGATGCTGAAGTCCAGAATGAAAGCAGTAGCAGGGCACAGAAGAGAGAAGCCTCTATCCTAGTTTGCACTAGTGATATATGTTGTCAAAATGAATGTTAGTAAGGAAGAAATGGAAGTTGATGAAGCATTTGGGACTTCTAAGCACCAAGCATCGGGGACCCACAGAATTGCT
This sequence comes from Urocitellus parryii, assembly GCF_045843805.1. Classification (NCBI taxonomy): domain Eukaryota; kingdom Metazoa; phylum Chordata; class Mammalia; order Rodentia; family Sciuridae; genus Urocitellus; species Urocitellus parryii. The sequence continues at coordinate 50,372,064 of NC_135538.1, read as the reverse complement.
CTGTCATTAAGTGTGGTGGAGAATACAAGAGGAGGAGCAAGCTCAGGTTGTGAAAGGGAGAATTAACAATGTATAGAGAACCTAGCTTCTGTCATGTTCTTATGTCAATGAGAAAAAAAATAGAGACTTCACTTAACTATTCATCTTTATCAGTCTTTTATGTAAGTCTGATTTTATATCATAATTTTAGCTATCACAGAATTAGAGTGATCACTATTTGTAAAATTTCAGATTTTTACATTTTCAGTGTATTGAAAAATTATCAAAACTTAAGTGTAAGGATTATGCTCTTGTTCTAGATATCAATTTTACAATTGTAAGTACAATAAGATATGTCCGTATTTTCAGTTCCTTCTTGGTTCCTTCTTGGTCTGGAAATGAGTGTGATTTTTTTTTTGCTACACATGTTTAGTCTTATAGGAACATACATGGTTTGTTTCTGCCCATCACATGTAATAAAGGAGAATTAAAAAAAGAAGATAGTAGTGCCTAAAGAAATTACAAATGATTTCCCTTTTCTGATAGGATTTTGATTAGGCTTTGAGAATAATAAAAATCTATTAGTTTTCAATATATTCAGTTACTTTCCTTCTCCATTGTGTTTATAATTGGCTAAAACTCCATTTGAATACCAATATCTTTAAGAAAATTTTGTTTAGTTGTAGATGGACACAACATCATTTGTTTATGTGGTGCTGAGGATTGAACCCAGTGCCCCTCACATGCAAGATAAGTGCTCTACTACCCCAGCCCAAATACCAATATATTTTAAATATATAATTATAAAACTACTCAGGGAGTTTCAGAAAATTTAGACAAGTGTACGATACTCAAAAGCTAAAAGAAGATAATAAAACCACCACTCAAATAAAAATATCTAACATTTTGAGGTGCTTTTTCTAGATCTTAATGATATTTTTGTAGCTTTTCTGGTGGTTTCGAATCTGAATATTTGTTTCACATTTAGGATTTGTTTTTTCTGAAATGCTGACACAAATCCTGAAATCTTTTTTATTCTATTGTCACAGAACAAATGGAAGTTGTGTCATGTTTCCAAAGGTCCAATGGTATTTTTAAAAAAAATATTTTTTTAGTTGTCGATGTACCTTTATTTTGCTTATTTATATGCAGTGCTGAAACTCAAACCCGGTGCCTCACACATGCTAGGCAAACATTCTACCACTGAGCTGGGTTGTAACCCCAGCCCAGTCCAGTGGTCTTAAGCTTCATGACTTTGGTAATGTTCACAAGCATTTTCAGGTAGGTATTCTGTCACTATGATCCTTCAGTTCACACAGTGGGAGTACTTAACACAGAGTATAGAAAAGGTCTGACACAGAGCTGGTGCTTAAAAAATATTTGTTAAATGTATGCATTAAGTCAATAGACAAATCAATTTTTAATCAAAAGGAAGATGAGGAGCTCAGTGATAAATTTCAAGTTAGGTTTGCTCTACTCCAGTACTAGGCATGAGCTTCTAGCTTTCTCCAAATTGCTGAGTGTCAGTTCTTTAGATGGTAACTTGCCTTAGATAGGCCCCTTCTTGGTTCTCTGTATCTAGCTTCTAGAGCTAGGAGAAAATACAGATTTATCTGTGATCAGACATTCTTGCTTCCAGATACCTGTCTGCTTCCAGCTGCTTTTCTCCCTCAATCTTATTTTGTACTTCCTTCTGGGATCCTTCTAGAGCTGACAGGTCATTATCTACTGGAATTGCCCAGACTCTGGAGCCCCACCCCACCGAGAATCCTGCCTAAGGCGCTGTAGTTCTGATAAAATGCAAAGGGTCCTCTTAGAAAGATGTTCAACACATAATAGATTTTGAAACCATTTTTCACTCAGTCACCTTTTTGTATTGGGAAGATGTGTGTTCTACTAGTGAAGTGTCTTTGCTTGTCTGATATCTAAAATGGTAGCATAATTATGTTGGTGAATGAGTTAGTTCACTAAGTAGTTAGAGTCTGTCTATAAATTATAAGATCAACTTGACAGTGGAATTTAGGAATAATTAGAAGCACTTGGGAGTAGACACTGAAGATATAGGGGCTCCATAACCCTTCAAAATAAAGGCAAAAACTGAATGAAGATTTTCCTTTTTGATTGCTTATGGAAGATTGGAGAGATAAATCAGGCAACCTGTAAAAACTGACTGAAACACTAGTGATCATAATAAGATGCATGAAGTGTTTGTGTTGGAGACTCTGCTTCTCTGGCTCCCTGAAAGCTGAGGATAATCTGGGGTGACAGGGTAGGAGCCAACCCACCTTAACCTGCTCTCTTGGTAGACTAGAATAGGGACATCAAAGGAAACAGAAAAAATGAGTTTCATTCCAGTGTGACTCTATAGACAATACATTTGCCAATTAAGTGACCAAATATTACTTCTGTATTTGCAAGCCTTTTCTTTACAAAGGTACAGAAATGTAATTAAATATAAATTATATCTTTTTCATTTTGAAATCAAATTTGTAAGAATACAAATATGGGTATCTCTGTGAGAATATATTGTGGGAGATTTTTTTTTACTTCAAATTTCAAACACAATATACATATATGTATATATTAAACTTTAATCAGGGAATAAAGTATATTTCTCTCTAGATTGGGTGGGATGAGGGAATTACCATTAAGAAGAATAGAATGGCTATTTCTTTTCATTTAAATTTTCTGTCTTGGAATGTAGTAATTGCAGGAAGATTAAGAACTTCTCCGGGTGTACATGTAAATAAATGTTAAACACCCCAGCCCACACCAAGGATTTTATTAAAACTTCATATGCTCCAGAAACTGGGAAGAAAGCCCATGATGACCACCCCTCTCAGAAGTTCATGTCTAGGTCAGAGATGAAACCATGATTGCTTTTGTCCTGACAATGTCATTGTAAAGAAGAAAGGCTTTGTCACTTCTCTTGATAGGCACCAGAAGAAGGGACTTTGTTCCCCTTTAGTCTATTTCAGTCTTTCATCTTACCAGTTGCTTAACAGCAGCTGATAGGCTTGATGGGTCCCTATTGTGTTTTGTTTTAATAAACCAGAAAACGGAAGAAATTTTAATTGGTCAAATTATCAGAGATGTACATTATTAGTTCAAGTGTATGCATGGGATTTTTTTCTTTTCCAAATGTCACTGGGATTAAAATAACAGGAAACCGGAGATGGAAGCATTAGATAGGGGTAGACTTTGGCAGCTGCATGTGCCTACACTGCTACGGAGGACATCCTGGATGTAATGGTTGTTTAAGAAGATGGGGGAAGGGGAAGACAAATATGAGGACTGTACAAACACTACAAAGAGATAGCAACATTTAGCATTATGCCTCTTAATTCTCTGTCCCTAGAAAAATGACAACTTTAAGGTTTAAAAATAAATGAAAGTATTCTGATTTGCATCTTAATGTGAAGTGTGAGTAAAATAGCACCTTCCTATATGCACCTTGGAGGCTGCTTATGATCAAGATTAACTGTTTAATAGGGACAATTATGCTAATTTTGAGTGTATTTAAATAAGTGATCTTGTAGCTTAAGCAAAACTACTCTTGCTGTTTGAGAAAGGCTCTTTTGCCCCATAGGAACTTAAAACTTGAATTTTCTTGCTACATCAAAAGGCTGATGGAAAACAACCCATGATCTTAGTGCATAAGTACTTAAAAATGCCGCCTCCCCCATGACTTCTACTGAAGTCACTTGTAGTAAATATTTCAGTGGCCATATTTACTAAGTCATTTCTTCATTTATTGAAAACGAGAAATATGTAACAGGTACGGAAGGCTTTTCAGTCTTTATCTGTATCATGTTTCACTGAAGAACAGCCTATTGAGGAATTCATTTTAGTTAAGGAAAAAAAATCTCTTTGGGACTTGAACACAGGATTAAATCACAAGGCCAAAGCTTCATCTTCATTTGGTTCAAACTTAAAAACTGATTTTGGTCTATAGGCCTGATTATCTTACATTTTATAACAGGCTATGCAACAACTGTTTTATTCTCCTGCTTTATGTGTGATGAAGTCAAACATATGGCAAACTATACTATTACAGAGGAATCTTGATGGGTGGTTCCCCTCTGTGTCTCATCTATAATCCCATCACTGTTGGCCTACAGCAGGAAACCAGCTGCAGAGGGTGGCGAGGCACAAGCCTCTGAGCACATATGCACATTCAAGCAAATGCCTTGGTGGCCACTTAAAATCAGGAGGCGTTCACATGTTGTGTTTTACAGGAAAAAGTGAAGGGTGGAAAAAGAGAGCAGTTTGCTCCTGCATGTTCCCAACTTACCACACAGAATCCAGAGCCATCTGAGCACTCATTGGAATTACCGTTACAGTCACAGGGTAAGCATTCTCCTGACAGGGCGCGAAAGAATCCAGCGTCACATTTCTGCAACAGATGGAGTAAAAAGCATTTTAATTCTCAAAAAGTTCCATTTTGGTCAGTATTTTCTGAGAGAAGCAATAGAAGATGATTATTAAACTAACTAAATATGTCTTTAAAGGTATACTAAAATGAACTATTTATACTACCATTTAGTGATAGATGTTGTATACACAATGTTTTTTGTTGCATAATTTCTTTCCCTCTTCTTTCACTTTGCAGGAGAGGAGGAACACCCTTACCACTGTTCCATCAGTGAAAAGATGAACAAGAATATTTTAATAACAGTAAGAGAGAAATTTTCTAGCAAAGCAAAACCAAACCAAACAAACCATGACTGAGTATTATTCATGATGAGGAATTGCATTATGTTCCCTATAAACAAAGACTTCTGGTTTCAGAAATTACTGAGTATGGCCTAACTATGTAGAGCTGTAGCTTTCATAAATGTGGCCTCTTAAAAACTCATTTCTTCAGATTATAACATTTTAAAGGGAAGGGTAAGGAAGTTAATGAATTCTTACACTTGTTAGGCCCTGTTGGGTGCTGATTATATATTTCACAGTTCTGAGAGGAACAGATTATTTTCCTTTATTCTAGTGATGAGATAATGAGACTCAGAGAAGCTAAGTGGCTTGTGGGGAGGTTGCACCATTCTCAATGCACCAGTTGATCTGCACAATAATGAATTTCCCTCCCCAAACATCACCAGTGCCTTCAGCTGAGAAACACTGTGAAATGATCCGCTGTTTATGTGATTGGGCTTAGGATAAGTATTCAGTGTGCTTTTGGGTCTGTCTCTGTGATGAAGGGCAGAAATGTCATGATAGGCCTGGAAGTGCACTCTGACCCTTCAGACAGGCTTCCATTTGAAGAATTCCAGACAGAAAAGAATGGTGATTGTTTTCACAGTCTTACAGAGTATGAGATTCAACATCACCCCCCTTCCATGGACCCATTGTAGTTTGTACTGTCTTGGCTACCAGGAAATTTTTCATGATATCTGGCTGAATTCCTTCTGACTGCTCTACAAACCCATTTCCTCTTATTATTATTTTTTTCTGTAAATAAAGAATGACTAGACACCATGCACAGCATTAAAAACACTACCTTTGGGGCTGGGGCTGTAGCTCAGTGGCAGAGCGCTTGCCTTGGGTGTGGGAGACACTGGGTTCGATCCTCAGCACCACATAAAAAAATACACAAATAAAATAAAGGCATGCTATCCATCTATAACTGCAAAAAAATTTAAAAAATACCACCTTTGTAGACCCCAAATTTAATATGTTCATTTTAAGGTTTAATAGAGAATAATGACATTGTCTGTGAAGAAAAGATATTTCACTTAAGTGAGAGAAAGGGAAGCTGAGGGGGACAATTTATAATTTATAATGGAGAGTTTGTGGCTGATGGTAAGTCTTTTTCTCAGTTTTTCCAAATTGAGAGGTAATAAAAGAGAGGAAAAGGCATTAAAATTGCAGCAGGAAGCATTTAATTTAGATCATCTAATTTCATGTTTTTAGGTATTGTCATAAAGTAAAACATACATGTTTTCACTCTGATGCAGTAGACAGATGGATGTGTTTGCCTATATCTATTTCTAGATATTCATATTCACATCTACAGTGATACCAATATAGACCTTAATCTAGACATATGTGTGTATAAGTATCAGGTTGTATGTACCTCAGAGATTCATAAGTAAATAACTTACTATGTGTGCTGTAACTTGAACTTCTCCATTTTATTTAAAAATGAATATTGCTTGTAATCCATAAAATTGATTTGATGACCCATGAATGCATTACATTTTGCAAGTGGCAGGGTTTTGGTTATAAGAGTAGTTTAGATTAGCATGGGTCTTAATATTAGTCATCTCAGTAATCCCCAAAACTGGTTTCCAAGCTCTCTGACCTTATTATATTCATCTGAGGAGCTTCTGATTCAGTACTTCTAACAATGAAGCCAAGTAATTGGGATTTTATTAATAAATAAATTTTGTATTTTAAAAGAACTTTAGATTTATAGAAGAATTGAAAAGGGTCTGCAGTTTTAAAAAGCTGCCCCCAAGATTCTGATATTCATTCCACCAGGTATAGAAAACATCTCTCACAGTGCTTAGTGTATGTTAATTTCTCAGCTAACACTAGGTGATTTGAATGGTTTGGACCAGCATAGCACACTTGAGATAAGTTTTTGCAAACCATTGGTGTATACTGTTAACTTACCTACTGCTCTCTGCTAGGGCTGGGCTGGTCTTAAGTATTTCTCAATAGTCCAGTTGGACTGACTACATGCAAGATGAAATCTTTATGTTGTGCCAAATTTAGGAGAAAACTTCACTTGGAGAATTACTCATTATTCACTTATCTACTACTCCCCAGGCTGAGGCTATAACCTTGGGTGAGGCTATGACCTTGGGTGAAGGATGACTTGCTCCAGTCTCATACTGTGAGAGATGGGAAGAAAAAAGGGAGGTAGGGATAGGGCTGTGTTGAGCAGTCATTTGGCCTCCTGCCAAGAAAGGGATGGGGTGGAGGGTGGAAATCTAGCAAATTCCTTTCCTGCTGGAGAATGTCCACCTGAATGAATTACATTTTCCAATTCCTCTCTTCAGAGGGCAAGCATTACCACTTAAAAACTCACATGCATGCAACATATAGGGAAGTGGAAGCTCTGGGCATGGAGAGATTCTGATGCCACCAATAGAGCCTGTTTAGAAATTCCCTGAAATAGAGTTGTTAAATGGTTTTAGAGAAGTTTAATTATCCTGAAGGAAGACAGATTTGTTTCTTTGTGTGGAAATATTTCATTATGGCTCCTGAGAATCCTGGGGTCTTTTCACCGAATCTTTTCTTGAAATTCTACAGAAACTGGTAAATTAACTTTTTACAATAATAAAAGGCAAATATTTTCAAGAATGAAAGCAGAGCTATATTTCTCAGTTTTGCTTCTGGTTATCCATAGTATTTCTAACACTTGTGTTGTTTAGTGGCATGTGGGAATTGGTCTTCTCACAAACTAAATTGATGGCTACTTTCTTTTGGAAGATTCTCCAGAATTTAATGAACAAAGATGGGTTTTGGGTACGCACTTGAGCGCCTGAGCTAGAGAAGAAATCTTATAGTTGATGGTTTAGGTGCCATATGGCACACTCTTTCCTATGTGAGAAGACTGACCTACAGAAGACAATTAATAGGCAAACTTCAGAGGACATGTATCTCTTGGGACCTTTAAAAATTATAATAATAATAATAATAATTATAATAATGATTGTAATTAGTTACCATCAATGTCATTCAACTTTGTAAGAGGTTCAGACTGATCTAAATCTTCTTCTTTCTCCACTTTAACATGCTGTCCCTCATAAATAAGTAAATAAATAAATGAATTAAATTTTTATTTTTTTTAAAGAGAGAGGGGGAGAGAGAGAGAATTTTTAATATTTATTTTTTTAGTTATTGGCGGACACAACATCTTTGTTTGTATGTGGTGCTGAGGATCGAACCTGGGCCGCACGCATGTCAGGCGAGCACACTACCGCTTGAGCCACATCCCCAGCCCCTGAATTAAATTTTTAATTAATTGAACATATCTAAGTCTCTGGGTAGGTCATGTTGCATAATTTTTCCTTTTGGCCCACAACAGACTTATGAAGTAGGTTCTATTATCTGCATTTTGCATATAGGGAAGTTGTGGCATATAGGGACTTATAGACCCAAGAAACACATGTAAGAAATGGAGGACACAGGCTTTAGATCCTTTTTTTTTTTTTTTTCAAGTTTGAACTCTTAATATACCATTAGTATATTCAGCCAAGTCTTTCTTGTTGAATTTTTAAGTTGTTTCCAAAATTTTTGTTATTATAGACATTGTGAAGCAGGCTGAAATAGATAAAATGTGTAAACAATCATCTTTAAACCCAGAAAAATATTTGAAAATGAACACAATGCTTTAAAATATATAGATTATTAATGTATGAAACCACTGAGTGAGAATATTTCCTTTCAAAGTAATTTGTTTTTAAAAATTTTTTATGTTGACTAGTTACTGTCCACAAAATCATTTTATGAAGAGACATTTTATATCTCTCCATTATTACAGCTTTCCTCCTGCTCTACCATTAAGATTGGATTAAGGCAGTGCAGAGGTGCCTGCCTGTTATCCCAGCAGTTCAGGAGAATGAGGGAGGAAGACAGCAAGTTTGAGGCCAGTCTTGGCAACTTAGTCAGACTCTGGCTGTAACTCAGGGGTAAAGTGATCCTGGGCTCAATCCCTAATAATCCACCTCACTAAATTGGATTAATCAATACCATTTACTTCTGCCTATGAAGAATAAGAATAAAAATTCCCATTTAGCTACTTTGTTAGGAGTAGCATGAGGTCTGGCCTGTAGTTAAAAAAAAAAAATCAGTATTTGTGAACTTGCCTAACTTCCATTTGTAGAAATCAGAACTAGAGAGAAGTTTAAAAGGAAACGAGTATGGGATGTCCACATGTGAACTCATGTTTAAAGGGACTTGGGAAAGTATAGGTGTCATTGTAGAAGGCATTATTTCCAGAAGTCCATTATGCAATCATAATATTAATTATTTAATGAGATAGAATTATAAAAAATTAAGACTGTTTTTTAAACAAAGGGGATAGTATTTATATAACTATGTGATCATTTTTGTCCTTATTTGAAGAAGTCCCTTTGAGAACACTAGACTCATACCAACAATGATGTCATTGTACAGAATTTTTTCTTAAAATTTTTTTCTTAAAAATTTAAAAATCTTGCTATTTTGAAGAACAGACCAGTCTGCACCCTTTGGGTGTGGTTAACTTCTAAAAGCCATTTGGAATTATTAAATAAAGTGAGAACCAAGCTAAGTAATTCAATTTCAGATTAAAAATTTTCAGAGAAATCTCACTCTATTTTCAAAATATTGTCACAGATGAGCTAGTTAACTAACCACAAGCCATTAATTTTTACACAGGTATGAATCTCTGTGCGTGTCATAATTTCTATTGAAATTCCTAATTGACTAAACTATTTAAATGCTCTAATAGCATCCTCTACAAATCTAAGGTACTCAATTACTCATTAAAACAAACAATAATGGTAAAAAATTAATGGTATTTAAGATGAGTCTAAATTTAGTATCTGAGAGTGTGAGATACATCCTGTAGTCTCTGAGTAGATATATATGACCCAAAGAGAATCAGATGTAATCTCCTGTTCCAATGAATGACAAAAAATTAATTGTAATAAAATTCCATTACAAAGAGCACACTCTATAACTCTGTTGCCTACTCTAATAGGATTGGACCTATATAACTGGAATAGACATTTGCACTGTGTCTTCAACTAAGGATCTATAAACATTTTACAAATATCAACTCAACTCATCTTCATTCCTAAATTAAACTTTTAGAGTTTTGATTCACCAATTCTTTCTTTAATTTATAGAAGCTCAAAAGTGGAAATCTAAATTTATGCACCAATATCCAGCATTGCTATCTTCCAAATTAGTATAACAACCCACATTAAATTATCTTTCTGCTTAGTTTTTTTTTTATGTGTGTGTGTGTGTGTGTGTGTGTGTGTGTGTGTGTGTGACTCCACTTTCTTCTTGTTTCTAGGCAACAGTGATTTTAGCTCTAGTTTTATTGTTAGTGAGCTCCATTTTTTGTCAGTACCCAGTAAAAGTTATCCTAAGATAGAATATTATGCTCACTTAAGGGCTAAAGCTTTATGCCCTCTCCCAGAGTCTGTGAGTCCTGTACAATGCTACTTTCATCTGCATGAAAATTGGGCAGACTTGGAACCTGATAGAATGCAGAGATCTTCTAGTGGGAATCAACCAATTGGAATCTACTTAAAAATATCAATTTAGACTTTATTGATAATAAATGACTTCTAAAAACAGTGAATTTATTAGATGATGAGGCATTTCATTTTTTTCTGTGTCTATAAAAGTAAAAGGTAAAATGTCTGAGATGGAAAGAAGTCCCCAATTAAGCTATCCACTTTTATTCTGTTATCAGAACAAGGCTATCAGGTTCTGTTATTTTTTTCACATAGGGCTTTACATATCCTGATTTTCTCATATATAGACCTATGATCAAAGTGCCCAGATGAGTTAAATACATTATGCAATGTGCTTATACAGACATTGGCCTCTTGATTGATTTTACTTGAATCTGGAGAATATTACCCATGTATCCTCCCTTGGGTATGTCTAAGCTCTTATTTGCGTAATTGAAATTCCCCACATTTTAATAGACAAAGTTAAGTTTTAGATTTTGACAGTGATTTCACCATAGCTTGATTAAGAAACTGGTTTCAACATTCCCAAGATATACCCAGTTCAAAGGCATTTATTCTTAAGATTGTTGTGATAAAACTAGGATAAAAGCTAACATGCACCATTTTGCTGGTTTCTCCTAACTAGCTCTGAGAGCCACCTTTGTGCTTATTGCTTTAGGCCCATGTCTGCCACACCTTGTCAAGTTTACAAAACACTCCAGCTCTCAATTGAATTACCAGTGAAAGGACAGTGACTCAGATCCTGAGAATTTCTGAAGAACACAGAGATGTCTGGACAATCTTAAGCCTGATCCTTTAATTTAGTAGAGTGGAAAGAAGTTATTTTCATAGTACTAATGCCACACGTATGGGGCTATTCCTCATTATTCTTTATTGACTAATGGGTATTCTCATGGGTGGAAACCATTGCTCCACTCACAGATCTCAAAACCTATTCATCAAACATTTACTTGGACCATAGATACCAACAGACTTGAGGTCTGTTGAAATACTACTTTTGCTAATAAAGCCCTCTTTATGTGCAAAATTTAAAGAATCAAACAAGGAAGTTAACAGCCCCTAAAGCCATACAGATTTTTTCCTTTGAAGTATTGGAGTTGGGAATGATTATGTTCATTAATATTTCTTTAATTTTCTCCTTGAAAAGTTACTTGAAATAATTTTTGAATTGTTCATTTATAGTAGTGATTGCCACTTACATAATATAATGAGGCTTCAGTGGTGTCTTTTATTTTGTCTTTAAATAACTCTCTTGCTAACATCTGGCCTTTTGCTCTGGATTCTCCTCACTTGCCTCCTGTAACTGGATTATCCTTTTCACTCCTTGCCTTCTGAGCTATGGTTACACAACCTAGTCTCTGCCAGATTTTTTTTTATTTGAAAACTGGCTCAGTTTTATTTAATTTATTGGGGCAAATGCCATGGACACATTTCCAAGAAAGGAAGAGATGTAGCCCACAAAGGCCAGCTATAATAATGAGTAAAGAGAAATAACCTTAGATTTACAGGCATCTGGGGGATTTTGATGTGACTTCTTAACGATTTCGAAGCAATCAATGTTGTGAGATGACACATATCTCTGTCATCTTCATCTGGGTTTTTATGAACAATAATGACTAATATTTATGGACTGACACCAGGCACTGAGTTAAGTGCTTTTCATGGATGATACAGTTTGTTCATTACCTTTTAATGGCCCACAGTCTTGCAAATATCTTCCTAAATTATCTTTTCTTTTTTACAAGAAGTTTGGAGGTTGAATTGTCTATAAATGACATGATTTCAGTGGACTCAGGGAAACTAGTAGTACTTTTCACTGTTTGGGATGTTTTGTCAGTTCCCATGGCTAGAAGATGAAACTGCTTTGGTTTTGAAGGACTCTGTGTACTTCATTCAGTACCACCCTCAACCTGGATCCCTCAAGAGGCAAAATAGAAAGTGACTAGCAGAAAACATCTTCCTTTCTTATAGGTTTATGCATCACTGAATGAATGCTACTATGAATTAGTATGAAAGGAGAAATGCATTCCAAATTTCGATTGCATCCATTTAATCTCAGCAGATGATCTTGACTCTAAATGAAAACACAGAGGCAACTGGGCAGAAAATCTCACTCCAGCTTTCTTCTTTGTAAAATTCCCCTCTGTCTTGATGTAACCTTATGTCCTTTTACCCATCCCAGAAGAAGCAGTGCTACCTGTGGCAGGAAAGATGAGCTCTGTGCTCTGGGACCCACACATCTGTGGCCTTCAGACCCTGCATCATACCATATTATCTCTCCCGACCATACCATCTGGGTCAGTCAGCTTTTTCTTACAACATACCTGAGACAAATCAGCTTTTAAGAGGGAAAGTTTTACTTTGGCTCACAGTTTCAGAGGTTTCAGATTTCTTGGCTCTGTCACTTTGGGCCTGTCATGGCACAGTACATCATGGTAGAAGCATGTTGCAGAAGAGGTCTATTTGCATCATGGCAGCCAGGAAGCAAAGAGAGAGAAAGGAAGGGACTGAGGTCCCAATATCACTGTTAAGGTCATGTCTCCAGTGACCTAAGTGCCTTCCATTAGACCCTACATTCTAAAGGTTTCACCATCTCCCAATGACATTGGAGGCTGACAACCCAAGACTTGAACATGTATATCTTTGTGGGGGGGGCACTCCAATACAAACTATAGCACTATCCATTTTTTTTCACATGTCCAGTTATGAGGGGAGATAGTGAACACAGATAGGTGTTGGGTCCTCTGTTGGATGAGACTTTACTTCTTCCTCTGAGCTCAGATTCTAAGAACACCTTCCCTCAGGTCCACTACCTTATGAATTCATTCACACTGGCTCTGTTTCCCTCATGCCAGTCAATGCCTCTACCAGTCATCTGTTTCTGCCTCCATTACACCACTGACACTGAGCTGAAAAAGAAATCCATAGCTTGGCTTTCCCAGTCATACTTGTTTTCATTTTAGTGCTTGACATTGTTGAATCCCCTCCCTGAATTTCTCTCTTTTTTTGGTTTCCAAGACAACTCTTTCCTCTGATTTTTCTCACGCCCATCTTTCTTTCTTAGATTTTTAGGGGGTTTCTCTTCCTCTGTTGCCCCTATGTGGTTGGTGTTCTACAGGGTACCTCCAAGGCACACATTTCCTTTTTCTATCTACATGCTTTTGCCGGATGATGTGAACCCCTCCCCAAATTTCATCCTCCATCTATATTCTGGTGTCTCCAAATCTCTCTATACATCCCTGATCTCATTCTTTTATGTCACCCTCTTCTCTCCAGGGGCATGTCACCCAAGTCCATCTCCAGTTCTATAAGCTCATGGACATGAATGTGTCCCATGCCAACATTATTACAGCCTCTTTAAAACCTATTTTTGTCCTCATATTGTCTCAGTTAATGATAAAGATTATAGAAAGTAAAAGGAAAAAAGCAATGTATTAATATTTTTAAATTACATTAATATATTTTGAAAATGCTGTCAAAAGAGTGAATTCTGCCAGAATCAGAGAGTGGTTTGCATGCAGAATGGCAGTATTTATGTGCTCAAGTTCTGTCTCTTCATTTTCATAGTCTCTGTGCTCTCCGTGTTTATTTCAAATCTGTGTTTTAAAGGCAGGCATGTGGAATACCACAGAGATTAGAGTCTCAAATCAGAAGTGACCTTATATAATTATGAACGGTTATAAATTTACTCTCTAAACTCACAGATCCCACCTATGTTGGGATGGACTGCAGGACTCAAAGTTTCCAAGTTATTTTTTGTGTTGAACACCATGTTTATCAAAGGTTAAGTAATTGGAATGTGCTAATTTGAAGCTTACATATTTGTTACATTATTAGAACTCAACAGTAACCACAGCAACTGCCCAGAATTTGAACAACAAAAGATTTTTTGGGGAGGAGCATTTTGTCATTGGCATTGTTTAGAGTTGCTGGCCTATGTTCATAAGCAAAAGCAGAGTGAGTTTGAATAAATTCTGTTTACTACTTTTAAATTTTCTACACACAATACACCCCCTTCTTGCCTCCTCTTGGTTTAGACTGTTCCCACCTCTGTTGTCTTTTGTATGTCATTGTCACCTAGAGTTTACTTTCTACCTCTGAAAGATTACCAAGATGGTTCTTTCTTCCTGTTCCCAACACCATAATTTAGTTTAGAATCTTGGCATTTTTCCCTCTTAAAATATTGTACTTACTGTTCTCTCTCTCACAAAACTGTCTCTCTTTGAGTTCATTTGTTATACCAGAATTAATTAAAAAAAACTTTATAATACTATATTTCTACCTCAACCTCCTCCTAGTTACTCTTCATTCTTTTCCTACAAGAGTAAATGAAATTACTTAGCCTGACCTTCAAAGCTTAACTTTTACAAACCCAATGCAACTCTTTAGGGTCAACCTTGGCTCCCTCTATTGTAATTAAACCAGATTTTCTACTCCCCCGCCCCCCCCCCCAGCCTATGTACCTTCCTCTTTCCCACCTAGTGTCTATACATATTATCATGGAGGCCAAGGATGTCTTCCTTTCACTACTCTCGTAGACTCAGCTACCTACATGGCACCTTGAAGATCCATCATTAGAGCACATAGAACATGGTTTAATTTTTAATTTACACTCCTGCCTTTTGAAATCCCTATGAGCTCCTTCAGCACAGGGATAATGTCCTCATCACCTATAATAGTGATTAGCAAATAGCAAGTAGATGCTGAAATATGTTCATGGGAACAATCTACTTGAATTCTGAAAAGAATGAGCAAAGTAAGAGCAAATTGTGCAAATGCTTTGGAGAACATTTTGCCAAATCTCACAGTAAATATATTTCTAACTATGAATGAATCTTTTGAACATAATACTGAGGAAAAAAACCTGATGTAGAAGACAAACAGCATAATATTTACATTGTACTTAAAAGCATACAAAAATGACACAGTGCAATATGTTGTATAAGGGTACACACATATAAAGAGAAGCAGGAAAAATAAATGGGAATCAAAGAAATCAAGCCAGTTAAGAGTAAAGGTGGGAATGAGATTGAGAAGGGTGTATAAACTTCGATTATATTGGCATTTTATTTATCATGCTACGTGGAGGGCATACAAATTCTCATGGAAGAAGGAAATTAAGAAATGAGGAAAGAAAGGAAGAAAAAAGAAAACAAAGACTACTTCAGTTGTTATGTCTTGAATTTCCATGTCTAGACCTGGTGAGGTTTCTAAAACTTCATCCCTAGGAAGTGACTAATGTGGTCTTGACAATGAATTCAGATGTGTGTGTATAATTTCCTCAATTTCCTGCCTATTCACGTTATGTACCATTATCATTACACACAGTTTAAAAAATAAGCATAAGAACATTCCTTACTTAATTTGCTCTTCCTTTGTTTTCCACCTTCCAGCTAGCAGCTACCTCCTCCCACGTGGGGCTGCCTTTTGCAGGTCTTTATGCCTGTCTCAGGGAAAGCACCATCAGCTTTTAGGTTCTTCTGGATGGCTATTTAATGTGATTTCCTCTGGTTATTTCATTTTAGCAGTCAGCCACATGGTCTAGGCTACATGTGCAGCCTGGAGAACTTTTAGGTGATTATTTATTTGGGTTGGGCCTTACTAATTAAAGACAGGGATAAAAGGTTCTTGGAATACTCCCATTTGACAGACAAACTAAAATATTAAAATCCAAGTAAGAAGGTTTATAGGCCAGTTTTCTGTCCTAAGAGGGTAGTTGGGAACCAAATGGACCATAACAAGAATAATGGGAGCTTCAACTCGTCTGGCTTTAAATTGGCAGAACATGAGGAGAGTGAGCCAAAGATTGTCTTCTCTAGCTAAAGGGGGAATCAGGAAAAGACTGTAATTCAAACCAAATAAAGCTGACATTATGTTCTTATAGTTTGCTAATTGTCTTATATAATCTCTTCAGCATGATTTCTTCTTGGGAAGGTATAAGGGTTTGTGAATTAAAAACAATTGACTGAAGTGGATGATGGTGGCAAGGGAGAAGCCACGAAATGGAGAGAGTCATGAATTTTGAGAGAGGGTCGCCACTGATTTAGTCAATTCATCAGTTAGGGGCTCAGCAGGAAACAGAATTCACTGCAGAGGGTTAAAGCAAAGAGCATGAAGAGAACTGAATGGATGATGGTTTAGTAATGTGTGGCTGGGTGGACCCAGGGAGAAAGAGGCCCAAGGCTTAAGATTATTTGTACCCAACATCTTTTCAATCATTTGTTCCTCATGGCCCCAGACCGTATTTTATTGGTGGAGAGTAGTGCATCTACTTGGTGTTTTTTGTCTCCTTTGCTAGCTTTGCTCCTCAGCCTTTCTCAGGCATAGTTTGCCAAAAATAGCCCAAACCATAACAATATCCATCATCTCCTCCAACACCCTGAACTCAGCTTTACATTTCATAAAATTAAATCAACTTTTGGGAGATCATTGTTTTGCTGAAGGGAATCCTAAAGTGAAAGTTCTCTTTAAAGGTACTTAGGCTAAAGATTAATTGGGTTGTGACAACAGAATTTCAAGTGGCCTCATTAGGGGCTATTGTTAGGAAACAGCATGGATATAAATGCTGGTTATAAGACATGCTTCTGGAATAACTAGTAAGGGAAGGTAAAGAGCTAACAAACTGAATTCTGGGGATTGAAATCACACTATTTAAAGATGGATTGCACTTTATTTATCTGGACTCTTCTATTGTCATTTATAACAATATGAGAAAAGTGATATTTTCCCCTCGTTCATTTAGTGGAACATATTTTCAGAGAGTCTGAATAGATAAGGGTTTTATTTAAAGGTATAATCCATTTCAACTAATCAGAATTGATAGGTTTTACAGTGTAATCTCAGTGAATTAAATGTTAAATTGACCAAATTAAGGGCATTTCATAGATAAGAAAAAGTTCCTCTCATATTCTTTTTCCTTTTATTTTTATTCTTCTAGCAGCTCTACAAAATCCCTGTCTCCTCCCAGGAACATACACATTTAGGTGTTACTTCTTTAGTATTTAAATCCCAAATTTCTAGGATCTGATTAAAATCTACTTTTTGGCATTTTAAGAAATGTCCACATGTGTACCCAAGGTCAAATACACATTTGTCCACCTTGCACCTGGCTGCTACTCAAAAATACTTTTTGAATGAATGAATGAATATCTCTCCTAAATATGTTTGCATCTAGGGACACCTCAATGACTTATCCTCTGTGGTCATTGATGTGATACACTGCACTTGACAGTGTGTTTACTGTACTCCTTATAGTATAGTTATGTCCTGTGGAGACAACCTGGAATATTGGAAAACCTGAGATTATTTAGATTCCAGTTCCAGCTCTACTACTAGTGACCTTACCCAGGTAATTAAGTCTCAGTTTTCCTTTCTGAAAAATTGGAGTGATTGATATATTATCTTCTGGAGTGGCTATGAGGATCAACAAATATCATGCATCTCAGGTTCAATATAATGGTACAGAAATGTTCAATAGCTAGTACTTTCCCCTTGTGATTTTGGACTTGTTTGTGCCATTGCTATCTGTTTAAACTAGTAGCTTCCCAGTGAGCTACAACTCTCTGTTTATGGCACATGGCTTGGTAATGATGCTTGAAGATATTATTGGTACACCGTCTTTCTTCTCAGAAGACTTAACTCCCTGAGAACAGAAACTGGAATTAGCTTATTTGTTACTGAATTCTCAGTGCCTTCCTGAAATAAGTACTTAATAAATATGTATTGAATGTATTCTTGGCATTACAGAATAATAGATGCTAGAGCTGGCGAGGAACGTATTCTCTAACTAACCTGTTATATTAAATTTGGGGAAACTGAGACCTGGTGAAGTAAGAGACTTATCAAAAGCTATTTATATAGAGCAATGTTAGGCCATCTTTAGTGCTCATGCCACTAAACCATACTTTTTGATGATGACGATGTTAATAAAGAAAATGATGAAAAAGGTACTGCTGACACTCACACCTCTTTAGGGATATAAACAACCCTTTGCTACTCGTTTCTTTCCAAGAACTCATGTTTATCAGAATTATCAATAATCTGATTGAAGATATTCTGTTAGTACATTCCCCTTATTTCACAGGGTAGTGTCATCAACATCAAAAGGTCCTAATACCTCCCTGGGCATCTTGGAGTGGGGAACAAGGATGGTGGGAATGGAGTGAACACTCTAAGATGATTCAGTTTTGCTCCATAAACATATGACTGCCTCCAGAGGGAAAACATGGCCCATTAGCCCTTTGTAATTACTTGGTTTGGCAAAAGACAGTTATTCTTAATTTAAATATAACAATCTGTAGCAGGTGTTTTAGTTTTCAGTTGTTTTTATGTAGTGCAGGAAGAAATAGACTATGAAGCAAATAATGTAGATTACTCATTAGAGAAGTCATTTCTTGTTGGAAGCTGGTTGTATGACATCCAGCTGTATCCTTGACACCTCCCTTGTTCCAAGTGAGAGATCTGATAATGGGCCTTGGGAAAGGATGCCCTTTGTGTAATATACACCAGCATGTGTGCAGGTGTTTCCCCTCATGAATCAGAAGCAGATGTCTGGTCAAGCAGAATATATGGCATCTTGACATATATCTGGCTGCACCTAACAAAGAAAGTATGGCTCATAAATTGTACTAATAAAACACCATCACTGAAGTTTAGACTGAGACTTCAAACAAACACCTTTATCCTTCAACACTAAGAGAGACTGGATCTCACAGAGGGTTTGTGACAAGTTCCAAACTGAGGATTGTGTTTGAACTCCTACCTTGCCATTGATGGATTTTATAAGACACATAAGTGTCAATCCAGATGTTCATAGAATTTATTTAAAAATTACTTTAATATGTACTATGTAAAAAGCCCCTAAAAGGTTCAGAAGACCAAGATGCAAGAATTTCAGAGTGGTCATGTGTTCAGGGACTCTGATGACAAGACAGTTTTCAAACAGTTCATAAATAAATAAACCTACTGAACACCAACTGCTTACAGAAAACAAGAAGAATGATTACCATCCCAAATGTTGTATCCTTCATTTGGGGAGCTCTTGAAAAACAAAACAAAACACAACAATACAAAACCAAAGCTTTCCCAACAAGCGATAAATCTTTTCTCATAAAGTTTTAAATACAATATCATGAGCTATTCTTATTTTTTTCTATTATTTTCAGATATTAGAATTAACTATTAAAATTCAGTACAGAATTTACATCTTTTCTTGCTATTCAAGGGTATGTCCTAAGATGTTTCTCCTCAATTTCCCTGTCCAAAGGTTTCATTTTGAAATTTTTATGAAATACCATTTAAAATATTTTAGATATCAGTGTAAAAATTTAAGTTCTCATTTGTATATGCACATTTTTTTCCTAGTCAAAATTCTGGGGGATAGACTCAGAATCATTTTGTAATCTATCAACTGTTTGTAGCTTTAAAATTTTGCCCCCAAATAACTGCTGTGATCCAATTATTATGTGATAGCATGTTCATAAAAGTGAAGGTGAGGTATACAAACTAAAATGAAAATAAAGTGACTTAAAAGGGGATGGGCAAGGCCCAGAGTACTTCAAATCTACACGCTGCCTTTTTAATAACAACACGATAATACACATTTATGACAGGAAATGGATGGGGAAGGCTAAGAGTGTCTGATTTAAAGCAATTCTGTTATCTGTCATTTGAAGAAAAAAAAATTTGCTGATTTTAAAACAATACTTTAGTTACAGATGTTTCCAGACCCCTTCCCTAATCCAAGGAAACAAAATACCATTCAGTAACAAACCCAGATTTAGAGATGGGGTTTGTTCCAATATAAACATTTCTTAACTAGACCTTCTCCATGAAAGTGCATAGTCAATTTTTCCATATACAGTGGGAAAGACAAAGCTTTTAGCTTAAAAGGCATTCTCGCCTGCAGCATGGAGCTTCTGGAATGAGCAGTTTAGGGACTTCATGGTTCACTGTTGATGTCAAGCTGAATGTGGACTCCTTCATTAGAATTATGAGACAGAACTATATCAGAATATGCATTGCCACAAGCAGAAAACTAGGCACTGTTTGGCTTTGGGTATTTAGTATGGTCATTTATTCATTTCATCTTTCTGTTTCATGTACCTCTGTTTACTCAGGGACCAGCTTAGGCCTTGGCAAAGCAGGCATTCAACAAATAACTGAGGAATGCATAAACAAGGGTTTTGAGCACCAATTTTACTGAGACCACTTGGACAGGCAATGTGGGGAATCAGAAGATGAATCATACCCCACTGGCCTGCAAAAGTTCAGTGGGGGGCATGTAAGTTCTGTTTTTGTCACTTACTGTAATATATGTAAGAAAGTAGTAAGAATCACAGTATATTGAGAGGTACAGAGAAATGCTGAGAGAGTAAAGAGGAGGGAGAGATTATTATCAACATGGAACGGGGTGGAGGGAGTTAAGAATAATCCTTTGGAGGAGGAAGCATTTGTGCAGGGTTTTCTGGAAGAAAGAAAGCTGAAGCTGAAACACTGGGAATCATAGGATTTTAGTTTTACATTTTAAATGTAAAATGGTTTTAATTATACATTTTAAGGTAGGGAGGCTTAAACTCATGTTCTGTTTGTTGTTCCAATGCTTGAAGTGGGCATCTTTCACTTTTGATAATCTACCTCAAGAAAGATAGCAGATGGACTTACTTCTTTCTAGTTGCCAGAACTTTCTTTGGAAAGATTAATTTAATACTAGCAGTTAAATTTGTGTGACATCTTCAGTGATTTTCTGGCTGACAGTATACTCTCATGGTCAAACTACTCTTTCTGCATACATTATAGATAATATTGGAGGCATAACCCAATCCCTAAAATAAGTGTCAGATGTATTTGGAGGCCTCTTTAATTCTTTGTGGTCACCAGAATCCCACGAGTTACTCTTATGTGGCTTGAAATTTAGGAATTTTAATATTCTTTTTCAAGTTACAACTTATAAATAAGGACAATATTATTTAATTATAAAAAGAGATTTTATCTTCTTCCATTATGTTATCTAATATATTTACTCAAACTGAGATAAGCAAGGAAATGGAGAAAGTACTTGTTTTTGTGTCTCTCTGAGTATCGTTTCACTAACTTAGAGCCTATCAGGAAGTATATAAAAGATCCTGGTACACTTGGTTTTCAATACTCGACAGTCAATAGCCCCATATCTGAGTAACAATAAAGCAAATAATTGTTTTCATTTAAAGCTTTATCTACATTTCCAGTTTTCTCCTTTTTTGAAACTTACAGATTTCTTAGATGATTAAATACAAAGGAAATTCATGCTGAATTATGACTTTGAGGAAGAAGCACATTTTCTGGATGAATATGACTTTCTGCTCAAGGTTTAAACAAAGAGATCATAGTCAAACAAAAGCCAGAATAGTTTAGATAATCTGAGATGAAGATACAATGTATTATATCTAAAAAAAATGAGCCCACAATGTAGCTTTTAAAATAATTAAATGGAAGAGCAAACAAAGAGATGTCCTACAGGAAAAATAAAAAGAATCAAAAACCAAAATTGGTTATTTACACTGAACATTTTGATAAACACTGCATGTCCAAGAACACAGATACAGGAAAAATGTGTTTCATCTGCCAAAGTAACCACAAATACTTTTTGAGATTAGGGAGAGCCTAGCCCTTTAGTAAAAACCCAGAGGTTTTAAGCACCTTATACAGAGTATTATCCTCCCCTCATAAAGATGATTCCCTGACCTTACCATGATATTAGTATCATCTAAATGTAGTATTACCTTCACATACTGAGGATTTTCAGACTGGGGAGAGAACAAGGGATGACAATGTCTACCACATTGAAAGTGAACAATGGAGCAAGCAGTCATTTAGAGCTGCCCTGCTTTCCAAATACCTTTCTGTTTGGTATCAAACTTGGTTGGATCATGTGTGGACTGCCCCAATCCCCTGAAATACCTTTAACTCTTTGTCATCTATTAAGTTCAATGTACATCTGAGCAGATGGTGTTCCTGGGCCAAATCCCTGGATTATATCATATATAATTCTATAATTCTGTTGTGAACTGGGAATTTTTCTTTTGGGAAACAAGCTTGACATATTTCCTTGCTGTTAGAAGACCAGGGTACTTGGCTTTACAATCCACAATGGAAAAGTTCTCTTAAGTAAGGTGAGGATGCTGAAATTGTTATAAAACAGGTCAAGAAGGTCATAGTGGGGGTACAAGTGCCAGAGCAAACCACTTTGGTGCTATCATACATTTCGTTTTCTTCATTAATTTATCATGTTTCAACAGTTTTTCTATGTTAGAGAGAAGTTTCTTGAAGTCATGTGGAGACCTGACTGATGGCTGTGTACAGGGGGAATACCAGACATGATGTGGTCTGAGAATATTAAAACTTAATTCTTCAATTGTTTTGAAACAAAAGGTTTATTGTTCATTTTTGAAATAGATCTTTTTTCCTTTTAAGATCAAGGATGTTCTGTTTATTTTTCTGAGACCATCAGAAAACTCCAGCCGGAAATTCTCAAGTCTGAAAAGCAATAGCTCTTGAATGCTTACTTTCTCAGAATACGTGTAGAGAGCATTGTTTAGGGGGCTGATGGCCTTATGAAGACAAGGCAAAAATCCCCCAAAATGAAAGAAAAGGGATGAATGATGTAGTTATAAACTGAATTCAAAATTGAGGTAAGTATAATTATCCAAAACCAAGAGAAATTTTAAAGTTTTAGTAAATAATTACTTACTTCTAAGACACAGATGGCTACAGAAGGTAAACATGATACAGCTCATTTAATGTCCCAACATACATATCTTCAGGTGTTACTCATCCACATTTTTCCTTGCATCCTGGCTCTGGGATGCAGTAGGCCAAGAGGCCTTCCCCCAAAGCCAGGAAACTTGGGTGTGGTTCCAGGTTTAGAAACCCTCTGTGGGATCTTGGGGAAGTGACCAAATTCTAGCGCTAGATTCCTCCTCTTCAGTGATCTTAGCAGCACAATGGTATCTAGGCTTTTCCTATCCTAATAATCTATAGGTGTATGAAACTTCCTGCTGACTCAATAAGGTTACATGCTAGGAGACTTTGGACAAATCACTTAACATCTCTATGCTTTCACATGTTAGATTCATAATCATGACTATCTGGTTTATAAAATGGTTATGAAGATTAAAGATGGAAATATGTAAGAAAACACTTTGTAAACCTTGAAATATTGATAATATTTTTTAACTGACTTATAATAATTGAAAATTCCAATGTTTGGTGGTCAAAATAACATTTGTCTAATACAATAACTTTGTAAAAAGCTGAAATCTTCAAGTAATAGGTTGAAAGAGTTATAGAAAGCTTTCTTAATCCATTTGATTAGTTCTCCCTAGAGAACTTGAATATGTTATAAGGCCCTCCCCCCAAAAAAAGTAAAAAAAGAAAAAAAAACAAGGGGAAAAAACTATAGCTTGCTTTCATGACTGTAAAATATTTATTGATTCACTTTTTTATTTAAATAAAAAAATAAAGTTTTAAAATTTTATTTTCTCTGACATAACATTTATAATGGAAGCAATTTGGCTTTTAGATATCACAGAAATGGCTTTTGGACTATAGATGGTATACTGAGGGAGAAGAAAATAAGCCTGAGGGCTGTCTTTTTAGCTCTCAGTAGAGGTTAGATGTACCTGGTTTATATTAAAATATAGTTTACATTTTAAGATAAGATGATATTCATTGGGATGGAATAATTGATATAGAAAAATAAAAGTTACACAAACATCTGTCCATTCCTACACAGATCAAAAGATAGTGGTTAACTTGCCTGTCTACTACCATCCTATCCTTTCTCCAAAAGTTTTGTGTTGTTTTCCTCACACTCCCAGGTAATGACTGAGACAAAAGTGGAATTTCCTAGGAAGGAGCCAAAAATATCATCAGACAAGGAACAGGAAGCATAAAAATATCTCTCAGGAGAGCACCAATTGTTTGAAGATTTTAGCTCATGTTTGGAACTGTTACAGAGGTGCTCAGAACATCAACAGTTTCCTGCAGACAGCAACACATACTGGCTGGAGGCAGGTATAGGTGCTGTTGGGATGAATGAGCTGATTTGAATAAGATTTTGGATAATATTTTGAAGACTTGCCATGATTTAGAATATCTATTTGGGAGGCTTCAGTACAGTGGTTTGCAATTTTTTTTTAATAGCAAACAAACTTTTTTTTTTTAAACCAGTGAAATTCTATATGGAATTTATCTATAACTCAGTTAAAAAAGAAGATGCTGTGGTTGAAAGAGACAGGACCCTAAACTTCTGATGCTCATGCTGTCTCAGCTCATGTTGTGTCCAAGGCATTTCTATGTTGCCTTGCTTAAAAGCTATGGATCTAGTAGGCCTTTTAAAATTAAAAGGTCCCTGCACATATTCCCCATGATTTAATACATTTCTATAAACATCAGGAGCATCTTCTCCCTCATCTTGTTCTCCATACATGTGACAGTCCATCTTGATAGAACCTTGGCAATGATCCAAGGTTTTCTCCTTTCCAGACCATGAACACCATACAAATCCAGGTCCTTCTGACTCTTCCCTGGACAGGTACCAATGAACAACATGGGTTATCCTGATTCCAGGTTCTCTGCTGCCTATCAGACCACCCATCCAGTTACCTGTTTCCAGATTAATGTTGACAAAGACAATTTTTATTGTGTTTCCCTTTCTTCTGCTCTGAAATCTTCAGTGTTGTCCAGTCCAACAAAACTGGGAATATTTCCCTTCCTAGAAGAAACCCTGTTTCTTTTTTTAATCCAGTTTATCCCCTCAGCCTATATTCTCTTCCTCAATGTTTACGATTGAACTCAAGAGCCACCTCTTTCATGAAGTTACTGGGAAACTCCCACCAGAAACAAATGCTTTTTCTAAACATCTAAGAATTTTTATAACACAACAATTTACTTGTATTATATTACTAGTGTGCTTGTTTGGTCTTTTTGTGTTTTATTCATCTTTTGTAGGTACTTTTTGTTAAATATGAGAGTGAAGATATAAATACTTATCCATCATGTGTCCTTGGACATGTAGGGAAAACAAGGTAGCAATACAAGGCATGGGTACTATTTTCCATACTCCAAAATATTCAATTAAAATAAAACATGTATAAATAATATGAAATGCTAAATTTTTAGTTTGGGCTAAAGTTAAAATAGGGTAATGACACTAATTATTCCATAAGAAACTCCCTTTGTAGTTATAAAATTATTTTGCCTCATTAAAAATGAGATATTACTTAACATTTCATTTGGTAAATATTATGGGCTGAACTCTATTCTCTTAAAATTCATGTTAAAGCTTTAACCCCCAGGGTGACAGTATTTGGAAATAAGACCTGTGAAGAGGTAATAAATGTTAACTGAAATCATATGGGTAAGTCTTAATCAACAGAACTGATGTCTTAAAAGAAGAAGAAGAAACAACAGAGACCTCTGTGTATGTACATAGAAGAAAGGCAATGTGGAGACCTAGTGACAGGTAGCCATCTGTCAGTCAGGAAGAGAGCCCTCACCAGCTGACACTGGACTTCTATCCTCTAGAACAGCAAAACCCAACAAACAAATAAATAAACAAATAATAAAATAAAAAATAAAAAATACTGTCCCATTGCATAAGCCACCCAGTCTAAGTGTTTGTTATGGAAGCCCTAGCAGACTAATGCAATGGGCGAACTATTACAAAATACAAGGCTAGAGGTAGATGACAGATAGTAGAAATCCATGGGCACAAAATGTTTTGGGGACCACTACTCTCTTACATTCCCCTCTTCTGGTTACAATGGACTTCACCAGTGAGTACTGCCACAGCCATTCTCCTAGTCCAGGAGGGCAGAGGCTACTCTGTCCTACACGGAATCATTGGTGCTTTGAATGATGCCTTTTAGCACTAGGTTATTATTCCTTATGTGCTGAGTGAATAACTCACTTATTTAAGCAACTTGTTTTATTCATTGCTTGACCATTTTTAGGAAATTATTAAAAGCCCGTGTTTCTCTTAGGTATGACTTAAATCCTTTCTCTTGCTAAAATTCCCTTTTTTTTTCATTTGTAGTGAAAAATATTAAAAGGTAAACTGCTCCTAAGCCTTAAATCCATTTTCCTGTGATTGACATACTTTGTCTAATCATTTCCCTTCAGGTCCCATTTTTACTACAGGTCAGACTCTTTTCTCATCCTTTTTAAGTTCTTCTAAGTTGTAGGTCTACAAAATGAAATCAGGACTCCAGTGGAAAAAAACAACCCTCAGCAAAGATGGAGATTCATGAATATATGCATGTGTATATATATATATATATATATATATATATATATATATACACACACACACACACACACACACATACATATGACTGTATGTGTGTATTTATATATATTCAGAAATATGTCAACTTTTGTTTCTCTTATGTCTGAGAGAAGAATTTCCCATGGTTACCAAGATGATATAGTCCATTTGCTCCATAACTCTATCACTTCAAAAAAAAAAAGTCAAAGCCTAAACATACCACTAATTCAAATGTTCTTTACAGATTTATCAATTGCCAAGCCCAATGCAGCATTCCTGAATGTTACTGGGGACCATCATTAGCTGAGCTATTGCTAAGATTTAGAAGCAGATGTTAGAGGCATTATAGAGAGCAGGTTAAACTTTGGAGCAAGATTGAACTGGCTTAAAGTAAGTTACTCAACTGCTATATGACTCAGTTTCCTTGTCTGTAAGATGGGGTAATATGAATGATTTTTAATAAGGTAGTTATGAGGAATAAATAAATTACTAATACACATAAATTACTTAAAACACCACCAAGACATAAGAGGTGCTAATCAAATGTTTAATAATTAAAGGTAAAAGGATAATAGAAATCAGCCAGTTAGCTGTCTGGGTTGAAGTATCACTGTCCTTTAAGGCCACAATAAAATAGTAATCTCTTAGGGATAAGACTTCACCAAGGAGCCTGGCGCCTACAGGAAGGATGGGATACTGCTTGATACAGAAGGAAATACACACCCTGACTCAAATGCACACCCCAGTTCCTCTAGCAAAGTACTCACATGAGGAATGGCCTTGGCAATTTTCGCTTTGGGGAAACCAGCTCTTACATGTCTTATAACATTATCTTTCCAGTCTAGGACACAGATTGTGTTCCTCACTCCGTGGAGCCTCATTATCCTGACTCAGGATGACTCCCTTGTTTCCAAGAAAAACATCACAACACAACCATTTCCTAGAGTCTCATCAACACCCTATTTCCCAGCAGATTTCACACATAAATTCTTCCCCTCCCCTTCTCTCCCCTCCTTTCCCTCAAGGACGTTTTCCAACAGTTCCACTTCAGATGTCAGGAAGGGTCAGGTGGGAACAGAAACCCTCTATGTTATTTCATGTCTATTCTTATAACACATTTTCTAGGCTCCTGCTAGGGTGGACCATGGTTTCAAGAAGAGCATTACATCTTCAACTCCTCCAGATGCCTGTCCTGAAGCAGCAGTTTGCTTTGAGATTTATTTATTTATTTATAATTCTAAAGGTTGTCTTTTAAGGACTGGGGTCTAGTATCTGAGTGAGACTGTGAATTTCACTTGGCCAAGATTTGGCTTAATATTTTTGGTCCCGCCACCCCCATATATCAGAAGAGATTTCCATTTCTGGATTCACAATTTCCCCTAAGTCCATTCAAAATTCAAGCCCAGCAGCCTTTTAGAGCTCAGAATTTCTTATATTTTAATATACTCATGAATAGCCTGGGATATGGTAAAAATTCAGATTCTCGCCCTTGGGTTCTGCATTCCTAATACGTGTTCAGGTGATACTGATGCTGCTATTTATGGACCACACTTTGAGTAGCAACCTTTTAGACTCACTTCCCCATAACCACAAATAATCAGGGCATTCATACTCCAGGGCAAGTCCCCCACCTTCCAGAGAATTTCTTGAACATGTTTGCTTCCAAATGTCATGTTCTGCCTAATCTAGAGCAAGCTTTTAAATGTCTTTAAAGCATCATTAAGACCCCATGGACAAATGTATGGTGTATAATATAAATGGTGATTTCATTTGATGTTTATAATAAATCAACAATCTTTTGCTTGCTTGTCCTTACTTTCTCACTGAGTGAAAATTCTTCCCTGGACCCTCCTACCACTTGACATTTAACTATTAGGTAGTGACACATGTTTCCATATCTGTGTTCTCTTCCATTGTTATACCTTGCTGTCTTTGTGTAATGCAGCTTCAGTTTAGGGTCATTTGGAAGGATTCTGATAGGGTAGGTTGTGGTATTCAGGAACCTCCCTGTGGGAGACCACTGACATTGGCTGGGCACACCAGGATGCACCTGTATGCATGTTGGTGTCCGCCACTAATACTGTCTGGGGAGCCTCCTCAGTGTTTCACCTTGGAAGGACTTATGTCTACTGCTAGACCCATGCTCTGTCCTGCAGATCATCTCCAACTGCCACACTCTGAAATGGTAGGAAACAGGAAAAAGTACCCCACAAAATGTCTGTTCTGACCCCTTCAACCCTGTCAGTGTCCTGTGTTTCCCTCAGGCTTGTAAATCTTGGGGTTCTGGTTGGGACAATGGTTTTGACTATGTGATTCTGCTCCTTAAACCTGCTTCCCTTTCCCTCCTGCACATTTTAATCTACTTTGTTAGAATTTTGTTGCTAGAAATAAACTTTTCTTTCTTTCTTGCTAAAGAAATTGAGGCCACAGAAGAAGAAAGGTCTTTCCAGGTCCCTTGGCCTAGAATATGATTTTTTTTTATTAGTGTTGGAGAAGAGTTAGTTCCAGCCCTGCTCCCAGGGCTCAGAAGAGTTAGTTCCAGACTTAAGCCCAGCTCTACTCAATTCTGTGGAGAATCTCCTACTGACAATCTAACATAAGGACAGATAGAAAAAAACAAAGAGTAAAGTGAATAATAATATAGTAGAGGTAAATTATTCTTCTTTAAAATCTCTTAAAATATATTCATGTAATAACCTCTATTCTAATGCTAAGGATGATTAAGTCCATTGAAACAACTGGAAAGACTCTTAAGGCCAGAGTGAAAGACACTGTTCCTTGTACTGCTATTCCTGAGTTTCCCAACCTCCTCTCTGTCCCCAATTCAGTTTCTTCCTCTGAAAAATGAGAGAATTAAATATCTAAACCTCCTTTCTATATCTAACATTTTGCAATTCCTTTGATTTCATGGTTCAAGAATTATGCATCCGATAATAACTTTCCATTAACTCTCAAACAGGCTTCAAACACCCTCAACCAGGTCTCCCTTATGTTGAATTCTGTGGTGGTAGAGGCTTCTGAGCTTGCCTCTTCTGAGTAGAGTTTTGGGTGTCTATTGCCATTGATCATGACAGACAACAATATTCAGGGAACACAATGGAATGAGGCAATTATTCGTGTACTACAATGAAACAGCAACCTATGTCCAGACATTCAGACTCTGTCTGTCTTCAAATAGCAGGGATTTAGCACCTTGCCTGTGACCTGGGGCATGACAGAAAACAGCCTGCTGCTTCCAGGGCTCAAGCAGGAAGAGAGGTAGTACTTAGGGCATGCTCAGCTTGTCCAATTGTATCACTGTTCATCAAGGGGAAACAGGTCATGAAAGTCAAAAGGCACTGTAGACTAACTTGCTATGGAAGAACAGGCTTGCCAGCAATTTTAAGCCTGAGACCTGAAATTTGTGCTGTGGTGCTATGCTATGATCACAAGTTTAGGGAAGGATTTTTGCTCTATTTTTGACCATTCTGCAGCCATTTTGATTTGTCTATTATCAGATTCTAGATTTTTCTATAGGCCTAGCACCCCTGGGTCTGAGAATCACTAGACAATCCTCTTGTCTATGGTGGGTGTCTATATTATGTAGTACTTTGAGCTGACATTTGGCTTTATAGTGCTGCTTAGCTCAAGATGTCATGTTGCAATGCATTTACAGACAGCAATATTCCGTGAAGTAGTCATGTCCTCAAGGCAGGTTTTACTGAAGTCATTCCTGATCCCTAGAATCTCTGATTTCCTTTAACACAATCATGCCACTCCTGCTAATGGAGAGCCTAATTTCAAAATAAATATTCATATACAAAGTTTGCACCGGGCTTAGGGGCCCTTTTAGCTATAGGCTTCCGCATTATTACCATTCTAATCTTTAAGAGACTTGTATTAATGCAGCTGTTAATGTTATGGGATTTCTCCAACTTACCAGTTCTCATGAAGTCATAAATGTAGATCCTTCATTACATTTAAGTAAACACAAGTAGTCACCAAAATACAACATAAAAACTAAGAAAGTCCTAAAAGTGAAAAGAGAGTAATTTTGCATCTATCTCTTCCCTAGATTTTAAAGGTGAATTTGTTTCCTTATGTATTTTTCTCTTATGCAGAAAATTTGGGTTTGACTATGGAAATTTGCCCACTACCATTCCCCACTGGGAATGTTGTTTCCCCCAACTTTCTCGGGATAAAAAGACTCAGATTCAGAGTGAACTGCTGGCAGCTGAATTTCATTAAGACTTTGATGGGAAACTTTAGTTGGAATTACAAACATCTGTGGTTAAACTTCCCTTTAGTAAACCATTTCCCAGAATTTAACTTTACTACACCAGGAGTGAAAAAGAAAAACAGTTGAACAGAGAATGCTGCTCTTTTGCAAATACAGGAGTAGATATTTAAATATTTGGCGACATGGTCACTATATCTCGGTGAACTAGCAGATTTACTTATTTTAGAAAAATAACTGTTTGAAAATGCCAAATCCTGAAACTCAAAGCATATACTGGAAATCTGAATTTAATAGTTTCTAACCAATCAAATGTTTCAAAATTATGTGTGGCCATCATATTTATATGGTTACTAAAGCAGGGGAAAAACCATAAAATAGGGGAGGGTTTGGGTAATTGTTTACCGTACAAAACTATGATATGTCAGAGTTGAGGATTTGTATAAAAATAAAAGAAAGGTTTTTGTCTTTGTCGTATCAATGATGTTGGAGTTTTTGTTTGTTTGGTTGTTTAGCTTTTCTAGGGATTTAGACAAATCCATTCATTTCTCCCAACTGTACAGATCACCCTATATTTCTGGGGAAAGATTGTTTAAAGAGTCATTAAAGAGAACGATTATAAAAGCTGAACGGTAGTTGCATTCTTCTCCAGGGTTGCATAACCAGCAAAATTGTAAGCAAAAGTTGAATGCAACCAAATTTGGAGCATAAACAAAGATTTATATAGCAATATACTTTTAACAAGATATTACATAGCTTTACCTGTGGATAGATAAAAAGAGTGAAGGGAAGAGGGAGTGGAAGGAGGGACAGAGGAGAGAACTAAGGGCTAACTTTGTGTCAGGCAGTTTATATGCTACTTCATTTTTAAATTTCATGACAATCTTGCAATGCAAATACATTTCTATTTACTTTACAATCAAAAGAACTGAGCCTTTCAAAGATGAACTAATTTGCCTAAAGTCAATTGGCTAGAAAGTCCTGGAGCTGGATGCATGCATCTGACCACATTCATCTGGTCACAAGCCCATGATCTGCCTCTGATGAAAGGTGAATTCCAAATACTGCAAAACAGAGACTGCAAATAAATAGCCCTCGGGCTGAATCTGATCTTTAGATACTGATCTAAGCCTACAGGGTATTTTTTTTTTTTTTTTAAACTGACTCAGCAGTTTCACTTAGGAATCCAAATACTGTCTTCTCTTGGGGGAAAAAAAAAAAAACACACCAAAAAAACAAAAAGCAAACCAAGAAAACCTGGCAATGCTGAGAGGTGGCTACCCCTCTATATCCTGTGACTCAGGGGTTCCTCACTCTTTGGATGTATTTCTTTCACTGAGCTAGTTCCACCAAGTTATTTTTTTGCCTGGCATCTGTAGGTATCTGAATTTCAAAAATTCCTTTGTACTACAGGATCCAGCAATTTCATTTCTGAATATATCCCAAAATCACTGAAGTAAGACTCAAACAGATATTTGTATACCAAAATTCATAGCTGCATTGTTCACAACAATCAAAAGGTAGAAATAACCCAAATATCCAATGATGGAAGAATGGATAAACAACAGCTCTGAAAAATGAAATCTGACACAAGTTCCAATATGGATGAGTTTGAAGACCTATTCTAAGTGAAATAAGCCAGCACAAAAGGACAAATACTCTGTGATTCTTTCTATAATAAGTACCTTGAGTAGGCAGAAAGCAGAATGGTACCAGAGGCAGGAAGCAGAATGGTGTTTGCCGGAGGGGAGGCTAAATATGGAGTTATTATTTAATGAGTTTTAGTTTGGAAACATGAAAAATTCTAAAGATGGATGGTGGTAGTGTGCATAATATCAATGTACTTGGTGCCACTGAACAGTATACTGAACAATCGTGAAAATCATAAAACTTACGTTATAAATGTCTTTATGTGTTAAAAAAAAAACCCTCTGATTAAATCAGGGAACTCTGGAATTATCGGGAACAAGATTCTCTATTTTCTAGTATTTAAAATAATAAAGTCTATAAGACAGATCTTGTATTCCTATAGGTAGTACTCTTTTGAGTCCTTTACCTATTGCCCTAAAT
Source organism: Urocitellus parryii (assembly GCF_045843805.1). Taxonomy (NCBI): domain Eukaryota; kingdom Metazoa; phylum Chordata; class Mammalia; order Rodentia; family Sciuridae; genus Urocitellus; species Urocitellus parryii. The sequence continues at coordinate 50,339,288 of NC_135538.1, read as the reverse complement.
CAAGAACTGCTAATGAGGACCTTAACATCATGGGGAAGACATATGTTTAAAAGGGAACATAGGATGCAGGGTGCTGCTGTACTTAAAAAGAGAGCCAGGGAGACACTGTGGCGTATTGGGAAAGAGAATGGAATCCTGAAGCTCGGGCAAGGTACTTACCATCTCCAAACATCAGTTATCTCCTACACCTATGTTCATGGGACATAGTAGACATCAACAACTGTCAGGTTTTTTTTTTTTTTTTTTTTTTAATGAGTAGTTTAAAAAATAGCTATGAGCTGGAAATGTAGGTAGGTGAGAGAGCACTAGCTAGCATGTGAGGCCCTGGGTTCAATCTCCAGCACTACAAAATAAATAAATAAATAGAGAAATGAACAAATAGAAATAAATAAATAGCTATTAGATTATTCAGGAAGGGGAGCTATCTCAAATCTTTGGTAATCCTCAACTAATTTTTTACAGCTTTTGCTACTCTTCTAGCAAGCACTGCATAAATGTTGTCTGAATGGCATTTTCTATTTATTTTAGAAAATTTTAAAAAATTTAAAAATTTTAATTTTGCTAAAATTATCCTCACAGATACTTCTACTTACTCAATCACCTTCTCCTACATATTTCTGGACAGTCAACTGCTTTTATAAACTTTTTCCTCATTGTGCTACTTACTAAGCACAGGGCCTAGACATCTGCACTATGTGTCTGTTTCCCAGTGTGTAATGAGATAAAGATACTCCCACTGATTTTTTCAGGAAGGTACAAGGGAAAAACTGTGGAAAGTTTTGGACAAATGTCTGGCATGTGGCAAGTATTCAATGAGTGTTAGCTATCCCACCACTATGATATTTCAACTCTTCTAAAATAAGTTTTTTAAAAGCTTCTTTGGTGTTTGATGAATAGATTATTGTGACCTACTTGAGTAGCTCAGGAATAACACTCCGTCTACATTACCTCTACAGCACTTGCTAGTAGCCCCTGCCATAGAACATGGGTTCATTCTGCTTTGCATATATTTTCCTCTCTTGGATTGCTTACCCTTTGAGAGTAATGAGAGAGACCCTGCTCTCTTTCTATCCCTGCTGGTGCCTATTTTCTTGCTCTGCATGGTAAACTCCAAATGTGTTTTTTTGTGTGAATAATTAAGTGAATGAAATAATGTTTGTATGTAGGGAATTCAATTTACCTAACTAAATTTTTGGAATAGCCGTACAGGATGATGGTCTTGGCTAGTGACTGGAGGTCTTACAGTAGTCTTATGAGATCTTTTACAAAGTAAAGGGCCAAGATAAGAAAAACAAAAGCAGGTAGTGAAAGAGACATAACTGTCTTTTAATAAATCTTTTGCAATCCTTTAATTGCAGGGTGCCTAACAATGTGTTCTGGATGGGATCCCATAACAACAATGAAAAGAATTGAGAAGGAAAGTCCTTTGGAATTACTCTCCTTGATAGAGCATCTTTTAAGCAAGCTCCTCATTTGTCTAGGGCTGGGAAGAAACAGAACTCATGGAGCAATGATTTTTTTTTTTTTTTTTTTTTTTGGAAGGAAGTTAACACAACAAAAATGACAACAGCAAAATCCAGTCAAGTTACTAGGAGATAAGGTCCTGTTTTTCCCCTCTTGGATTAACAATTGTTAAGTGCTTCCCTTTTCATTATTATCAAAACCAGGAACAGCACCTGGTCCTCATTGTCTCTATTTCTCAGTGTCTCTGTGTGGCTTCTTTTCCAGTCACAGAATGTCAGTCTCTAACCCAGTGTTCCTAACCTTGTTTAACTCCTGCTTCTTTTTGATTGACAAGAATCTCACTCTACCCAAGAATACTCCAGTAATCTTCTTGAGGGATGTTTTCATCTCTATTTCTGGAGCCCCTCAAATTCTTTTGCATTTCTATATTGATTAAGGAGAATTTTGTATAGTTTTACTTGCTTCCATGTGCAGGACAAAAAGAATAGACATTTTAAAACAATGTGAAATATTACAATATTGAATATTCTTTTAGGAACTACCTAGTCTCCCCTTTGCCCACCCTCATCTAGAGAAAATTACTGCTTTCACCATAAATTCATCAACAATGATTCAGTGAATTTCTTTTAAAGCAGAATTTGGAAAAATCCTCCCCACAACTAGTACAGAGTTACCTATGAGTGTGCCTTTTTTTCAGATTCTTTCCATCCTGGGGGAAGCTTGGTCTATTAAAAAAAAAAAAAAAAAAGGAGGGGCCTTCCTCTTCTTGGTCAGCCAGCACTCTCCACCCTGTGCAGTTTTCATACATTTGCTCCCCAACTCACAGTGAGTGCCACAGTGTGCCAAAGTCCCTGCCTTGGGCCAAGCACCCAGGGATGGAGCAGACACAGCCCCACTGTGGAGGTGCTGGGAAGGAGCTCAGGAAGGCCTTCAGCCAAGCACAAGCACCTCCCATGGCTCCATGCTCCCTTTAGTTATTTTCTTTCTTCCCTTTGAAGGAGATTTGAGGAATAACCATTCATAAAAATTCAATTCAAATAAAGAGAATGCATTTTTAGAATACCTTCCCATCTGAATTTTGAAGTTCTTCCTTGTCCATGTTCTCTCTCTCTCTCTCTCTCTCTCTCTCTCTACACACACACACACGCACACACACACACACACACACACAATCCCCTGATGCAATCCAGTGAAGTGGTTATGACATGTCATTAAGTCTCCAAAATGTATTTGGTTTAAGATCTGCTTACTGGTTATAAAGAGCATGGGAAACCTAATGGTGGGGCGCCGAGAATCGCCTTGGGACCACAGGCTAACCGGAGGCATTATGTGAAACTATGCACTGGGAACATAATTACTTCGATCCCACCCTTTCTACACCATATACTTTGACCTTCTGGGAATGACTAATATCTTTTTTGTTTTTTTGCTTAAACCAAAGGCCTCAATTGGCATTTTGAACCTACTAGACTCTGATAATGTTACATATTTAACATACTATGGGACATTCTTTCTAATTGGAAGGATACAACAAAGGAAGACATTATATATTACATACACATAATATTAATAAATAGTATTAAGAAAAATAATACCATAGAAATAAAGTTCTAAGAAATATTCCCAAACAAGGATTTCATTTAATCTAATCATCTATGTATTTTTATAATAACTCTTAGCAAGTATAAAATATTTATAGCATATCAGGCACCAGTTAAGCATTCTGTCTATATTTTATATAACTTCATTATAATAAATATGAGATATAAAGTAGATATCAATAATTTCTCTAAGCCTCAATCAGTTTCTTGATATGCATTTTGAGCAACTATAATTTGCCCAAGGTCAAGGAGTTTGAGATTTAAACTTGGGACCATCAGTCTAACAGCCTGAAATCTAAAACAATTTGTTGGGCTACTTTCCTATTTATTATTTTGTGTAACACATGAGCATTATGAAATTGCTGTCTCAACATTTAATTAATTAATTATTTTTGTTTGAACCCAGGGCCTCATGCATGCTAGGCAAGCACTCTACCACTGAACTACACCCCTGTCCAACATTAATTTTAAGGTACTCTAATACTCAAAATAATTATTTTCTTAATATTTTATGGAATGAGAGTTACAAAAAGTTATATTAGATTTATTAGGAAAAAAGATTCCTAGATAAATTTGAATTTCACATAAACAGTGAAAACATTTTAATATACATATGTCCTGTGCAATATTTGGGATATGACCCCAAATTTATCCATTGTTTATCTGGAATTCAAATTTAATTGGGCATGTTGTGTTCTATCTGCCAATCCTAGTCAAGCGTTTCATTCAGGGACTTTCCATGCTCAAAGCAACAGGTGAAGATAAAGCTTCACCAGGATTAATTCCAAGACTGCAGAGAAGCAATGTTGTCCCATTGTGTGGAGTCTCTCCTGGTCTAGCCTCTCCCAAGTGTCTAGGAGTGAAGCTGACCAAAAGCCATGTCCTTCTCCTTCTCAGGGAGGTTATGTTTTGCACCAGAACAAGAACTGGGTGTAAGGGCTGTATCTACTCTCCTCCTAAGTGGTGGGGGTTGTGAGTAGGGCTTACTCTGGATCATCTTCATGCATCTTTTTATTTTTTTAAATCAATAATTAATAACTACAGTTATGTTAACAATTGGTAGAATTAAGAGCAACAGTACAGACTTCAGTGATGTTAGAAATAGCTTCACTCCACTCAACTATTTTAGTTGAATGGTTACTGTAACCATAGATATAGGATATGGTGTGTGTGTGTATGTGTGTGTTTTGTTAGGCCAATTGCTCTTTCCTTTCCCATGAACTTAGGTGACTTCATTTTCCTCCTATTAAGTATCTCCCACGCACTGGACATACTGTTGTCTGTCTGAGCTCAGGGGGCTCTTAAATCATTTACTCTGGAGTCATTCTCTTTCACCAAATTTCCATGCTTTGGTTATGTTTTCAACTTAAAAGCTATTGTAAGGTATTCAAGTGGCAACTATAATTTGAATATATAGCATATTACCAATGGAATATATTGATCATTTTAACTTCAGGGATGGGACTTGATTTAGTCTTGCTTCTGGAATATAATGGTTTATTTCTATTTAAGATATCTGCTCTGTAGTTTCCTAACAACTTCTTTGATGGCCCATTACCTCCCACTTAACCCTTCACTCCTCTCTGTACAGACCTTTTGTTTAATTTTAGTCAAAAAGTTAAGTCCTGAGAGGAAAAATGTTATGTTCCCCTTGTCCCAAGAGTAGAGGAGCAGGAAGGCAGTGACGGGGCACATACATTAAGAACTGTGGCTTGACAAAAATGACCACTGGGACATAAAAAAAGCATTAATAATAATAACAATAAATAAAATCACTGATGTGTTGCTACAGTCCCAGATGAGTCTAACAGACCCACTCAGAGCATGAAGGACACATGCACTTTTGTGAGTTTGAATAGACATGTTCCAAAGCCTCAACTTGTAACTCATAACACCCAAACCCAACTTACAAAGTGGAACTCTCTATTTCAAGTTTCTGAACTGTTCTAGTCTAGGCAGTGGGAGAGGGAAAGAGGGAGGGAGGAGAGAGAGAGAGAGAGAGAGAGAGAGAGAGAGAGAGAGAGAGAGAGAGAGAGAGAGAATATGAGAGAATATTGTGGCACAGCCCGCGGGGCGCAGGTGCCCCAGCAGGGTGACAATGGCAGGGACACTGTACCTCGGCAGCAGGAGGCAGGCGTCCCGGAGCCACGCGGGGCTCACTCGTCTCAGGCCTGCCGACCACTGAGCTCCCTTCGAAGTCAAAAGGAAAGGCGTTGTCGTCCCCCGACGCTGCGCTGGAACAGGCAACACCCCAGAGGAGCCACAGAGACAGGACTGAGCACCAGGCTGAGCTCAAAGCCATCTCCCCGCGGACATCCAACAGCGCTTTCCGGGACTCTGGAACTGTTGGTCTTCTCCGGTCCTCACGGGGTGCGCTGCTGTCTGGTAATTTACCTTCTCTGGGTCCAGATGTTGGGACGCCAGGCAGCCCAATCAGCAAATTTGGAGGGGGGCAAAAAGGGAGAGTGAGAAAGTTAGCGAGAGTTTTTCTTTCTCCCTCTGATCTCCCTTCTTTTCCTCCCTCACTCTGTCTCACTCGGTCTCTCCCCACACCCCCCCTACAGGCGCCCCGGAGGAGGTTTTGGTTCAAGAACCTACAGATGGACGGAGCTTAAAGCCCAGCATCAAAAGACGGGACTGGGGGTGCGACCCGCCAGCGCGCTCTGCGGCCAGGACGGAGGACTGCGCTGGCTCTTCTGGCTTCCTTCCCACACTCATTCTCACCACTCCCTTTCACCTTCCACTTCCAGTCCCTCCCACTCCAAGTTGGCTTTTCAGACACTGAGGTCCAGCCTCTCCTTGTGGCCTCCCCTCCCCTCTCAGTTTGGAGCCCCTCCAAGGGCTCCAGATGAATATTCAGAATTTGCAATGCTTCCTCACATCTCTTATTTATTTAGTCCAGGTGCCAGATGTCTTATCTATATTTATATAGATCTTTTATGTGGCCCCAGCTAGTTTGCAGGAAAGTGGGTGGAAAAAGGATTCCAGGGGAGGGAGCCAGTGGTAGATGATCCTAGGAGACAGAGGGGCAGGGTGCCCACTTTCTTGAGCAAGGTTTGTCATTTTCTAGAGATGGACTGCTATGCTTTGTGCTAGTATCTTGTCTTGAGTCTTGTCCACCACCCTGCTTCTTCCTAGCAGTCTTCACCCAGAGGGCTTGGGAGAAGAATATCTTTTGCTGCAGCACTGGAAAATGACTTCATTACTCAAATGCATGAACTTTTATTTACAAAGAACATCTTGTTTTCATCCTAAAGAGGTGCTTTGTAAGGGACCCGGAACAAGGCTTGTAGTGTATGAGCTTGTCAAATATACTGCCCACAAACCCGACCTCTTCCTCTTGGCCTGTAATCTCATGCCTACTACATCTGTCTGCGTCATGTAACCTTTCCAAGACTTTGGTAGAAGTTGGGCTATAATTATTCCAGGGTGCCCCTGTGGGTGGGTCAGTGGCCTGCAGTTGATAGGTGTCTTTGTTTACATTGCCTTCATGACGAAGCTTTAAATATTTCCACAAGACCCAAAAGTGGCTTAAAAATGTCCAGATGAGACAACCATAAAATAACATCCAGGTAAGATTCTAGGGATCTGAAATAATAGATAGTCATGCAATAAAGCATCTTTATGAAACCTAATCATTAGCTTCATTTCATAGAGCAAGGTATTTTGTCTAAGGATAAACAGAACAATCATGTATTCTGTACTTAACATATGCTGGATATTTGGTATATGTGATTTGTAGACTTCATAGCATTCTTGCAAAGAAGTCTATTATTTCCTATTATTTCCTTTTTATAGAAGAAAAAAGAGAGGTTCAGAGAGACCAGGACATTTTCCCTAGGCCACCCAGCTGCTAGAAAGCTGAGTTGAAATTTGAATCAGGGCCTCCTGGACTAAAGCTCCCCTTTATGTCTATATTATACAGAAACTCACAAAAAAAAAAAATGAAAAGTTAAGAGGCAAGAGAATTAAATTCTCCCACTTTTTGAGTGACTCTTCTATGCCAAAATTCATATAAATTATCTCCTTTAATTTTATCTTAATAATAATCCCAAGAAGCAGGTCTTGTTATTTGGCAGTGGGTAAATGGTACTATGGTCTAGGTTAAGTCTCATGGTAATGAATCTGAGACATAAAATATCAACTTCCCTGTTCCTAAAAACTGTTCAAGCTTTTTCAGGATTCAGAAACAGAACTGTAGGACTTGATCTAAGCTGTCCTTGAGAAGCAAGTGGAACCAAAACTCTCTAAGGAGTATTGCTAAGGAATGAGAACAAGTCCAGTGGACTTAGATTAGAAGTGAGGGGTGCTGTCAACAGTTGTGAGATGAACAGGAGTTATGCACAAATTCACCTGGACCTGTGGAGCGGGTATGGACTCTCCCAGCAAGACTCCCGTGACAACCACTTTGCCCTTTATATCCCTTTACCCTGGCTGCTTAAGTTCCTTCACCACCAACTGATCTGGGAGACACATTTAACTGTGTGTCCTCTTTTCTTGTTGGCCCACATTCCTTAAAGCTTATTGGTGTGATATAGCAGATAGGTGCCCTGTACACATGGGGCAGGAAGCCTTGCTTGTTAACAGTAAGGACGCTGATTTTAAATTATAAAATAGCCAAAGCCTGACAAAGCAAAATGAATTCTCATAGATTCCAGAGTTTTTTTGTAATGTTTTCATTTGAAAATATAAAAATAGTAATGAAAGGAACCATTACACTAAATTGTGGTCATCTTTCACATAAACAGCTTAACCTACTAAATTAAGTGAAAGTGCTTAAAAATATATGCTTGGTTTGGTTGGTTCTTTGAGAGATTTATATTGGGTGACAAGATGACCAGACTCTGAGAAGAAATAATAATTCTCAATTATTCTGTTCTATCTTCCTTTAAAAATTAAATAATAATAATAATATTAATTAAAATATTAGTGATTAATATTCTATCACTGCAGTACACCAAATCTGTCCATATTTGTTTTCTGAAGGATTATATCCTCTTCATCATTAGTTGTCAATTAATCAGTACACTTTTTAATTTGACCTAAGAGCTCTTCTTCCTGCCCAGCAGGGAGTGTCTAAGTTCTGAAAAAAGGCCCGGGCTGTGAGGATAGTTGTATATTCATCTGGGACCTTATTTTTGATTAAATATATTCTTCCCACAATTTTTTCCTTATCTTTCTGTAGGCACTATTACTATTTTTGAAGCAAATACTATACTAACATTGACTGCTCACGTAATAACTCTTTAATTATATAATATCTTCAAGACTTAAAGAAGAACACACTATTTCTAAAATAAGCAACCATGTTTATTTACCTGTGGCTTGAGTAACCTCCCATTTGCTGAGAATAGCCGTTCCCATTTCTGACTGCTATTGGGCTTCTCCATGTATCAACCATTCATTGAGGCTGTCATGGATCATAGAGTGGTGGGACAGACAGGCAAGGAGAGGTCATGGATGAGTCTTTTACCACAAGTTGAAGGTAGCAGAACAAAGGGAGTTATCTCCTTACCAAAGGCCCACCCCCAGACCACCAAAGGCCTGAGGGTAGGAGGATTTTATTCTTGCTAAAAGTACAACTGGAGAGCATTTCCAGTGCTTCTGCTTTAAAAGCATAACTCTTTTCCTCTCTCTTTTTCCTAGGATTGAGGATGAATATTTGCCAAGCACTATGGTGGCCATTACCTCGGGTGGGACTCCTACCTTCCCCAGAATCAAGGGAGTGCTGATCCATCACCTTCAAAGCACAGCAGAAAGCAAGGAATTTCAGGAAGGCTATGAGATGAAATGGCTTATCCAAGTATACCAAGCCAGGTTGTGCACGATGAGGACCCCACACCTTCCAACTAACTGCCAGACTTCTTGTTGCTTCCCAAACCAGACCAAGCTAGTTTTAGTTCTGGCAACACCAGACCTGGTGGTTTTTAGGCTTTATCAAAAGAAAGTTTTAAAATTCCCTGATGAGTCCCCCAGTGCAGTTATCAGAAGGTAAATATCAAGGCTGCCTATCCCTTGGCTGTTGGGCCTATTCTCAGCATCCAAGGATCCAGTGAGGGTGTTGTTAACACATCCCATGTGCCCTTCTGTAAATAGAAAGTTGCGTCAGATGCTATTTTGGATTTGTAGGTGCTAATCTTGACATAACTAGACAAGAGGGTTGTTGTGGGAACTGTGTACTAGTGACAATAATTTCATGATGATGTTGGTCAGAGAAGTGAGCAGGAGCTGAGCTACCCCCTCCTGTGAGGTCTCTAATTGGTAATCCTGTAGTAGGAATGGAAAATGTAAGATTGTGTCTCTTTTTCTGCTAATACTCCTCTCCTCTCCTCTTATACTGAGATTCTCCTTCATGAACTGCCCTGGTGGAAGTTCAGACAGTCTGAGGAGGAGCAACACAGCAAGAGAGCTCAGAGATGGATGAGGTTTTTTAAAAGCTGTTTTTCCAGCATTAGTTTTCTCAAGCTTTTATTCAGGATGTGGATGGTATGTGCTCTATTTAATGTGCCTCTTTTTCTGTCACAGCCTTATTTGGCTTGGAGCATATTTTACCTGTATTCTTTACCATCCACCATCTATCCATCCATCCATCTGTATATTTATTTACTTAATTAGCATTTACTGAATACTATGAAATCTCAAGTTCAGATGCTAAGAATAAAGTAGTCAAATCATGGCCCTGTTAAAGAGTCAAGGGTTGTATGGGCCAGATATAAGGAGACTCTGTAAGGAGCGCAAAGTGATTATCAGGCGTTCAGAGGGGAAGTCTGGACAAACTGCTAATAATAACTAATAGAACAAGGCTTTACTCAGATGCAGCTGGGGGAAGTCAGGGAAAGTTCTAGAAGAAGGTGGCAACTGTGCAGAGTCTTAACAGATAGGGCAGGGGAGGCACTGAGTTCCAGGAGTGGAGAAAAGCTTATGAAGAGGAATGATGCAGTGGTGTCACTGGAAGGGCAGGAAGTCATGTGATTTTCACTGAGCCTGCATAGGAAGAAAGTGCCTCTCCAGTCCCCCACTGGCCTCTCAGACTGCCCTTCAGTCCAGGCCCCACATGCCACAGAGGATACTCTGTGCAAATATGAGCACTAGGGAGCTATTTATAATATTTATACCCTGAACAAAATCTTGAGCAAACTGATGGGAGCAAGAATCATTTTCAAAAGGCTTCATCCATCTCCTAGCACTCTTGCTATGACTCCTATTCACAGTGGTCTAGACTTCTATCAGGGTTGCTCATGAAGGAGAATCTCTGTCTGGGAGCCCAGGAGAATTAGCAGAAAAAGTCACCTGATTTTCTCTGCTACCTGGGGATCAGTTAGAGCCCTCATGGTAGGAGATAGCTTGCACTTACTTCTCTGCTTGATCTTATCAAAAAATTGTTGCTTTAAGTGAAAACATTTAAGCCTAGCAATGATATGGTCATATTTGTATTCAAAGAATTAAAAATGTACCAGATAGAATAATTATACTAAAATTGGAAATCACAGATACTGAAAAAGGAAGAAATAATAGTCATCAGGAATCATACCATTGGGGGGGGCAATAACTCATAACACTGAAAATGTTTTGCTGCAAATACCTTCAGACTTTTGTTGTATCTATATGAATGCATTTAGCCTAATTTTATATATATTTTATATACTCACATTTTTACATATATCGTATGTTTTGCCCATTTTGCATTTTTCTATATTTTTATAAAAATAAATCTAAGGGACATAATAATTTTAACTTTTTCTCCACATCAGTGTGACTCCAATATGGTACTGTGACTTTCAATGCCACATTCAAATTTGCATTTAAGGAGGATCATCTTGTGAGGATGCAGCCTCCACTGGAGGGCAAGTTGAGAGATGAGTTAGGAGGCCAGGAAAACCTTTTCTTTTCAAGTAGGCTGTGTTAGCCCTGAGGACAAGGACTGTACCCACAAACAGGGGGACTTAGCATTTGAGAACGATAGTAGCAATAAAGACATCCTGATGCTCGTAGTGTGGCCTAATGGTCCTAACAAGGATTATTGACCTGCCTGTGCTGCAGTCAGCCCTTCAGGTTTAATAGGATGATTACTTCATCAATGCAAAAAGAAAGTGATTGATGCTCCTGGTAATGTGTTCAGAGGAGAATAGCAGGTGTCAACATCAATTAGCTCAGCAATAAAATCAATATAAAATAGAAGCTCCTGGGACGTGATAATGAAATGATATAATTAGGAAGAATTGGACAACATTCAAAAGAGAAGCACTGAGAAACTGTCTTCTTGTAATCCTGCACCCACCTCACTCTCAGTTCCACAAAGAGACTGTTCACTAAGAGAAAGATTGCTGTCACCATAGTGGGTACATGAGCAGGATGAAGGGCTTTAAGTCTGATCTAACCTGCTTTTTGTGAGAAACTACAGAAACGAATGTGTAAGATTTTAACTCGAAAGCTCTATAACCCAGTGCCTCCCTTCCATTACTCTCTAGAAAACGTATGCCAAACATGCTCACTTTAGGAAATCAACTAATTTTAGAAAAAAATATTTCTAAAGCAAGTAGGGCATAACCATAATAATGCCTCAAAATTCCACATTGTTTTAGTTTGGAATCGAAATAGACTTATTGCTTTTCCTGCAAGTGAGAAACTGATCTGGTTCTAAAAGGAAAAAAATGTAGATCCAGACTTTCGAGAGAAAGATTTTCAAATCACCATCTATTCTATGAATGCTTTTAGTTAGATATGAGGTATCCCCAGAGATCTCATGTGTGAGACAATGGAAAAAAGTTTAGAGGTGAAATGATTGGGTTACGAGAGCTTTAACCTAATCAGTGTATTAATCCACTGATATGGATTAACTGAGTGGTAAATGTAGGCAGGTAGGGCGTGGCTGGAGGTGGTCTGTCACTGAGGAGTATGCTTTTCGGATATATATTTTGTCTCTGGACAGTGGAGCTATCTCTCTGTGTCCTGAGATGCTTTCCTTCACACACTCTCTGCCATGATGTCCTGCCTCACCCAAGGAATGAAGTTGGCCATCTATGAACTGAGACCTCTGAAACCATGAGTTTTTTTCCTCATCTATAATTGTTTTTTTTTTTTTAGTTGTTCATGGACATTTATTTTATTCACTTATTTATATGTGGTGCTGAGAATCAAACCCAGTTCCTCACACATGCAAGGCAAGTGCTCTACCACTGAGCCACAACTCGAGCCCCATCTAATTGTTCCTTTTGGTTACAGTGGCAGAAAAATCTGACTAAAGCAACATCCTTTTTCCTTGAATAATTAACACTCTGAATTTAAAGATTAATTATTCATCATCCACCCATTCAACAGATATTTTTCAAATGTCTACTTTGCAAGCTGCACGTTTCTAGACTTCTGCATCAAAGAAGAAATAAGACAAAAATTCCTGGCTTCATGGAGTTTACATTCTTTTTTTTTTTTTTCCAAGATACTTTCATTTTATTTATCACGTGTTTATATATATTGAATTTATGAACTATTTTAAATTTTCACAATCTAGAAAATAATTAAAAAGACCTGTTAGTCTATTTAGATTTACCACAAGTCATTTTTTTTTTTTTGCCATGTATACATTGGATAAAATTGGTAGGTATTACAGGTACATATAAAACCTCATAATCATTCTATGATATTCCTTTTCTCCCTAGAGCAAACCCATACCCTAAATTTCTTACATGGTTTACATATAAGAAAAAAATCATAAAAATTTTATTTAAGTATAATATCATACAGAAAATTAGTATAGAGCCAAATGAATTTCACAAAACAGTATCCAGAACACAGGAGATAGAGAACATTAGGAGCAGCTCTCTGAGGCTCTTGTCCTAACTGATAACTGAGGGTTGTTTGTACCCCCAAGTTCTTCCTGATAGGGTCTTTTTTTTTTTTTTTTTTTTTTTATTGGTCGTTCATAACATTACATAGTTCTTAATACATCATATTACATGGTTTGATTCAAGTGGATTATGAACTCCCGCTTTTACCCCGTATACAAATTGCTGTATCACATCAGTTACCCTTCCATTGATTGACATATTGCCTTTCTAGTGTCTGATGTATTCTGCTGTCCGTCCTATTGTCTACTATCCCCCCTCCCCTCCCCTCCCCTCCCCTCCCCTCCCCTTTTCTCTCTCTACCCCTTCTACTGTAAATCATGTCTTCCATTTGTATTCTCTTGACTTACCCCTCCTTACCTCTTATATGACATTTTGTATAACCCTGAGGATCGCCTTCCATTTCCATGCGATTTCCCTTCTCACTCCCTTTCCCTCCCACCTCTCATCCCTGTTTACTGTAAATATTCTTCTCAAGCTCTTCGTCCCTACCCTGTCCTTGTTTACACCCCTTATATCAAAGGAGTCATTTGGTATTTGTTTTTTAAAGATTGACTAGCTTCACTTAGCATAATCTGCTCTAATGCCATCCATTTCCCTCCAAATTCTATAATTTTGTCATTTTTTAATGCAGAGTAATACTCCATAGTGTATAAATGCCACATTTTTTTTATCCATTCATCTATTGAAGGGCATCTAGGCTGGTTCCACAGTCTTGCTATCGTGAATTGAGCTGCTATGAACATCGATGTAGCAGTGTCCCTGTAGCATGCTCTTGTTAGGGCTTTAGGGAATAGACCGAGAAGGGGAATAGCTGGGTCAAATGGTGGTTCCATTCCCAGCTTTCCGAGAAATCTCCATACTGCTTTCCAAATTGGCTGCACCAATTTGCAGTCCCACCAGCAATGAACAAGAGTGCCCTTTTCCCCGCATCCTCTCCAGCACTTATTGTTGTTTGACTTCCTAATGGCTGCCAGTCTTACTGGAGTGAGATGGTATCTTAGGGTAGTTTTGATTTGCATTTCTCTGACTGCTAGCGATGGTGAGCATTTTTTCATGTACTTGTTGATTGATTGTATGTCCTCCTCTGAGAAGTGTCTGTTCAGGTCCTTGGCCCATTTATTGATTGGGTTATTTGTTATCTTCTTGTCTAATTTTTTGAGTTCTTTGTATATTCTGGTTATTAGGGCTCTATCTGAAGTGTGTGGAGTAAAGATTTGTTCCCAGGATGTAGGCTCCCTATTTATCTCTCTTATTGTTTCTTTTGCTGAGAAAAAACTTTTTAGTTTGAGTAAGTCCCATTTGTTGATTCTATTTGTTAACTCTAGCGCTATGGGTGTCCTATTGAGGAATTTGGAGCCCGATCCCACAGCGTGTAGATCATAACCAACTTTTTCTTCTATCAGATGCCGTGTCTCTGATTTAATATCAAGCTCCTTGATCCATTTTGAGTTAACTTTTGTGCACGGCGAGAGATAGGGATTCAGATTCATTTTGGTGCAAATGGATTTCCAGTTTTCCCAGCACCATTTGTTGAAGATGCTATCCTTCCTCCATTGCATGCTTTTAGCCCCTTTATCAAAAATAAGATAGTTGTAGTTTTGTGGATTGGTTACTGTGTCCTCTATTCTGTACCATTGGTCCACCCGCCTGTTTTGGTACCAGTACCATGCTGTTTTTGTTACTATTGCTCTGTAGTATAGTTTGAAGTCTGGTATCGCTATACCGCCTGATTCACACTTCCTGCTTAGTATTGTTTTTGCTATTCTGGGTCTTTTATTATTCCATATGAATTTCATGATTCTTTTATCTATTTCTACAAGATATGCTGTTGGGATTTTGATTGGCATTGCATTGAACTTATAGAGAACTTTTGGTAATATCGCCATTTTGATGATGTTAGTTCTGCCTATCCATGAGCAGGGTATGTTTTTCCATCTTCTAAGGTCTTCTTCTATGTCTTTCTTTAGGGTTCTGTAATTTTCATTGTATAAATCTTTCACCTCTTTTGTTAGGTTGATTCCCAAGTATTTTATTTTTTTGGGGGATATTGTGAATGGAGTAGTTGTCCTCATTTCCGTTTCAGAGGATTTGTCGCTGATATACAGGAATGCCTTTGATTTATGCGTGTTGATCTTATATCCTGCCACTTTGCTGAATTCATTTATTAGCTCTAATAGCTTCTTTGTAGACCCTTTTGGGTCTGCTAGGTATAGAATCATATCATCTGCAAATAGTGATAATTTAAGTTCTTCTTTTCCTATTTTTATGCCTTTAATTTCTTTTGACTATCTAATTGCTCTGGCCAGCGTTTCGAGGACTATGTTGAACAGAAGTGGTGAGAGAGGGCATCCCTGTCTTGTACCAGATCTTAGAGGGAATGCCTTCAATTTTTCTCCATTCAGAATGATGCTGGCCTGTGGCTTATCATAGATTGCTTTTACAATGTTGAGGTATGATCCTGTTATCCCTAATTTTTCTAGCGTTTTGAACATAAAGGGATGCTGTACTTTGTCGAATGCTTTTTCTGTATCTATTGAGATGATCATATGGTTCTTATTTTTAAGTCTATTGATGTGGTGAATAACGTTTATTGATTTCCGTATATTAAACCAGCCTTGCATCCCAGGAATGAATCCTACTTGATCATGATGTATAATTTTTTTGATATGTATTTGAATCCGATTCGCCAGAATTTTATTGAGGATTTTTGCGTCAAGGTTCATTAGAGATATTGGTCTGTAGTTTTCCTTCTTTGATGTGTCTTTGTCTGGTTTCGGAATCAGGGTGATGTTGGCCTCGTAGAATGAATTTGGAAGTTCTCCCTCTTTTTCTATTTCCTGAAATAGCTTGAAAAGTATTGGTGTTAGTTCCTCTTTAAAGGTTTTGTAAAACTCTGCTGTATACCCATCCGGTCCTGGGCTTTTCTTAGTTGGTAGTCTTTTGATGGTTTCTTCTATTTCCTCTATTGTTATTCGTCTGTTTAGGTTGTCTATATCCTCCTGGCTCAATCTGGGCAGATCATAGGACTCAAGGAATTTATCAATGCCTTCACTATCTTCTATTTTATTGGAGTATAAGGATTCAAAGTAATTTCTGATTATCTTCTGTATTTCTGAAGTGTCTGTTGTGATATTGCCTTTTTCATCCCGTATGCTAGTAATTTGGGTTCTCTCTCTTCTTCTCTTCGTTAGCATGGCTAAGGGTCTGTCAATTTTATTTATTTTTTCAAAGAACCAGCTTTTAGTTTTGTCAATTTTTTCAATTGTTTCTTTTGTTTCAATTTCATTAATTTCAGCTCTGATTTTAATTATTTCTTGCCTTCTACTTCTTTTGCTGTTGTTTTGCTCTTCTTTTTCTAGGATTTTGAGATGAAGTATGAGATCATTTATTTGTTGGTTTTTTCTTTTTTTGAGGAATGAACTCCAAGCAATGAATTTTCCTCTTAGAACTGCTTTCAATGTGTCCCATAGATTCCGATATGTTGTGTCTGTGTTTTCATTTAACTCTAGGAATTTTTTAATTTCCTCCTTGATGTCTTCTAAAACCCATTGATCACTCAGCAACCTATTGTTCATTCTCCAGGTGATGCTTGCTTTTTCCTTTCTTCTTTTATCATTGATTTTCAGTTTCATTCCATTATGATCAGATAAGATGCATGGTATTATCTCTACCCCTTTGTATTGTCTAAGAGTTGCCCTGTGACATAGTATATGGTCTATTTTTGAGAAGGTTCCATGTGCTGCTGAGAAAAAAGTGTAGCTACTTGATGTTGGGTGGTATAGTCTATATATGTCAATTAAGTCTAGGTTGTTAATTGTGTTATTGAGTTCTATAGTTTCCTTATTTAACTTTTGTTTGGAAGATCTGTCCAGTGGTGAGAGAGGTGTGTTGAAGTCTCCCATGATTATTGTATGTTGGTCTATTAGACTCTTGAACTTGAGAAGAGTTTGCTTGATGAATACAGCTGCACCATTATTTGGGGCATATATATTTATGATTGTTATGTCTTGTTGGTGTATGGTTCCCTTGAGCAGTATGAAGTGTCCTTCTATATCCCTTTTGATTAGCTTTGGCTTGAAATCTATTTTATTAGATATGAGTATGGACACTCCTGCTTGTTTCCGCGGTCCATATGAGTGATATGATTTTTCCCAACCTTTCACCTTCAGTCTATGTATATCTTTTCCTATCAAATGCGTCTCCTGTAGACAGCATATTGTTGGGTCTTGTTTTTTGATCCATTCTACTAGCCTGTGTCTCTTAATTGGTGAGTTTAAGCCATTAACATTTAGGGTTATTATTGAGATATGGTTTGTTCTTCTATCCATATTTGTTTATTGATGTTACTAAACCTGATTTGTTATCCTCTTTGACTACTTTCCCCCCTTTACTGTCCTACCTCCCATTGTTGGTTTTTAATGTTGTTTTCCATTTCCTCTTCCTGTAATGTTTTGCCAAGGATTTTTTGAAGAGATGGTTTTCTAGCTGCGAATTCTTTTAACTTTTGTTTATTGTGGAAGGTTTTAATTTCATCTTCTAACCTGAAGCTTAATTTCGCCGGATACACGATTCTTGGTTGGAGCCCATTGTCTTTCAGTGTTTGAAATATGTTATTCCAGGATCTTCTAGCTTTCAGAGTCTGTGTTGAGAGATCAGCTGTTATCCTGATTGGTTTACCCCTAAATGTAATCTGCTTTCTTTCTCTTGCAGCTTTTAAAATTCTCTCCTTATTCTGTATGTTGGACATCTTCATTATAATGTGTCTAGGTGTGGATCTCTTATGATTTTGCACATTCGGCGTCCTGTAGGCTTCTAGGATTTGGGATTCTGTCTCAATCTTCAATTCTGGGAAGTTTTCTCGTATTATTTCACTGAATAGACTGTTTATTCCTTTGGAATGGAGCTCTGTGCCTTCCTGTATCCCAATGACTCTTAAATTTGGTCTTTTGATATTGTCCCATAATTCTTGGATGTTCTGCTCATGGTTTCTTAGCAGACTTGCTGAGCTGTCTATGTTCTTTTCCAGTTGAAATACTTTGTCTTCATTGTCTGATGTTCTCTCTTCTAAGTGATCTACTCTGCTGGTAGTATTCTCAATTGAGTTTTTAAGTTGGTTTATTGTTTCCTGCATTTCTAGAATTTCAATTTGTTTGTTTTTTATTACCTCTATCTCCCTGTGAAATTGATCTTTTACTTCCTGGATTTGTTTGTCAATGTGATCTTTCATTGTCTGATTTTGCTGTCTCATGTCTTCCTTGAGACTCCAGATCATCTGAAGCATATATATCCTGAACTCTTTATCTGATATTCCATCTGTTGCAGCTATTACCTCTTCTAAAGTTGAGTTGACCTGCATTGCTTGTGGTCCTTTCTTTCCTTGTCTTTTCATACTGCTCGCGTTTCTTTCTGCTTGGTGCAACTGTTGTGTTTTGAAATTTACCCCCTATTTATTTATGTTGCTCTTGTATACTTGAAAAGTCTCCCTTGCAGGTGCGGGCGGCGGCTGTGCCCCTACTCCAATTGGGGTGACGTGTCTACACGCTGGCGGCTCTCTGGGCCTGTTCCGGGAGTGGAAGGCGGCTCTGCTCTGTCCCTATTCCAATTGGGGTGTCGTGACTACAATGCTGGCAGGTCGCTGGGCCTGTTCCGGGCGTGGGCGGTGGGCTTGGCTGGCGGGATTCCACCTAATGGCAGTCCCTAACCTCCCTGCTTGCTAATTAATGGCTTCTCTGAGGCGCAACGCCTTCTGTAGCTGCGGGGCAGGCCGCGCGAATCAGTTGGCCTGGATCTCCGGGGTCCTGCTGCTGGCTGTTTTGATGTTGCAAGCTGTTGGAGAGTGGTGGTGTATTCTTCAGCTTTCCCGGATGGTGGCCGCTGACTGCCTGGATGGAGTGTCCGCCGTTTTGATGTTGCACTCTGAAGGAGAGTGGCGGTGTATCCTTCAGCTTTCCCGGATGGTGGCCGCTGACTGCCTCGGTGGAGTGTCCGCTGTGGGGGATGGGACTGTACCGCTTCCTTCCCCTTCTGAGAACCCGTGCTCGGCCCAAGAGTCCGTGTGGGCTTGGCTGGTGGGATTCCACCTAATGGCCTTCCCTAACCTCCCTGCTTGCCAATTAATGGCTTCACTGAGGCGCCACGCCTTCTGTCGCCGCAGGGCAGGCCACGCGAATCCGTTGGCCTGGATCTCCGGGGCCCTGCTGCAGGCTGCTGGGATCCCTGGCACTCTATCACTTTGATTTTTTTTGCTTGCCCCTCCCCCAGCGCTGGCTAGCCAGGTTTCCTTTTGGCTGCTACTGGGAGGAGGGGTTGGAGGTCAGGTGACTCTGGTTTCCCCCTAGTCTGTATGGAGGCTCAGCTTGATACTCCCTCTCCCGGCAAGCCTAGGAGAGATTTTATGCGAATTCCCGCTGTCTGGGGGGTGAGCTGAATGACACCGACCTGTTTTGATGTCGCACTCTGAAGGAGAGTGGCGGTGTATCCTTCAGCTTTCCCGGATGGTGGCCGCTGACTGCCTCGGCGGAGTGTCCGCTGTGGGGGATGGGACTGTACCGCTTCCTTCCCCTTCTGAGAACCCGTGCTCGGCCCAAGGGTCCGTGTGGGCTTGGCTGGTGGGATTCCACCTAATGGCCTTCCCTAACCTCCCTGCTTGCCAATTAATGGCTTCACTGAGGCGCCACGCCTTCTGTAGCCGCAGGGCAGGCCAAGCGAATCCGGAGTTTACATTCTAATGAAAGCGAGAAGAGCAATAGAGAACAAACAATTAGGTAAATGAAATAGAGAGTTATGTCAAATGGTAATTGCCTTGGTGAAGAATAAAGCAGGAAAAGGGGACAGAGTATGTGCAAGTTGGGGAAGATGATGAATCTATTTTAAATTGGACCATCAGGGAGGCCACACTGACAAGATTTTGGCAGAGATGGGAAGGTGCTAAAGAGGAAGCCAGGCAGCTCTCAGAGTAGAAGATTAGTCAGAGGGGAAGAACAGAAACTAGGTGACAGAACAGAGGAGAGTGCTTGCCTTTTGAGGAGAGGCTAGAATGAAATGATGGCAGTGAAGAGATCAAGTCAGAAAGGTAGGGGGGCTGTGTGGGGTGAATTTTACAGGACATTAGAGATACTTACAAAGATTGGACTTGAGTCAGCTGGGAAGCACTTGGAGGGTTTTATACAGAGAAATTATATGATCTGACTTATTCTGTCTTTATTTGGAGAAAAGATAATAGGGAAAGAGGTGAGTGGGGATGCAGGGAGACTATTGACACCTGCTGCAAAAATATAGGTGAGGGGTGATCGAGGTAGGTGTTGCTCAGGGACTCAAAGCTGATGTACATGTTTTTGCCCTCAGCAAGCTTGAATGATGGATGGATTTTCAATTATTAAAATGGAAAGGACTATGGGAAAAGCAAGTCAGGGATAATTAAAATGATGAAAAGCTTGGTTTGGACATTTTTAAAAATGAGGTACTTTTCAGGTTCTAACACTATTCTTTTTGTTTTCCTTTTTGACATATATTTATTTATGTCAATATTATATAGCAGTTTGGATTGTCAACCTAGTCAATGAAAAAGAATCATTGTCTCTTAAAAGCATGAAGGGAGACTGGATTGCTTTAAGTTCCTGTCAGTACTTTCTATAGTGCCCTGAATTATGTTTAAAGCTCTAATATCCTTTTTTTATTTTCTTATACTATTCTTTTAAAAATACTTGTCTTTCTATGTTATGCACATATATGAATATCTCAATGAATCCTACTTTATGAATAACTATAATACACCAATTAAAATAAATTAATTAATAAAAATAAATAACAAATATATAATCTGGAAGTGGTAAAACATACTTGTTTTTACATCATCATTTACCCATAATATATAGTAAACAATGAAGAAACTTTTTAAATATTTTTTTTGTAGTTGTACATGATAACTTTATTTATTTATTTATTTATTTATTTATTTTTATGTTGTGCTGAGGGTCAAAACCAAAGCCTTGCACATGCAAGGCGAGTGCTCTACCGCTGAGCCGTAACCCCAGCCCCAAAGGTTTTTTTTTTTTTTTAAATGGGGTAATACTGTATGTCATCATTATAACCCAATGAAGGAGATTTATAGCATGAACCCTAGTACCTGCAATTCAAGTCACTAAGTACCCGGACAAGCACAAATCCATTTCTCTTCTGGATTACAACAGGAGAGGATCTCTTTGTGTTCAATGAAAAGAGAAGTCATTAGAGATTTGAGTTGGATTTCCACACATGTAAAGGAATTTAGTCTGGGAAGATTGGTGGGAGAGGTGCGTGGGGAAAGGGATTTTGGGTGAATGGAACAGCAAAGGCAGTCTTAGGGGTTGGAAAATACCTTCTTGTTCAGGCAAATGCAAGTGGACAGACTGCTGAGCACTGAACTGAGTAGGTTTAGGTGGAAAATGGGAGATAATAAGGACAAGGTAGGTATTGCCTGGTTTCTTTACAATTCAATAATTAAAGATAATAAGGACAAGGTAGGTATTGCCTGGTTTCTTTACAGTTCAATAATTAAAGAGAAAGAGAGAATCACAAGGAAGTTCACAGGGTTTGATCAGATACAGATGTGAAGGATGCAATGGAGTAGAGAAACTAAAGGAACAGCTGGGAGATTGCTGCAGTAATAGTCTAGGCCTCAGGTGACAAGGACAGAATATTACTTACAACTGTCACTGTATCTTCTGAACACAACTTCCCATCCTTGGGTTAATCCAGATGAAGCACAAATATCCTGGTTGTAAAATCACTATTTCCTTGCTAACTGAGGTAAGTTTGAGCTTGAGTGGAGTCATTCGATGGGAGGGTAGTAGGCTAGGAAAGAAAGCAACATTTGATAGTTGTGTTGAGAGTTTACCAAGCCACAACACACTGGCTTCTTGGCTACAGAAGGTGTTCTCCTAGGAGTAATTCCTAGGAGATAGCATAGCAATTCTATCTATCACACACTTCATACTTCGTACTTTGGTAAAGTTCACGAATGATTGCCCAGGGTCTACATTGATTATTTTGATGATTTCTAAATAACCCAGTAACAGCTGTTTCTCTTCCCTCTTTCGCTTTTTGCTTTCTTTTCCTTTTCTCTTCTTCTCTTTTGTCCTCGTTTGTTTTCTTAAGAGACCTGCCCTGACATTATTATGTGTCTCTCAAGTAAATTGCATGCTTCCTTTATTTAACAAAAAGAAAATCGTTCCCATTAAATCACCTCCCAAGGCCACTTTTATTGAACAATTGAAAAATGATGTGGCTCAGTGGTCGAGTGCCCCTGAATTCAATTCCCAGTACCAAAATAAAAAAATTAAAAAATTATGTGTGTGTAAAGATGAATAATTATGATGCTATTAGGGATTTCAATCCCTGCAGTTTTTTACTAGCAAAACAACCTATTGAACACAGGTTTTCATCTTTCAATATAGACAAATTTCTCTGGCAATCTCTAGACTTGCTCTTACACTGGCATGCTGGGACTCTGGTGGTGCTGGTAAGAACTTGAGTGGACAGTTGACAGGGAACTCCTGGTACCTGCATTTATTTCCTTGGATCCATCATATCTCCTCCATATAGTTCCTGTGCTAGTGTCTCACTGCTCTAGTGTGGAGTGTTGGGATCAGGCCTACCTGGTGAAATCCCACTTCATCCTGTTGCAAAATTATGGCTTCAGTAATGGTATCATGACCAATGTTGGAAGAGTCATTTGGAAGAAGAGGTTTGCTGAAGTCTTCTGAGAAGAAAAGAGTTTCTTCTTTGGACAGAGATTCCAGAATTAGACAGCTTTTTGTCTCTTGTATGTGGGAGAGGGACTCTGTTGCCCTTGGAGTCATTGGCAGTCCTAAAGAAAGCCATCTTTCAGAGAAACTAACCCTGTAAAGGGCAGCATGAAAGGGGAGGAAGAAAAAGGGTCCTGGAAGATGTCATTTAACTCTAGAGTCTGAATTTGCCAATTGAATGGGCCAAGAAATAAATACCCTCTATTGCCAAGTTGAGTTAGATTTTCTGTTCCTAGCAACCAAAAGGATTCTGATATAGGAACAGTAGGAATTTTAAAAAATATGATTTTGAAAGAGATTGTGAAGAGTGAAAAAGAAGGAGGTGGTTTTCTGGGCAGGGAGGCTGGTCATCTGGAGAAAGTCATCATGAAAGCTAAACCAGCATATAGGACATATTTATTTTCTGTAATTTCATCAGCCTGTGGACATTTTTAAAAGGGAAATTCAAAGTAGTTGTTAAAAGACCCAGGCTACAGATTCAGCTAGCCTATGTTCATTCTTCTACTTATCAGCCATGTGATCTTGGGAAGTTGTTTTATTCTCAAAACTTTAGCTGTCACATGTTTAGTAAAGCTTTCAGACCTTTACCACAAGACTGCTGAATTAAGTTCTCCAACATGTGGACTATACCTGTCTCAGAGTTTTTTTGATAATAAGATCACACGTGTAAATTTCCCTGAGAAATAGCTTTCACATAGCATTCTATAAACTTTAAATGCCATTATTATTACTGATAATAGTAATGCCTAATGTTCTGGAGAAAACTCAAAGACAGAGAGGAAGGTTGATGATTACATAATTTATAGAATTTGCTGCTATCTATAGCATGCTGCAGTAAGTATTTTTCATTTTTCAGTCACTTTAATATTTAGAAGCTATAACTTAATAGTCACAGAGAATTTATTATCAACATGGCATTTAATATTTGCTAACATTTCTCATGGAGTCTGCTGCTACATGGTTACAGTCTCATTAGGAACCTAAGACAACACCCAGCCCTTGCTTACAGGTCCCATCTTAATTCTTAGCACCATCCAGATAACTCAGGGCTCCAACCAGTCTGCCTTAATTACTTGGTTTTCCCCATTCAAAGTCATTTCAGGTATGAATCTTGTCCTTAATTGATTCACTTCTCTATTTGAATCTCCATTTGTAGACTCAGCCAATCATAAAACTTTCTAGGAATAAGTGCTTGTAAACAAACAGAGTTTTCTAGGGGAATAGGCAATATTTTAGGGGCCAATTCCCTGTCTGGTATTCTCAGGGACATAGATTCAAACTCTGTAGCTCATGAAAGTTTTTTTTAAGTTATGGCATTTCACATTGGTTCTAATTTTTCATCATTTTTGAGTATGCAGAATGCGGTCACCTAGATGGTCCTAAATAACTCTCCTGATAACTCTATGGAGTGAGCATCAATGTCCAACTTGAAGCTGATGAAGTGTCAGTAGGGAGCAGTAGACCAGGACCCAGTGGTTGATTTTGAAACCTGAAGCTTGGTGTGATTTCTTCCCATTTCTCCTGGCTCCTGAAGTTATCAGCCTTTGATATGGTTAAAGGAACAGCTAAGTGGCAAGGCACAAAGAACAAGTCTCAATATTCCTATCCATTAGATTTTGTTAAACAATCCCATTTCTTATCATTCTTAAATTAATATTTATTAGACTATAAAGATACAAATGACTAGAAACTGATGATAAGATAGGAGGAGAGAAGGAGAACATTATTGGAAGGAGACATATCTCATCTTTAAGTGAATGAATAAAAATGAAAGCTTGTTCTATTTCTGTCTTTATTAACTGGGGTATCTGAGCACAGAGAATTTAAGGATTGGGTTTGTCATGGTTCAGTTTTACAGAGAAGAGATCTTTTGGGTGAATAAGATTATATACCAAAGACCTTGAAATAAGCATTTCTTTCAGCCAGCTACTAAAAATGGGCCTGTTGCATTTCTATGCTTAATTTAGTTGGATAGCCTCTGGAAAAGGTCTAATGCAATTTTTAACCTGGTGTTAAGATTAGTGATGATGAATAGCTCCACGGAGGTCTTAGAACAGAGCAAAAGGACGGGGGCTGGAAGCTTGTTGTCATCCCAAGGCTTCCCCTCCCTCGTCACAGCCTTTAGCTAGTCTCCTAAGTTTTGGGTTTGCATTTTCCTCCTTCGCAAAATAAAAAGTGAGACAAAATGAGTGTGGGGTCCCACTCAATGCAAAATTCTGGTGTCCTATTCTAGGAAAGGACAATTCCCAGACACTCACTATTCCTGTCATTCAGGAGTAGATATGGATAATTCAGAAAGCAGCTCATAAAGCATTATTCTATAGCCTCTCACACTGAGATAATTAAGCCTAGGGTCTGGCCATTTATGCCTGAAGCTATATTTTAGGTGCCTAAGAAAAGCCTGAGGACAGTTCATGCAACAAATCAAATGCAACAAAGGGAAGAGAAACATGAGTTATAACTTTAAACTCTGCCAGATTCGGAACTCTAGTCCAGATTTAAAAAAAAAATAATAATGCTGCATGAGGCCACAAAAGGAAAAGAATTTGTGAATGTCTCTTGTCCCTAATTCACCCTGTATCATGGAGCCCTTCTCTTCACCGGCCCTATAACATAGCTTCCTAGAACAATAGGCCATCAAATCATGTAGTGCCGGAGATGGAAAAAGACCAGGCAAACTACACAGGACACCGCAACAGGAAGTTGTGACTTGACAGCCAGGATGGTTGTTCTGTTCTGACATTAATCCACCTGCAGGGCTATTCAAAAGACATTGAGTTACAGTATTTCAGTGAGTTGAATTCCATTTCCTTCATTTAACTTCTGTTTTCTGTGCAGGAAATCATCTTATTCTTAGTATCTGTGAAGACCCTGAATGTATAATTACAAATGGTGAAAAGCTAAAAATTGAAGTCCCCAAGCCCAAGGCCAGATAAAATAGAAGCCTGGCTGGACTGTGAAAAACAGAAACACTTGCTGGTATGCAGGGTGTTGAGGAACATGGGGGATCAGTATGTACGTAATTTTTAACTGTGGCTTCCGTGTTTACTCACGGATTTTATGTAATGTAGTACTCACACAATCTTTCATGGAAAACGTTCTTATTTAATTCTCTGAAGTAGTTATGAAACCCAGACCATTAAGCAATTTTGAGTAGCACATATGGCTAAAGCAGGACACCAGCAAACTCAACCCTCTGGTTTACATGTGACACAATCATAAGGACAAATAATAAAAAGAAAAAAAATTAAAATAAACAAAAACTCAAAGCCAGGAGCATTAAAACACAAAGCAATCACACTGAGATCAGAAGAACATTGTCTGTGCTTTCCGTCTCCCTACTCCCACCCCTTTTAATAACTTAAACAGTTGCTTCTGATCCTTTGGAATGGTGGACAATACCATATACTGTGGTCCACCCTCTACTCTGGCAATTCCATTACCAGAGTAATGGAATTACTGCATTATGGCTGGATGTCCAGCAATAGCCTGGGAAAAGCCAGTTGGATCTGGGCAGAAGGCACAATACCAATGCTGAGTCCAACAGGCTGCTGGAGTGAGATTGATCAATTGACTGAGATACTATTTCAGAAACAACTGCCAGAATAGCTTTAATCAGCCACTGCATTTGTGAAGGACTGAGCTGCTACTCAAAGTGGTAGGTCAGAATCCAACCCAAGACTCTGGAAGCCAGTGGACAATTTGATTCCACATTTTATTTGCAAAGGTGAACTGCTTCTACAATTAGAGAAATACTTCCACTCAATTAACCTAATCTTAACATTAGCAAAGCTGTGATTCTTTGGAAGAAAGTGGAGCAATCCAATGATCTATTGCTCATTTGAGTCACTCACTCAGTCTAAGGCCAATCTGTTGGTCATCAGTGAGAGGCCGGCCTTCTCATTTTATTGCTGTTTTCCTGAGTTCAGAAATTTTCTCATTAACCAACAGATTCCAGCTTTTTGTTCTATCATTTGTTGCTATGAAACCCTTTTTACTTTCCAGCAGTAATCACTCTTTCCCTCACCATCTTGTCTATTGTCCACCCACTTTGCCTTGTTCTACTCCAGCTCATAGGCTGTCCAGCATTGCCAAAGAATGTCACAGAACAGCCTGCTGTCTACATAACACCAGTCCATGGTTTTAACCCTATCAGAATATTCACAAATGCCTCAAAGTCTACCTATTCACCTGTTTTGAATGTGGGTGGTTGGGATGAATGGTCTCCAGCTGAAAATTAGAGTCCACATTCTGGACGTTCTTTCTCTTCCTTCCTCAGATGCCAGTTCTTCTCCACTGCCCTTAATCTTGTAAGTGACATTGCCTCCTGCTTTATTGAGACACACATCTATGCTAGGGATTAGGCATTACAAAAGTGAGAAAACGTACATGGTTCATGCCTGGGTTAGCTTTCTATTACTGTGACAAAATACTTGAGATAATCAACTTATAAGGAGCAAAGGTTTCCTTTGGCTTATGGTTTCAGTCTGTGATCAACTGACTCCATTGATTTTGGATCTTGGCAAGGCAGAATATCATGGTGGGAAGTATGTGGTGGAGCAAAGCTGCTCACCTCAAGGCAGCTGGGAAGGAAAGACAGAGTGAGAAGGGAAGGTGCCAAGGTCTTAATATTCACTTTAAGGGCATGTCCCAATTCCTTTCACCAGGCCTTACTTCTTAAAGGTTTTATCACCTCCCAATATTGCCAAAGGTTGGGGACCAAGCCTTCAATATGAAGGTCTTTGGGGGATACTCCAGATTCACTTACAGTACAGAGAAAAATTAGTCTGAGCTTCATTCAATTCTAGTACACACATAGTTTACTCATTGTTTCTAAGGCCTGTATGGCATTCTATAGGAGAGGTCTGCCATGATTTATACAATCATTCATTTATTGAAGAACGTTTAAATTTTCCATTTATTTATTATCACAACTAATATAATGAATCCCTTGTACACTCGCATGAGCTTCCATAGGTTTTGGTCATTATCATAATGCCACAATGCTCTCTAGAAGGTTTCCAGTTTACTTAAATCACTACATTCAATGACCTTACCTGAGGTTTTAATTTATTTTACCTCTGTGTAACATTTTTTTCTTCTCATGATTTGCTTATTTTGGCTTCTGAAAACACATCCTTCTCCCCTTCTCTTCTCAACTTTCTGAGGGATCCCAACATAGAGGGAGACATTTTGCCTTTGGCATTCTTTCCTTGTTTTGCATCATTTTTTTTTCCTCAATCTAAACTACTTCCCTGGCTTCATTATTGCTCCTGTGTGTGGCTGAATTGTCATCTCCCATCAGGACCATTCTAATGATCTCTATATCTGAATTTCCAGTCTCTGGACTTTTATAACCCCAAAGGATCTTCACATTAATCTCAGTAAACTCAGAATGGAACTCACCATTTCCTCCACCTGAAACTTTATTTATGGTTTCTTTCTTGTCAACAGAGTAACAATTCTTCCTATTTGTCCAGGCTCAAAATACAAACATTAATTTTTACTTGTATTTTTTCCTTGAACCTCATTTCCCATCCATTGGCAATTCAATAGATTCTACTAAAACAGCATTTCAGAAACCAGTATCTTACAGAACAGTGGTTCAACAAAACTAAGAAAAATTAAACTGCAGTGCTTCTTACAGCTTCTCATTGCATTGTGAATCTCTCAAAAGAAAAGATTTTATGCATTTCTCCACTTATTAGACCAAAGAACATTTTCTTTACAAAAGAAACCTATTGAGGTTTCTCAGGAAGTAAAGAAATATGTTTTTGCAATTGCATGCATAGAAAAAATGTCATTCTCTAGTAAAAGCATTTTGATATATCATTTCACAGAATTCATTCAGAAGTGAGCAATAGGAGAAAGCCATGCAGAATGGGTGCTGGGCTTCTTGCCTAACACCAGCTTTGATTCCAGAAAGTAAACATCTGTGCAGTTTATTGTAGGCAAGTTCCATAACCAGTGTGAAAATAACTACAGATGCACAGGCTTTTAAAAATGGGTTAAAATAACTTCATACTTACTTAGCATTACCCTGGATCAAAATTCTTTTAAGCCATCATCAGACAATTCACTTTATTTCTACTTTGGTCCTGATTGGGTTTACAAAACAGTTGTCTTTTAAGTGATATCTATTAATTTCCATTGAAAGCTACTATTTCACATGTCACCAAGTGGAAAAGCTATGCTCCAAGGTTATTCAAATACACTGATAAATTTGGCTTCTCTAAAGCTAACTATAAATTGAAACAGATGAACAAACACATTATGCTTTCTTTGAAACCTACTCTAGCCTGTAGATCTAAAATTATGGCCTAGGAATTATTTTCACTGCTATTACAGCATTATTTTATGTTTCTTTTCATCTCTAATAATATTTCCAGAAATATGGAAATAATATTAAAATATGTGGAAAATTGGAAAACAAATATATCATTTTTATGAATTTCTCTAGCTTCCCCCCAAACCCTGAAAGACACCCTTTATGCAATGACTATAACATATTTATTTGCAAGTGACATGTTTTTAGTAGCCATTTGGCATGTCTTGCTGGGTAAGTGTTTTACTCAAGAAATACAAAAGTATCAAGAAGTTGGAATTTTTCCATTTAGTAAACTGTCTTGCCCAAAACATAATTGAGAACAAGGAAGTGAGCAAAAGAGGCCTTTAACCCTTGGAAGTTACATTATAAAGCCCATGAAATTCACTTTACTTGGAAAAGAGTCCTTCAGACTATCTCTAGAACCCATTTACTCTTTTGTCATACATAATTATAACAGGCCTGGGTAGTAGTTCCTAAGCCTACAGTGGAATTAGAAGAGTATTTCAAAGGGGAAAGATGGTCACAACTGCAAGAGAAAGTGAAGTGGCAGGAAGGGTAAGAGAGAAAGCTGAACAACTAAATTCATAGATTAAAAACATACAGTATTAGGATCCCTTTTGGAAAATGAAATCAGTTCTATTTCACTGGCGTGGAGGGGTAGCACTATGATTTTGGTTCATAAAGCATCTGTAAAAGTCTGTAAGGCAATTTCTGCAAACAGTGTAAGGTAACTAATTTGCTTACTTTGCTAGATATGTTATTGCCCCCCTAACACTTCCCCTGGTCAAAGATTTGCCTTCCCCCAGAAAAGAAAAAACTTAGAGAAGCTTATTTATTTAGAGATTCATAAAGTAATAAAAAATTTACCGAGGATAACTGAGCCAGCACCCTATGGAAATAACTTTATGCAGTTCACAACTAACATAACCATAAAATATATACCTCAAAGCACAAATCTTTCCCAACATAGTTCTAATGTTAACCTCTAGCCCTTCTGTCTCAGAATTAGCAAAGCCTGAGTGATCTGTGGCTCAGGGCACATCCCATGCTTATGCATGGTCTAGAGCCTGACCACTCACTCATCTCTGGAGGAGAAACTTTCTTTTAGGATGGTATTTAAATCTAAACTAAGAGTCCCACTTACCTGAGAATATTCAACTGTACTATGGAGTTAACCCCTTCTATCCTATGGACCAGCAATTCCACTTCTAGGTGTTCCCAGCGGAAGCCCCTGCCCCTGCACAAAGGGACATGTGTACAAAGATGTTTTGCTACTCACAACAAGGAAAACAAAAGCAGCCCAAATGCACCATCAATGGAAGATGGTAAATAAAATGCAAGACTTAGACGAAGGAAGATTATAGTCTAAAAGAATGGAAGAGTTCCAGTCATATAATATTAAGTTAAAAATATTAAGTACCAAAGCAATACCAATAGTTTGATGTCACTTTTCTACAGTTAAGAACAGGTAAAATAAAAATTGCATTTTAGAATGATGTAAATGTAATAAAACAATTTAACAAAGAAACCAAGGACATGTTCAATACTGGATTCGTGATTGTGTTATTTTGAGGTGGTGAGATGGCTGGGGAATGAAGTGAAACCACATGAATAAATGAATAAATGTAGGGGTTTTTTTTGCCCCCAAAGTTCCAGCTTTTTTGAGATTTGGGTAGTTTCTAGGTGTTTAGAGAATTATTTAAAATATTCAATTATATAGTTAACTTGATAAATAAAAGCAGGACATATGTATGTCAGATGAGAGTATATTGTGAACAGGATTAGGATTAAACCAGTTCTTCATATCCAAAGGCCCATGGAGGGTCTGGGATGAAATTTTGGTAAATTAGCAGCTGACGTCTTCAGAAGTCAATTCATAAAGGATCTATTTCCCACCCCACTGAAAAAGAACAGAAAAGTCTGTTTGTGGGGTCCCTTGGTAGAGAGAGTGAAAAGGAGAGGATGTGGGGACGTAAAGGGGTAAATTCACATCTATCTTCAAATGTGAGCCTAGAAGTTGACTCTATTTGCCCTACTGCAGATCAGAAGCCCACCAGCATCAACTGTGTGTGTGATTTTGATCCCGATACCCAGACCATTTCAATGTATTTGGCATGCCCTATTGGGTGAAGCTTGCTAGAGTTAAATAACAATATAATGAGTAAAAAAGTTTCATTAGCATGGGTCTTGCAACGTTTTTTTTTTTTTTTCCTTCTGAGGATGAACTATGCTTTTCTTGTTTCGGGATAATTTTCCAAGTCCAAATTTTGAAGAGGGGCTTATTTTTTAAAATATAGTTCTAGGTTAGCTTTCAGAATTAGCACATTGCACAAATCTAAGACAGAGACATTTTGCATAATCCATTAGTAGTTTTTTTAAATCTCTCTCCATAGTTTGTAAGAGGTAAGCAGAATAGCACTGTAGACCTCTGAGGAGAAATCTTCCTGTTAAAATAAAAAAGGAAGGACTTAAGATAGAATTAGAACACTTAACCAGGGCAGGGGTCTTGGTGGTGGGCTTTCCCAGTCCCTATCCTGTGCTGCTCCATCCCTCAGGAAGACCTAGAGCAAGGCCCTGCTTTGTGGGATGCAGCCTGGAGTAAGCCAGCTGGTTTTCTTATGCAGCACATTTTACTTAACAGTATGTGAGACTAGAGTTGCATCTTTTCCCTTCTCCACCCAGATGAAATCATTTCCTTTCACCCTCCCTGCAGCTTAATTCTTATGGAAGAGAGGAATTAGGATTGTAAGGGAAGGCAGAGAAGGAACAGCCAGCTCATGAACATGCCAGGGTTTAATATGTCAGCTGACAAGAAAGCTCACACTTGCAGAAAGACAAGGGTGCTTAAAAGGCTGAATTTACCAAGCATGATGGTTTATCCCTGTAATCCCAGCAACTCAGGAGGCTGAGGCAGGAGGATTGGGAGTTCAAAGCTAGCCTCAGCAATTTAGTGAGGCCCTAAGCAACTCAGAGAGACCCTGGCTCTAAATAAAATGTAAAAAAAAAAAAAAATGGCTGGGGATATGGTTTAATGGCTAAGGGCCCTTGGGTTCAATCATCAGTACCAAAAAAATAAAAATTAAAAAATTAAATGCACTTTTTAAAAAGTCTGAACTTGCCATATTTGTGAGGATCAATCACTTTTCTTATCTATGCCAAGCCAGACCCTGGAAGAGTACCATGTCATCCCCTGGAAGAAATTCTTGTTCATTAGCTGTATTTTGCTTTCTCCTTTTAGAGATTGTTAGGGTTTTATAACATCAAAATCTTGCTGGAAGTTAACTGGCAATTTTTAAAGTTATGTTAAATCCCAAGATGGAGAAAGCACTCCTTAATCCTCATAAACCTGCA
The DNA here is from genome assembly GCF_045843805.1 of Urocitellus parryii. NCBI lineage: Eukaryota > Metazoa > Chordata > Mammalia > Rodentia > Sciuridae > Urocitellus > Urocitellus parryii. The sequence goes on along the minus strand of NC_135538.1, from coordinate 50,306,914 downwards.
AAAATGAAAAATGGCAGGTTTTGCTTTTTATTCACAGTATATGAAATTTGAGAAATAGCATAAAGACCATATCCAAGCTCTTTCTTTGCCCTAAAAATGGCACTGCAATCTAGAGAATGAATATATGTATTCACATATGCTGTCATTCCTCGATAAATAAAATGTTTCCATAATATGATGTTATTTCTTCAAATCACATCCAATATTCTTGGTCTGCCAGATGACAAGGAGGGGTATGTGTGACCAACCACTTTTTGGGCAGAAACAGAGACTCAATGACAGGGTGTGGGAGGTAGAAAGGAGAAAGGTAGTTTGAAATTTACTGCTCTACTTACCTGTCCTATTTAATTTTTGAGATGGTTAGGGAGGAGACACATAATATAAGACATTTGGAGAAGAACAGCCGCCCCAGGGTTGGCAGTATTTGGAAGACATTCTTATTTATTCTAATATCAAATTCTCCATTAAACAAATGGCCAAAGTTGGGTGATCATGGTTATTAGCAGGAGAAAAACACTTTGGTTCTCTCAAGCCATCTCCAGGGAAATGTTAGAGTTACTGGTATTACAAGGGCTGGCTTCTCCAGAGTTACTCTCCAAATAGGGCAGTCATAAATGGGATAAATACTTAATAAGGATGTGGTAGAATCTCTGTATTGGGATTCCAGCTCTAAACTACCCCAGCAAACATGCACACACACTTTCCCAGCTTCAATTCTGGTTGAGAGAGAGTTTTGCTTGCTTCGTAAACTGGCAAAGGTGAGTGGCTGAGATGCCAGCCAGTGGGGCCTATTAATGTCCCCTTCAATTAAAGAGCTCAGAGCCTTCAAAGGATTTGTGAACTGCTGATAGTGAAAAAGAGATTAGTGCCTGAGAATATAAATTCATAACAAGGTTTATCATGTACTCAAGGATTTTTATTCCTTTGGCCTCATTTTCTGTATCAATACAGAATTTTCTAAGACACCCTGGTGTCAGCTGTGGGTCTCTGTGTTTCCCTGAAAAAAATCCAGATTGATCAGAAGATCCGCCCAGTAGCTACTCTGCATATATGGCCTTACTTTCAGAAAGGTTTTTAATTAAAGGTTTGTGGCAATGGTAGAGGAATGGGTAATTACCTGGCAGGTCATAATTTGTAGCTGATTAGTGGTGACATTCCGTCAGGGTGTTCTGTTGCCCTGTTACTTCCATGAGTGGACACAGGGATTTCATTCCTTTTAGCCATCCAGAGGAGGCAGAAAAGATTTTCAGTAGCACCCAAGACAATTTCTTTTCTTTTCTTTTTTTTTTTTTTAAATTGTGATCATGGGCGGTTCTGTTTGACAAAGTGAAATGTACTACAGTGTTGGCAGGGACTGTCTTTTTTTCAGGAAATGATCTTCAGCTCATAAATTTTGCCAAAACATGAATATAACAAAAATATCCCGAAGTGAACTTAGAATCATTCTGGAGCAGCAAAAGCTCTCCAGTGAGATGAGACTTGCCTTTTTTCTGTCAGTTAATCTTTGAAAATTAAATGCTATTTATTTTCTTTTGCTTTTTCAGTTTTCTTGATAACCTTTCCAACAACTTTTTCATGTTCTTTTTGTTCCAGTGAAATACGACGACAATTTTAACAGTTTTAAGGGTTTCAATTTGGACTCTAGGCTTTAATCCCACCTCTCTGCCATCACACACACCCTGGGAAGGAAACTGCTCTGAGCGGCTGACTCAAGCAGCAGAATGACATCTGCTGTGGGTGCTTGGAGGCCCAGCTGACATGCATTTGAAAAGTGAAGTGTTAGTCGTTTAGGGAACAGAGCAATTTTCTCCATCAGAGATGAGCACTTGTATTAACAGAGAGTACTTAGTTCCCATAAAAGAATCTCAAATAAGTGCCCCAAACAAATCTCTTGACCCTGAAGTTAAGGCTAACCACTACTGGGCAGGGTCAGAAACTGAGGGAAAAAAAAAGGCTGTTAATAGAGTTTAATGGGGTAGGGGCTATTTGTTATTGAGTCTTCAAAAGCCCCTAAACTGCAGTTACCATTTTATATTTGCTTAAGAAAATTAATTCATTCGTTTACTCCATTGATCCTTGCTTATTGATATTATTAGAGACATTAGTATAATGAAAACATTTGGTGTATATCTTTCCTTCTTTCTACTCCAGTCATACTAAAATTATTAAAGAGTTTTGAGCAATTTCTCTTTTAGGAAAACTCTATGTTTCTCCCCGCCTTTCTTGGCCTGGCTAATTCCTCATCCTTGATGTGTTGAGTTCCTAGTGGTGGGGTACCACTCCTGTGAGCTCTCTGAACCTTTGTCCTTACCCACCTGTTTGCCACATTTTCACTTGTCTACTAGGACTTTCCATCACTACACCATGGCCATTCTTTTTGGTAAACCTCTAAAGTTGAATCCATTGTTCAATCCAGTGCTTGGTACATACTAGATACTCACCTAATTCTTGTTGGATGAATGAATAAATGAGAAACAGAGGAATGGACTATAAGTAAATCACTTTCCAATTACTGGAAGTAAAGTGGCCTTCTAATGTTATTTGAAACCATTCTTGAAGTTCACTTCAACTTTACTTAGAGTACTTTGATAAAAAATATATACTCTTAGGTTCTAATTGTAGGGATTTTGCATGAAACATAATGGTCTATGAAGTAAGCTACAAGTAATTGGTTACTACAGAGTGCAAAATGTAACCACAAAGTGGAGGGAGATGAGGAAAAAGAGATAAGCAAAGAGCAAGCTTTGTAGTACAGGTTATGCAGAACCAGCAAAGGACTTTCAATATGGTCACATTTCTAGTGTTAGTGGAGAAACTGGGTTCAGCATTGGTCCTCAACCTTGGCGGCATGCCGGAATTATCTGGGAAAAGTTGAAAAGTAATAATGCCTGAGTCCATGCTGAAAGATTAGAATTCAGTTGGTCTGAAGCATTTTCTGGCATTTGGGATGGTTTAAAAACTTTCCAGATGATTCTAATATAACATTAAGATTGGGAATTATAAGGATATAAAAGAAAATTTATCCAGACAATTTGGAAATCAATTAACTGTTTTGTGATGTCTCTTTAAATTGTAATTGTGTATTGGGGAAAACCTACTTAAAAACTACAATGAGATATTGCTACACATCTACCAGAATGACTAGATAAAACTAGTGGTAACCTAATTGCTGGAGAGAAGGTGGAGAAACTGGGTCTCTGATATATAACTTGTAGGAATGTCTGTTAATTCTTGTAAAACTAACCATGCAACTGTCATATCACCAACATTTGCATTCCTGGGCACTTATCCCAGAGAAATGAATATTTAGTTTGAGAAAAAAAATCTTGTACATAAATGTTCATAACAACTTTAATTCTAGTAGGCCCAAACTAGAAAAAACCTAAATATCCTTTAATAAATGAGTATTAAGCAAATCTTATGTGTCTGAATGATGGATTACTATTCAGCAATAAAAATGAGCAAATTATTGGCACATTCAAAAAATTGAATAGATCTCGAGAGCAATATGCTCAAAAATCTAATCTCAAAAGATTATGTACTGTATTATTCTATTTATTTAACATTTTTGAAAAGTCAATACTATAGAAATGGAGAACAGGTAAGTGGGTACCAGGGATAGGGATGGGATGGGTGTGATTACCAGGGCAGTTCCTTTGTGGTGATAGAATAGTTCTGTATTCTGAGTGTGATCATGTTTATAGGAATCTATACATGGGATTAAATTTCATAGAGCTACATATAGCCACACCCACTTATTCATTTTACACCCATATATTTACTCTTTCATCTAATTTAGTGGCAACTAAAAACTACTGAAAACTGAATAAAGTCTGTAGGATAGTTAGCCGTTGTTATGTTTTGGATATTACGTGATCCCCAAAGGCTTCTATGTTAATGCAGAAATATTCAGAGGTGAAATAATTGAATTATGAGGGCCTAGTATGAATAGACTGGGTGGTAACTATGGGTAGGTGGGGCATGACCGAAGCAAGTGGATCACTGGGGGCATATCCTGGAATGATTCATCTTTCCCACTCCTTTCTCCCTTCTCTCTCTCTCTGCTTCCTTGATGCTATGAATGGAGCAACACTCCTCCACTACAATCTTCCACCACACTTTTCCACCATGATGTTGTGCTTCACCTTGGTACCAGAACAATGGATTCAACTTTAGAGGTTAAACTTTAAAACCATGAGCCAAAATAAACTTTTCATCCTCTAGGTTGTTCTTGTCAGTGTTTTGGTCACAAAGCTAACACATGCACCAATGTCAATTTCATGGTTTTGATATTGTATATAATATATAAAAGGACATCATGGAATCTGGATTAAAGGTTCACTGGACTCTAGACACTATTTTTGCAACTTTCTGTGTATCTATGATTATCTCAAAACAAAAAGGTTGCAGTTATGTATTGCTATCCATTAGTTGTATTTTTAAAAATCTTCATGGGTATTAAATTCATAACTAGATTGGAGAACTAAGTATAAGTGACACTGTTTCATAGTTATCCTAATTCAAGCCAATTTAGTTTTTCAATTCATTTCAGTAAAATTTTGAAATTCTATTATGTACACAATTAATGAGGTAAGTCCTCTCATTCTGTTACGGTTTGAATCTGGAATGTAGTCCAAGAACTTATGGGTTGAAGTCTTGTTGCCCAATTAGCAATGTTCAGAGCTGGAGCTTTTTGGTATATGATTGGATCATGAGGACTCTGATCCTATGGATGGCCTGATCCATTGATGGGTTCATAATTGAATGGACTATTGGGAGGTAGAAGACACTGTAGAGGATGGGCCGTGGATAGAGTAAGCATATAAATGTGTGTGGGGAGGTACCGTGAAAGTGTAATACTTGTCCTCAGTTCCTTCCTTGCTTTCTGTTTCTCTTTCTGTATCTTAGCTGCCATAATGTAAGCAGCTTTCCTCTGCCACACTCTCTGCTATGATGTTTTTGCTTTACCACAGGCTTAAAAACTATGGAGCCAGCTGATTAAAACATCTGAAACCATGAAGCCAATTAAACCTAATGTCTCTTAAATTGATTTCCTCAGGTATTTTGTCATTGACACCTCACTAACACACACCCTTAATCTTATATCGTCCGTCCATCATGTGTAGCATAGTGATAAACATATACATACAAACATACAGTAAGACCTCAAAAACGATCATTTGGCTGGTCGATTGCTTTATTAATTTTATGGTGATTTGTGATAGATCACTTATTTATTTAAATGCTTCATTTTCTTTCTCCATAAAGATCAAAAGTTTTTGTAAAGAAAATACATTTTTCAAATTAATTTCTGCTATTTAGATTTTAAATCATAAGGACTAATGGGAATTTATGATTTACTAATTTATGCTCTACTAATTTATTTCAGTTTTAAACTACAAGTATGTTTTAGTATATTATTTTATTTAAATAGACAATATATTTCTAAGCTTATTTTGAAATCAAGACAAAATAGCTGAGACGACCAGATGATATTCTTGATTTTTTTTTTAATAATCACTAAACTTAAATTTGTGGGGAGGAGGAGAGCAATTTCCTTAATGTTTTCTTCTTGGTTCAACATTTCCAGACAGCAATTACAAGTCAAATATCATTTCAGTAAATGAGAAATTCTTGTTTTCGTGTACTGATTGGCTTTATTACACACTAAGGTTAATTGGGAGGCTTCTCAAGCTTATCTGGGTAATGACAAACAGCTGCAATAGATTGTACTCTTCAGCCCCTCCACATCGTTTTGATAGAGCAGCACCCAAACAAAACCTCTTGCAATGTGAGTGTCATTAAATTGCACTGCAAACCCTGGTGGCAATTATATCTGAGATAGCATCATAGGAAGTGAGAAGGGAAATAAAAAGCCTGAGAGGAAATGTTCAAATCAGCAGGGATGGCCACCCCAGACCACTGCAGCCATAGAATTTGGTTACTGGCACTCCAATGTACTGTGCTTAACTTGATAGTTCATTTCACATAAATAAGTAGTGAACCAACAGAAAGAAAATATGCTTGTCTATTTGAAATGCCCTAAATGGTAGATTTTTGAATCCCAATATAAAAATCATATTGTTGATTTCAATAACTACTTGAAGAAGGATGCCTCTGCCTGCTTTGAAGAGCTTACCTTTAATAACAACAGCTAATCTCTTTGGCCTCTTATTATGGGCCAAGCACTAAGTAATGTTTCTTGTATATCATCTCAGTTGATCCTCTGCATAAAATGAGAATAGAATTAGTATGCATACATTACAAATGATGCCTGGAGCACTCCCGAGAGAGCTTGTCCAAGGTCAAAGAGCCAGTGGATGTTAGCACCTGGATTCAAGTTCAGGCCCATCTTTCCCCAAAGACACGCTTCTCTTAGTGGGTAACTCAATAGAAAGTTCTTTGCAGGAACTCATTGAGAGATGGTTGCCTGGGAGAGCAGTTATGAGATATCTTTTCAGTTCAATTACCAATTGGGCAGGTCACCAAGTGGATAACCAGTACTATCTCTGATTATCTACATGCGTACTTGGGATGACCTGCCTTCTCTTGTATAGTCTTGTCATGCTGTGGTATGTGCTAAGGAGATAAAGTATTTAGGTCAAAGCAACTTTCTTGGTGGTGTAGGAAGAGCTGCAACAAAGCTTTGGATGGAAGAGAGATGTGTACTCCTAGTGCTCTCCTCCTGGCTTCTTGTCCACTGTCTCACTGTCTGCTTTTCGAATAGTTCCTTTCATCTCGTCTGTCTTTTTAGTACTTAACAGCAAGGAAGAAGAGCAATTGTTTAAGAGGTCAGATTTGGAGCCAGACCGATGCAGGTTCAAATCCCAGAAAAGACACTTGCTAATACACCCAAAGTTTGTTCAAGTTACTTAATGTCCCTAAGCCTCAGTTTTCTGATCCATAAAATGTAACGGTAACACAACCTTCTTCGATTGTTATGAGAATTGCAAATAATTTATGTAAAGCCCAATTCTTTTTTTTTAAAGAGAGAGTGAGAGAGGAGAGAGAGAGAGAGAGAGAGAGAGAGAGAGAGAGAGAGAGAGAGAGAGAGAATTTTTTAATATTTATTTTTTAGTTCTTGGCGGACACAACATCTTTGTTGGTATGTGGTGCTGAGGATCGAACCCGGGCCGCACTTACACCAGGCGAGCGCGATACTGCTGAGCCACATCTCCAGCCCTAAAGCCCAATTCTTGACAAAATGGAATCATTCCAGTATTGGCCATAAATATTTGCCAACAACAGTTCAACTTTACTTTTTATCTAATCCATTATACCTGCTTTTTCTGTAACTTGGAATTTGTTTTTCTTCACTAATCACTGAGCTTCCTTAGCCTCAACATTGCTTAACACCAATGAAGTTGTTATTTTTTTGGGGGGTGGGGAGGCAGTAGGTACCAGGGATTTAAGTCTGGGAAACTTGACCTGAGCCAGGTCCCAGCCCTATTTTGTATTTTAGAGACAAGGTCTCACTGAGTTGCTTAGCACCTCACTTTTGCTGAGGCTGCCTTTGAACTTGCAATCCTCCTGCCTCAGCCTCCCAAGCTGCTGGGATTACAGGCATGTGCCACTAAGCCTGGTCAATGAAGTCTTTTAAAACTTGGGCTTGGGTTGTAGCTCAGTGATAAAGCGCTTGCCTAGCATGTGTGGGGCACTGGGTTTGATCCTCAGCACCACATTAAAAAATAAATAAATAAACAAAATAAAGGTATTGTGCCCATCTACAACTTAAAAAAAATGTTGCTCTTCAGTCTGGTTGTCAAGCATTGTACTAACCCCCACTTTCTTAATTTTTCCTCTGATACGTTATTTAGCACCTGTGTAAACCTGTGCAGCTGTGCTCAGCTATGTATAAATGTTTGCTTACGTGCTTTCGTCATATTTATTTATGCAATTCTGTGTATAGCCAATTGCTATATTAAATTCTAAGTGCCTCAGGGAAAGGACCACACTTTCTACTTCTGCAAGAAGTCTGGATATCCTTCCAAGGAAAGATTTCAAGAAGGCTGAAACTTAAACATATATTATTGCTCTAATAAGATGTTAATGACAAGTTTTCAAACATTGTGTTCTTCTGTAGGACATTATAGGTTAAAGCAGTTTCAGTAATAGCAAGCATGCTATAGAAATATATAACTTAGGGGCCTTTAGTTGCATTTTTTCACATTTAAAAAATTAAAAGAACAGGTCTACATACAATCGGAGAGATAAGACAGCAATAAAGAAAAAGAAGAAAGGACTTAGTAATTGCTACTTTCAAGAAAATGTTGGACCATAATTCCTTTGATGGGTTAAGTGATATATATTTTGGAAAAAGAAGATATCAAATCGTGCATAACAGAATAATGATAGCTACACTCTTAGAGCACTTAGTAGGTACTAGGCACCTTGCTGGGAGTTTGATTTGTTGTATCTCTTTCAATCTTCCCAGCAATCTTCTACCTCCAGGGAAGCAGGTCTATGTGTCTTCCCCATTTATGTACAAGGAAGCTGAAGTTTTGAAAGGTCTACCTATTGTTCAAGATGCAGCTGGGATCTTGATGGTGCCAGGCGCGGCACCCAATCCCATGTTAATCACTGAACTATTCTGTCTCCTGCAAAAGAGAAGGAGTTTTACAGATGAGCTATAAAGATAACTCTAATATTCCTCTTTTTCTTCTACAACACAATCCTCCTGCTCCCCTTCAAAGAAAAGAAAATCCTATTAGTTTATAGAATTTGCTTCATGCAGATAAATTAAAGGCAACTTGAAGGGGTCTTGGATGGTTTGCAAGACAAACTGAAAAAAAAAAAAAAGAAAAGAAAAAAAAAATTCTCTCTGGTTGCTTGCTTTATTTGCTCCTGTTCTCCAAAGGCCAGGCCTTCCATTCACCTCCGAACTGTCAAGTCCTCAAGGGGGTGTTTCCCTGTCAAGAGTGAAGCCCTTGGGGGCAATGTCTCATTGCCTTTCAAGAGGATAGACAGGAAACAACTTTTGCCTTCTTTCTCTCTTACCCTATCTTCTCTGTTTTCCTTTCTCAGCTATATTCTTTTGGAATAAAAAAACAGTCCAACTTCTCCCAGGCGCTGGGTAACTTGAGCCCTCCTGGAGGACCGTCTGGGAAGGCCCTCTCTCAGCACTCACACACCACAGGCAGCTGCTGGGGCCCTGCTCTTGGCAGCCTCACAACTCCCCCCCTGCTCCTTCTGGATTTCAGGGCCCGGCAATTACAGAGTTGGCCTCTGAGCCTGCACGTAAAGCATGTTTTTAATAATAAAAAAACATCAAGTTGGTCTCTTCCAACTTTGAACATTCTGTGAGTCTCTCAGCTTTGAGTTGTAGGAGATCCAAGAACCTCTCCGAGGAGTCAGGATTATGCTGTAGCTAATTTGTGGAAGAATTCTTAGCATTTGTTCTGTTTGACAGCAAGAAGACAGCTTTCAAGTCACAGGAACACACTACATTCTGCAGCATGGTGGAGGTCAGAGGGGCCCTACAGGGACACTATCCATGCGTGAGATTCAGGCTCCTTAAATGTCTGGGTTCTGGCAGGAAGGAGCCTTCTTGCATTCATAATTTATAACTCTGTGTTCTGTTTCTTAAAACTGCCCTCCCGAATTGTATAATCTTTAGGCCACTTACTACCTGGGTCTGTCCCTGATCAAGTGACTTTTTGAGCAATAGTTCAATCTATATCATGTTTGACGAATGCATTTGTATTTATAAGAAATTCAAACCCTTGAAGGTTAAATATGAAAAACGTCGTGCAAATAAATATAGAAAGCTAACACATTTTGTTTTTGAGTCTGTACAGAGGCAGGCACCATTTTAAGTCTTTTTCTTATATTGACTCATTTGTTCCTCACAACAACCCCGAACAGTCAGGTTTATTATTAGCCCATTTTTTAGGATGGGGATACTGAGGTTAAATTACTCACTCCAGAGTTCCAGCTAGTAAATTACAAAGGCTGGGTGTGAACTCGGTCTGACTCTAGGGCCTGTCTTAACCCATTGCACTGTGCTGCTGTGAAGTAAGAGTTTCTGGTTTACTTCATCTCTTTCCATGTCTTTGTTTTTTATATTTAATAAACCAGTGAATTATCTTCACCTTTGTATCTCCATCAAAATACTCTCTCTGCTTTCCCCAGATTATGGGAGGTTTACACATATAATGGAGATTAGAATAAAATTATCTGCAAAATATATCCTGACCAAAATCCAGGGAAGGAAAAGACTTGCCACTATGCTACATTACTAGGACTGGGACTCAAGGTGCTATCTGTCACTCCTCACCAGGGACACTCCTCTACAGAATGTACTTACATCATAATAAGTGTACAGAATAGTATAATATAGTAAGTAAAGGGTGTATATTCTAAGTTAAGCTAAAGTTTGATTTAAATCAGTATTCTTAATTTTTTAAAAAATTGAATTTAAATATTTCCATTTGTTTACTTATCATTAAATATTTTGTTCACATCAAAAGAAAATTCTAGGCTGTATTATAAAGGGAAAAACATACTTCTGTGATGCATATTATTATTTTAAAAGAGCTGTTCAATAAATAAACAGCCCATATTTCAGTTCAGTATTGTTTATGCTTCCAATACATTCTTCTATAAAATGTCACATAAATAAATATGTTGAAGTTGTTTGTTCAGACAAGTCTAAAACATTTACTCCCATGTGAGGAATGAGATGTTGATTTTTCCTTTGATGCTTAGATGCCGTTCACAGTATTATAGTGGAGTTCCATCCATGCTCAAGGTCATTATGTATCTGAAGCCCTCAGGAAACACATTGTATTATTGTTCTCAAACCACTTGAGCATTATAGATAGATTGACTGACTTCAAAAACCATATCCTGGGTAAAAAGCACAAAGTTGTGTTGTTATGATTCTTTCCCCAAATAAACCCAGTTTTAGTTTTAATTACATGTAACAGTTCCCCTAAACACCATTTTTCATAAATGAACTTCTTTGTTATTTTCTTTTGCATTCCTTAGGAAGACTTCATTTTTTTCTGTCATCTTTACCTTCACCTATCTCACACTGAAAATTGTCACATTCCTCACTTATTGTAATAATTCCTCATTACGCCTTTGGGCTATAAAGGTAATTTGACTGGTAAGAGACCTGGCTGGACCAGTCATACTTCTGTGAGTCTGCCTACCTCCAGCCCTTTCACTTGTCAAGTCTCTCTGATTCTAATAAGGAAAGAAAGGAAACAGTACTTCTCTTCTACCTTAGCATCTCCTCAACAGGCCACCCTGTGTTTCTGGGTTTTGTTCCCTTTCATATTCTTAGAAGCAGAGGGGACCTGTGTTACCTATGTGTCCTTGACTCTTTCTGTCCTTGGAAACCTCCTCATCTTTTATGACTGCAGCACTGACATAGTTGACCACTCCATTCTCTGAACTCCGCTATTTTTACTTTATAGACTCTATTTACATCATCTGGTTCTCTCTTAGCTATCAGACCAAGTCTTTCCCTCCTTTCTTTCCTTTACTTGTTTCTCTTCCTCCAGTCAAATATTAAATGCTATCTAAATTTCCAACTGTATTTGGTTTTCTTTTCTTCAGCTTTGCAAATCACCCTAGTGAGCTCCACTGATCTCTTGGCCTGAGCTCCAACATTTTCTCTACAATTTCTGCTTTCAGCTTGATCCGCTTATCTGAGCATCAGGCACAAACTTCCAAACTGATTGTTAAACTGCTCCATCTGGATGACCTGAAGATTCTCAAACTTGACACATCCCAAAACAAAACCATTACCTAGCTTCTAAAGCATGTTCTTCCAATTTGTATTCTAGAAGAACATTGGTAAATGTTATCACTGTTGACACATTTGTTTGCATCTTAAAACAGAGTTTTTTTTTTCCTCTTCCCTCTACTTCACTCCAGGTTCTAATCATTTGGGGTATCCCCCTCCCCCAAATCATGAGAAAACATAAGAAAAACTGACATTGAGGGATTGTTATGGTTTATATAAGGTGTCCCCGAAAGCTCAAGTGTGAGACAATGCAAGAAGATTTAGAGGTGAAATGATTGGATTAGAAGAGCCTTAATCCAATCTGTGAATTGCTCCCCAGACTGGGATTAAAGGATTGGTAACTGTAGGCAGGTAGGGTGCGGCTGGAGGAGGGGCACCCTTGGGGGCACGCATTTAGGGTATATATTTTGTCCTGTGAACAGAGCCACTCCCCTTCTCTCTCTCTGCTTCTTGATTGTCATACCCTGAGATGCTATCCTGAGTCCCTTTCCCCTGCCACACCCTTCCACCATGATGTTCTGCTTCACCTCAAGCCCTGAGCTAGGGAGTCAGCCATCTATGAACAGAGACCTTTCAAACTGTAAGCCCCCAAATAAACTTTTCTTCCTTTAAAATTGTTCTTGTCAGGTCTTTGGTCACAGCAGCTAAAAAGCTGACTAAAACAGGGGTGTTGTACAGAACTCCTGATGAATATTCTTTGGAAAGTGTCAATGTCATGAAATACAAGGAAGATTAAGAAACTTTCACAGGTTGGAGGAAACCAAGGACACATGATGACTGAATGTGATGTGGTGCCCTGGACTAGATATTAGGAAAGAAAAAGCACATTCGTACAGAAGTTGGTGAAATCCAAGTGAAATCTCTAGTTTAATAAATAGTAATGTTCCATTGCTAATTCTATTCTTTTGACAGTTGCTTGGTGAGCATGCAAGATGTTAGGATTAGGAGGAACTGGGTGAAAGGTATGTGGAAAATCTACTATCTTAGCAACTTTTCTATAAATTAGACATTATCCCAAAATAAAAAATTGAAAAGCAAAATTGAAGATCATGGCTTCCCTTTGCCTGTGTAATGCTTCTCAAATTGTCCTGAAAAAGTCATCTGGAAGTTTTAAAAAATACGACTGAATTATATTGTTCTATCATCTGCATGTATGAATATGTAACAATTAGTCCCACCATTATGTATAAGTATAATTCAACAACAAAAAAATGAAAGCAAACATACACACATCTGGGCTCCACCTGGGAGACTGATTCAACAAGCCTGAGGGAAGCTGCCTAACTCTCAAATGCCACAAGTGATTCTTGTACACTTTAGGTGCTGTAAAACCATGTGTTTCTAGGACAAATAGAACCTGCCTATGACATTTCCCCAGAAGAGACTTTTAAGGTCTTTATAGGAAAAAAAAATTATTCAGATACCTCAGACAGAACTGTCTTTGACAATTCTAGTTATGAGTATGTTACTTCAAAAGACATAAGTGATTTGAGTATAAGAAATACAATTGATATGTTGAATAGTTTTTTCACACAAAGAATCGAGTGAAACATATATTTTATTTCTAAATACAATATATTGTAACTTTGCCACTTGACCATAATGAGTCCAAGAGCTTAATAAATATTTATGGACCAGAGGATTATTTTCACATCTTTATTTTGCATTCCATTTGCTTTGAAGTAAAGATTTGCATTTGATGTATATCCAGATTTTTCATATGGCTGACCTATACTTGGAAGCTTCTAGTGAATCTGAAACACTTTAAAGTTATTGCAATAACAACCCCCCCCACCACAACAACAACAATAACTTAGTAAGATGTAGAATAAAGCCTGTAAAAAATACTGGTAATGAAAGATTGAAATTTGTGAGGCCGTGTGTGTATATGTATGTCTCTGTGAGTATGTGTGTGCATGAAGCTGCTTACTGGGGTCCATGAATACCTACAGATTGATGTAGAAGTGTCAGGGTTTCCTTGGATTCTCTGAAAATTAAAGGAAAATACATGTGTGTACTTATTCTTGGAGGTTCTCAATGAGGATAGTGAGTTAAAAAAACATTGAGAAACACCAAACATGGGAATCTTTCAAGAAGTAATAGCATAATTTTATACAACTTAAATTGAATTCTTAAATCAAATAACTAAAATACAGATGTATTGTGATCTGATCTCATAATAAGACCTATTGCTAATTTAGAGCTTATTTACTTTTTCCCAACAGAGTGTTGATTAAAGCCTTAGACTGCAACCTCTATCCCGTGAAAGGACACCCAAGTGGAAGCTCTGATCTAAGGCTAGATCCTTCATTTTTCAAGTGTTCATAAAACTATTGCTACGTACCAGGTTAAGTTCTGGGTTTTGGAATAATTTAATGGAAAAAACAGCAAACATCTGTCTCTAATAGATTTCATATTGAGTTAGAGAAGACATACCATAAAAAAATAAGCAAAATAAGTAAACTGTATAAGATGTTACAGTATGTGATACAAATGCTGTGAAATAGAGAAAACTAGAGCAGCTTAAGGAGGTTGCTGATATGTTGACACTACATTTTCCTATAGGTAGTTCATTAGTTTCTGGTCTAATTCTTAGGTCTTTGATCCATGTTGAGTTGATTTTTGAGCAGGGTGAGAGATAAAAGCCTAGTCTCATTCTTTTATAATTGATAATTAGTTTCCTCAGCACCATTTGTTAAAAAGGCTCTCTTTTCTTCAATGTATGTTTTTGGCACATTCAGCAAGAATCAGATGACATGTATCTTTGTGGGTTATTTCTGTATCTTCTATTCAGGACCATTGGTCTATGTCTCTGTTTTTATGCCAGCACAAAGTAGCTTTTGTTGCTATAGTTCTGTAGTACAATTTGAAGTCAGGTATTATGATGCCTCCAGCATTGCTTTTTTGGCTTAGAATTGTTTTGGCTATTCTGGGTCTTTTCATGTTCTAAATAAATTTTAGGACTGATTTTTGTTGTTGTTGTTCTGTGAAAGATGTCATTGTTTCTTTGATAGGGATTGCACTGAATCTGTATATTGCTTTTGACAGTATGGCCATTTTAAAAATATTAATTCTACCTATCCATGAACACGGGAAGTCTTTCTAGTTTCTTGTCTTCAATTTATTTCTATACTTTTCATTGTAGAAGCCTTTCACCTCTTTGGTGAGATTTATGCTTAGCTATACCCCCCACCCCCATTCCCCGGCCCTCAGGCTATTGTGATTGTGATTGATTCCTTTCTCAGCAGATTGATGTTGGGATATAGAAAAACTATTAATTGTTGTATGTTGATTTTGTAACTTGCTACTTTGCTGAATTTTTTTTATTAGCTCTAGCAGTCTTTAGTGGAGCTTTTTGAATCTTCTAAGTATAGAATCATATCATCTGCAAACAATAGTAATTTGACTTTTTTCCTTCCTGTTTTTATCCTTTTATTTCCTTTTCTTGCCTAATCGCTTCTATTTATGAGGTGAATTATATTTATTCATTTGCCTGTGTTAAACCACCTTTGCATCTCTGGGATAAAACCAACTTGGTCATGATGTACAATCTTTTTGATGTACAAATCATATGTTGTTGCATATGATTTGCTAACATTTTATTAAGCATTGTTGGAAAGAAGTTCATCAGGGATATAGGTTTGTATTTTTCTTTCCTTGATATGTCCTTATCTGATTTTGATATGAGGGTGATACTGGCTTCATAGAATGAATTTGGAAGGGTTCTATCCCTTTCTATTTCATGGAATAATTTGAGGAGCATTGGGATTAATTCTTTAATGATCTGATAGAATTCATCTGAAAGTATATCGAGGAATGGGCCTGTTTTTGTTGAAAGGTTTTTAATTACTGCTTCTATCTCATTGCTAATGATTGGTCTGTTTAGGTTTTCTGTGTCCTCTTGATTCAGTTTAGGCAGGTTGTATGTATCTAGACATGTATCTGTTTCTTCTAAGTTTTCAGATTCATTGGAGTGTAAGTTTTTGAAATAGTCCCTAATGATCTGTAGGATTCCTGTGACATCTCTGGTGATTTCTTCTTTTTTTAACCTTTAATTTTATTAATTTAGGTCATTTCCCTTTTTCTTTTGGTTAGTGGCAGAGGGCTTATCAATCTTGTTTGTTTTCAAAGAATCACTTCTTTGTTTCACTGATCCTTTGTGTGTATTTTGTTATTGTTGTTTTTATTGTTCTCAATTTTATTGATTTCAGTTTTAATCTTAATTATTTCCTTCTACTGGTTTTGGAATTGGTTTGCTCTTTTATTTTTTCAAGAGACTTGAGATGCATTATTAGGTTGACAATTTGAGATCTTTCTAATTTTCTTATGTATGCACTCATATCTATAAACTCTCCTCTTAGAATTGCCTTCACAGTATCCCAGAGGTTCTGATATGTTGTATCACTATTCTCAGTTGAGCCTAAGAATGTAAAAGTTTTTTCCCTGATTTCTTTCTTACCCATTCATTATTCAAAAGTGTATCGTTCTATCTCCATGTGTTTACATAATTTCCATAGGGTTTTTTTGTTGTTGTTTTTGTTATTCAGTTCTAATGTCATTCCATTATGATCTGATAATATGCAAGTAATTATATCAATTTTTTCACTTGCTAAGAGTTGCTTTGTAGCCTGAAATATGGTCTATTTTGGAGAAATTTCCATAACTGCTAAGAAGATGTATTCATCTGTTGTTGAATGAATATTTTATAGTGTATGTTAAATCAATTTGATTTATAATATTTTTCAGGTCCAAACAGTCTTTACTGAGTTTCTATTGGTGAAAGAGGTGTGTTGAAATTACCCAGTATTATTGTACTGGCATCTGTCTGAGGCTTTGATTCAAGCAGTGTCTCTTTTACACAATTAGTTGTAACCATGTTTGGGGTATTTATTATTGTTATATATTTTTGTTGGAATGTTTTCTGTAACTGTATGAAGTGATCTTCTTTGTCTCTTCTGATTAATTTTGGTTTGAAGTCTATTTTTATCAGATACAAGAGCTCTGGCTTGTTTTCAGGCTCCATTTGCATGGTATATTGATTTTCATTCTTTTGCTTTCAGCTTGTTGCTGTCGTTGCCTGAAAGATGAGTCTTTTGCAAACAACATATAGTTTGGTATTGTTTTTTAAATTCGTTCTGACAGCCTATGTTTTTAAACTGGAGAATTGAGACCATTCACATTCAATGTTATTATGAGAGGGATTTTATTAATTCCTGCATTTTTGATTCACTTCTAATACTTATTTTGTTCCTGTGTCTCATTTGTTTAGCTGCTTTTCAAATGAGATTTGTTTATTTGTGAGTTCTGGGGTTTGTTTTTTATTTCTTCCATGTGGAGTATTTTTTAAAGTAAATTTTGTAATGATAGCTTAGTAGTGAGGAATTCCTTTAGTTTCTGCTTCTCTTGGAAGGACTTTGTTTCTTGTTTCTTTCTGAAGGATAGTTTTGTTAGATATAACAATCTGAGATTTTTTTTTCCAGGATTTGGAACACCTCATTCCAAGCTCTCCTGACTTTAAGAGTTTGTGCTGATAAATCATAAGTAATTCTTATTGATTTTTCTCTAAATGATATGTTTTGAGGACTTTAACTTCTATCCTTATTCTGTATGTTAGTCATTTTAATTACAATGTGTCATGGAGAGGTTCTTTTTTTGATTCTGTCTTTTTGGAGTTCTGAATGCCTCTGGAGTTTGGAATGCCATATCATTCTCTAGGTTTGGAAAAATGTCTGTTATCCATGCCATTACCCTACATCTCACAATCTTTCTGAATTCCAATGACTCTTTAATTTGGTCTTTTACTGTTGTCCCAGAGTTTCCGTACAGGGTTGCTTATTTTCTTTTCTTTAATACTGTCTGAAAGTACAAAATTGGCCACTTTGTCTTCCAGCTATGAGATTATGTCTTCAGCATGGTATACTCTATTAAGAGAGACTTTTGACTGAACAGTTCATTTGACTTATTTTGTCTTTCATTTCCAAAATTTCTGTTTGGTTCTTTTTCAATATCTCCATCTCTTTATAGAATTTCTCAGTCATATCCTGAACTGACTTCCTTAACTCATTCAGTTGTTTTTTTCTGTGTACTCCTAGAATTTATTGATTATTTTTATAATCATTCTTTTGAATTGTTTATCTGGTATTTCAACCACTTCAGTATCTTTAGAGTCAATTGCCGGTAAATTATAAACTTTAAGAGGTGTTGTGTTACCTTGATTTTTATATTCCTTTGTTAGGTTTTATGCATTTGTTATAATGGATTTCTCATTTACTCTTAAATGTGGACCTTTTTAGGACACATCCTTCCCTTGCCAAATTGCCCCAGAGGGATCCATATTGAGATCCTCATGTAGATGTGGCATCCCTATCCTTTGTGTGGATGTCCATGAGTGGGACCTGAGTGCCCACCTCAGCTGTTCCTACTTGAGACCTGGTTGTTTGGGTTTTTGTCTCTTCTATTCTTTGTATTAATGTATAACTAAAATTTGAGTGTTGTTAATTTGTGTAAGGAGCAAGGTGTGCTGTTTTATGTATGAGTTTATTTCAGCAGCAGTCTCTACCCTGTGAATTTGTAGTGTACCTGTAGGTTTCCAGCACTGCACAGAATAGGGAGGAACAAACAATAACAACAACCAATGCAAACAATACATAACATTAAAATAAATACCCAGTTCCGACTATTACATCTACAATAGTATTTACCACAAAAACAGAAATGATGGCAATTGTCAACAGCAGAACCAATAAATGACCATGAGCTAGATCTAGCATTAAAGCAAACAGCAGGTATCAACTATGTCATCTACAGCAGTAACAAGTGCCACAACAAGAATGGTGGGAACAGAAGTTATATAAACCAATTAATTATCAAAGATGGTAAGAATACAGTTCATTAAGAGAAAGAAAATGTGATGGTGACATGGCTTCCTGGCTACCAAGCCAGCAGCCAGCCCTCTGGTCTCTGATGAGAAGGGACAGGGGAGTGATAAAGTGGCAGAATGACAGCTGTAGAGGGCTGAAGTACAGGCAAGAAGGAAAGGCTGCCAGGCAGAGCCTACCATGGTGGTGAGGGCCTGAGGTGAGGTGGGCCATCACAGAGATGAGCCAGGGCAAACTGACCTATCACCGCACGGCAGCCCAGCCTGCACACAGAGCAGGTGCTCACTGCAGAAACACTCCACACTGTGCTGCAGCTCCAGACCAGGCCCCTGAGCATGCACAATTCAATGACTTCAATCTTCCACCTCCCAAAAGTGGGGAGAAAATTGGAGTAAGGCAAACCTAAAAGGGATTCAGGGTTAACCAATAGTGTTAGTACTTTTCCAAATCCCAATTAGCATAAGTTTGGATGAATTACATTGGCCCATAAACCCCTAGACTAGCACACTCAGATGGCAACCCTATGCATGCTTGAATAAGTACCCAGTTCCTACTATGACATCTACATCCTGGTCTCTGGATTTCACTCTTCAAATTCACAACACAAAGACCCAGAAAGAAAAAACTGAAAGTGAGCTGCTAAGGTCTGCTGTAACTCTGCAGGTGCACAGTCCACCATTAAGAGCTGCAACATTTCTTGTCTGCAGAGGTCTGCAGCTTGTGTAGACCCTATCTGCCTGCTGAAGCAATGGATGGAGTTTCATCTTAAAACTTTAGTTGCAATAGGAAGGTAGAAGAACGTTTACAATGATCAAAATGTGAACAGAGAGACTGCAGAAGAGATGTAGCAAGTAATGATTATAAGGAAGGAGGAAAAAATTAGGAAAAACAAAGTAATGGGAGAGAGAATGAAAGAACAAGAGAATTTGGCTGTTAGTGGGAGAAGAAAAAAAGAGAAAGAGAAACAAACAAAAACAAAACAAAAATAAAACAAACAAAGCAAAAACCCTAACTCTCAAAAGATAAGGCAAAGAAAAATAACTTCATTAAAAATAGTAAGAATGAGAAAAATATATATATATACATACACATGTATCAATCTATTTATCTATTCATGATCCAATCAGAACAGCAAGGATACCAACCAAACAAACAATCTAATGAAAACAGTGAAACAAAAGAACAAATATTCTTACTGAAAAATTAAAGAATCTTTGAGGTGGTCAAAATAATCGACAAGAGGAGATGTTGACTGTCTGTGCCCAAGTGTCTTTCTTCCTGGGATTTGTACAGAGTGTGTGGGGGCGGTGGGGGTGGCTGGGAAGCATTAACCCCTCTCTCTTTTTGTGTCACTCAATGAGCTGCCAGTTGAAGTGGCCTAAGACTAAAGCTGGTTGAAACAATTGTCAGCCCCCTTGTTACCATTCTAAGGTAGGATGAAGTGGGAAGTACGGTCAGTTGGAGCTTTGTCTGCACAGACCAGATTGACATACTCCCAAGGTGAGTCAGCTGCAGAGTTCTAGGAGGGAATCCTGGGTGAGAGGGGCTTAATCTAATCAGACCTTAGGGCTTTGTTGGGTGGTACCTTCTCTGGAGAGATCAGATCAACATACCCCTAGGGCCTGGCATTTGCCCATGTCTCTGGGTGTCTAGATCTCAAAAGTGTCCCAAGAATTCTATTCATGGGGTAGGGGGCCAATCTTACCTCAATGCTGCTGCCTATAAACACAGCCTCCCCAGACTTAGTCCCTTAGTGTATTCACACCCACCTGGTCAGATTCCCTACCCACTTCATCTGGTCATGTGAGCCGCCAGACTCAAAGGAAAAATAAATAGGGTTCCCCTTCATTTTTATGACTTGAATCCTCCTGGTGCAATCTTCTCTGTGCCTTTTTTACTTTCTACTAAGAATACCCAAGGCTAGATGGTAGGTGCTTGCCTGGACAAAAGGAAATATTTGCTCTGATCTCCCAGCTCCACAATAGCGGCTGGCTGTCTCAAGAAGGCTCCTGCCTCAGCTCTCTCTGGTCTGTGGAGAAACAGGGCAGGTTCAAACACCGGTTCATAGTGCAGCCTCTGGATCAGGAAGTTCAGGCTGCTTTTCAGACCTATGGTCTTTCAGTACCAAATCCGTCCATTGTTTCTCTTTTCTGTGTTCTCCCTCCCCTCTGTGGTGAACCAGCGCCACTGCTGCTGCTGGTGCCACAACCAGGCTTGGTTCCAATGTACTCCTTCTTCCTTGTTCAATGCTCCTGAATTTCTGAGTCTCCAAGACATTCTCATCGTCCAATATTGAAGTTTTGCAAAATCCCATTTTTATCCATTTCACAGAGAAGCTATACTCGAGATGCTTAGTTCCTGAGCCATGGAGCAACTAGGAATGCTGCCCTCCTCTACTCTGCCATCTTGCATCTCCTTTAAAGGGCATATTTGGATGGCAGTGAGGAAGCTTCTACCAGGAACCAAGTGAGCAGAGAAGGAGGAGAAAAAATGGAAGAATCCAGTAATAGAGGCAGTGAGGGTGTTGCAGACACCACAGGGACTGAGCTTTATCTCTACGCAGTGTAGGAGTTACCACCAGTGCTTGGTTTGTTCAAGTCAACACAAAATTTGTAATGCCAGAGGGTAATTGATAAACAAATTTAACATATGAATCAGTTCTAAAAATCGAGTATGGCTTTGCTTTTCAAACACACAGGAACGTTATAAACATTGTCCATGTATTTGACTTGAAATAAATATGTTCAAGAAAGAAGAAACCACACACAACAATGCATTGTTTCTCAGTAGCACAACAAAGTAGACATTAATAAGAATAGAAAAGCTTTAAAAGCATATTTGCATCTGTTGCAACTTGAGTAGAAAATGAAAAATAAAAAAAACTACACATGCTTGTTTTGACTCTACCTTTTCTAGTGCCTTATTTTTTTCCCCTTTTGCAGAAAACCACCTGACAAACAATTTTGGTTTGACAAGGAAATCACTCAAACTTACAAATGATGCAAAAATGAATGACAAGGAAAACACTGCATATAAAAATCTGTTTGATAAAATCAGTACAGTACCCAGAAGCAGTGAATTGATTTAAAATCTCTTGGGATTGTTTTTGTTGAAGCTATGACATTGTTTAGGAAGAAGTAGACCCTGAAAATTGGGATGGGAACATGCAGGCAGACTCTAACGTAGCAGAAGAAATTGAACCTTTAAATGTAGTTGACTTTGACAGTAGAGGCAGTTTTTCTTCTTTGACTAGAAGACTTGTTTCCCTTAGCCAGAAGAACCTACCACAACCTGAGGCAATTGTCCTGAAGGGGAATTTAGAGGACTGCAGGATTTTAAAAAGAGAAATAATAAAACTTATGTTTTAAAGGGGTTACTGTTGCTGTTGTGTTGGCAAGACACTAGGGGGCAACACTGGACGACAGGGGACTAGAAGACAATTGTAGGAACTCAGTTGACAGAAGGTAGTAACTGAGGTCATCCTGGGAGCAGGAGAGGTAGTGAAAATTTGTCAAAGTCTTGATATATTCTGCAAGTAAAGCCAGAATTTACTGCTGACTGGTGGTGAGGGGTCTGTGGGAGAAGGAAGAGTCAAGGATGAATCCAAGGTTTTTGACCTGAGCAACCAGAAGGATGAAGATGTCCCCAATCAAAATGCAGAACGTTACTAGTCTGGCAGCTTTTGTGGGAAAATCAGTTTGAACCTCCCCAATTTGCATGGTTAGGCATCCAGATGCAGATAGGGAGGAGGCAGTTTAAGACACGGAGGGGACAATTGGTTATATGAGACTAGAATATGGAAGAGAGGTGTGCGTGGGAGATACTAATTTAGCATTCATCAACATACCAACAATGAGGAAGGTTATGGGACTTGATGAGATCACCAATGGACTGAGAGTAATGGGAGAAGAGGTCAAGGATGGAGACTTGAGTGTCTCCAACACTAAGTTATAGGGAGAAATCAAAGAAGCACACAAGGAGACTGAGAAAGAGTGACCTGTAAGTGAGAAGGGAAACTGAAGTGTGTTCTCCTGGTAGCCACACAAAGAAATTATGTTAAGGAAGAGTGAGTGATCAGCCTTGTGACATGCGGAGCCAACAGACCAAGTAAGAAAATCAATGAGAACTGAACATTGGATTCAGCAATGTGGAAATTATTGATGGTTTTGTCAAGAACAGTGAGTAGGGTCTGGTGTGGTGGGGGCAATAACCTGATTGAGGGGATTCCAAGACAGAACGGAAGAAGAAGAAAGGAATTAGAGTTGCCAGGTAGCTTACTGCAAAGGGGAGAAAATTTAAAAAAATGGGTCAGTGGGAAAGGTAAAGGGAGAGAGAGAGGAGAGAGAGAGAGAGAGGGAGAGAGATAGTTTCTTTTCTACTTAAGATGGGACAAATAGCAGCATTTTTGAATTCTGATAGAATTATCCAACAGTGAAAAACGAATGGTATCAGAGATAGGAGAATTTGGTAGATTGAAATCCTTCATTAGGCAAGACAGGTGGGACCTGGTACATAAAAGGAGGGGCTGAAAATTTCATTTATGGGAGGGGTGGGAATGTGTTTTTGTCAGCTTTTTTGCTGCTATGACTAAAGGACCTGACAATTTTAGAGGAGGAAAAGTTTATTTAGAGGCTCACCATTTCAGAGGACTCAGTCCATAGACAGCAGGCTTCAATGCTTGGGGCTTGAGGTAAGTCAGTGAAGAGTGTAATGGAAGGAAGTGGCTCACATGATGATCAGAAAGTAGAGAGAGACTCCACTTGCCAGATACAAAATATATACCCCAAAGGCACACCCCCAGGGACCTACCTCCTCCAGCCACACTCCACCTGCCTTCAGTTACCACTCAGTTAATCCCATTAGGGGATTGATTCAGTGGGTTGAGGGTTTTAACTCAATTATTTCTCCTCTGCACCTTCTTGCATCATTGCACATATGAGCTTTTGGGGGACACCTCACATCCAAAACATAACAGAAGGTAATTTGGCATAGCCTGTGGAAATTTCCTTTGAATTGCTTCTATTTCTTCAGTGAAATGAGAATTAATGTCAGCAGCTAAGAGGGAGGATAGTCCAAAATTTCATGAAGGTATAAATTTGACAGATTCACTACTTTTGAACTTACCTCTATTAAACAGTGTTTATTTGTTAGAGTTTCACTTAAGCAGAATGAAGGCAAGACTTGGGGTTGAGAAGGACCCTAAGGTGGTGGTACGAAGAACAGTTGGCATATGTTACTCATGTCTACCTGTTTTATACATAGCTAAAAATATTTCTCCAGAACTCAGCATAGATGGAGGTAAACTTCAGGGCCTTGATCCTTTGGAGAATATTCTAAAAGGAGAGTAATTTATAACGACTGCACAAATTCTCCCAGACAACTCACCCAAAAGCTTTTGGGTGGAAATAATGCAGACAGATTCCTTTTGACCCTAGAGGTCTAAGTCCACCCTGTGTTTATGTTTCTTTCCTTTTCTCCACCCTGTGATTTTCCTGAAGCAAATATTCATGTTCAGCGCCCATGTTGCTTCCCATTTAGCTGTCAGGTCTGTTTAGCTATGCAAAGTCATCACATTCTCACTGCTTTCAAAATTTGATGGTTTATCCCAAGCATTCTCATGAGATTCCTCACAGTAGTGTACTTTCATGCATCCTTCATGAAAAAGTAGCTCAGCTCCTGGGGGCCTCCTGGGAGGCAGGCACAGCACTTTCAAACAGAGGAACACATTACAAAAGCGACTTTATTCAGTCAGTTAACTGTTCATTCTTCTATTCAGAACTTCAGACTATAGGAAGCACCTCACCCATGACATTTTTTTTTGTGTGTGAAAAACAGAAGAATATTGAGAATAGTAAAAGGAAATAGTAGCTCTGAATTTTTTATCTGTATCTTCATACGTAATATAAAGATAAAATGAATTTGTTAGCATATTCTATTTATGCCTTTGGTGTGTGTGTGTGAAAATCTGTGAAGATTCCATGACTTTTTGCTCACTCTTATATAATAGATTGTTCTATGTCCTCTTAATTCAAAATCTTGGAGTCTCAATCTTCAAAATGCTTAGTCTAAGGTGTTAACCCACATTCCAGTCTCTATTTGAGGTCTTTTCTCACCTCTCTCCTGTTCTTGAAGGGTCAGGCATCTGCTGTCTGTACCCACTCCCCCAGGCTGGCTGATTGCCCTAGGATGGAGAGGAAAGTGGAGTAAATGGAGGTAGTGGTGTTGTGTTGAGCTCTAGCTCCTAAGAACCAGTTGTTAAATACCAGGAATGTTATGAGCTGGTTGTTAAACCATTGGTAGCTTGAAATCAGTTATAGTGTGTCTATACCATAGAGATGTACAAAGGATGCCAATCAGAGTAGCTCCTTCTGAAGAGGTGTCTTACCACCACACTTCTTAGGGTAGTGACTAAGAAATTATTACTGAGTTGTGGCGGCTTTGAGCTCTCTAGTCTGATAGACAGTTCTGACTCTTTCCCTGACTTACGAGTTCTTTGGGATGAGTTCTTAGGAGACATTTATCATCAGGTACCCTGTCTCTTCAAACTCTGTGATATGATGAACTGTGTAAGCTGTCCTTTGACTGGCTACTCCCATCCCTCAGTCAGTTTCTGGTTGCAGATGATAAACCCCATAGACTCTTATTGTTGGTGGTCTCTTTGTCCTCTGGGCAGGATTCTTCCTTATATCACTGCAAAGCAACTTTCTTTTTACATTAGCTTTCTACTGTTATATAAAATCACTGCACATTTAGTGGCTTAAAACAACACACATTTATGATTTTATGATCTCAGTTTCTGTATATCTGGGGTATGGTTATGGCTTAGCAGGCTCTTCTGTTCAATAACTCACAACATAGCGATCAAGGTGTTGCATGAGTTGAGTTCCTTTCTGGAGCTTGGGGTCCTCTTCCAAGCCCTGTGGTTGTTGGAGGAATACAGTTCTGGGTAGGTGTAAGACTGAGGTCCCGTGTATTCTTGCCAAGGTTAGCTGAGGGCTGCTTGCAGAGGCCACTTGCAATTCTTTGCTGTGTTTCTCTCACAGACCCTTTGGCAACATGACAACAGCCTTTCAAAGACAGGATAATTTCTCTATCTAGCTCACTAAGATGGAGTGTGACATAATGACAGGGGTGACTGTCTTTTCACCTTTGCCTAATCAAGGGAATGATATCCCTTTACTTTGCTGCACAGTCTAACATAATCAAAGACATCCAATTGTTTTTGCCACATTCTGTTGGCTACAAACATGTTGCAGGTTCTGCCCATATTCAACAGGAGGGGATTGTACAGGGCCATGACTCATTGGAGGTCACCTTAGGTTACGTCCGCCACACACACCATGGGTGCTACATCTGGTCCTTGAATTTCATAAACTTTCACCTGCTGTCAGAGGGGAGCATAGTTGCTTCCAAACATCTTCAGCTTTCTGTTTGTCTTTCTGTTTGTTCAAAGAAGCTGGCTGGCCTCAGTCCTTTTGGATTTCCTGGGTAGGAAGAGTTCAACACACATCTACTGTGTTCCCACTGCAGGGACCACATGCAAATTCTTCTCATGGTTACTTTGAAGCACAGTTTCTTTAGACTTGAGACAAAGGAAGTTGAAACTTACATTGCATCCCTTCCTATGGGGTGAAAAAGGATTTTAAAAAGATTTTCTCAGAGTCACTATTTTCAGTTGGTCTTTGTTCTTTTATGTTCTACAATAGGAGTGGATGCAAGAATTGCTATTCTTCAGTTTACTCATCTACCAAGTCAGCATAGTAATGTTTTAAAAATTAAGAGATGAAACTCTTGGTAAAATGTTTTGGACATCTAAGGAAATAGGCTTTAGCATATTAGTTGTGATGAGCCAGTTAAGCATCATCAAAACTTCTCAGCATTGAATCAAACATTGTTTGTCTAAGTTATTTTTCTTTCAAACTCACCATGCAGGCTCAGCTGAAAATGTATTTGCTGAACACAAGCTACATTGATGACTTGTATTTAACATGTTGAATTGTTGATTACATGTTTGACATTCCTGGAAGTCAATGTTCACTTTAGTGGAATATATTCGGCCTAAAATATACAGTAATTTCCCTCATTATCCCAATCTTCTACATTAATACCCTAGACATAATGAAGCATAGACATATTGGGCACATAAATCATGCAAGATAGGAAACCAAAGCAAATGTTGAAATGCTGAAACAGGCATACATGGCTGGGACCCAAATGGTCAGTGTTGCATGTGGCAGCCAGTTTCAGTGATCATAAGGCCAAAATCACAAGCAAGGATAGTTCTTGCAATCAGCAGCTAGCGTTGTCACTCAGAGTCCAGGTTTGCAGGGGCTGGTACCCAAGGGACTCTGTTTTGAGCTGTGCTTTTCAATGCTTGAAAGGCAATTAGAAGGCAGGCACAGACCTACCTGTGAAGTTTAATTATTTATCTACTGTAAACTGACTCAGGCCATTTTGGAAATGCACAACTCTTACTTTTGGTACAAAATAGGAGATTCCAACTAGCTTGATATGGATGAAGTTTCACTTCTCTCAGACTACCTTCATATCAGCTGCTGATGAAAGTCTCAAAATTCGGAGTCACCAAGGCCAGGCCAGTTCAATCTACCTATGCATCATTTTTAGAAAATAAAATTAATCATGTATATTTGAGGTTTATAACATGATGCTATAGAATACAAATAATTAGTGAAATGGTTATTATAGTGAAGCAAATTAACATATCCATCATCTAACATTGTTACTTTTGAGTGTGACCAGAACAGTTAAAATCCACTTATTTAACGAAATCCTTTTACTGTGCAATTTTATTAACCATGGTTCTCATGCTGTACATTAGGCCTCTAGTTCATTCTATCTATAAGCTACTTTGCATACCACCCGCTTTTCAGGCCTGAGGAAGTCCTGGTTCTGTCTTTAGGGACTTCAACACTCTCGAATGGAAGCTTTGTTTACTGGAGGCAGACATGCTGATTTCCTGCAGGCAGGATATGTTTACCCTGAGAGTTGACATCAAATAATCACAAGCCTCTGATCTTCTAGCTGGTTAAAGCATGCAGGCACAGGACATTGTTTTAGTTAGCATTTTTTTTCTTTTTTTTTTTTCTGTGACTAAAAGACCTGACCAACACAATTATAGAGGAGAAAAGGTTTATTCATTCAGGTACTTATGGTTTCATAGGTCTCCAACCATAGACAGCAGGTTCTATTCCTTGGGACTCACGGTGAGGTTGAACATTATGATGGAAGAATGTGGCAGAAGGAAGCAGCTCACATGATGATGATGATGATGATGATGATGATGATGATGATGATAGAGAGAGAGAGAGAGAGAGAGAGAGAGAGAGAGAGAGAGAGAGAGACTTCATTCGCCAGATACAAAACACATGCTCCATAGCCATGCCCCCAATGAACCATTTCCTCTAGCCCACCTCACCTGCCTCCAGTCATCACCCATTTAATCCCATCAGAGATTAATTCACTGATTAGGTTAAGATTATAACCTGATCATTTCTTCTCCAAACCTTTTTGCATTGTTTCACACATGAGCTTTTGGGGATACCAAATCCAACCCATAACAAACATACACCTTGTTAGATCCTTTTTCTAGGGTTGAGAGTGTCCTGAAACCATTTTATTAGCTCATCTGTATACCTAGCATGCTATTAATTTAATCAGTGAGTACCCATTTCTAATATTCTTTCCAGTTTCCTAATCTCTGGTGCAGATGGAAGGAAGTATAGCTGAAGACTTGTGCTAGTCTCTGGAGTGTGGGCTTCCCAATTAACTACTAATTAGCTAAATAATCAGCCTTTAGATTGGGAGTTTCTGCTTAGGAAAACAGACAATAGGAAAACTCTACTTAAACTAATACATGCTACTTATGCTGAAATATTTTAAAGCAAAATCAACATCATAACAATGCCCATCCATTGAATTCTATGCAGCCACATTTTCTACTAAATATCAATTTTCCTGGAGCAGGCAAGAACACATTTGAAAACAAAACACTTGAGGGAATGATATTACATTAATCTCACACACCAGAGCTTATTTCAGCTAGGGACCAAGGAGGAACATAAATTTTGTTGTTGCACTCCATTCTTTTTCCATTTCTGAAACAAACTTGGCAAAAAGACTGCGGGCTCTCAGTCCTCACTAAGCTGACTCAAACCATTGGAAGTGCTTCATCTTTTCTTGGTGGCATTAGCAGAGGATTGATGTCTCATACATGGTATTAGTTCTAATATAATGCCATCTCTCAAGCAGAGGTATGCTTTTTATTTTGTGACTGCAATCACAGGTCCACTCCAAAATAAGGAGTCACTCTCTCTGTAGAGAGCCCATGTCTCTCTGCTCCCTCCTTTTTCTTTCTCTATTTCTTGTCTTCTCTCATTTCTTGCATTGTTATTTTAAAAAAAATCTTCCAATAAGACAATTCATTGCTTGGTTCTTTACAAAAATAGCACTGAGCTACTTTTACAAAGGAAACTGAATCAACTTTTATTATTCTTTTTCATAGACATCACCTTCCAACTATATAGCAGCTTCTACTGTTTCTACCACATGATCTAAATGTTCCAAATCTACAAGTTACATCTAGGCCAAAAGCATTGTACATTGGGCAGCAAAACCTACCCCCCCCCATCCATACTCCCAGTCCCACTTACTGAGAGTCCTAGACTTTTCTTGGGCCCTTTATTTCCTTCCACCAGTTGTCACAGATCACTAGTTTCCATGGGTAGGCACAGAAACACTCAGGTTGCCTTTGGTCATTTATTTATCCTTTTATTCATTCATTAAATGTTTACTTATTATCTCTCCTTAAGAAGAAGAGATCCACCTAAAAACGAGGGAATTCATCATCTAACCACAACAAGATACTTAATATTGGCTTTCTAACCGCAATGCTTGAACATTTCTCTGGGGCTCTGTCCCCTACAATATTGAGCATCTGGAGAATGGCACATTAATTCCACTTCAAGAAGTCATGGATTACAGCTGTATACCTAGGGGCTAGAATTAACCTTGGCCTTTTTTCTCACCTGCCCCTTTCCTTTCCTTTCCTTTTTTGAAAATTTGGTTTCAGAACTGGACTGACAACACAGTTAGGGGAAGCAAGCAAGATTTCCCTGGTGGTATCAACTCAAAATGAATTATATCAAGAAAGGAAAACAGATTTTTCATGTGGAATGCAGTAGAGACCTTGGACCTAGGCAGTATGGCCCAGTACACAAACAAGGAGAGATGAGACAGTGAGGGTTTGGCCATATCACCCATCTCTCTATTGTGACATCAGACAAAATGCAAAGAAAAGATCTCTTTGTCACAGAGAAGATATATCGAGTAATGGAGTACAACCTCTTATAGCACAGTATTTTTCTGTGCTTGTTTGCTGACATAATGTTTGACCTGAATTGCCTCCAAAGCACCTTTGTTATGAACCCCTCGGGCACAGCCCAGCACCAGATTTCTCAGAGTTCAGTTTCCTTATGAGCCTTCTAACACCCACTAAGATGAAGGATGGCATAAACATTCAGTACCTTGGAGATTTAAGTAAATACTCAGTGTCCTACCTCTAACACATGTCTCTAAATAATCTTGGTTTGTTCCTTGGAGATGAACCAAATGCTTTAGTGAATGGTGGAATATTCTCTCTCCCTCTCTTGTATAGACCTGGCCTAACTTAAATAAATGTTTAGCTAAGAAAATCTCCAGCTTGACTTTTCTGAAGGCACAGGAAGCTGGCCTTAGTGTAGTTGTCCACCACCATAGATTGGAATGTCTTGATGTAAGCGGAGCTGTGCTTCCTAAAGGAAGTTCTTTTCTGTCCCTGACTGGTTGGACTCATGCCTCTTAGCTTTGGCCCAGAGTTAAGCAATCTGTGACATAATGGTGAATGGATTTTACTTTTTCTCATTTGCATAATACATTGGGATGTTTGTAACTGGAGTGAGTTTGGCTCAGCATTCCACACCATGGTTGGGCAACTCAAGTTGTAGAAATCATGCAGGGTACTCCCAGGGATAGACTGATGCTTGTGCTTTTAAAATGTGGTTGTCCCCTTTCATTTCCTGCAGTCATCTAGTACAAAAGCTTTCACGTTGTCAATAGGTGGAGTGACCTTACAATAAACAGAGGGAGGATAATATTGGTAGTTAAATCCCATCTCTGAGTTAATATGTAAATTGAGAAACCATCTTTTGTTCCCCAAGAATTAATTTCTTAATGTTGTGACAGAGTGACCTCAAGAGCAGAGTAGGACTGTTCTTGGTATTCCAGATTGTCAGAAGGACTCCAAATGGAGAATGTACCTCAAATTCTAAGCTCATAGAATAGTAGCTACTGGCTCACACTACCACCTTGCAGTGCTTTCTGAGAATTATTATTTCAGCCAGTTGCAGTGGTGCATGCCTGTAATCCCAGCAGTTGGGGAGTCTGTGGTAGGAGGGTCACAAGTTTGAGGTCAACCTCAGTAACTTAGCAAGACTCTGAGCAACTTAGTGACATCCTGTCTCAAAAAAAAAAAAAAAAAGACTGTGGATTTAGCTCAATGGTAGAGCTCCCCTGGGTTGATTCTCAGTATAAAAAAAAATTTTTTTTTAGCATACTTGCAAACTTGATCTTTACCTGATGATGTAAGAAAACTGGTAAGAGAAATCTTTTGGGGGAGAAAAGTGTTCATCTCCTTTTGTCATTCTTCCTGTTGGAGGCAAGAGAAGAAAATTTTAAGAGATTCATTCATAAACTGGAAGGTGGCTAAAGAAGAGCAGACAGATACTTTATTCCATATTTGAATGTCTACTTAGTTAGCAGGGCCAGAAAACTGCCTTTGAGCTGCTAGGTGTGTGTGTGTGTGTGTGTGTGTGTGTGTGTGTGTGTGTGTGTTTAAGTGTGTGTATTCACCCAAGGAACTTGCATGTTAGAAAGGACCCTTCTGCAGTGCATTGACATGGGTCCCTTTTCAAGAGATCCTGAAGTAACATGGCTCCTACATGGACTTATTGTAGACTAATGAGCTGGCTGTGGAGGTTAGATGAGGTTGGAGGTTTAAATAATTCAAGGGGGAGGCCATTAGACTGAGGTGGCTCATAACCTCAGTTCTTGCAAAAGCAAACCTCAAAATTAAAAAAAAAAAAGAAACTTAACCTTAGCCAATCATAAGTAGACAACTAGGCATGAGTCATATTGTCTTGAACTTCCCACTGGGACAGTCCAAATAAGGCAATTGATCAAACTAGACTCAGGCAAATAATTTTCTTGTTCTGCTTCCACATTTACCCTGTAAAAAACTCTCTCCTTTGTCCCATCATCAGAGATCCAAACTACTTCTGATTTTGAGCTGCTCAATTCATGAAATGCCATCTGCTCAAATAAACTCTTTACAATTTTAATGCACAAAGTTTGCCTATTAACAGGGGCAACTTGCCTCTGGAGGAGTCTTCCAGTGATAGACCAAAGAATGTGACACAAAAGTGCTAGCTGGGTTAGCCAGAGATGCAGTCACATTTCTGGAGGAGCAGCCAGTACATGGAGCTGTTCCTTGGAGGGTGTGTGTTGAGGAGGATGAGACACAGTGGAATCACCAGCAAGCAGGGGTGCCAGTTAAAGAGAGGTCTACAGCCTTACTCTGTCCTGCCCAATACTAGAGGCTATAGGTCAGGGAAGCAAAAGGAAGAGGAAAAGCCTCTGATAAAGTCCATGCACTTGACTAGGAGAAGAAAGTTTTGAACTGAATATATCATTAACTCTCAATAAAATGAAATTATTGAGAAGATATGAAATAAGGCTCAGATGTTATATTTATAACTTAATGAATTGAGTGTTTAATGACCCCATCACATTTTGTGGTTCACTGCTCTTTCTGCCATAAGGTGCTGCCTGCTGGCCTTCTCTGAACATCATCTGTCTCATAACCCAGTGCCATTCATGATATTTTAAATACAGGTTGAGTATCCTAAACAGAAGTGTTTAGGATTTGGGTTTATTATTTTTTTAAATTTTGGAGTATTTGCTAATACATGACAGGCAACTATCTTGGGGATGGAATCGTTAAGTCTAAACACAAAATTCATGTATGTTTCAAAAACACCTCTACACATAGCCTGAAGGTAATTTTATACCATATTTTCATGCTCTGGCATTTGACTGCCTTCTGTTGCATGAGGTCCATAGCAGAATCCTGCACTTATGGCATCACGTCAGCACTCAAAAAGTTTCAGATTGTGAAGCATTTCACATTTTGATGTTCAGATTAGGAAGGTTCAACCTCTTTTCTACTTTACCCTCATACTTCAATTTTAGAAGCCCTTGGGATTTGGGTTCAATCCTACCTCCTCCAGAAATCTTCCTTAATAAGTAATAAGCTCACTTTCCATCCTACCTTTTCCCCATTGCTCTCCACCATCTTGGTGTTTTCTGGATTCCTTCCTTGCTTTTTGTTCCAGTTGACCACACCCTAGCTGAGGCCCTCATCTAATCTTACCTTCTCCTGGTTGCCACATAGTGCTCAAGGACAATTGGCTGAAGCCTTGCTGCACTCAGCAAGTCACAGGGTTTGAAACAGGGCAGACTCAGCCTGGGAAGGGCTTTTTAATACTGCACATGGGCTCACTTAGCTCACGAGAGGTGTACTTGGGGAGTAATGTCTGTTCAGAGTGAGTATCTTTTTCTAATTACCTGAAGATGACCCTATATGTCTTAATCACCCTGGTCCTATTTTAGTCTCTTCTGGTTTCAAATTATGCTGTACATAGCTGATAGATGATGATGATGATGATGATGATGATGATGATGATGGTGATTTTTGAATTCAAGCAAGTCTCTTCTTGGATATAAAAGCCACTCTCAGGAGGACCATTAACATATGCCATTGACTTTGAAAAAGTGCTAAGAAGGGATGGTCTGGGTGTGGAGTGAAATAAAAAGCTTTCTAGTACCAAAACTCTAATGTGAACACAAATCACTTTGGAATATCATCACCATGTGGGTTCTGATGCAGAGGTCTGGGTGGGAACTGAGATTCTGAGGGTCTAACTAGTGCCTTGGTCATGCCAGTTATTCTAGTACAGGAACCACACTTTCAAGTGTCATGAAAATCCCACTAATCTTTATGAAGACTCCTACAAGGCAGATATTTTAAATCCTACTTTATGAATGAGGGCATTGATGATCAAACTGATTAAATAATTTGTTCCACATCACACATCTTTAGTAGAGGCACAAGGACTCACATTCAGGTCTGCCTGATTTAAGATTTCTTTTCAACCATGTAGTGTTGGAGAGAAGAAAATGGACTTATGGAAGGAATTCTGCTCAGGAAGTCAAACAGGCCAACTCGGGGATGGGCCAGCCTTTGTCTTCTCAGTTGAGTTGGTGAGGCAGCCACTTGCTGTTAGAAATGGAGCCTGTGGTGATATTAATGGAAAAGTTAAATTGAGTTGAGAGAGCTTGGGACAGCTCTGGAGTCCCATTTGCTGAAGGATATGCAGGAAGAACAAAGGGATCTATAGGCCCAGATAAAGTTGGTGAGATTGAATTTGCCAAAGCACTAAATTAGGGATTCCCAAACCCCATATCAGAATCACGTGGGGATCTTAAAAAAATTTAAGGTTCAGTTTACACTTTAGGCCAATTAAGGCACAAGCTGGGGCTTGGACATTAACATCAATAGTTTTTGGAAGCTTCCCAGATGATTGTAACATAAAAATTATTTTGGGAACCAGTGCTATAGACTATTTGTTTCTAATGGTAAAGGGGCAAAATGTTTTATTATTTATGAAGAACTCAAGGAGCATCAAAGAATGGTATTCAGGTCTGGCATAGTCAGGGTTTGGCAAACTCTTTCTGTATACAGCCAGAAAGTAAGTAAAATATTTTAGGTTTTGTGGGCCAAGAAGCAAAATTGAGGGTATCAGGTAAATGCTTATGTGCCAGGAAAAAAAATTTCCACAAAATTTTAAAGAAAATTTCAAATCTTTATGGACATTTAACTCTGAATTTCACATAATTTTTACGTGTCGTGACATATTTTATTTCTTTTGATTTTTTCAATCATTTAATAATGTAAATATCATTCTCAGCTTGCAGATCATACAAAAATAGGTAGCAGGCTACATTTGGCCCTTTAAGTAGTTGTTTGCTGAATTCTGGTGTAGTTGATAAATCTTAATGAATCCAAAGGAGCCATAAAAATGTGCATCTAAAAAAATTAATATCCAAATGAGTGCCTTACTTTACCAGCAATAAGACTGGTCTTTAAAAAATCATCGTACTTTCCAAGGACAAAGTGCAAATTGAATGATAATTGAGGAAAATCTTACTTTTACCCATATTTTTCTTAATAAATAAACATAGTTGGCTATAAAAACACAGATGACCTACAGAGTTCAGTATGTGGAACAATGTGTTCTATAAATGTTTCAAAACACTTGACTTTAAAAAATATCCTTTAAAATATAAATAAAAATGTGATTTGATATTAAAACATTTTGTTGTTTAGCCAGATGTCAGTTCTCCCAAAGGCCTTGAATTCCTAAAGATTCCAGGTTGCAGAGTGCAGCCCTCTTGTGTTTATGATTTTTAAATTTTATTATAGCTAAAAAACTGCAATTTTATGGAAATGCTGTCTATGTCACCAGGTGAATAATATGGAATATTTTAGGTGATTATAAAAAGTACTCTACTGTCTTGAGTCATTTTATACCTAGACCTCCCTGAATTATTGCATTAATAACATCAGATAAAATTTTTCATTAGCAAAGAGCACAATGGGAAACATATTTTGAAGAAAGGAGACTTAGAACCTGAAGGTCTAAATTTTTAAATTGTAATTTAATTGCAAAAAAAAATTACTTTGCTCTATTTCCTAAGTATGGAAATTTTCAATTGTAACTAGAAGTTACCACAAAATTAAAGCTCCCCCTTTTGGGAGTTTGTCTGCCTTAAGAATTTGCTGGGCATTGAAGGGGGCCCTCTGCTGTTAGTTTTATTCATTACAATAAAATTTGATTTATATTGCTTTATGCCCTTCCTTGAACTTACTCAGGTTTTAATGTTTTTGTTATGATTGTACATTCCACATAACAAAGAAAACATAAATTCTACGATGCCAGCTGGCATGGTTAATAATCCGTCAATTCTGCCCCTTTTGAACTATACTTCAGCATTGGAACATCTGGCAGTTTCTAATTTTCATGTTAGAGTGGGGTTTTGACCTCTATTTCACTTTCAAATGGGTCTCCTTGGCAGAATAACTCTTCTCTCTTGATTAATTTTACCATCCACACCCTTAACAATGAATATGAAGCTTTAAGCCTAATGCTTTAGAAGGGAATTGTGCATTTTTAGAGGAAACTGTGACTCTCTCCTGCTCCTTAATCTCCTTTGTTATATTCTCCTATTAACTGTGTATGTTCTGTGAGTTCTACTCCTTCCACCTGCAATTGTTAACTGATTTCTGCATATGTGGCATCTGATGGCTTATCTATCCTCACAGTCCTAGTTATGACGTCTAAACCACTAACATTTTAGGATAGGTCATCTCCAGGACATTGGAGGTGGAGCAGGGAGCAAGCGTTTATTGGGTGCCTGTACATGAGCACAGTGTGTGTGTGTGTGTGTGTGTGTGTGTAAATGTATAAAATATGTAAATATATATAAATTTAAAATTTTTCATCAGGCCCTCTTCTCCAACTTTTCTCCATAGTTGCCGTATCATTTGCTTCTCTTAGTTAAACTCTCTATTTACCTGTCTTTCTTCCCTGACATCAGACTATCTCCACTCCCTGGAGTTCAGCACTTGGGAAGAAGTTTGTCAGCATCTTTGATTCTGAATTTATTCCTTTGCTATCTTTTTTTTTTTTTACCCCACTACCATCATAAATGGCTCATTGCTTTACATCTTCATGGCTGTTTTAGCACTTTAATTTTTCAAGTCTTCAAGCACCCTTTCCTTTTATCTGCTAAAGAAGACTTCTTTAGTCATTTTCCTCTCCCTTTGGAAGCGCCACTTCTCCATTACTCAAAGATTCAGTTTTAAGATATTCACCCCGGTATTTAAGATGTTCACCCAGAATCTTCAATTTCTGATTGCATTGCTCCAGCGAATATCCTCTCTCTAACAAATCTTATTCCAAGCAGGGCTGCCTCCCTTCTTCCCCACACCAGGCTTACAGTCTTACCTGCTCCTTTTTCATTCTGTCCTCCTCTAGAATGTTTTCTTTCTCTTTATGTATTGAAATCTAACTCCCATTTAAAATACTATGTTTCCACCTTTTCTAAAAATCTGGCCAATATTGATATGATCCTTTCTTATCTACCTAGTCAGCACTTATTAGTACAAAACATTCATATTTTATTGTATTTAATTTATATTAAACTTATTTATATTTGATTTGTGTGTTTTGTAACTCCTAATTTTTCCTTCACTGTATCTTTCCTCACTCATAAGAGGATACATTCTTGATGATAAGAATATAGCTTGGTATTTCACACTGGGATGCCATACCAGGTTTAGCCAATTAATTAAATTTTCTGAAATTCATTTTTTCTGTACTTTGAAATGGAGATAATAATACCTCTCTACCTCTCTCTTTTGACCCGAGGTTAGGATGAAATAATGTGGAGAAATGCTTCAAAGCTTTCAAACGTACGTTACCATTAGGATGACAGTGATGCATAACCTCCTTTATTTCAGAGATGTCACCTCATGCAGGGTCATGGGACTGAAATATTCCTTTCTGAGGATAGAGTTAATCACTAAAGTGGGTCACTGCCACATGAGCAAAGAACACCGTCACTCTGAAGGCACATTAGATCAGCCAAATAAAAAACTGAGGTCAGCACCTTCGCTCCTCCCATCCATAGACATTGTGGTGCCTGTTTCCTGCATAGAGATGCTCTGGAAATGTTAGACTGAACTTATTGCTCACACTCTTGCAGTTTGGGGTCAGAGCCCACAAGTATATGGACATTGCTCTCTAAAAGTGAAAAAGGCATTCTAATAGTTTAATGGAATAACTAATTCTTGGGTCCTCATCTCCCTAAACCTCTGTGTAACATTAAATGCCAGTAGTAGAGTTATAACACAAAGTTACAATAAAGAGAAAAATATTTCAATGAAAAGGATCATGAAAGAAAAGACAGATTTGGATTACATTTCCCAAAACTAGAATAATATTTGCTATCTATTTAATGATCTTATTATTATTCCTAATATTGAGGACTCTGAATACCATGGGAAAAGATAAGCACCAAAATAGAAAAATGGGCAAATGTCATGAACATACAAACCACAGAGAATATATAAATATATATGCAATACAGATGGTCCCTGACTTACAATAGTTCAAGTTACAATTTTTGACTTTATGAGTGATACGAATTCAGTAGAAACTGTATTTCAGTTTTTAAATTTTTGTGCTTTTATCAGGTTGGTGATATGGTTTACAATACACTCTCATGGTGCTGGACAGTGATGAGCAGTAGTTGTGTGATCATGGGGAAACAGAGACACTATAGTGTGCTCTGTTACTAAGCTATGATGCTTAGTAGATTAGGGGGATTAAACACATTTTTGACTTAGAATATTTTTAACTTAATGATGGGTTTGTCAGGATGTAATCCTACTGTATATTGAGGAGTATTCAAATTTACTAATAATAAAAGTCTGCAGCTGGTTTTAGATCCCACCTTTTTCTTTTTGAAATATTTCAGAAGGATATTAATTTTTTTTCTGAACAAATTCTATAAAAAGTCCTGTTTAACTTGGGAGGAGTTCTCTGTACTGAGCTAAGAATGGAGGACAGTTGGACACAAGCTTTCTTTTTTCTTTGTGGAGTTTGGGCATCCTAATAACAGTCTTGAAGACAGCATCAGTTTGCAAATGTGTGTTTACATCAAGTCATGTCATGAACAAGGTATACCTGCCATCCCTCATCTAATAAAGAACAGAATGTAAAAAACACAGGCAAATCATGCTAAGTTTAGTTGAAAGAATGAGTGATGGGTTGTTTAGGAAGGTGAAGAATGAAACAATTCATTTCCATCTGCTGTGTGTCAACATGATAGGTTTGTATCCTTGGTTTAAGGTTACAGATCTTTCCTGGGATACATTAGCTGCCTGCTATTAAGTCATATGCAATGTTGCCAAAAGCCTTCTTACCACCTTGAACAATCTCCAACTCCCCGCCACAATACTAAAATATGCCTTTAGGGACATAGCCTAGAAAATATAATTTCTTTCAGAGCTAATAATTTCAATGGAGCTAACACTGCAGAGATTCTACAAATATTATCTTCTGCCCTTACAGCAAAGTTTCCATTATTGAGTGTTAACATACCAGGCACTTTCCATACATGGTTCACTTTTTTTTTCTCTGTAGAGTGGTATAAGTCCCCTCTCCCCCTTAATTTTTAAAAAGAAGAACCAGCTTCTCAGATTATATATATATATATATATATATATATATATATATATATATATATATATAATTTTGTTTTTTGCAACTGTGACCAAAAGACCTGACAAGAACAATTTTAGAGGAGTAAAAATTTATTTGGTGCTCATGCTTTCAGAGGGCTCAGTCCATAAATAGCTGCTCTACTGCTCTGGTCCCAAGGTGAAGCAGAACATCAGGGTGGAAGGGTGTGGAGGAACAAAACAGTCCAGGACATAGTAATCAGAAAGCAGAGAGAGCTCTGCTCACCAGAAACAAAATATATGCCCTCAAAACACATTCCCAGTGACTCCCCTCCTTCAGTCACATCCTGACTCCCTATAGTTAACACCCAGTCAATCCATTCAAGTGGATTAATGCACTTATTAGGTTAAAGCTCTCATAACCCAATCATTTCACCTCTAAACTTTCTTGCATTGTCTCACATATGAGCTTTTGAGGGGTACCTCATACCTGAACCATAACAATAAATAACTTACTTAAGTTTAACAGTTCCTAAGACGCTTACTGTCAGTTGAACTCAGGTCTCTGTGATTCTAGAACCCATAATTTTTCCACCTCATTTTATTGCTTACTTTTTTCTCCCAAGTCTGTAACTTCTATGCCTTATTTATGTTAACATTAACATGTTTTACCATGCTCCCTTAGTGGTATAAATGTGTGTCCCATATGTTATGGTTTGGACATGATGTATCCCTGAAAAGCTCAAGTATGAGACAATGCAAGGTTTAAAGGAGAAATGAGTGGGTTATGGGAGCCTTAATACAATTAATCCCCTGATGGAATTAATTGAGTGGTAACTGAAGATGGGTAGGGTATGGGTGGAGGAGTTAGGTGCTGAGGGGTGTATCTTTAGGGTATATTTGTATTTGGGGAGTGGAGTGTCACTCTCTCATCATGTGAGCCACTTTCTTCCATCACACTATTCCACCCTGATGTTCTGTCTCATCTCGAGCCCCAAGGATTGAAGCCGACTGACTATGGACTGAGACCTCTGAATGGGTGAGCCCCCAAATAAACTTTTCCTTTTCTAAAATTGCTCTTTTCCTCCTTTAAAATTGTCAGGTGTTTTAGTCATAGTGGCAAAAAAGCTTACTAAAGCTCCACGTAAAGTGCTGTGAAACTCTATAGATTATAGGCACCAGTTTTTGTTACTTTGCATTGACTGCATCCAATTATCTATTCACTGCATCTGGAATTTCTGAACGTTCTTATCCATCATAAGCAAACTGAAGAACTTCCACTTTGAAATGAAGAATAAAACAATAGTTATTGGAACACAGAATGCATTGTTATTAGAATTATTGATGGTCACAAATAGATGATTTGAGATGGGAAATTTATATTTTGAATTATCAGGGGATTTTGGCAAAATCCTTTTAAGAACTCTTGTTCTGGAATATTCCTGGATGGTCATCCACACAATTTATATTGAATGCTCTGACTTGAATCTCCTGGGGAACTGTCTTTTTAGTGCAAAAATACCAGTGTCATTTGATTTGGTGATATTTGTATATTTTTGATTTATATATAAGAGATCTAGGTCCTCACTAACTTATGGATTGTCCAGTCAGGACCAGATAGGTATTAAGTTAGATAAGTAGGCAGTCATCTGCCTGAGGTTGACTCTGTATTTTGTTTCTATGTGTTGAACCACAGACTAACCACAGACTAACTAAATAAACCAAGGCTTAACTTAGGAATATGACAAGCTGCTGGGTTTTAGTCAATCACTAGAAATCAGGTTTCATGTAATCATAGGCAGCCGACTCATCACACCAGGCCCAACTAAAGCAGGTGCTTACCTGTAGCCAATCAGGTGGCTTCACTGTTTTGCTGTCTGGCCTAATGAAGCTCCCTGCTCATAATGCTAGGCAGAGGTCTCTGCCTCTCTTCTGATTCTGAATGTTGCCTCATTCATAAACTGTTCTTGGTTCAAGTCAACAGTTAAATTTAATTTGTCTGAAGTTTTTCTTTCAATATAGGATACAAGAAAAAATGTTCTATATTCCTTTCCCAAAGCTCATAGTTATGGCAGAAAAATGCTTCTACTAGATTCAAGTTTTGGCTTTACTACTTGATGATACAGTTAGTCTATTTATTATTATCTAGTGAGTATTTTTTTATCAAATGACATTAATGTAAATCTTCCTCACTCAATTTTAAATTTCTCTAAAATAATTTACTATGGTTCCTGAGGGAATAAATGTTTAAATGCTTTATGTTCAGGATTTTGCTTTTAATTTTTTTTGTAGACTGCTAACTTTTAAAAAATTGTCCTCCTAGAAAACAAAACAATTTTGTCCATAGTAATTTGTTCACTGAATTGTCGTAAATTTTTTATTTATCTTCCCACAACACATTACATAGACTTTAAAGGATAAGGAGTTGTGTTTTGTTTAACTTTGTGTCCCATAGGTTAGCACATAGTCT
Organism: Urocitellus parryii; assembly: GCF_045843805.1. Taxonomy (NCBI): domain Eukaryota; kingdom Metazoa; phylum Chordata; class Mammalia; order Rodentia; family Sciuridae; genus Urocitellus; species Urocitellus parryii. The sequence goes on along the minus strand of NC_135538.1, from coordinate 50,265,389 downwards.
GGCCTCAGCAAGTATTTTACTGAATGGTGAATGAATAAGGGAATGCAGAGGACAAGATGAGTGCTAACATTAGAAATACTAATATTTAGCTGATAAACTGGGCCACCAAGATGGCCACTTTGAATTGGTTGAGTATTTCTCAGGGCTTCAGCCAGTTGAACAATGAACACTTCAGTTTTTGCAAGTTACCTTCAAGGGTTTACAGTGAGTAGAAATCTGTACTCATTTGAATTTCACAGGCTTTGACAAAGGCACTTTTGTGAGAGCAATCTCTTCTCAAATGAGTGAGCATAACTGACCACCTGTCAACTGCATTTAAAGTCTGTGTGCAAATATCTACTTAGCTTCTCATGGAAAAAAGAGAGGGGAAATAATAACTTGTAGTAACTCTATTCCAGAGTTTGGAGGTTCCCGAAGCATCCCTTGAGAAATATCAACAATCTATAACACCAAAAATGGGCTGGGGATGTGGCTCAAGCGGTAGCGCGCTCGCCTGACATGCGTGCGGCCCGGGTTCGATCCTCAGCACCACATACCAACAAAGATGTTGTGTCCGCCAAGAACTAGAAAATAAAAAAAAATATATATTAAAAATTCTCTCTCTCTCTCCTCTCTCACTCTCTCTTTAAAAAAAAAAAACAATCTATAACACCAAAAATGACTTAAGAAAAAGGTTAAAGTTAAATTAAATATGAAATTGTGATTGTGACGAGATTACGTAGATTAGGAGAAAATTACCTAGAGATAGTTGTGAGATCATTGTGAGATAGTGAGCAGGCCCCTTTCACCTTGGCAACCTGGAGAATGTGTGGAGGGCTTCATTGGAAACCACTGGCACTACAGGTCACATGCTCCAAGGCCATCATCCATGGTACCATCTCTAATTTTCCACTGCACTTGAAAGGACATGGGTGAAACTTAGTCCAAATAAGAGAAACAACAACAACAACAACAAAAACCCTTTTGCATACTTCTGGCAGGCTAATGGGCAACCTGTGGGGTATTAGATTTATTGTGAATAGACACAGTTCACAGGTTACCAACCTCCAGCCACTCTTCTTTTTCTCACACTTTTGAATGCAGGACAATATTTATGGTAAAGAATGCATTTCTCTTTGGTTTCCATTCTCCAAAAAATGAGTAAAACTCTACTTTGCATCCAGTATTATCTGGATACCTGTTTACAGGTAAGCCAGTGTCCCCTTTCAGCATTTGCAAAGCATTCCCTTGATAGTTGATAACTTCAAAGCCCTCCCTTCCTAAGTGTACATATTATACGGATCAAAATTGTATTGTTTGGGCTAATTTATCATGAACCATATCGGACATGCTGACTTAGTAGCTTAATTACTTTGGGGAATATTCTGTTATAAATACTGGAATTTTATTAGGATTTACCCCATACTTTTCTCTTTCTTCTAAGTTTCTTCTCACTGGACAGGAAAAGTTAATGGAATAGCTGGAAATCAGGACATGTTGGAGGGAAGAGAAGCTGAGAGAACAATCATCAGTCTCAGTCTCCGTCAGGTAAATGAAGACACCCAGTTCAATCAGCTGAAGTGCCCATTAGCTAATCAAGAATTGCAGCTGAGTATTATCAAGTATTGAAGTTCATGGAAAGGTGAGGTATGGACCTGGTCTTGTTTTTTTTTTTTTTATTGGTTGTTCAAAACATTACAAAGCTCTTGACGTATCATATTTCATACATTAGAATCAAGTTGGTTATGAACTCCCAATTTTACCCAAAATACAGATTGCAGAATCACATTGGTTACACATCCACATTTTTACATAATGCCCTATTAGTAACTGTTGTATTCTGCTACCTTTCCTATCCTCTACTATCCCCCCTCCCCTCCCCTCCTATCTTCTCTCTCTACCCCACCTACTGTAATTCATTTCTCTCCTTGTTTATTTTCCCATTGCCCTCACAACCTCTTATATGTAATTTTGTACTTAACACTCAACAAATACGTATCTCTCTAGAGATAGGGCTTCTAGGAGCAGTGACATTAGCTTTTTGCCCTGAGTGATTCATAATGACAAAGAGACAAAAACCAATGATACCATGAATGAGGCATGATGTGGGCTACCAATGAGCTACAGAACATCTTACACTACCCATTTGGGAGGCTGAGAGAAAAGAGGTGGGCAAATTTAGGGAGCCCTCACTGACAGCTGATGGTTAAAACTTAAATCTAAGATTTGGAGGACTTGGAGACTTGCTGCCCTTGGTCTCAAATGCAAAGACTGCTCAGAGATGAAGTCCCCCTGCTGATTCAGCTTCTCATGAAGTCTTTTGAATTGGGAAGCAATTACTTTTTGTTCTCTCTGTTATCCTGTTATCGTAGAAATGTAATCAAAGCTATTTCATATCAATAGCAACAAGAATAGCTGCTCTTTTAATACTTTTACATTTAATATTGTGTTAAGTACTTTACAATTTTTTTGTAAAAACCTTGTAGAATGTTATCATATTTATTTTGTGGAAATGTAAATAGAGATATAAAGAGATTAACTTAATAATTGAGTTAATCAGGTACTAAGTTTTGGAGTAGGGGTTTTAGTCCATGATATGATGCCTTGTTATTAATTCTTGCTTTTCATTAAATTCAATCTGCAAAAAGTTGCAATGCCTTACTTGCCCAATTTATCAGTACCAGCAAATGCTTTGTGCATTATGTCTATGAATGCTTATTTTTAAGTGCTTAAGAATAAGATCCAATGAACAATTTTAAAAAGAAGAAAGTAAAATAATGTCTTTTTCTACCTTGAGAGATAATAGGATGGTGAATCTGTGGAAATCTTTGAAGGAACTGGAGAGTTCAACAACTCTGAACAAAAGTCTTTACAGGGCTCCTGAGAACTCAGCTAGGGCTGGGAACAATTGCTTTATATTTCCCTATCTGCCAGGAGATGGTCTCTTCATCCAGATGTTCACTCTCCTGCACACTGGAGCAAGGAAGAAAGTAGATCCATGTTTCAGTTTTGCTGTGTAAAAGCAGCAGAAGAAACCAGAGATCAAGATGTAAGACAATTGGAGACAGCAGGATTAGATTGTCATTCTGAACCTTGCTACAAAATGTTTTACCCACTTGGACTGAAGTTTGCCTTGTTTGGAAATTAAAGAGGTGACTCAAATGACCTCAACATTCCCTTCCAATTTAAGATTCTTTTATTTTAGGTAAGGAAGCATGACATTTCTGTCTCTGGTTTGTGAACCAAGGAAGGACTTTGTTAGAGTTTTGTCAAAAATGGCCACATTATTGATTGTGGTAAGGCAGAAAAATTTCTTTTGAGGACTACATCACAAGTACTGTTTAGAATTCAGGGGTATACCTATTTATTTTCTCCATGGGATGTGTAGTGGGTAGTGTATAGCTCTTGCTTTCTGACATTTTGCTGTAAGGATCTGATTTCAATGTTCATTTCCTTACACACCAGGAGGAGTGTTTACAGGTCAAGCTCCCACACTGTGAAATACTTGAACTCTCTAGGAAATATCCTTGGCATATGATTTCACTTCTGACTGTGATGGTCTTAAGTGGGGGCATTAGTAAATCTGGACAGGAGGATAGGACCTTACCAGCAACTGGTGAAAAGATGTTATTTCTGCCTGAAAATGACTTTTGATAGTTGTCTTGCATCATGAATATATCTTTCCACTGTTTTGCATGGCAAACTGAAGTCTGGATCTACTTGCTTCATTGCTCCAGTGAACAGGGGAGTGAATATTCTGGATGAAGATACCATATCCTGGCAGTCAGGGAAACTTGAAGCAATTGATCTGCAGTCTTAGCTGAGTTCTCAAGATGACCTGTCAAGGCTTTTACATGTTCAAAGTTGTTGAACTCTTCACTTTCCTCAAAGATTCCCATACATTTAACATGCTTCTTACAATCTCTTTTTAGTGCCCCCTTCTTCTGCCTCTGCTGACGAACCTGCTCCTCCATCACTGGGGACCATATGTCTCAGGTAAGCCATCTGATGGCCAACAGCTTGTACCTACCTACTCCTTTCCACCCACATCCACACGGGTTCCCATAATCTGTCCTCCCATCTCAGAAGATGGCTTGCTTCTTCCTCAAGTCCAAGTTCTCCAGGCCATGGATCAATATCCTTGACTCTGACCTCTCAGAACTCAGGCATCTTATTCCTCCAGGCATTCATCCTCTCTCTTGGGTCCCTACCCTCTCATTCTCCTCAGTTCTTGGTAAAGGAAACTGCTTTTGATGCCACCTCCCTGTCTAGCCATCATCAAGGCTCTCTCCTCTTTGAGAATTCAAATTTTTGTAGGAGTGAACTGTCATGCTACTTTCTTACCTCATATGGTTGTGTGGCTTCCCCCCCCCCCATTATTCTGTAACTGTTCTCACTAACTTCACCAAAAATGCCCCAATGATCAGGATGCAATCGACTGTTTTAAGTCTGTGTCCTCCTGGGTCTGTGGTGGTGCATTTGGCAAAGCTGACCACTCCCTTTTCCTGGAAACATGATATATTTCCTTGGTTTCTTTTTTTTTTTTTTTTTTTTTTTTTTTTTTTTTTTTTTTCCTTTTATTTTCTTTTTTTTTTTTTTTTTTTTTTTTTTTTTTCCTTTTATTTTCTTTTTTTTTTTTTTTTTTTTTTTATTGGACGTTCATAACATTACATAGTTCTTTTTTTTTTTTTTTTTTTTTTTTTTTTTTTTTTTTTTTTTTTTTTTTTATTGTTGGTCATTCAAAACATTACATAGTTCCTCACACATCATATTTCACAGTTTGATTCAAATGAGTTATGAACTCCCAATTTTATCCCGTATACAGATTGCTGTATCACATCAGTTACCCTTCCATTGATTGACATATTGCCTTTCTAGTGTCTGATGTATTCTGCTGTCTGTATTATTCTCTACTATCCCCCCTCCCCTCCCCTCCCCTCCCCTTTTCTCTCTCTACCCCTTCTACTGTAAATCACTTCTTCCATTTGAATTATCTTGTCTTACCCCTCCTTTCCTCTTATATGTCATTTTGTATAACCCTGAGGATCGCCTTCCATTTCCATGCGATTCCCCTTCTCGTTTCCTTTCCCTCCCACCTCTCAACCCTGTTAATGAAAATCTTCGTCTCAAGCTCTTCGTCCCTACCCTGTCCTTGTTTCCTCCCCTTATATCAGAGGAGTCATTTGGTATTTGTTTTTTAAAGATTGACTAGCTTCACTTAGCATAATCTGCTCTAATGCCATCCATTTCCCTCCAAATTCTATGATTTTATCATTTTTAAATGCAGAGTAATACTCCATTGTGTATAAATGCCACATTTTTTTAATCCATTCATCTATTGAAGGGCATCTAGGCTGATTCCACAATCTTGCTATCGTGAATTGTGCTGCTATGAACATCGATGTAGCAGTGTCCCTGTAGCATGCTCTTATTAGGTCTTTAGGGAATAGACCGAGAAGGGGAATAGCTGGATCAAATGGTGGTTCCATTCCCAGCTTTCCAAGAAATCTCCATACTGCTTTCCAAATTGGCTGCACCAATTTGCAGTCCCACCAGCAATGAACAAGAGTGCCCTTTTCCCCACATCCTCTCCAGCACTTATTGTTGTTTGACTTCCTAATGGCTGCCAATCTTACTGGAGTGAGATGGTATCTTAGGGTAGTTTTGATTTGCATTTCTCTGACTGCTAGCGATGGTGAGCATTTTTTCATGTACTTATTGATTGATTGTATGTCCTCTTCTGAGAAGTGTCTGTTCAGGTCCTTTGCCCATTTATTGATTGGGTTACTTGTTGTCTTATTGTCTAATTTTTTGAGTTCTTTGTATATTCTGGTTATTAGGGCTCTATCTGAAGTGTGTGGAGTAAAGATTTGTTCCCAGGATGTAGGCTCCCTGTTTATCTCTCTTATTGTTTCTTTTGCTGAGAAAAAACTTTTTAGTTTGAGTAAGTCCCATTTGTTGATTCTAGTTGTTAACTCTTGCGCTATGGGTGTCCTATTGAGGAATTTGGAGCCTGCTCCCACAGTATGTAGATCATAACCAACTTTTTCTTCTATCAGATGCCGTGTCTCTGATTTAATATCAAGCTCCTTGATCCATTTTGAGTTAACTTTTGTGCAAGGCGAGAGATAGGGATTCAGATTCATTTTGATGCAAATGGATTTCCAGTTTTCCCAGCACCATTTGTTGAAGATGCTATCCTTCCTCCATTGCATGCTTTTAGCCCCTTTATCAAATATAAGATAGTTGTAGTTTTGTGGATTGGTTACTGTGTCCTCTATTCTATACCATTGGTCCACCCGCCTGTTTTGGTACCAGTACCATGCTGTTTTCGTTACTATTGCTCTGTAGTATAGTTTGAAGTCTGGTATCGCTATACCGCCTGATTCACACTTCCTGCTTAGTATTGTTTTTGCTATTCTGGGTCTTTTATTATTCCATATGAATTTCATGATTCTTTTATCTATTTCTACAAGAAATGCAGCTGGGATTTTGATTGGCATTGCATTGAACTTATAGAGAACTTTTGGTAATATCGCCATTTTGATGATGTTGGATCTGCCTATCCATGAGCAGGGTATATTTTTCCATCTTCTAAGGTCTTCTTCTATGTCTTTCTTTAGGGTTTTGTAATTTTCATTGTATAAATCTTTCACCTCTTTTGTTAGGTTGATTCCCAAGTATTTTATTTTTTGGGGGGATATTGTGAATGGAGTAGTTGTCCTCATTTCCGTTTCAGAGGATTTGTCGCTGATATACAGGAATGCCTTTGATTTATGCGTGTTGATTTTATATCCTGCCACTTTGCTGAATTCATTTATTAGCTCTAATAGCTTCTCTGTAGACCCTTTTGGGTCTGCTAGGTATAGAATCATATCATCTGCAAATAGTGATAATTTAAGTTCTTCTTTTCCAATTTTTATCCCTTTAATTTCTTTCGTCTGTCTAATTGCTCTTGCCAGTGTTTCGAGGACTATGTTGAACAGAAGTGGTGAGAGAGGGCATCCCTGTCTTGTACCAGATCTTAGAGGGAATGCCTTCAATTTTTCTCCATTCAGAATGATGCTGGCCTGTGGCTTATCATATATTGCTTTTACAATGTTGAGGTATGATCCTGTTATCCCTAATTTTTCTAGAGTTTTGAACATAAAGGGATGCTGTACTTTGTCGAATGCTTTTTCTGCGTCTATCGAGACTATCATATGGTTCTTATTTTTTAGTCTATTGATGTGGTGGATAACATTTATTGATTTCCGTATATTGAACCAGCCTTGCATCCCATGGATGAATCCTACTTGATCATGGTGTATAATTTTTTTGATATGTATTTGAATCCGGTTCGCCAGAATTTTATTGAGAATTTTTGCGTCAAGGTTCATTAGAGATATTGGTCTGTAGTTTTCTTTCTTTGAAGTGTCTTTGTCTGGTTTCGGAATCAGGGTGATGTTGGCCTCGTAGAATGAATTTGGAAGTTCTCCCTCTTTTTCTATTTCCTGAAATAGCTTGAAAAGTATTGGTGTTAGTTCCTCTTTAAAGGTTTTGTAAAACTCTGCTGTATACCCATCCGGTCCTGGGCTTTTCTTAGTTGGTAGTCTTTTGATGGTTTCTTCTATTTCTTCTATTGTTATTGGTCTGTTTAGGTTGTCTATATCCTCCTGGTTCAATCTGGGCAGATCGTAAGACTTAAGGAATTTATCTATGCCTTCACTATCTTCTATTTTATTGGAGTATAAGGCTTCAAAATAGTCTCTCATTATCTTCTGTATTTCTGAAGTGTCTGTTGTGATATTGCCTTTTTCATCCCGTATGCTAGTAATCTGGGTTCTCTCTCTTCTTCTCTTCGTTAGCATGGCTAAGGGTCTGTCAATTTTATTTATTTTTTCAAAGAACCAGCTTTTAGTTTTGTCAATTTTTTCAATTGTTTCTTTTGTTTCAATTTCATTAATTTCAGCTCTGATTTTGATTATTTCTTGCCTTCTACTTCTTTTGCTGTTGTTTTGCTCCTCTTTTTCTAGGATTTTGAGATGGAGTATGAGATCATTTATTTGTTGGTTTTTTCTTTTTTTGAGGAATGAACTCCAAGCAATGAATTTTCCTCTTAGGACTGCTTTCAATGTGTCCCATAGATTCCGATATGTTGTGTCCGTGTTTTCATTTAACTCTAGGAATTTTTTAATTTCCTCCTTGATGTCTTCAATAACCCATATGTCACTCAGCAACCTGTTGTTCATTCTCCAAGTGATGCTTGATTTTTCCTTTCTTCTTTTATCATTGATTTTCAGTTTCATTCCATTATGATCAGATAAGATGCATGGTATTATCTCTACCCCTTTATATTGTCTAAGAGTTGCCCTGTGACATAATATATGGTCTATTTTTGAGAAGGTTCCATGTGCTGCTGAAAAAAAAGTGTAACTACTTGATGTTGGGTGGTAAAGTCTATATATGTCAATTAAGTCTAGGTTATTAATTGTGTTGTTGAGTTCTATAGTTTCCTTGTTTAACTTTTGTTTGGAAGATCTGTCCAGTGGTGAGAGAGGTGTGTTGAAGTCTCCCATGATGATTGTATGGTGGTCTATCAGACTCTTGAACTTGAGAAGAGTTTGCTGGATGAACACCGCTGCACCATTATTTGGGGCATATATATTTATGATTGTTATGTCTTGTTGGTTTATGGTTCCCTTGAGCAGTATGAAGTGTCCTTCTTTATCCCTTTTGATTAGCTTTGGCTTGAAATCTATTTTATTAGATATGAGTATGGACACGCCTGCTTGTTTCCGCTGTCCATATGAGTGGTATGATTTTTCCCAACCTTTCACCTTCAGTCTATGGATATCTTTTTCTATCAGATGCGTCTCCTGTAGACAGCATATTGTTGGGTCTTGTTTTGTGATCCATTCTACTAGCCTGTGTCTCTTAATTGGTGAGTTTAAGCCATTGACATTTAGGGTTATTATTGAGATATGGTTTGTACTTCTATCCATATTTGTTTGTTAATGTTACTAAACCTGATTTGTTATCCTCTTTGACTACTTTCCCCCCTTTACTGTCCTACCTCCCATTGTTGGTTTTCAATGTTATTTTCCATTTCCTCTTCCTGCAATGTTTTGCCAAGGATTTTTTGAAGAGATGGTTTTCTAGCTGCGAATTCTTTTAACTTTTGTTTATCATGGAAGGTTTTAATTTCATCTTCTAACCTGAAGCTTAATTTTGCCGGATACACGATTCTTGGTTGGAACCCATTTTCTTTCAGTGTTTGAAATATGTTATTCCAGGATCTTCTAGCTTTCAGAGTCTGTGTTGAGAGATCAGCTGTTATCCTGATTGGTTTACCCCTAAATGTAATCTGCTTCCTTTCCCTTGTAGCTTTTAAAATTCTTTCCTTATTCTGTATGTTGGACATCTTCACTATAATGTGTCTAGGTGTGGATCTCTTATGGTTTTGTACATTCGGCGTCCTGTAGGCTTCTAGGATTTGGGATTCTGTCTCATTCTTCAAGTCTGGGAAGTTTTCTCGTATTATTTCATTGAATAGGCTGTGTATTCCTCTGGTTTGGAGCTCTGTGCCTTCCTGTATCCCAATGACTCTTAAATTTGGTCTTTTGATATTGTCCCATATTTCTTGGATGTTCTGTTCATGGTTTCTTAGCAGACTTGCTGAGCTGTCTATGTTCTTTTCCAGTTGAAATACTTTGTCTTCATTGTCTGATGTTCTCTCTTCTAAGTGATCTACTCTGCTGGTAGTATTCTCAATTGAGTTTTTAAGTTGGTTTATTTTTTCCTGCAATTCTAGTATTTCTATTTGTTTGTTTTTTATTTCCTCTATCTCCCTGTGAAATTGATCTTTTACTTCCTGGATTTGTTTGTCAATGTGATCTTTCATTATCTGATTTTGCTGTCTCATGTCTTCCTTGAGACTCCAGATCATCTGAAGCATGTATATCCTGATCTCTCTATCTGACATTCCATCTGTTGCACCTATTACCTCTTCTAAAGTTGAGTTGACCTGCATTGCCTGTGGTCCTTTCTTTCCTTGTCTTTTCATACTGCTGGCGTTTCTTTCTGCTTGGTGAAACTGTTGTGTTTTGAAATTTTCCCTCTATTTATTTATATTGCTCTTGTATAGTTGAATAATCACCCTTGCAGGGCATGTAGTGGCTGTGATCCTCCTCCAATTGGTGTGATCCGTCTACCACGCTGGTAGGCCCTAGGTCTGCTCTGCTGGTCGGTCAAAGGTCCGCCTACCCAGCAGGTACGAGGGGCACCTCTATCACTCCGCAGGTTGCTGGGCCTAACCTCCCGATGGGTCAAAGGTTCCCCTAGCTTGCAGGGGGCTGCTCCCGGAGCGAGAGCTAGGCCTCCCGGGGGAGCCCGGATGGTGGAGGCCGACTGCCGGTTCAGGCGGGGTGGGCCAAGCCGCACTGGGTGCCGGCGGCTTGCAAACGCGGCTGGTATCAGCAGGACTTAACTCCTGCACCCGCTGCGGGGGCACCTTTATCGCCGAGTAGCTGCGGTCGCGTGGTTGGGACCCGGGCGGGTGGGGCCGCTTCTCCCAGGGCGAGAGCTGGGCCTCCCGGGGGAGCCCGGATGGCGGAGGACTGCCGGTTCAGGCGGGGCGGGCCAAGCCGCTCCGGGATCCCGCGGGTTGCAAAGGTGGCTGGCGTCTGCAGGACTTAACTTCTGCACCCGCCGCCGGTTCGGGCGGGGCGGGCCAAGCCGCTCAGGGTTCCCGCGAGTTGCAAAGGTGGCTGGCGTCTGCAGGACTTAACTTCTGCACCCACCACGAGGGCACCTTTATTGCCGAGTAGCTGTGGCTGCCTGGTTAGGAACCGGGCGGGTGGGGCCGCTTTTCCCTGGGCGACAGCTAGGCCTCCCGGGGGAGCCCGTATGGTGGAGGACTGCCGGTTCGGGCGGGGCTGGCCAAGCCGCTCAGGGATCCCGAGGGTTGCAAAGGCGGTTGGCGTCTGCAGGACTTAACTTCTGCACCCGCCGCCGCTTGGGCAGGGCGGGCCAAGCCGCTCAGGGATCCCGCGGGTTGCAAAGGTGGCTGGCGTCTGCAGGACTTAACTTCTGCACCCACCAGGAGGGCACCTTTATCTCCAAGTAGCTGAGGCCAGCTGGTTAGAAACTGGGCGGGTGGGGCCGCTTCTCCCGGGGCGAAAGCTAGGCCTCCCGGGGGAGCCCGTATGGCGGAGGACTGCCGGTTCGGGCGGGGCGGGCCAAGCCGCCCAGGGATCCCGCGGGTTGCAAAGGTGGCTGGCGTCTGCAGGACTTAACTTCTGCACCCGCCACGTGGGCACCTTTATTGCCGAGTAGCTGTGGCTGCCTGGTTAGGAACCGGGCGGGTGGGGCCGCTTTTCCCAGGGCGAGAGCTAGGCCTCCCGGGGGAGCCTGTATGTCGGAGGACTGCCGGTTCCGGCGGGGCGGGCCAAGCCACTCAGGGATCCCGCGGGTTGCAAAGGTGGCTGGCGTCTGCAGGACTTAACTTCTGCACCCACCACGAGGGCACCTTTATCTCCAAGTAGCTGAGGCCACCTGGTTAGAAACCGGGCGGGTGGGGCCGCTTCTCCCGGGGCGAGAGCTAGGCCTCCCGGGGGAGCCCGTATGGCGGAGGACTGCCGGTTCGGGCGGGGCGGGCCAAGCCGCCCAGGGATCCCGCGGGTTGCAAAGGCGGTTGGCGTCCGCAGGACTTAACTTCTGCACCCGCCGGTTCGGGCAGGGCGGGCTAAGCCGCTCAGGGTTCCCGCGGGTTGCAAAGGCGGCTGGCGTCTACAGGACTTAACTTCTGCACTCGCCACGTGGGCACCTTTATTGCCGAGTAGCTGTGGCTGCCTGGTTAGGAACCGGGCGGGTGGGGCCGCTTCTCCCAGGGCGAGAGCTAGGCCTCCCGGGGGAGCCCGTATGGCGGAGGACTGCCGGTTCGGGCGGGGCGGGCCAAGCCACTCAGGGTTCCCGGGGGTTGCAAAGGTGGCTGGCGTCTACAGGACTTAACTTCTGCACCCGCCACGTGGGCACCTTTATCGCTGAGTAGCTGTGGCCGCCAGGTTAGGAAGCGGGCGGGTGGGGCCGCTTCTCCCAGGGCGAGAGCTAGGCCTCCAGGGGGAGCCGCCTGCCGGAGCGGCTGATGGTTGGGGGACTAGACCTCTGTGCCCGCGTGGCCTTCCAAGATCCACTTCTCTGGGGCAACCTGTCACTTCGAGTAAACCTACCAGTTCACGGCAGCTCTCCTCTTAAGGAAGTTATGGTAGAAGTTCCTCCGTAGCTAGGCTGCAGCTGTTTCGATGAGTCTTTCATATCCCGTTAAAGTGGAGACGTTGGAGACGCTGCTTCCTCGCCGGCCGCCATGTTGGATCTCTCTACATAGTTCTTAATACATCATATTACACGGTTGATTCACGTGGATTATGAACTCCCGCTTTTACCCCGTATACAAATTGCTGTATCACATCAGTTTCCCTTCCATTGATTGACATATTGCCTTTCTAGTGTCTGATGTATTCTGCTGTCTGTCCAATTCTCTACTATCCCCCCTCCCTTCCCCTCCCCTCCCCTCCCCTCCCCTTTTCTCTCTCTACCCCTTCTACTGTAAATCATTACTTCCATTTGTATTATCTTGTCTTGCCCCTCCTTTCCTCTTATATGACATTTTGTATAACCCTGAGGATCGCCTTCCATTTCCATGCAATTTCGCTTCTCACTCCCTTTCCCTCCCACCTCTCATCCCTATTTAATGTAAATCTTATTCTCAAGCTCTTCGTCCCTGCCCTGTCCTTGTTTACTCCCCTTATATCAAAGGAGTCATTTGGTATTTGTTTTTTAAAGATTGACTAGCTTCACTTAGCATAATCTGCTCTAATGCCATCCATTTCCCTCCAAATTCTATGATTTTGTCATTTCTTAATGCAGAGTAATACTCCATAGTATATAAATGCCACATTTTTTTTATCCATTCATCTATTGAAGGGCATCTAGGCTGGTTCCACAGTCTTGCTATCGTGAATTGAGCTGCTATGAACATCGATGTAGCAGTGTCCCTGTAGCATGCTCTTGTTAGGGCTTTAGGGAATAGACCGAGAAGGGGAATAGCTGGGTCAAATGGTGGTTCCATTCCCAGCTTTCCAAGAAATCTCCATACTGCTTTCCAAATTGGCTGCACCAATTTGCAGTCCCACCAGCAATGAACAAGAGTGCCCTTTTCCCCGCATCCTCTCCAGCACTTATTGTTGTTTGACTTCCTAATGGCTGCCAGTCTTACTGGAGTGAGATGGTATCTTAGGGTAGTTTTGATTTGCATTTCTCTGACTGCTAGCGATGGTGAGCATTTTTTCATGTACTTATTGATTGATTGTATGTCCTCCTCTGAGAAGTGTCTGTTCAGGTCCTTTGCCCATTTATTGATTGGGTTATTTGTTATCTTATTGTCTAATTTTTTGAGTTCTTTGTATATTCTGGTTATTAGGGCTCTATCTGAAGTGTGTGGAGTAAAGATTTGTTCCCAGGATGTAGGTTCCCTGTTTATCTCTCTTATTGTTTCTTTTGCTGAGAAAAAACTTTTTAGTTTGAGTAAGTCCCATTTGTTGATTCTATTTGTTAACTCTAGCGCTATGGGTGTCCTATTGAGGAATTTGGAGCCCGATCCCACAGCGTGTAGATCATAACCAACTTTTTCTTCTATAAGATGCCATGTCTCTGATTTAATATCAAGCTCCTTGATCCATTTTGAGTTAACTTTTGTGCACGGCGAGAGATAGGGATTCAGATTCATTTTGGTGCAAATGGATTTCCAGTTTTCCCAGCACCATTTGTTGAAGATGCTATCCTTCCTCCATTGCATGCTTTTAGCCCCTTTATCAAAAATAAGATAGTTGTAGTTTTGTGGATTGGTTATTGTGTCCTCTATTCTGTACCATTGGTCCACCCGCCTGTTTTGGTACCAGTACCATGCTGTTTTTGTTACTATTGCTCTGTAGTATAGTTTGAAGTCTGGTATCTCTATACCGCCTGATTCACACTTCCTGCTTAGTATTGTTTTTGCTATTCTGGGTCTTTTATTATTCCATATGAATTTCATGATTCTTTTATCGATTTCTACAAGATATGCTGTTGGGATTTTGATTGGCATTGCATTGAACTTATATAGGACTTTTGGTAATATCGCCATTTTGATGATGTTGGTTCTGCCTATCCATGAGCAGGGTATATTTTTCCATCTTCTAAGGTCTTCTTCTATGTCTTTCTTTAGGGTTCTGTAATTTTCATTGTATAAATCTTTCACCTCTTTTGTTAGGTTGATTCCCAAGTATTTTATTTTTTGGGGGGATATTGTGAATGGAGTAGTTGTCCTCATTTCCGTTTCAGAGGATTTGTCGCTGATATACAGGAATGCCTTTGATTTATGCGTGTTGATCTTATATCCTGCCACTTTGCTGAATTCATTTATTAGCTCTAATAGCTTCTTTGTAGACCCTTTTGGGTCTGCTAGGTATAGAATCATATCATCTGCAAATAGTGATAATTTAAGTTCTTCTTTACCTATTTTTATGCCTTTAATTTCTTTCGTCTGCCTAATTGCTCTGGCCAGTGTTTCGAGGACTATGTTGAACAGAAGTGGTGAGAGAGGGCATCCCTGTCTTGTACCAGATCTTAGAGGGAATGCCTTCAATTTTTCTCCATTCAGAATGATGCTGGCCTGTGGCTTATCATAGATTGCTTTTACAATGTTGAGGTATGATCCAGTTATCCCTAATTTTTCTAGAGTTTTGAACATAAAGGGATGCTGTACTTTGTCGAAAGCTTTTTCTGCATCTATCGAGATGATCATATGGTTCTTATTTTTAAGTCTATTGATGTGGTGGATAACATTTATTGATTTCCGTATATTGAACCAACCTTGCATACCAGGGATGAATCCTACTTGATCATGGTGTATAATTTTTTTGATATGTATTTGAATCCGATTCGCCAGAATTTTATTGAGGATTTTTGCATCAAGGTTCATTAGAGATATTGGTCTGTAGTTTTCTTTCTTTGAAGTGTCTTTGTCTGGTTTCGGAATCAGGGTGATGTTGGCCTCGTAGAACGAATTTGGAAGTTCTCCCTCCTTTTCTATTTCCTGAAATAGCTTGAAAAGTATTGGTGTTAGTTCCTCTTTAAAGGTTTTGTAAAACTCTGCTGTATACCCATCCGGTCCTGGGCTTTTCTTAGTTGGTAGTCTTTTGATGGTTTCTTCTATTTCCTCTATTGTTATTGGTCTGTTTAGATTGTCTACGTCTTCCTGACTCAGTCTTGGCAGATCATAAGACTTAAGGAATTTATCTATGCCTTCACTATCTTCTATTTTATTGGAGTATAAGGATTCAAAATAATTTCTGATTATCATCTGTATTTCTGAAGTGTCTGTTGTGATATTGCCTTTTTCATCCCGTATGCTAGTAATTTGGGTTCTCTCTCTTCTTCTCTTCGTTAGCATGGCTAAGGGTCTGTCAATTTTATTTATTTTTTCAAAAAACCAACTTTTAGTTTTGTCAATTTTTTCAATTGTTTCTTTTGTTTCAATTTCATTAATTTCAGCTCTGATTTTAATTATTTCTTGCCTTCTACTTCTTTTGCTGTTGTTTTGCTCTTCTTTTTCTAGGATTTTGAGATGAAGTATGAGATCATTTATTTGTTGGTTTTTTCTTTTTTTGAGGAATGAACTCCAAGCAATGAATTTTCCTCTTAGAAATGCTTTCAATGTGTCCCATAGATTCCGATAAGTTGTGTCTGTGTTTTCATTTGACTCTAGGAATTTTTTAATTTCCTCCTTAATGTCTTCTAGAACCCATTGATCATTAAGCAACCTATTGTTCATTCTCCAGGTGATGCTTGATTTTTCCTTCCTTCTTTTATCATTGATTTTCAGTTTCATTCCATTATGATCAGATAAGATGCATGGTATTATCTCCACCCCTTTATATTGTCTAAGAGTTGCCCTGTGACATAATATATGGTCTATTTTTGAGAAGGTTCCATGTGCTGCTGAGAAAAAAGTGTAATTACTTGATGTTGGGTGGTATAGTCTATATATGTCAATTAAGTCTAGGTTATTAATTATGTTATTGAGTTCTATAGTTTCCTTATTTAACTTTTGTTTGGAAGATCTGTCCAGTGGTGAGAGAGGTGTATTAAAGTCTCCCATGATTATTGTATGGTGGTCTATTAGACTCTTGAACTTGAGAAGCGTTTGCTTGATGAAAATAGCAGCACCGTTGTTTGGGGCATATATATTTATGATTGTTATGTCTTGTTGGTGTATGGTTCCCTTGAGCAGTATGAAGTGTCCTTCTTTATCCCTTTTGATTAACTTTGGCTTGAAATCTATTTTATTAGATATGAGTATGGACACTCCTGCTTGTTTCCGCAGTCCATATGAGTGGTATGATTTTTCCCACCCTTTCACCTTCAGTCTATGAATATCTTTTCCTATCAGATGCGTCTCCTGTAGGCAGCATATTGTTGGGTCTTGTTTTGTGATCCATTCTGCTAGCCTGTGTCTCTTAATTGGTGAGTTTAAGCCATTAATATTTAAGGTTATTATTGAGATATGATTTGTTCTTCCAGCCATATTTGTTTATTGATGTTACTAAACCTGGTTTGTTATCCTCTTTGACTACTTTCCCCCCTTTACTGTCCTACCTCCCATTGTTGGTTTTCAATGTTATTTTCCATTTCTTCTTCCTGTAATGTTTTGCCAAGGATTTTTTGAAGAGATGGTTTTCTAGCTGCGAATTCTTTTAACTTTTGTTTATCATGGAAGGTTTTAAATTCATCTTCTATCCTGAAGCTTAATTTCGCCGGATACACGATTCTTGGTTGGAACCCATTTTCTTTCAGTGTTTGAAATATGTTATTCCAGGATCTTCTAGCTTTCAGAGTCTGTGTCGAGAGATCAGCTGTTATCCTGATTGGTTTACCCCTAAATGTAATCTGCTTTCTTTCTCTTGCAGCTTTTAAAATTCTCTCCTTATTCTGTATGTTGGACATCTTCATTATAATGTGTCTAGGTGTGGATCTCTTATGATTTTGCACCATCGGCGTCCTGTAGGCTTCTAGGATTTGGGATTCTGTCACATTCTTCATGTCTGGGAAGTTTTCTTGTATTATTTCACTGAATAGATTGCTTAATCCTTTGGTTTGGAGCTCTGTGCCTTCCTGTATCCCAATGACTCTTAAGTTTGGTCTTTTGATATTATCCCATAGCTCTTGAATGTTCTGCTCATGGTTTCTTAGTAGACTTGTTGAGCTATCTATGTTCTTTTCAAGTTGAAATACTCTGTCTTCATTGTCTGATGTTCTATCTTCTAAGTGATCCACTCTGCTGGTAGTATTCTCAATTGAGTTTTTAAGTTGGTTTATTGTTTCCTGCATTTCTAGTATTTCTATTTGTTTGTTTTTTATTACCTCTATCTCCCTGTGAAATTGATCTTTTACTTCCTGGATTTGTTTGTCAATGTGATCTTTCATTGTCTGATTTTGCTGTCTCATGTCTTCCTTGAGACTCCAGATCATCTGAAGCATATATATCCTGAACTCTTTATCTGATATTCCATCTGTTGCAGCTATTACCTCTTCTAAAGTTGAGTTGACCTGCATTGCTTGTGATCCTTTCTTTCCTTGTCTTTTCATACTGCACGCGCTTCTTTCTGCTTGGTGCAACTGTTGTGTTTTAGAAATTTACTAGCCTGAAATCACCTCTTCCGTAACTGAATGAGCTGTGATCAGTAGAACATGGGGATGATTACATCATCTCTTTGAAATGGCGGCTGTTGTCCTCCTCTGTGGTCCGACCAGTGTCTGGAACCAAACTGGACCACTTCTCTCCTCTGTCTCAAAGCTGAAACTCCGCCCTAAGCGCTGCCAAAGTCCTAGCGCCAAACCGCTAGAGGCCGTTCACAGACTCAGCCCTGCAGGGCCCAGATCAGCAAACGCCGTGACCGGCAGGATTGTGTTCCTGATCCGAGTTGCTCCGAACCGGCTGGAGGGGGGTGGGGTGGTAGGACTGTGGATCCTAGCGCTGAACCACCTGAGGCCAATCCCAGACTCAGCCCTGCAGGGCCCAGATCAGCCGCTGCCGTGACCGGCGAGATTGTGAACCTGATCCGCGTCGCTCCGAACCGGCTGGAGGGGGGTGGGATGGTAGGAGTGTGGATCCTAGCGCTGAACCACCTGAGGCCAATCCCAGACTCAGCCCTGCAGGGCCCAGATCAGCCGCTGCCGTGACCGGCGGGATTGTGAACCTGATCCGCGTCGCTCCGAACCGGCTGGAGGGGGGTGGGGTGGTAGGAGTGTGGGTCCTAGCGCTGAACCGCCTGAGGCCGATCCCAGACTCAGCCCTGCAGGGCCCAGATCAGCCGCCGCCGTGACCGGCAGGATTGTGTTCCTGATCCGGGTTGCTCCGAACCGGCTGGAGGGGGGTGGGGTGGTAGGAGTGTGGGTCCTAGGGCTGAACCACCTAAGGCCGATCCCAGACCCAGCCCTGCAGGGCCCAGATCAGCCAAAGCCGTGACCGGCAGGATTGTGTTCCTGATCCGAGTTGCTCCGAACCGGCTGGAGGGGGGTGGGGTGGTAGGAGTGTGGGTCCTAGCGCTGAACCGCCTGAGGCCGATCCCAGACTCAGCCCTGCAGGGCCCAGATCAGCCAACTCCGTGACCGGCAGGATTGTGTTCCTGATCCGAGTTGCTCCGAACCGGCTGGAGGGGGGTGGGGTGGTAGGAGTGTGGGTCCTAGCGCTGAACCGCCTGAGGCCGATCCCAGACTCAGTCCTGCAGGGCCCAGATCAGCTGCTGCCGTGACCAGCGGGATTGTGACCCTGATCCGCGTCGCTCCGAACCGGCTGGAGGGGGGTGGGGTGGTAGGAGTGTGGATCCTAGCGCTGAACCGCCTGAGGCCGATCCCAGACTCAGCCCTGCAGGGCCCAGATCAGCCGCCGCCGTGACCGGCGGGATTGTGAACCTGATCCGCGTCGCTCCGAACCGGCTGGAGGGGGGTGGGGTGGTAGGAGTGTGGGTCCTAGCGCTGAACCACCTGAGGCCGATCCCAGGCTCAGCCCTGCAGGGCCCAGATCAGCAAACGCCGTGACCGGCAGGATTGTGTTCCTGATCCGGGTTGCTCCGAACCAGCTGGAGGGGGGTGGGGTGGTAGGAGTGTGGATCCTAGCGCTGAACCGCCTGAGGCCGATCCCAAACTCAGCCCTGCAGGGCCCAGATCAGCCAACTCCGTGACCGGCAGGATTGTGTTCCTGAACCGAGTTGCTCCGAACCGGCTGGAGGGGGGTGGGGTGGTAGGAGTGTGGGTCCTAGCGCTGAACCGTCTGAGGCCGATCCCAGACTCAGTCCTGCAGGGCCCAGATCAACCGCTGCCGTGACCGGCGGGATTGTGAACCTGATCCGCATTGCTCCGAACCGGCTGGAGGGGGGTGGGGTGGTAGGAGTGTGGATCCTAGCGCTGAACCACCTGAGGCCGATCCCAGGCTCAGTCCTGCAGGGCCCAGATCAGCAAACGCCGTGACCGGCAGGATTGTGTTCCTGATCCGGGTTGCTCCGAACCAGCTGGAGGGGGGTGGGGTGGTAGGAGTGTGGATCCTAGCGCTGAACCACCTGAGGCCGATCCCAAACTCAGCCCTGCAGGGCCCAGATCAGCAAACGCTGTGACCGGCAGGATTGTGTTCCTGATCCGAGTTGCTCCGAACCGGCTGGAGGGGGGTGGGGTGGTAGGAGTGTGGGTCCTAGCGCTGAACCGCCTGAGGCCGATCCCAGACTCAGCCCTGCAGGGCCCAGATCAGCCAACTCCGTGACCGGCAGGATTGTGTTCCTGAACCGAGTTGCTCCGAACCGGCTGGAGGGGGGTGGGGTGGTAGGAGTGTGGGTCCTAGCGCTGAACCGTCTGAGGCCGATCCCAGCCTC
Organism: Urocitellus parryii; assembly: GCF_045843805.1. Lineage (NCBI taxonomy): Eukaryota > Metazoa > Chordata > Mammalia > Rodentia > Sciuridae > Urocitellus > Urocitellus parryii. The sequence continues at coordinate 50,245,470 of NC_135538.1, read as the reverse complement.
AGTCCTGCAGGGCCCAGATCAACCGCTGCCGTGACCGGCGGGATTGTGACCCTGATCCGCGTCGCTCCGAACCGGCTGGAGGGGGGTGGGGTGGTAGGAGTGTGGATCCTAGCGCTGAACCACCTGAGGCCGATCCCAGGCTCAGCCCTGCAGGGCCCAGATCAGCAAACGCCGTGACCGGCAGGATTGTGTTCCTGAACCGAGTTGCTCCGAACCGGCTGGAGGGGGGTGGGGTGGTAGGAGTGTGGGTCCTAGCGCTGAACCGTCTGAGGCCGATCCCAGCCTCAGTCCTGCAGGGCCCAGATCAACCGCTGCCGTGACCGGCGGGATTGTGAACCTGATCCGCGTCGCTCCGAACCGGCTGGAGGGGGGTGGGGTGGTAGGAGTGTGGATCCTAGCGCTGAACCACCTGAGGCCGATCCCAGACTCAGCCCTGCAGGGCCCAGATCAGCCAACTCCGTGACCGGCAGGATTGTGTTCCTGAACCGAGTTGCTCCGAACCGGCTGGAGGGGGGTGGGGTGGTAGGAGTGTGGGTCCTAGCGCTGAACCGTCTGAGGCCGATCCCAGCCTCAGTCCTGCAGGGCCCAGATCAACCGCTGCCGTGACCGGCGGGATTGTGAACCTGATCCGCGTCGCTCCGAACCAGCTGGAGGGGGGTGGGGTGGTAGGAGTGTGGGTCCTAGCGCTGAACCGCCTGAGGCCGATCCCAGACTCAGTCCTGCAGGGCCCAGATCAGCCGCCGCCGTGACCGGCAGGAATCTGTCCCTGATCCGAGTTGCGGAGATTCAGTCGCCTGGGACAAACTGACCCCTCACACAGACTTACTAGTTATCGGCAGGTCTCCTTCCCGTGGAATATTGTTAGAAGATCTTCAGCAGGTCCCATGCAAGTGTATTTATGTGTCTCTCTGATCCTGTTACTGCGGAGGTATAGGAAATGCTGCTTGCTCGCCGGCCGCCATGTTGGATCCCCCCCTTGGTTTCTCTAATACTGTGTCCATTTGGTTCTCCAGTCCAACCTGGAGGTGCTTCTCTCTTATATGGATTCCCTTTCTTCTACACTCACAGAGAAGTTGGTTGAAGGCACGATTGGGTGGTAATCATGAGAGAGGGTTTCTGAGTCAGACTGCATCTTACTATTTGTGCTTCCATAGATTCTTTTTTAAAATTTTTTAATTTATTTTATTTATTTTATTTTATTGTTGGTTGTTCAAAACATTACATAGTTCCTGATATATCTTATTTCACACTTTGATTCAAGTGGGTTATGAACTCCCATTTTTACCCCATATACAGATTGCAGAATCACATCAGTTACACTTCCATTGATTTACATATTGCCATACTAGTGTCTGTTATATTCTGCTGCCTTTCCTATCCTCTACTATCCACACTCCCCTCCCCTCCCCTCTTCTCTCTCTACCCCCTCTACTGTAATTCATTTCTCCCCCTTGTATTATTTTTCCCTTTCCCCTCACTTCCTCTTGTATGTAATTTTGTATAACCCTGAGGGTCTCCTTCCATTTCCATGCAATTTCCCTTCTCTCTCCCTTTCCCTCCCACCTCTCATCCCTGTTTAATGTTAATCTTCTTCTCATGCTCTTCGTTCCTACTCTGTTCTTAGTTATCTCCTTATATCAAAGAAGACATTTGGCATTTGTTTTTTAGGGATTGGCTAGCTTCACTTAGCATAATCTGCTCTAATGCCATCCATTTCCCTGCAATTTCTATGATTTTGTCATTTTTTAATGCAGAGTAATACTCCATTGTGTATAAATGCCACATTTTTTTTATCCATTGTCTATTGAAGGGCATCTAGCATCTTGCTATTGTGAATTGTGCTGCTATGAACATCGATGTAGCAGTGTCCCTGTAGCATGCTCTTTTTAGGTCTTTAGGGAATAGACCGAGAAGGGGAAGAGCTGGGTCAAATGGTGGTTCCATTCCCAGCTTTCCAAGAAATCTCCATACTGCTTTCCAAATTGGCTGCACCAGTTTGCAGTCCCACCAACAATGAACAAGTGTACCCTTTTCCCCGCATCCTCTCCAGCACTTGTTGTTGTTTGACTTCATAATGGCTGCCAATCTTACTGGAGTGAGATGGTATCTTAGGGTGGTTTTAATTTGCATTTCTCTGACTGCTAGAGATGGTGAGCATTTTTTCGTGTACTTGTTGATTGATTGTATGTCCTCCTCTGAGAAGTGTCTGTTCAGGTCCTTGGCCCATTTGTTGATTGGGTTATTTGTTATCTTCTTGTCTAATTTTTTGAGTTCTTTGTATACTCTGGATATTAGGGCTCTATCTGAAGTGTGAGGAGTAAAGATTTGTTCCCAGGATGTAGGCTCCCTATTTACCTCTGTTATTGTTTCTTTTGCTGAGAAAAAAACTTTTTAGTTTGAGTAAGTCCCATTTGTTGATTCTAGTTATTAACTCTTGTGCTATGGGTGTCCTATTGAGGAATTTGGAGCCCGACCCCACAGTATGTAGATCGGAGCCAACTTTTTCTTCTATCAGACGCCTTGTCTCTGATTTGATATCAAGCTCCTTGATCCATTTTGAGTTAACTTTTGTGCATGGCGAGAGAAAGGGATTCAGTTTCATTTTGTTGCATATGGATTTCCAGTTTTCCCAGCACCATTTGTTGAAGATGCTATCCTTCCTCCATTGCATGCTTTTAGCCCCTTTATCAAATATAAGATAGTTGTAACTTTGTGGATTAGTCTCTGTGTCCTCTATTCTGTACCATTGGTCCACCTGCCTGTATTGGTACCAGTACCATGTTGTTTTTGTTACTATTGCTCTGTAATATAGTTTGAAATCTGGTATCGCTATACCGCCTGATTCACACTTCCTGCTTAGAATTGCTTTTGCTATTCTGGGTCTTTTATTTTTCCATATGAATTTCATGATTGCTTTATCTATTTCTACAAGAAATGCTGTTGGGACTTTGATTGGCATTGCATTAAACCTATAGAGAACTTTTGGTAATATCACCATTTTGATGATGTTAGTTCTGCCTATCCATGAGCAGGGTATATTTTTCCATCTTCTAAGATCTTCTTCTACTTCTCTCTTTAGGGTTCTGTAGTTTTCATTGTATAATTCTTTCACATCTTTTGTTAGGTTGATTCCCAAGTATTTTATTTTTTTTGAGGATATTGTGAATGGAGTGTTTTTCCTCATTTCCATTTCAGAAGTTTTGTCGCTGATATACAGAAATGCCTTTGATTTATGCGTGTTGATTTTATATCCTGCCACTTTTATGAATTCATTTATTAGTTCTAGTAGTTTTTTTGTAGACCCTTTTGGGTCTTCTAGGTATAGAATCATGTCATCTGCAAATAGTGATAATTTAAGTTCTTCTTTACCTATTTTTATGCCTTTAATTTCTTTCGTCTGTCTAATTGCTCTGGCCAGTGTTTCCAGAACTATGTTGAATAGAAGTGGTGATAGAGGGCATCCCTGTCTTGTTCCAGATTTTAGAGGGAATGCCTTCAATTTTTCTCCATTCAGAATGATGCTAGCCTGAAGCATAGATAGCTTTTACAATGTTGAGGTAAGTTCCTGTTATCCCTAGTTTTTCTAATGTTTTGAACATAAAAGGATGCTGTACTTTGTCGAATGCTTTTTCCGCATCTATCGAGATGATCATATGGTTCTTATCTTTAAGTCTATTGATGTGGTGAATAACATTTACTAGTTTCCGTATATTGAACCATACTTGCATCCCAGGGATTAATCCTACTTGATCATGGTGCACAATTTTTTTGATGTGTTTTTGTATCCGATTCGCCAGAATTTTATTCAGAATTTTTGCATCTAGGTTCATTAGAGATATTGGTCTATAGTTTTCTTTGTTTGAGGTGTCTTTGTCTGGTTTCGGAATCAGGGTGATGTTGGCCTCATAGAATGAATTTGGAAGAGCTCCCTCTTTTTCTATTTCCTGAAATAACTTGAAAAGTATTGGTATTAATTCTTCTTCTTTAAAGGTTTTGTAAAACTCCGCTGTATACCCATCCGGTCCTGGGCTTTTCTTGGTTGGTAGTCTTTTGATTGCTTCTTCTATTTCATCCATTGATATTGGTCTGTTCAAATTGTGTGTATCCTCCAGATTCAGTCTGGGCAAATCATATGACTTAAGAAATTTATCGATGTCTTCACTATCTTCTATTTTATTGGAATATAGGTTTTCAAAATTATTTCTAATTGTCTTTTGTATTTCTGTAGCATCTGTTGTGATATTGCCTTTTTCATCCCGTATGTTAGTAATTTGAGTTCTCTCTCTTCTTCTCTTCGTTAGCATGGCTAAGGATCTGTCGATCTTATTTATTTTTTCGAAGAACCAACTTTTAGTTTTGTTAATTTTTTCAATAGTTTCTTTTGTTTCAATTTTGTTGATTTCCGCTCTGATTTTAATTATATCTTGCCTTCTGCTACATTTGCTGTTGTTTTGCTCTTCCTTTTCTAGGGCTTTGAGACGAAGTATGAGCTCATTTATTTGTTGGTTTTTTCTTTTTTTGAGGAATGACCTCCAGGCGATGAATTTCCCTCTGAAAACTGCTTTCATTGTGTCCCATAGATTCCAATATGTTGTGTCTGTATTTTCATTTATCTCTAAGAATTTTTGATTTCCTCCTTTATGTCTTCTGTAGCCCATTGATCATTCAGTAACATATTGTTCATGTTCCATGTGATGTAGGATTTTTCCTTCCTTCTTTTATCATTGATTTCCAGTTTCATTCCATTATCATCAGATAAAATGCATGGTATTTTCTCCACCCCTTTATATTTACTGAGAGTTGCCATATGGCATAATATATGGTCTATTTTTGAGAAGGATCCATGTGCTGGTGAGAAAAAAGTATATCCACTTGATGATGGTTTATATATTCTATATATGTCAGTTAAGTCTAGGTTATTGATTGTGATATTGAGTTCTATAGTTTCTTTATTAAACTTTTTGTTTGGAGTATCTGTCCATTGGTGAGAGAGGTGTGTTGAAGTCACCCATAATTATTGTGTGGTGGTCTATTTGACTCTTGAACTTGAGGAGAATTTGTTTTATGAACGTCACAGCACCATTATTTGGTGCATAAATATTGATAATTGTTATGTCTTCTTGGTGAATGGTTCCTTTTAACAGTATATAATGTCCTTCCTTATCCCTTTTGATTAACTTAGTCTTGAAGCCGATTTTATTCGATATGAGGATGGCCACCCCTGCTTGCTTACAAGGACCATGTGTGTGCTATATTTTTTCCCAACCTTTCACCTTCAGCCTATGTATGTCTTTTCCAATCAGATGTGGCTCCTGGAGGCAGCATATTGTTGGATTTGTTTTTTTAATCCATGTTACCAGCCTGTGTCGCTTTACTGGAGAGTTTAAGCCATTAACATTTAGAGTTACTATTGATATATGGTTTGTACTTCAAGCCATGTTTGATTATTTATCTTTTTTTAAAATTTAGTTTGTTTCTCCATGATTAGCTTTTGCCCCACCCTCTTTCTTTACTGAGGCACTTCCCACTTATGGTTTTGGTTATTGTTTTTCATTTCGTCCTCATGTAGTGTTTTGCTCAAGATGCTTTGCAATGCTGGTTTTCTGGCTGCAAATTCCTTTAACTTTTGTTTATCATGAAAGATTTTTATTTCATTGTCATACCTGAAGCTTAATTTTGCTGGCTACAGAATTCTTGGTTGGCATCCATTGTCTTTCAGTGTTTGAAATTCGTTGTTCCAGGTTCTGTTCGCTTTCAGAGTCTATGATGAAAAATCCATTGTTAACCTATTGGTTTACCCCTGAATGTAATCTGCCTCCTTTCTCTTGTAGCTTTTAATATTTTCTCTTTGTTCTGTATATTGGATATCTTCATAACAATGTGTTTTGGCGTTGGTCTACTGTGATTTTGTATGCTCGGTGTCCTGTATGCATCTACAATTAATACGAATACTCCACAAAGTATTTCATGAAATAGAAAAGGAGAGAACCCTTCCAAGCTCATTCTCAAACTCATTATCCAAAACCAGACAAAAACCTATCCAGGAAAGAAAACTTAAGATCAATATCCCTGATAAACACAGATACAAAAATTCTTAATAAAATTCTGGTGAATCACATACAAAAATATATTTAAAAGAGTGCACCACAATCAAATGGGGTTCATCCCAGGGATGCAGGATTGGTTCAACATAGAAAAATCAATAATATAATTCATCACATCAATAGACTTAAAAACAAGAATCATATAATCATCTCAATAGATGCAAAAATAATTTTTGACAAAATACAGCACCCCTTTGTGTTCGAAACACTAGAAAAAGTAGGGAGAGTAGGAACATAACTCAATATTGTAAAAGCCAAATATGCTAAACCCAAGGCCAACATCATTCTAAATGGAGAAAAAATTGAAAACATTCCTTCTAAAAACTGGAACAAAAAACAACGGATGCCCTCTTTCACCACTTCTATTCAACATTATTTTTGAACCACCTAAACAGAGCAATTAGGAGAAAGAAATTAAAGGGATATGAATAGGAAAAGAAGAACTCAAACTATCACTATTTGCCAATGACATGATTCTATATTTAAAAGCTCCAAAAAATTCCACCAGAAAACTACTATGACTAATAAATGAATTCAGCAAAGTAGCAGGATATAAAATCAACACACATAAATCAATTTCCTATACATCAGTGATAAATCTACTGAAAGATAAATTAAGAAAACTACCCCATTCACATTAGCCTCATAAAATAAAATACTTTGGATTCAATGTAACAAAAGAGGTGAAAGACCTCTATAATGAAAATTACAGAACAATAAAGAAGAGAATTGAATGAGACCTCAAAAATGGAAAGATCTCCAATGTTTTTGGATAGGCAGAATTAAAATTGTCAAAATGGCCATACTACCAAAAGTTTTATACAGATTTAATGCAATTTCTATTAAAATTCCAATGACATTCTTCATAGAACTAGAAAAAGTAATCATGAAATTCATTTGGAAAAATAATAGCCAAAGCAATCCTTAGCAAGAAGAATGAAACAAGAGGAATCACAATATCAGAGCTTAAACTATACTATAGAGCTATAGTATAGTATTGGCATCAAAACCAACACATGAACCAATGGTACAGAATAGAAGACACAGAGACAAACCCACATAAATACAGTTATCTCATACTAGACAAAAACGCCGGAAACATTCACTGGAGAAAACATAGCCTATTCAGCAAATGCTGCTGGGAAAATTGGAAATCCACATCTAACAAATGAAATTAAACCTCTATCTCTCACCCTGCTCAAAACTCAACTCAATGTAGATCAAAGATTTAGGCAGTAGAACAGGGACTCCTGTGCCTAATAGAAGAAAAAGTAGGCCAAAATCTTCACCATGCCCGCCTGGGATCTGACCTCCTTAACAAAACACCTAAAGCACAAGAAGTAAAATAAAGAATCAATTAATGGGATGGATTCAAACTAAAAAGTTTTTTCTTAGCAAAGAAAACAATCAATAATGTGAAGAGAGAACCTAAAGAATGGGAGAAAATTTTTACCACATGCACATCAGATAGAGCATTAATTCCAGGATATATAAAGAACTCAAAAAAACTTCACACCAAAAAAAGCCAATCACTAAATGGGCTAAGGAACTTAACAGACACTTCACAGAAGAAGAAATACAACTGACCAACAAATATATGAAAAAAATGTTCAACATCTCTGGCAATTAGATAAATGCAAATAAAAGTACTCTAAGAGTTCATTTCACTCCAGTCAGAATGGCAATTATCAAGAATATAAGTAACAATAAATGTTGGCAAAGATGTGGGGAAATACATTGCTGATGGGACTTCAAATTGTTGCAACCATTATGGAAAGCAATATGGAGATTCCTCAGAAACCATGGAATGGAACCACCATTTGACCTAGTCATCCCACTCCTCAGTTTATATCCAAAGGATTTTAAATTAGCTTACTACAGTGACACAGCCATTTCAATGGGTATAGTTGTAAAATTCACAATAGTTAAACTATGGAACCAACATTGATGCCCTTCAACAAATGAGTGGATAAGGATATTCCATTATATATATAATATTCCATTATATATATATATATAATGGAATATTATTCAGCCTAAAAGCATAATGAAATGGTCACATTTGCCCATAAAAGGATGGATCTAGAAAATATCATGCTAAGTGAAATAAGCCAATCCCCCAAACCAAAGGCTAAATGTTTTCTCTGACATGCAGATGTTAATTCACAATAAGGGAGGGTACAGTGGCTAGGGAAGGATAAAGTTACTTTAGATTAGGTAGAGGGGAGCAAAGGAAGGGGGTTGTATGGAGGTAGAAAAGGTAGTAGAATAAATCAGACAATATTACCCTATGTACATATATGACTACACAACCAGTGTGATTCTGCATCATGTACAAACAGAAGAATGAGAAATTATACTTCATTAAGTATGATGTGTCAAAATGCATTCTTCTGTCATGTATAACTAATTAGAACAAATTTTAAAAAGAAGAAGCAGTTGGTTAACCTACCACCTATCATTGGAGCTCAGATTAAGAGATCATAGGGACTTGAGCTTTAGGGAAATGCTGTCACACATACCACAGGGTGTTGGCTACTTCTTTCAGCATCACAAACACAAGGAATAGGAGAGAGAAGCTGACTCTGACTTGTTGAAAGTGGACAGAAAACAAAAAGAATAAGAACATAGCTTTGTTAAAGAAAGAAGACTCCATTCTGCATGAACACAGTAATCATGAGACTTCTTGAGATCCAAAAATAATTCAATTTCATGAGTTGTAGCAAACTTGCCTCACTCTAAATAGTGAACTGAGAGGCAAAGTATTGACTCTCAGCAATGGGAACAGGTATATTCCAAAGGACAAATCTGAAAAGAACAAAATACATATGCATGTATAAAATATGAGTCATGAAATCTCAGTGTTGCAGCACACAAGTTAAATGCTCTTATATTTGCATTCGAAGCTGGCATTATGTGTTATGATGATGAATGGTGAAACCCATGATAATAATTTACTTCTTTTATTCTCAATAATATTAAATAGCAAATAAAAACATGAAAAACCAAGAAACCATGGAATAAAGAAAAAGGCTTTATATTTTGGAAACTTGAATGGTATTTTCCAGCCTTCAAAGTAAGGAGACCCACTGTTTTATTCAGCTTTTCTGACACCATAATGAAAATGACCCAACAAGAACAATTTTAGGAGGGAAATTTATGTGGGAGCTCATGATTTCAGTGGTCTTAGTCCACAGATAGCCATCTCCATTCCTTGGGGCTTTGCAGTCAGGTTGAACATCATGGCAGAAGAGTGTGGCAGAGGAAAGCAGCTGGGAACAGCACACCAGAAAGCAGAGAGAGAGAAAGAGAGAGAGAGAGAGAGAGAGAGAGAGAGAGAGAGAGAGAGAGAGAGAGAGAGAGAGAGAGAGAAAAGGCTTTACTCAACAAATACAAAATATAAACCCCAAAAGCACAGTCAGGGACCTGTATCCTTCAGCTATACCTTACCTGCCCACAGTAACCATCCAATAAATCCCTATCAGGGGATTAATGCACTGATTAATTTAATATTCTTTTTCACTGCTGTGACTAAAGGACCTGATTAGAACAACTGTAGAGAATGAAAAGTTTATTTAGGGCCTCCCAGTTTCAGAAGTCTCTGTCCATATATTGCCAGCTCCATTCCCCAGGGTTCCAAGTGAGGATGAACATCATGGCGAAAGAGTATGGCCTAGGGAAGCAGCTCAGATGATGATCAATGAGCAGAGAGAATGTGACTACACTCACCAAATACAAATATATGTACACCCCATAGCCACACCCGAAAGATCCACTTCCTCCAGCCACACCCAACCTGCCTTCAGTCACACTCAGTTAATCCCATCAGGAATTAATCACTGATTTGGTTAAGGCTAAAACCCAATCTCTTCTTAATACCCAATCTCTTCTTGTAACCCAATTGTTTCTTCTCAAAACTTTCTTACATTGCTTTTGGGCAATACCTAAAATCTAAAACATAATATTCTACACCTAGCCATCAAAACCTCATGATCATCTCACAATGCAAAATACCTTTAGTCCAGTTTCAAGAGTCCCCATGGTCTTAACAGTTCCAGGATTGCCCCCAAAGCCCAAGCCTCTGAGACTCAAGACAAATTCTTGCCTTGTACTTCTTTTGCTGTTGTTTTGCTCTTCTTTTTCTAGGATTTTGAGATGAAGTATGAGATCATTTATTTGTTGGTTTTTTTTCTTTTTTTAAGGAATGAACTCCAAGCAATGAATTTTCCTTAGAACTGCTTTCAATGTGTCCCATAGATTCCGATATGTTGTGTCTGTGTTTTCATTTATCTCTATGAATTTTTTAATTTCCTCCTTGATGTCTTCTATAACCCATTGATCATTCAGTAACCTATTGTTCATTCTCCAGGTGATGCATGATTTTTCCTTCCTTCTTTTATCGTTGATTTTCAATTTCATTCCATTATGATCAGATAAAATGCATGGTATTATCTCTACTCCTTTATGTTGTCTAAGAGTTGCCCTGTGACATAATATATGATCTATTTTTGAGAAGGATCCATGTGCTGCTGAGAAAAAAGTGTAACTCCTTGATGTTGGGTGGTATATTCTATATATGTCAATTAAGTCTAGGTTATTAATTGTGTTATTGAGTTCTATAGTTTCCTTATTCAACTTTTGTTTGGAAGATCTGTCCAGTGGTGAGAGAGGTGTGTTGAAGTCTCCCATGATTATTGTATTGTATTGTCTATTAGACACCTGAACTTGAGAAGAGTTTGTTTGATGAACATAGCTGCACCATTGTTTGGGGCATATATATTTATGATTGTTATGTCTTGTTGGTGTATGGTTCCCTTGAGCAGTATGTAGTGTCCCTCTTTATCCCTTTTGATTAACTTTGGCTTGAAATCTATTTTATTTGATATGAAATCTATTTTATTTGACACTCCTGCTTGTTTCCAAAGTCCATATGAGTGATATGATTTTCCCAACCTTTCACCTTCAGTCTATGTATATCTTTTCCTATCAAATGCGTCTCCTGTAGGCAGCATATTTTTGGGTCTTGTTTTGTGATCCATTCTACTAGCCTGTGTCTCTTAATTGGTGAGTTTAAGCCATTAACATTTAGGGTTATTATTGAGATATGGTTTGTTCTTCCAGCCATATTTGTTTATTTATGTTACTAAACATGGTTTGTTTTCCTCTTTGATTATTTTCCCCCCTTTACTGTCCTACCTCCCACTGCTGGTTTTCATTGTTATTTTCCATTTCCTCTTCCTGTAATGTTTTGCTGAGGATGTTTTGAAGAGATGGTTTTCTAGCTGCAAATTCTTTTAACTTTTGTTTATCGTGGAAGGTTTTAATTTCATCTTCCATCCTGAAGCTTAATATCGCTGGATACACGATTCTTGGTTGGAACCCATTTTCTTTCAGTGTTTGAAATATGTTATTCCAGGATCTTCTAGCTTTCAGAGTCTGTGTTGAAAGATCAGCTGTTATCGTGATTGGTTTACCCCTATATGTAATCTGCTTCCTCTCTCTTGTAGCTTTTAAAATTCTCTCCTTATTCTGTATGTTGGGCATCTTCATTATAATGTGTCTAGGTGTGGATCTCTTATGATTTTGCACATTTGGCGTCCTATAGGCTTCTAGGATTTGGGATTCTGTCTCATTCTTCAAGTCTGGGAAGTTTTCTCATATTATTTCATTGAATAGATTGCTCATTCCTTTGGTTTGGAGCTCTATACCTTCCTGTATCCCAATGACTCTTAAGTTTGGTCTCTTTATGTTATCCCATATTTCTTGGATGTTCTGCTCATGGGTTCTTAACATTCTTGCTGAGCTGTCTATGTTCTTTCCAAGTTGAAATACTTTGTCTTCATTGTCTGATGTTCTATCTTCTAAGTGTTCTACTCTGCTGGTAGTATTCTCCATTGAGTTTTTAAGTTGGTTTATTGCTTCCTGCATTTCTAGGATTTCTGTTTGTTTGTTTTTTATTACCTCTATCTCCCTGTATAGTTGATCTTTTGCTTCTTGGATTTGTTTATGTAATTCATTGTGGAAGTGATCTTTCATTGTCTTATTTTGCTGTCTAATGTCTTCCTTGAGACTCCAGATCATCTGAAACATTTATATCCTGAATTCTTTATCTGACATTCCATCTGCTGCAGCTATTACCTCTTCTAAAGTTGAGTTGACTTGCATTGCTTGTGGTCCTTTCTTTCCTTGTCTTTTCATACTGCTCGCGTTTCTTTCTGCTTGGTGAAACTGTTGTGTTTTTGAAATTTTCCCCCTATATATTTATATTGCTCTTGTATAGTTGAAAAGTCTCCCTTGCAGGGGCGGGCGGCGGCTGTGCTCCTCCTCCAATTGGGGTGATGTGTCTACCACGCTGGTGGGCCGCTGGGCCTGTTCCGCCAGTCGGTCACAGGCCTGCCTACCTTGCGGGTGTGGGTGGCAGCTCTGTTCTGCCCCTACTCCAATTCGGGTGTCTTGACTACCATGCTGGCAGGTTGCTGGGCCTGTTCTGGGCGCGGGAGGAGGCTCTGCTCTGCCCCTACTCCAAATGGGGTGACGTGTCTACCACGCCGGCAGGCCGTTGGGCCTGATCCGCTGGTTGGTCGCAGGTCTGCCTACCTTGCAGGCATGGGTGGCGGCTCTGCTCTGCCCCTCCTCCAATTGGTGTGACGTGTCTACCATGCCCGCGGACCTCTGGGACTGTTCTGCCGGTCGGTCCCAGGTCTGCATACCTTGCGGGCGCGGGTGGCCACTCTCCTCTGCCCCTACTCCAATTGGGGTGAAGTGACTACCATGCCTGCGGGTCGCTAGGCCTGTTCTGGGCGCGGGCAGCGGCTCTGCTCTGCCTCTACTCCAATTGGGGTGATGTGTCTACCACGCCGGCAAGCCGCTGGGCCTGTTACGCCGGTCGGTGGCAGGTCTGCCTAACTTGCGGGCTCAGGCGGCGGCTCTGCTCTGCCCCTACTCCAATTGGGGTGACGTGACTACAATGCCTGCGCGTCGCTGGGTCTGTTCTGGGGGCGGGTGGCGGCTCTGCTCTGCCCCTCTGGCCTGATGACAAAGTGAGAGAGACTCGGGTATATGTGACTCACTTTCTTTACCAGGAGACCAACTGTTTCTGTCGATGCTGGTATGGATAAAGTTATCTCCTCTGCTGCTTTCTGATGACCTCAGATCTCTGCCATGTTGGTATCCCATGCAAATGGCAGCATTTCATTCCCTTTGCTGTGTGACCAAAGCAACGGGTGAGTCCTGACCAGCCCTCACAAGCCCCGTCATAATCCTGTTGCCACTGCTATGAAGGCTCAGTTGGTATTTACCTCCACAGTATTCAGTAGGACCCAGACCGAGAAGCAGTTTCCACGGGTTCTTTAGCCCTGGGCCAGAGCAGTTCTGGGAGCCGGAATTCGGCCGCTCCGGGCTCGGTCCTCCATTTTTTTTTTAATCGTCCATAGATTCTTAACTTTTCTCCGCCACCATTTCCTTATCTTTTAAAATGGGGTTGATAATATTTCACATTGTTATCAGGATTAAATGAGATAATGCATATAAAGAACTTAATGTGAATTGTTCATTTCAAAAAGAAAATTTAATCCTCAGCTATTTATGTAAAGAAGCAATCCAAAGTGAGATATTGTTTCCAATTTTTACTTTTCCAATAGCAGTACACTAATACCCCATCATGCTTTAGGTTTTTCTAACTGTAAATTTCCTAAGAACTAGTTGAAAATGAAAGAAACATGGCTTTCTGTATTTGCCATGGCAGAATCAATTAAATTTTTTACTTATTGAGGGGCATTTAGTGATATTTTAGAGGATCTAAGACTGTTTCAAAATAATTGGATATTTTGGGCACAGTGGTGCATGCCTGTAATCCCAGCAGCTTGGGAGGTTGAGGCAGGAGGATTACAAGTTCAAAGGCAGTCTCAGCAATTTAGTGAGGCTCTAAGCAACTTAGCTAGACCCTGTCTCAAAGTAAAAAATAAAAAGGGCTGGGAATGTGACTCAGTGGTTAAGCAACCCTGTGTTCAACCCCTGGTATCAGTAAATATCCCTGGTACTAAATATTGAGTTTTGATGATTACCAGAGATTTTTAAATAAAGTTGTTACAGCCAAATGAAGAGTCAAAACCACACAAAATTTTAAAAGAATTTGACTTTTTGGATCACACAATTTTTCTTATACTAGTCCCTATAATGAAAGTAAGCCATTATTAGATTTTTTAAAAAATAGGTAAATTCAACCTTCTTTTTCTAATAAGTTAGTACAAACATCCAAGATTTATGGCTCCTATATAAAAATGTGATAATAATATATGCCTGAGCTAAATAAGTTTTTTTTCTAACTTATGTTTATAACCCATTATAAGTTAGAACAAATAGTGCTAAAAATTGTGATATATGATTAAAAGGAAAATCTTGTAGTTTTGACTTGATATTTCTTCTATATCTTACTTGACTGTTCTAGAAAAAAAAACTTATGTCAATATTTCAGATTTTGGATGCATATATTTCCCTCTAAATCCCAAGCTTTACTACTTTTGATCAGGAAAAGTTTACAGACTTGTGAAGGTACATTAATGATTCAGTGTTAAGATGTTTAGAAAATTTTTCAACTCACTAAATAGTGTGTATTTTAGTTCTCTAAAATTTTTCAAAATTTGGAAATCAATTAGAATTTTATGCATCCATGTAAAATGGAAGATTCAAGTTCATAAAAAACAACTTTGCTATTAAATGGTATTGATATTGATGTGACACCAATAAGGAGATGTAATTTTTTCTGCCATTTGTATTTATACATATACATACATACCTTACTATTTACACCTATATTATCTAATGTCATTATCACATTATTAATCAGATATGTTTAGCAAGACAATACTTATACAAAAGCCAATAGGGTACTGAATTGTCTACCAATTAATTCCAGGTCTCAATTTAGACTACTTGCCCTTGTTCTCAAAGCTGTTTAATATAACTAATGTTTATACTTTGGTTATCATCTGCAAATCATTGATCTTCATAAAACTATTCAATGAAATAGATGCTATTCTTAATCTTGTTTTATACAAGAGGAAATGGAGACAGAGGGAGTAAGTAATTTGCTCAATGACACACAACTAGATGTTATTGGAACCAGCATTAAAACCAAAGCTATGTGACTCTACAGACTATGTTCTTAATCCTCAGGTAATCTGGTTCTTATCCCACTTAATCTGTGTAACAACCTAATGAAATAGGTGTCCTTTAGGTTGAAGCATATGAAATTGCTGATATTCACCTGTTTTAATCTATATGAAGAGGAATTTCATATGGTTCCACCTAATATCCCCATTTTAATAAATGGAAACAGAGGTTTAAGTCATGAACTCTTCCAGGGTCAACCTGGAGGGAGTGGAGGCAGGATGCAAATCTAGGGCCATTGGGTTCGATGTTCTATCTTCCCCAATACGCTATAGGACAGTGGTGTCTCTTCTCATGAATCTCTTTGTCCCTATTCCTTGCACTCACGCTACTGGGCACCTGATGTTTTTGTCCTCCTCAGATTCAAATTATTCTTGGATAAATACCTGCTGTTCTACTACTAGCAATCATGATTATCTTCAGATTTTGTCATTTATGCTCACTGTTGTACTTCCTTCTTCATCATCTCTTTAACCTTGATGGTTCATACTAATAAATTTTGTTTCTTTATCTGCTTTTCAAATATTTTCATGTTTTCCATACAATTTAAGTGCTGTGCTCTCTGTAGGTTCTTTTTTTTGACATATCATATTTCATACACTTGATTCAAGTGGGTTATGAACTCCCATTTTCATCCCGTATACAGATTACAGATTCACATTGGTTACACATCCACGATTTTACATACTGCCATACTAGTGACTGTTGTATTCTGCTGCCCTTCCTATCCTCTACTATCCCCCCTCCTCTTCCCTCCCCTCCCATCTTCTCTCTCTACCCCATCTACTGTAATTCATTTCTCTCTCTTGTTTTTTTCCCTTTCCCCTCACTTCCTCTTATATGTAATTTTGTATAACAATGAGGGTCTCATTCCATTTCCATGCAATTTCCCTTCTCTCTCCCTTTCTCTCCCACCTCTTGTCCCTGTTTAATGGTAATCTTCTTCTCATGCTCTTCCTCCCTTCTCTGTTCTTAGTTGCCCTCCTTATATCAAAGAAGACATTTGGCATTTGTGTTTTTTAGGGATTGGCTGGCTTCACTTAGCATAATCTGCTCTAATGCCATCCATTTCCCTGCCAATGCCATGATTTTGTCATTTTTTAGTGCTGAGTAATACTCCATTGTGTATAAATGCCACATTTTTTTTATCCATTTATCTATTGAAGGTCATCTAGGTTGGTTCCACAGTTTAGCTATTGTGAATTGTGCTGCTATGAACATTGATGTAGCTGTATCCCTATAGTACGCTATTTTAAGATCTTCGGGGAATAGTCCGAGAAGGGCAATAGCTGGGTCAAATGGTGGTTCCATTCCCAGCTTTCCAAGAAATCTCCATACTGATTTCCAAATTGGCTGCACCAGTTTGCAGTCCCACCAACAATGAACAAGTGTACCCTTTTCCCCACATCCTCGCCAGCACTTATTGTTGTTCGACTTCACAATGGCTGCCAATCTTACTGGAGTGAGATGGTATCTTAGGGTGGTTTTAATTTGCATTTCTCTGACTGCTAGAGATGGTGAGCATTTTTTCGTGTACTTGTTGATTGATTGTATGTCCTTCTCTGAGAAGTGTCTGTTCAGGTCCTTGGCCCATTTGTTGATTGGGTTATTTGTTATCTTCTTGTCTAATTTTTTGAGTTCTTTGTATACTCTGGATATTAGGGCTCTATCTGAAGTGTGAGGAGTAAAGATTTGTTCCCAGGATGTAGGCTCCCTATTTACCTCTGTTATTATTTCTCTTGCTGAGAAAAAACCTTTTTTAGTTTGAGTAAGTCCCATTTGTTGATTCTTGTTTTTAACTCTTGTTCTACGGGTGTCCTATTAAGGAATTTGGAGCCCGACCCCACAATATGTAGATTAGAGCCAACTTTTTCTTCTCTGTAGGTTCTTAATGAATGCCTACTGAGGCATTGATTAGCAATTTCTGCACTCCTATGTTAGCAGAAGTCCTACATTAGGCCTACATTAGCCTCTTATGAAGAATTCATAGTATATCATTATCAACCTGCTATAAGTAGTTTTTCTTTGGCTTGTTTGCCTCACCAACAAATTATTGACTAGTTGCCAACTCTTTTGAATATTGTCTCCAAGGACCCAATTGCCCAATGGATTGAGCTATGGCTGAAGTGCAGATTCTTCATCTAATTATTTTAACAAAGTATACATTTTGTAAACAAGAAATTCTTTACTATAGATATAGCTCACTAAATTCCCTCACGGAACTCAAAGACTATGGAACCAAGGTGTTATTCTGTCGTTAGAGAAAAATTCCTTTTGGTGTCTGTTGGTTTCTCTGTGGTCATTCATTTGAAAAGCCTGGCTCAGTGAATTTATAGACTTTGTAATGGTTATTGCTCTCAAGTATGAGGAAAACAGTCAAGAGGAAACAAATCTGTTTTAATCGTTCTTAGAAACAAACATCACAAAATGGCTCTTGAAAAGAATAAGAGTATTAGTCCTTTACAAACAATTCAAGCACATCATTTAAAATCCTAAGTCATTCATATTTATGTAGAACTTTTGCAATACATCCAATAAGCAATTCATTTCTTTCATTTCACTCACTCTGAGGTAAGCTTTAAACTATAACAATTAAACCAGATAAAGCATTCCATGTTTCAGGTCCTGTGCACATTTTAGGTTTGCTAAGATGACCAATTGTTCCAATTTTTTTTCTGGTGTGTCCTGGTTTTAGCACTGAAAGTCTTGCTGTCTTGGTAACCCCCTGGTCCCAGGAAAACTGGTATAGTTGACCACCTTAGGTTTGGCTGAATCTACCAAATTTGGGCAAAACCATAATTTAATAAACTGTCTCTTTATTTCAAATGAAAGCAACCAACTAACCTTGTGCTTTCAACCCATGTACCTTTAATTAGAAACAGTTAAACATCAATTTTATGTTGCATGAGGCCCAGCCAGATTTATTTATGTTCTCTATATTTCTTTTTTTCTTATAACCTGAAGCTGAATGGAAAAGTAAAGATTCTCAGATAAAAATGGGTAAAATTGAGCATCAAATGTCTGAATAGATTCTTTTTACCAAGAGATCTTTCATCTTTCCCATCCCCTCACTATTTAGAAATAGGACTGGTGATTAACGACTTCAGGCATTTTTGCATTTAGGAATGTAGGACCATAGTAATGTAAAAGTAGATTCATCTCTTGGCATGTTATGGAAAGATTACTCTCATTTTGGTTTATTTCATTTAGTTGGTTAACCCACTGAGAGGTTTTTCATCTACTCCCCCTGTGGGAAGAAACAGAAAACTGCATCAGTTTCTAGGACATGCCACATGAAGGAGACACAATGCAAACTGGCAGCAAGTGGCAGTGCCATTTAGTGACTTCCCCCTCAACCATCTCTGGTAGTGCAATTTAAGGTGGATGAATGGTTTACTCTGGGCTCCAGGCCAATTAACTGGCCCTGGGGAAAATCATTCTCACACCCACGCTTGATGCATACACCTTTCAAACCCTCTTTCCTGCCTTGCAGCCCCCCAAATGAAATCCTTATACTCTAGGAAGCAGCATGTCCTTTCATTGCTGTCTCTGGGCTACAGGAATCAAAGAGCCAAATGGATGTTTTCCTCTGAGAACTGGCACTGAACAGAAGAAAGGAAATGCCTACTCCAATACAAGCATGTTTTAATCTCTAGAGAAGTGGGTACTAGGGAGGGGCAGAATTGGCGAAGGAATCAGTGGGAAAGTCATAAATTTTGTCTCTTATCCCAGCAACTAAGAGTCTTCCTTTAGAGTGCCGCCCACCCTTTTTATTTTTCTCTCAAAAGGATTTGGATAATGAACAATCACTTTCTAAATTCTCAAGTTCAAAAATCTCTTGGTGCAGGAAGAAAAGGGAGTTTTTAAGTAAATCTCCAAAGACTGGCTGAATCATTTAAAATGCTCAGAAATTTCAAGTCTCACACACACCTCATGAATATACCATCTGAATCTCATCTAAAGAATCTGGCACCAAATCACACCAACAATTCTTTACTTCTTCTCTTTGATATTTTCAGTATCTAAAAAAGGCCAGCTCATATATTTTGAAGATCTTTTGAAGAATTGTCTATTATTCAAAGATAATAATGAGTAGAAAACATTGCTGTGATCTGTTTTTAAAACCTCTGGACCAAATTTGACCTGAACCTAGTCACAAACTCACAATCAGACAATGGAGATGGGGGTGTGGGGATTGTATAAATCAACTGACATGGACTCATCAAAATATCAGGGTCCTAAAAAGTTTTTTAAAAAGTAAAGGACGGCTCTAGAATAAAAGATTTAAGAGATACGAAGGGAAAATTGAATGTAAGTTTGCAGTTTGAATTTTGATTGTGATACTATGTCTATGAAGGGAGATGTCTTTGTTTTTAGGAGTTGTATGCTACAGTATTTAAAGATAAAATGTTTGGATTCATTCATTTTTTTTAATAGCAGAGAGAAAAGGAAATAAGGGAAAGAGAAAGATGGGGGGTGGGGGGATGCAAAAATGAACAAATGATCTCTGGTCTACATGTTGATTTGATGCTCACATTGGAATAATTTCCTGGTGCTCACTAAGGTCCAAAAAAGTTCATGAGTTCACCAACTAGCCTCAGAATATAAATTGAGTTATTTCAACATGTTCTAGAGATCTGCCTTTAGTCTAGCTTCCATTAAGTTTTAGCTTACAGAAAGAGGTGTGTCAGAATAGAATTCCTTATAGCTGTCCTCTACAAAAATATTCCAAATTTGTTTCTCTCTATTAATTTTTCAATTTCTATACAAATTTCATTACATTTTAAATTTAATTTGCAAATAACATGGCATTTGCATTTTCTTGAGTAACTTTTTTCCTTCTATTATCTCCCCTTTCCATTTCTAGAATCTCAATTATGTTATGATACGTTCTACAATAATTGCATTGTAAAATGTCATGAACCATGATAATAGGGAGGCTATTCATAAAACATTCCCTCACTGTTTATTCACACTAAAGCCTTGATTCATAACTTTGAAGAAAAATTCCACAATTACATGATTTGTGAAACATCTTTGTATTTTAATAGGTCAAATAGCTCAGGGTATTGGGCATATTCACTTTGGGGAGTTTTTGAACTTGCTTTAAAGCTAGTCTTTAGGGCTTCTTCCTTTAAAAATATTAAAAGCAGTTTCATAGAAATTCTGTAATTTCAGTCACATATTTGACCACTCCACTTTTTTTGCTGGGTCATCATTTCGAACATTTGGCAGTCGGCACATAGGTCCATATAGATTGATTTTATTGGCAAGATGAATAACTTCAAAATTTTGCCCCAATTATTTGACAAGTTTGAAAGGCCCGAATCTTGGTCTATTACTCACTCTTTGGATCCACTTACACTTGAAGTTATCAATATTTTCCCTTGGTGTCTGTTTTAGTCTGCTGTGACCAAAAGACCCGACAAGAAAAATATCAGAGAAGGGAAAGTTAATTTGGCATTCATAGTTTCAGAGGTCTTAGTCCATAGATGGCTGACTTCATTCCTCAGCTGGAGGTAAGGCGGAACATCATGATGGAAGGGTGTGGTGGAGGAAATCAGCTCAGGACATCTCACCAGGAAGCAAAGAGAAAGACAGACTCTTCTCACTGTGAACAAAATATATACTCCAGGAGCAAAACCCATGAACCAACTCCTCCAGCCACACCCTACCTACTTACAGTTAC
This sequence comes from Urocitellus parryii, assembly GCF_045843805.1. Taxonomy (NCBI): domain Eukaryota; kingdom Metazoa; phylum Chordata; class Mammalia; order Rodentia; family Sciuridae; genus Urocitellus; species Urocitellus parryii. The sequence goes on along the minus strand of NC_135538.1, from coordinate 50,224,509 downwards.
CCACCCAGTTAATCCCAGTCAGTGGATTAATGAACTGATTAAGTGAAGACTCTTATAACCCAATCATTTCACCTCTAAACTTTCTAGCCTTGTTTTACACATGAGCTTTTGGAGGACTTCATATGTAAACCATAACAAAATCACTCTATAACTGAAGATATTGCAATTATAATCTTAATAATGTTCTCCTAGACACTTTGCTGAGCCATATTGGGGAGGAGTAGAATGTGTACTGCTGGTTTGTAAGGAGAAGACCAGCATCAGAGAGTAGAAGACCCATATGCATATTGCTCTTATGTTAAGCAGAATATGGTCTATTGCATAGGAGAGTTGTAAACAAACTATCCCCTATCCACCAGGCTAGCTGAATTAGAGCTTCCTTCCTCAAGATTCAAATGTCTCTTTTCTCCCCCACTGAGATGGGGCAACTACATATTCTATTCTTAGTTGAGTTACCAGTCTGGAGTGTTTGTCTCTTGAGCTACAGTCATTGATATTTATTTTACACTGTTAGCACTTGTTAAAATTTGTGATATATACGGGAGTTGAAAATTACTGTTGCATCAAATGAACTGATGAATGGATGAACCATGAATGGTCAACACAGAAGACTGAATGTATCTAAATTCTTCCAGGAACGCAGTGATATAAGCTTTCGGTTTTTAGTCTCTTACTGATATGGCTTTATGAACCCAGAGGTAAAAATCACTATGGTGAGGGAAATAAAAAGAAATTTGATTTTCTAATCTGTACCTTTTACTGCTACTTTTCCTTTGTAACAAACTAAAAAAAATATTAGAGCATATCTCTAACAATTTGAACTTAGAAACTAGCTCCTGTACCTTCACCCAATGCTTGCTCCATAGCTGGCCCAGTGTTACAGTTTTTTTTTTTTACCGATTTCCCTGTCTAGGACTAGTCCTATCTTAGGTCAATAATTCAATTTTGGGACAACAGAGTTTCCCCTTTGTCTCTGCAAGTTTATAAGGAGATTGTAACAAGATACTCTTTGCTAAATAAAAATAGAGTCTAAGTTCAATAGAAACACTATTCAATGCTATGAAAGAACCACTGAAGTATTTTTAAAGAATAAAGAGCTTTAAGTCCATCTGGTTGCTGAACAGAATGAGCAAGGATGAACTCACTTTAGTAACATTATGTGTGTAATATATAGCCAGTTTAAATTATCAAGAAGTCAAAGATAATGAATGACATAAATATCAGTCCCTAGTACAAGTAAAGAAAATAAAGAAAAAATACCTTTTATTTACTAAGAAGATATTAAGTAAGTGGCAGTGAACCTCACTGGTGACTGCTGCTTCCTCTTTGTGTCACCATTGAGATAATCAAAGTAGGGACTACCTGCCAAAATGATCTGTGCCTTACATGTATTATCTCAATCTTTATAGCACTTTAAATTAACCTCTCCTTCCCCTGGTTTACAGCTGAGGAAACTGAGTCTCAGTGAAGTGACATAACTTGCCCTGGGTCATGTACTTAAGAAGACACTCCTGGAGACTAGACTCACTTCATGAATTGAATATCTACATAAACTTGAGAAATTAATAAAATGCATGTCTGACTTCCTAATCGAACAATTTAGTGGTAGAACGTGCTTTAAAGGTGGTGGTAGCTCCATGTAAAACCAGGAAGTAGGTGAGGCCAGACTTCAGTACTTGTTCCTTTTTAATGGTGTTTAGTACAGGATCAAATCACCATTCTCTCCATCTTTATTCTGCAAGTTTTGTGTTAATGAAAATGATACTATCAGATGTCTGGACCTCACTAAACTTGAGTTTTGTTACCTCTCATAGGGAGATGAAAAGCTTCACTCCCCTGTCATTGTTAATAAAAAGCTTTAGCCCTGTTATGAGAATCTCAGATGTGAGTTAGTAAGAGATAGCTATTTTGGGGAGGGGCTTCCCATTGTACATGAAACTCGCTGAACTATATCATTTGTAAGATTGACTGCTTAGTTACCTGGTTGTTAATTATTCTGTGTAAAATCATTCATGGAGGATAAGTTTATTGAGTACCTTCTGTGTGTCAGACACTAGGCTAGATGTAAGACACTCTACGTAACTTGTAGGACACAATTCAGAACACAGAGAGAGACAGATGAAAAACTAACAATCACATTAAATCATTTGATTATATGATTAAAAAATCAGGACATTCTAGGACTTATCATTTTATTCAAAGATAAGTATTCTGAAGGAAAAGGATGAGGTTCTCTGGAAGGTTTATCAAAGAAAAGAGAAGGAGACCTGGTTTCAGGGAAAGCTTTCCGGAAGTCACATTTTGCTCCTTGTTTAAGTACAATGGAAATCCACTGAGGACTTTTAACCAAGGGACAGGGAGTGGTGGGTCTTAGTAATAACCAGGCCATAAGTGGGGCAGAGTGGATGCAGGGCTACCAGGTAGGCAGCTCCTCTTCAAGTTGGGGCTACAAAGAAGAAAAGCCCCTCTGGAGACAATGGCTCAGGTGATGAGAGGTATGGATGGCTGTGAGAGGTGAGTTCTTTGGACAAGCACAGGGAGAATGGAAGGGACAGCAAGAGAAGGCGTGGAGGTTTCTTATTGAGCTTGCATGAGCATGAGGACAGTAGGGAACGTTACCTGAATGACATTTTGCTTGCCTTTGTCCTTTCTAGCAACTACTCAGGAAGATGAGATAAATACACTTTTTTTTTAAAAAAAATAACTTGACTCTTTTTTAAATTTATATATGACAGTGGAATGCATTACAATTCTTATTATCCTTAAAGAGCTAAATTTTTCTTTTTTTTTTAAGAGAGAGTGAGAGAGGAGAGAGAGAGAGAGAGAGAGAGAGAGAGAGAGAGAGAGAGAGAATTTTTAATATTTATTTTTTAGTTCTCGGCAGACACAACATCTCTGTTGGTATGTGGTGCTGAGGATCGAACCCAGGCCACACGCATGCCAGGCGAGCGCGCCACCGCTGAGCCACATCTCCAGCCCAAGAGCTAAATTTTTCATATCTTTGGTTGTATACAAAGTATATTCACACCGATTCATGTCTTCATACATGTTCTTTGGATAATAACATCACATTCCACCATCATTTCTAACCCCATGCCCCTCCCTTACTCTCCAACCCCTCTGCTCGACCTAGAATTCATCGAATCCTCCCATGCTCCCTCTCCCTATCCCATTATGAATCAGCCTCCTTATATCAAACAACAACAACAAAAATAAAATCCAGCATTTGTTTTTTTTGGGATTGGCTAACTTCACTTAACATAGAGATAAATACACTTTTGAGGGATGAGAAAGAGTGAAAAACTTCCTTTCCCTATAAACCCATCTCACTTTGGAGGAGAAAGAAATCAGTGGCTTTATTTAGTCCCTTGGGTAGTGAGAGCAGTGGGTGGTCACGTTAGAGGTTTGAGGCAGCCTGTAGCTCCATAGGAGCTGAGTTGTTCTGAAAGGTTAGATGAGTCTGGAGGGGAAATGAAGAGCTAGCAGAGTGGAGGCACAGATGGTTTGTTGTATTCTTCTTCCCCTAAGGGCCTGTCGCTGTCTTTGCAACGGTAAGCTTTCCTGGAAAAGGGAGCTCAGGTCTCCTCTGGAAGATCTGTGGAGATTTACAGGCTTAAAAGCAAGTCATTCTTCTGGGAGTTCTACAAGTAAAAATGGTTACCAAAAGCAAGTAAACAAACAAACAAAACACCCCCCAAACCCACTCACAATGACCTTTTCCCTTGAATAATTAATTTAAAAAATTATCATGAAGACTTCTCAGCCTCTGAGATTGAGGAACAGAGGGTAAGAACCAGCAGTGAACAAAATAACACACTCCTCCCCAATGTTCCCAGGACTCCTATTTCTTTTCAGATGTTTTTGTTTTCCAGGGACAGAATTCTTCCTTAGCTGCTCAAGGGATCATCTTGTTATCCTCTCCAGGATAATATTTTTCAAGATCAAACCTATCACACTAGGAACTAGGGAGCTTGGGATTGTGGTGCTTCCAGCTCTCTGTTGATGCAGAGCGCTTCTCAGTAAACCAGCTGACTCCTAGCGAGGCCAACCTTCGAGAGGCTCTCCCGTATTAGGTGTTTGTTGAATGCCACCTATGTATGGATGGCACATCTTATTAATATTGCTTAGAAAACAAACTAGTATTCAGTTAGGTAGTACTGGTGATTTGGTGAATTAAATATATTATGAAATCCTATCAACATTTCTTCTCACTGATCTATCAGAATTGCTCAGAAGCTCAGCAAGCAAGCTATTGTGTGACAAATTAGTATTATCTTCTTTTCTTTGACAGTATTATTGCAGAGGAATGGACAGAAGTTAGGTTCAAAAATGAAAGATAGTAGATAATAGACCAAATGTAGGTTGTTGACCTTCAAATAATGAATGCCTAATAATACTAGCAGAGAATTATATACATATTTATTTTATAAATAAAACAGACTAGCATAACTTTTTTTCTTCTCTTCTATGTATACATAATTTAATAATCTAAATTACAGGTATAAGCTTTGGGATTTGATTTTTAAAAAAAAAAACAATGTATTTTTGTGATGCTAGGAAAAGTAATTACAAATTTTATAAACTGATTTCCCCTCAGTGAGGAAATTTCTTGCCTAATTTACTTAACTGTTCCTCAAATCATCCTGTGGATCTACTACATACCTGTGTGTCTCTCATTTGCATCTTTTTGTAATATTCATAAAACCTTCCACAAGCACAAGGAAAGTGATGAGCATTAATTGGTTTTCTGCTCACCCAGGCCCAGGAGCATAAATAATGAAGCTTGGGTTTTCTGTTCCACAGACACACAGTAGATGGCAGTGTGCAACATAGATTCCCTGTGTCTCAGCCCAGCCAGGGGCAAAGAACTGAGAAGAGCTTGAATCTCTGGACTTGGTTGCTGTTTTTTTTCTAGCCCTGTCAGAGGAAAAAGTTGCCCTCCGAGGAAATGCTTTTTTTCCACATAAAATTGGTTTTGCTGAATCAGTAAACTGCAGTTATTTGAGTTACTTTGACACCAAAGAGCGTTAAGCTTCTTTAATTTAAGCCTAAAAAAATCTATACTTCAAAATTCCTTTAATGCATGGCATAATCTTTCCATTATATGATGTGCTGACCTCTCTGTGATTCATATTTTATTAAATTTATTAAAACAAGTCACCCTGGGCACTGTACAGATAAGCATCCTGGACATTTCATAAGAATATGCTAGATTTACTAGGACTTTGTGATTTGACTTTGTAACATCATAAATGAACCAACTTGAGGATCAGTGTATATGCTCAAAGGACATATTTAATTAGGTGACCATGTTTTGGTTATTTAAAGGAATTTTATATTTGTATATCATATTTGTTTCAAAATTTGTTAATAATCTCTCATCTTTTTTATTACAGAAGAGATAGATCTGGGGCAGTTTTGCTAAAAGATGTGATTACTTTCTTAATGAGCAATTAAACAATTTATAATACAATGCTTACTATTAAATATTAGCCAAGGACTCATAATACTAAAAGATATTTGTAAAAGAGATAATTTCCTTAAAATAAGAATTATTAGAGTAAAGAGGAAATTTTGCAAGTGAAACTGTGAGGTACTTAATTACACTGAAATTCAACAATTTAAATAGACCAACACCCATACTCACATTTTACAAACCTTGCTTCATGGCTGGGTTTGTGTCCTTGGATTGGGGTCTTTGTTTTGCAAATCCCACTTTTGCCTGGACTTTCCCACATGGGCTAATACACATCACATCATGTTTATTTTTCAACACCTCTTTGATTTTAGACCTCAGTCCAATTCCCCAGGCTCTTGGAACTCCCAGCTTGAGCCTCTTCTGGCCTGACTCATTCTGCTGGCACCCAAGCCTGGCCTAGTTAGGCAAAACCATTGGGCATTATCAGAATTGTCTGCTTTTGACTAGAGCTCTCATAATTCCAAAATCATGTGGATGATTGTAGGCATCTCTTTCCTCAGAATCTGAGACAGGCATTCAGAGAATTTCTTTTCCTTCTGTTTTAAATGCTGGTGTTTTTTAGGATGTGCCCTAGATTCTCCTTTCTCACACTGCACAGCTTTCACAATCTCAACCACTTCTCTGACTCCAGTTTTAATTCTCACGTACTAATCACTTTCTTGTCCATGCGTGTAGCCCAGATCCCTCTCCTGATCTTTAGAACGGTGGATACCTGACATGTGTAGACACCTAGATGCCTCACTGGCCCCTCTATAGGACCAACATCTCATACTTCATTTTCCCTATATATTTGTTCTCTTTGCTCGTCTCACTTTAGAGTCTGACACCAGCTTGCATCTCTGTGTCCAGGTGGAAAATCTCATCTTCATTCTTGATCTGTTTTTCTTCTTCCACACAATGGCCAAGTCCTGTTGTCCTGTTGATTCTGGCTTCTAAATATCTTGGAAACCCATTATTTTTTTTCCCCACCATTTCTTGGGCTATAATCCCAAATCTGGCCAGCATGTTCTCTTGCTTGGACTTCTACAACAGCCTTCTAACTCATCTCCTTGTCTTTAGCTTGCTCCTTTGCAATCTGTTTCTCATTCCACAGTGCATGATGTGCCTTGAATGCTCATTGGATCACTTTTACCCCAGTTTATTCTTCTATGACTTACCTTCCTTCCTCTGGATTCTTTATCATCCTTTAGGCTTCTGCGTAAGTTCTACTTTCTCTGAATTCCTATCTTGACCCTCTCAAGCTTGTAGGAAGGGCTCTTTCATGTGCTCTGTGCACCATGTGCTTTTGCTATTAAAATATTTACAGAATATACTGTACGTGCCAGCTTACTAGTATGTATCCTCACTAGATTACAATTTCTGTAGAGGCAGAGACTGCCTGGCTTAATCATTCATTTTGTCTCTATAAGAACATTTCCTCCCTTATAGTAGAGACATAGGATATAGGTGTACAGTGCCACAGTCTGGCTGGACACAAAATAACCGAGCTGCCACAAAGCCTTGTAGGTTCAAACAGCAACTCTTTATTCCCGAACTCTCACCGGCCCTCTACACACACTTCCCAGGAACACACTGCCTCCACCGGGCTCCGTGTGCCAATTCTCTCAGAACCCCGGGGGGAACTCAACGGGAACTCCAAAGTAGTGGGCGCCCAAGGCAGCAGGATCTGCCCTATTCCCAGCAGGATCCACCCTAATCCCAGAGCCCTCCTAATCCCGGAGCAGGGTCACCTTTCAACCATTCCCTCTGGCAAAAATGCCAGGCGTCATTCTGACTAAACTGTGGCTCTCAACAGTACAGTATTAAATTGTTTGTGGTAGGCATACATAAATAATATATTGCAAACTATGAGTCCATAATATTCATTGAACACTTCTGTGGGATGGTCATGATGATGGGTAATTGGGATTATATTAGTGTTTTGGTCAGCTTCTTTACTGCAATGACTAAAATACCTGACAAGAACAATTAGAGGAGAAAAATGTTACTTTAAGACTCATGGTTTCAAAGGTCTTGGTCCATAGGTGGCTGACTCCATTTCTCTAGGCTGGAAGGGAGACAGAACATGGCAGAAGAGTGTGATTAAGGAAAAAAAAACTCAAGACCTGGCTCCAGGATGTGCAGAGAGAGGGAGGGGATGGGTGAGGGAAGGAGGGAGGAAAGTGCTCAGCTCAACAAGAACAAAATATACACGCTAAAGACATACCCCCAGGTACGTCCTCCAGCCACACCCTATCTGCCTACAGTTACCATTCAGCTAATCTCTGTCAGGAGATTAACACACCAATCAGATTAGGGCTCTCATAATCCAATCATTTCACTTCTAAACTTTCTTATACTGTCTTATGCGTTGGCTTTTGGGTGACACCTAATACATAAACTATAATATTCCATCCCTGGCCAGCAAAAGCTCATCTCCATCTCACAATGCAAAACACATTTAGTCCATTTCCAAGAGTTCCCACAGTCTCAACAGTTCTAAGATTGCCCAACACTCAAAGTCCAAAGTCTCCCCTGAGATTAAAGTCAAACTCTAAGTGTGAACCCCTATAAAAATTTTTAAAAAGTTACATATATCCAATATAGAAAGGTACATAGTAAATGTTTCCATGTGAATAAATAGGGACATAGAAAGAAGTGATAGGACCATAGCAAGACTTAAATCCAGGTGGGCAATCAAGTCCTGCATTCCATGTCCAGCATCTGGAGAACATGATATACAGATGTTCTCTCTAAAGAGTTTGTGTAGCTCTGCCCCTATGGCTTTTCTAATTGCAGTCCAGTGTTCTCTCTGTTGGCTATCTTTGCTCAATTCCTACAGATTTCCTCAGCAGATGCCCTCCCCCCACCCCCATTACTGGTATTTCTTAATCGTGGGAGTCTCTACTGCAGCTCTGACTTCCTCCTCACATTTGCACGCATTGGTCTATCACAGGCAGCCTAAAGGGACTCTAACCCTGGGGCACATTGCTTGGTCTTTCATGCTTTCCTTGGAAATCTTGGTGGATGCTCTCATGACCTCCTAACTCCAGCATCCTGCATTCTGGCAGAATCAGCACTACATGGTTGACACCAGCCATTGTCTACCACCAGTCCAAGCACTAGCCAAGTCTCCAGAGACCAAGGCTGCAACAACCTCTGTGACTGGGTGGCTGAGCATGGTGAAAGAACTTCCTAGACCACCCTGTGAAAGCAGGGTACCCCACTGGGTCTCTTCTCAAAGGAATTTTTACTTTTATGCTCTTGAGCCTGAGATGAGTGTCAGTTTGCAATTACTGAGATACCCTCAAGCCATCTTTCCTATTGTCTCTGAGAAAAGTCTATCATTTCTTTAGTGGATATAATGTCGTTAACAACCACACCTTTCTTAGCCCCAGTTTTACCGGGAGTTTTCTGTCCAAATTGCAAGTTTTTCTTTCTGTTTTGCTTTTCTGCTCCAGATTATCATAATAAACTTAGCTAAAAAGACACCAGCAATATCTATATAATTGCCCGAATACTATGCTCACTAAGCATTTCTTCCACCATATTAAGGAGCTCATCACATTTAAATTCTGCCTCACATAAAATCTCAGGACATGAGCAAAATGTAGACAGCTACTTAGACAGAATGTAACACAGATGGCTTCTAGTCCAATTTCCAATAGAGTTCTCCTTCTCCCCTAAAACCTCATGACCCCAATCTTTGCTGTCCATAGTCTTACTGGCATTCTGGTCTTCTAAACTCCAACTAGAATTGTCCATTAAGGTCTACTTACAACATTCTAAAGCTTTCTTAGCTGGAATCCCTAAACTTTCCAAAATTCTTCCCACAAATTCCAAAAATCTTCAGAAGCTTCTAAACCTCGTGGTCAGGTTAGTCACAGCAACAACCCCACTCTTGGTACCAATTTCTATTTAAGTCATTTTTTTTCTACTATGACATAAAGACCTGACAAGAACAATTAGAAAATGAATAGTTTATTTTGATGCTCACAGTTTCAGAGGTTTTAGTCCATAGATGCTGACTCCATTCTTTGAGGCCCGAGGTGAGGGAGAAAATGGTAGAAGAGTGTGGTGGAAGAAAAAAGCTCAGGACGTGGCTCCAGGAAACAGAGAAAGAGCTCAGCTCAACAAAGATGAAATATATACACAAAAGGCAAACCCCAGGGACCCACCTCCTCCAGCCATACCCAACATGCAAACAGTTACCATTCAGTTAATTCCCAGCAGTGTAACAACACAATTATTAGGTTAAGGATCTCAAAACCTAATAATTTCACCTCTAAGCTTTCTTGCATTAGCTCATACATGAGCTTTTGGAGGATACCTAATATCTAAACTGGATCAGTTAGGGTGGGAGGAGGGCTTGGTTAGAAAAGTAAAACTCTGTCAATTGCTATCATTTTATTAACATAGGATAGATTGATATTGCTTCCAAAGAACTTCCATGTTTTAATAAATGAGCATTACATGTATGAGGGTTCTGGAAAAATGATGCCTTCAAACAAAACATAATACTTTTGTTATCTACATGTAGATGTGGTTTAAAAAGTGTACGTAGACAGCAGTCTATTTCATAATGCAGTCTCACCTACTTCACAATGTTAGTTACCTTGTCATATATTTGTCTTATTTCCTTTCCTTTTAAGGTAGCATAAGGGGCACCAGCTGCTTTATTTATTTTTGAGAAGGTTCTCTAGTATTTAATAGTACCTCCAAAATAGAAGATACCCAATTGGATATTCATGTGCAAACCTTGGGATATGACTGTATTTTCTGGTAACTTCTGAAGAAAGATGGTTATTTGGATTGGTTTATTCTGACTTACCTGGTGACGGTGGGCAGCATCCTGCTAAGATGGTGTGTTGTGTTTAGATGTTAATTAACTGAAAGATTTGACTGAATGAGGCATGGCCCCTTGAGCTTATAGCACTGTGCTGACTCTGCTAATTAGTCATTATCTTTTCAATGATACCATGCTAAATAATTTTTAAAAATTAAGGAATTTAATTTTTTTAAATTAAGGAGTTTTAAAATTTAAAAAATTTTAAAAAGGAATTTTTAAAATTTGAAAAGGTAGTCCAGGTAGACAAATACTGAGGACACTGGAAAAAAAAATCCAAGAAATCATACCTGTGTCTTCAGTTAGACCATACACTAACAGGAAAAAAGATATATACAAAATGAAGATGGGATGCTGCATTTCCAGATCCCTAGATGCAATCTGGTGCATTACCATGACTGTCAAAATAACATGGCTTCATAATTCCAACAAGCTAAAACAATTTTGTTAGCCCCTGCTTTAATAGGATTAGATTGCATGCATGAAATAGAAAAATCATAAAATACAGTGGTTTAAACAGGATAAAAGCCTATTTTTTGTCTCATGAGAAAGAAAACCAGAAGCAGGCAATCACGAGATCTTAGTAACATACCAAAATCATGCAGTTTGGTGGTGAGAAGAGCCTTCAGTTCATTATCTGAGAGATTATAGCAGCTATCTCAGAGAACAGGATTCAATGGTGGAAAATATGTGAAATACTGAGAAAAATGCCTGGCTCATAGTAAGTGCTGAACACAGGTGTTATAGTTTGAATCTTGAGTGGTACCCAATGCCATATATTAAAGTCTTGGTCACTAGTCTGTGGCCCAATTGGGAAGTGGTGGGACATTTAGAAGACAGGGTCTAATAGAAGGAAATTGCCGCGTCCGGCGAGGTACGGCGGGGTTAAGAAACACACAGGACACCAAGGTTCTTCATCCAGGAGTCTCCCTTTATTACTAACATCATCTCCTTTTATACCCCAAGCAGCAGAAGTAGAAAGTTACCCAAAAGAGGGAGGGAGAGGGGAGAAATTCGGTTGTGACATCTGCCATTGTTAGATACCGAAACTTCCCTTATCAGGAAGTCCACCAGAGCAGAAAAGGTCAAGATGTTCCTGTGGAGCACATATGTCTCAGGCGGATAAACAGGAAAACCGCAAGTCTGCATCAGGACCCTGTGAGCTGGCTACTTTGACATGCAGATCAAGGAACTGGGGGCTGGGCCCCAGGGGCCAGGGAAGGCCTGCTACCAGCAGAAATTAGGTTACTGAGTGTGTACCCTGGAAGGTAATACTGGACCCCAGCCTCTCCTCTCTCTTTCTTTCCTTCCTGTCAATCATGAGGTAAACAGGCCTTCTCTGTCACATATTCATGACATGATGTACTACTGCCTTGCAACAGGCCCAAAAGCCAGAGTAAAATGACCATGGACTGAACCCTCTCAAGCCATAAGATAAAAAAGAAATCTTTCCTCTTTGTAAGTTGATCATTGCTAGTATTTTGTCACAGTGACAGAGAGCTTGACTAATGCCGCAATCTGGCTGGGCACAGAATCACGAGCCACTCACAGCCTTGTAGATTCAAACAGCAATTCTTTATTCCCGAACTCACACCGGCCCTCTACAAACACGTTCTGGGGAAATTCACGTTCTGGGCAAAATCCTCGCGCGCTTCCACCAGGCTCTAATCAGCAGGAAATAGACCCTATTCCTGGAACCTCCCTAAACCCAAGGAAGGGGATACTCCCTAAAACCAGCAGGATACACCCTAAACCTGGATCCTCCCTAATCCAGTAGGATCCTCCCTAAACCCGGATCCACCCTGGTCCTTGAGCAGGGTCACCTTTCTCAAACATACATGCAATGTCACTGCGAATGTCCAAGGCAAGTCCATTTCCATGAGTCCTTCCTCTAAGCAACATGGGGTACGCTGGCAAGGAAATTGTCATACCTACTTGGCTAATGGCTCTCAGCAGACTAACAGAATATGCATCATTTACTAATGTGAGGGAACCACAGATTAAACAAGTGATCATATTAATAAATGTGTGACTAATATTCTGATAACTTACATGGAGGAAGGATGAAGGGTACATGAAAAAGTATAATAATAGTTTCTGAACTAATTTGGGGAATTCTGGGAACACTCTTCTGAGAAACTGACACCTCACCTGTGTCTGAAGGAGGAGTTGTTATTAGCCAGGTGACTGGTTGGGGTTGATTCCTGGCAGAGAATTCACCTGTCCTCAATTAGAAAGGAGCACTTTCAAGTAGTAGAAGGAGGCTTTGTGTCTGGATTTTGAAGATGTGGCAGCAGAGGGGCAGGTCCAGGAAGACTTGGTAGGGCAGTCACTAAGGAGGGTAGAGGAGGGCTTTGCTTTGGCTGGCTATCTGCTGATTTCTGAAGTGAGTGTGGCAGTTTGTAACCCCTCTGAGATTGATGAGTTTCATGTGGGCCGGCCTGGCAGCAGTTGGCCTGGATGTACACCAAGTCCATCTATTAGTCTGTTTTCTTCTGCTAATAAGTGAATAAATACCACAGACTGGGAAAGGTTTGAAGAGGTTTATTTTGGCTCACAATTCTGGAGGTGTGAGGTTGAGTAACTGTGTCTGGACACTGACTCTTTGCTGACTGTCCCAAGGTGACTCAGGATATCACATGGCAAGAGACAGAAAGTGTGCACATGTCTGTCTCATCTCTCCAGCTCTTCTTATAAGCCAACCAGGATTCAATCATGGGGCATGATCTATCCTGATAACTTTCATTTCAATCACTTTCCAAAGACTCCCTCTCTAAACACCAGAGATTATGTTTCCACCATCTCAGTACCTCACAATGGGGATTAAATTTCAACACATAAAGTCTTGGGGGACACACTCAAGCCTTATCCAAACCATAGCACTCCCTAAGTAGGAGTGGGGTTCCAGCTCCTTTGATAGATTCAAGGGTGCATTGGATAGTACACTGAATGTCAGATAATTAGGTCAAAAGGAAATTAATTTTGACTCAGACTTCTTCACCTACACAAAAATATTTTGACAGCCTTAAACCAGAGGAGAGAACATATAAATAATCTGAAAACACTTAGGTTCAGCTCCACAAACCACAAAGAGAAAGAGCAGGGCCACCTGTGTGTCTTTGTTCCTACACACTGATACTCATTTGGATTCACACTGAACCCCTCTGGCATCTACTCAGAGGCTAGGACCTACCAGTAGAAGAAGGGTCAACCCACTTGGAGAGGCTAAGCACTACTCATTACTTGACAGTGGCATGAGGTCATTGACATTTACACAGGGACTCAGGTTAGAGTTTGTTTCTTTTACAAATAATGAAATTGGTTGCCAGTTCTTATACACATCTGAACATACCTTGTGTGTAAGATACACTGACATTATTCAGCTTTTTTCCTGGTACTTTTGACAAAAAAATGGGGGAATGAAAAATAAGGGAAGAGGTTTATTAATGGGTCTGCAGTAGGAACTATATATTGTCAACTATATATGGAGCTTAATCATTCTGGACTTTTTTTTGTAGTCTGTCCCTCTAATGTAAGTGTAGAAGTAGAACATTCTACATATTGTAAGTACCAAAAATATTCTCTTTGTGAAGGTTACCAGATCTGTAAAAGACTGCTCCTTTATAAGAAGAAAGCATAAGGAACTCCATTAGCAGGCTTTGGTGGCATTAATAATTCAGAGACTCTCTCCTTTCACATTGGAAGAAGGGTCCACTTTAATGTGTAAATAGCCAGCAGAGAGAAAGAGAGGACACAGATTGCAGAGAAGAGGGTATTGCAAAATGAGTGGCTGTTCTGCATCAGAGGATGGAAGCTAACTGTAAAAAGTGACCCCCACCAGAACTTTTGCATTTGGAAAATGCAAACTGTGTTACGAGCAAATGCTTCATCCCTTGTAGGCATCTTAGATTTCTAGTAGGGTTGATCAGTCCCTCCTCTCTGCAAGTGGCTGAATCTTATCTAACTAGCATGTGTGAAAATTGATCTCTTTCTTAATCAGGAAGCTATGGAAACAAGCTTACTTTGTGATTTAATATTAACCCATGGAAACACTAATGATGATTAAAAATTATTCTGAAAGTAAAAAAAAAAATCTTCAGGCACCTCTTTGATAGGTTATCATGCAAGTATTAAGTTATCAAATATAATTAGCTACAAATATTTCTAGCACTTGAAAATAATAATAATAATAAAAAGACATTTCTCCCTGAATTCAGCTGTTGAATTCAATGAAGAATTTGAAAATTAAAGGTAATATTTCTGGGAAGAGAATATTTCTCCTGGCAATCAAAGGCTCAATAGTAAGTCTGTATATGTTTAAGCCCTAATCAGAGATGACTGAAAAGGTAAAAATCAATGAGAAATTATGCTTTTTGCCTGAGTTAAGCATCTGTTTAGAGCCTATTAGTTGTTAACAGTAGAAAAACTTGATCTGGCATCATCACTGTAGCTAAATAAATTGGAAGGAAAAAGTGAATCTCATCATTATTGTGAAAAAGCAGAAAACATTATTTCCACATTAATCCACATCATCCAACTAGTTTTTTTTAATCAAAGCATCTCATATACTTTTTATAAAAAATCTAATTAATCTGGGAAAGAGATTTACCTTGTATTTAGCACTATTTTGAACAAACAGGTCTCTGTGTGACACGGTTTTGCAGTTCATTAGGGAGATATATTGTTGCCTAATTTATTTACTTATTTTTCTTTCTTTTCTTTTTTATTTATTTCTTACATACATGACAATAGTGGAGTGCATTACATTCATAATTATCCATTCACAGCACAATTTTTTTAAAAGAGAGAGTGAGAGAGAGAGGGAGAGAGAGAATTTTAATATTTATTTTTTAGTATTTGGTGGACACAACATCTTTGTTTGTATGTGGTGCTGAGGATCGAACCAGGGCTGCACGCATGCCAGGCGAGCGCGCTACTGCTTGAGCCACATTCCCAGTCCCTCACAGCACAATTTTTTGTAACTCTATATATAGTATGTTCACACCAAATTATGCCATTATACATGAGTTGTTGCTTAATTTATATTGATGAAATTAACTTCCACATTTTTCACCATATTAGAAACTTACAACTTGAAATGTACTGAACAATTGAATGATTATTCTTTATAAATCAAGATATGTGGTGAGATTTATAAATATTGAACCAGAATATTATTATTAAAAAAATCCTTTCTTGGAAATTCCAAGGTAGGAGAAAACTTTAAAGATATTTTTGTCCTTGGAAGAAGAAGGTCTAAGCAGCAAGATATCTTTACTATCAAAGCTATTCAATCCAGAAATAATAAGTCTATCATATGTGCTGCAAAGAAGCTCCCTAATAAGCTTTGAAACTGAAACAAAAGATTTCTATGGCCTTGACTCATTGAAAGATCATCTGAAGCAAGGGAAATGTTCCACAAAAGGACTGATGTTAGCAACGGCTTAAATGTAGGAAAAAAGCAAGGTAAAAAATTTTAAAGGATCTCAAAAAACTGT
This sequence comes from Urocitellus parryii, assembly GCF_045843805.1. Lineage (NCBI taxonomy): Eukaryota > Metazoa > Chordata > Mammalia > Rodentia > Sciuridae > Urocitellus > Urocitellus parryii. The sequence goes on along the minus strand of NC_135538.1, from coordinate 50,208,707 downwards.
CTAAACTGAATTAGTTTTGAAATGGCAGAAGCTGTACAAAAACACGATCGGGTGCATTATTAGATTCTTTGGTTGTCAAGATCTGCGGCTGCCTGCTGGAGTTACAGAATTGGTTGAGAACAGTGGTCCTCAATTAGTGTTAGAGGTTCCTGGGAGTCCCTGAAACCCTGTTAGGGGATCTGCAAGGTCATCCCTTTTCCAACCAGGTGTATGTGGGAAGCCAGATTTTCCTCATGTACTTCAATCAAAATAACATAACATCAGATCAAGCAGAAGCAGATTTTGAGAATTCAGCTGTCTTCTGTTAAGTAGGAATTACAGAGGCTTGCAAACAATGGCACCCTTGTAATTAATTGCTTATTTTCTTAGAAAGTATTTTTTTTTAAATAAAACGATGTAGTTAACCTTTAATGATTTTCTTAAGGAGTTAAATAAATCTTAAACATTTTATTGTAATCCTTAGTACTGTCACTACTGAGAAACATAATTCATACAAATAAAAAGGTTTTGGCTTTCTCATTCATAAAAGTATGAAGAATATCACCTCACAGCCATAAGAATAGATTTTGTGTCAAAAAAGAAGGTATCAGATGTTGGTGAGGGATGAAGAAAAGGAGACTCTTGTACAATGTTGGTGGGTATGTAAATTGGTACAGTCATTATGAAAAACAGGGTGTTGGTTCCTCAAAAATAAATAAATAAATAAATACTATAAGAACTACAATATTATCCACTTATTTCAGTTATAGTTATGTATCCAAATAAAAGAAAATCAGAGATACATGGACTTCTATACTTATCACAGCAGCATTCACAATAGCTAAGATACAGAATCAATGTAAGTATCCATGAACAAGTGAATGGATAAAGAAAATGTGGCATATGTACCCAAGGAAATGCTGTTCAGCCTTTACAAATGAATGGGATCCTGTTGTTTGCAGCAACAGAGAGGAAACTGGAGGTCATTATTTACAAATAGAAAAATAAGCTAGGCACCAAGAGGCAAATACTCCATGATGTCACTCATATGTGGAACCGAAAAACAAACAAAAAATTAACACAGTAAGACAGAATTGTGACAAGACAGGGAATGGGGAACTGTTAAATGGTTTAAATTTTCAGAAGAAGGGGAATAAATTCAGAAGATCTATTGTACATCATGGTAAGTATAATTAGTAATGTATAACATACTTGAAAATTGCCAACAGAGTGGACTTTAATTGTTCTCATCACAAATGATAAATATAAGCAAGGAACACTGATGTATGCCTATAATCTTAGCTACTCAGGAGACTGAGGCAGGAGGATCACAGTCTCAAGGCCAGCCTCAGAAACTTAGTGAGACCTTGTCTCCAAATGAAAAAGACAAAACAAAAGCAAAAAACAAAAAGAGAAAGAACTATTATGTAGTTTAGTATTAAAGGATGCCTGGGTTAAATCCTTAAATGCAATATATGCATATATATGTGTATATATATATATCTATACACACACATATATGCACACACATATACATATACATATATGATGAATATGTTAATTAGCATGATTTAATTGTTCAACAATGTATACATATATTTAAACTCATGTTTAAAAGAACAGGAACTCTAAGTAATGATATTATTATGTTTATTGATCAATATAGACAACATAAAAGTTATGCTTATTGCTCAATAAACACTACATAATTTATAGCTTAAACAAGGTCACTTTTGAGAATGAACAATGGCATAATTAATAATTATAACAGGAAGATAAGCTTACCTAGGTGCTTTTTTTTCTGTCTAGTAACTAACTGTCCCTTGACAGGTAGAATTGCTGAATAAAAGAAAATGAAAATTGTTTTTATTTCTGTTTATTCTTGAAATGTGAATACCATTTAATGCTGAGTAAAATGCCACAACTTATTGTTGTTTGTATTCTTAGCCAAAATCTGATTAGGTTTCAACAGTGTATGTTTATATTTGCTTTCTAATACATTTACTTATCTATTTATCTATTTATTTATATATGACAGCGAAATACATTACAATTCTTATTACACATATAGAGCACAATTTTTCATATCTCTGGTTGTATACAAAGTAATTTCACACCGTGTCTTCATACATGTACTTAGGATTATAATGTCCACCACACTCCACCATCCTTGCTAATCCCATGGCCCCTCTCTTCCACTGTCACTCCTCTGCACTATCTAGAGTTCATCTATTTCTCCCTTGTTCCCTCTCCCTATCTCACTATGAATCAGCCTCCTTATATCAGAGAAAACATTTGGCATTTGTTTTTTTGGGATTGTCTAATTTAGCATTATCTTCTCTAATTCCATCCATTTACCTGCAAGTGCCATGATTTTATTCTCTTTTATTGCTGAGTAATATTCCATTGTATGGATATGCTACATTTTTCCCCCAGACCTGTTTATTTCTTTATTTTTTATTTTTAAAATACACAACAGCAGTGGAAAGCATTACAATTCTTGTTACACATATAGGGCACAATTTTTTCATATCTCTGTATATAAAGTATGTTCACGCCAATTTATGCCTTTATGTGTACTTTGTTGTTTTTTTTTTTGCATTACAATTTTTAATACACATACATACCACAATTTTTCATATCTCTATTTGTATATAAAGTATGTTGACACCCAATTCAAGTCTTCATACATGTACTTTGTATAATGATGTCCATCACTTTCCACCATCCTTGCTAATCCCCTGCCCCCTCCTTTTCCCTCCCACCCCTCTTCCCTATGTAGAATTCATTTATTCCTCTCATGCTCTCCCTCCCTACCCCACTATGAGTCAACCTCCTTATATCAGAGAAAACATCCAGCATTTGTTTTTTTTGGGATTGGCTAACTTCACTTAGCATTATCTTCTTCAACACCATCCATTTACCTGCAAATGCCATGATTTTGTTCTTTTTTAATGCTGAGTAAAATTCCATTGTGTATATATGCCACATTTTTTGTATCCATTCATCTATTGAAGGGCATCTAGGTTGGTTCCACAGTTTAGCTATTGTGAATTGTGCTGCTATAAACATTGATGTGGCTGTGTCCCTGTAGTATGCTGTTTTTAAGTCCTTTGGGTATAGACCGAGGAGAGGGATAGCTGGGTCAAATGGTGGTTCAGTTCCCAATTTTCCAAGAAATCTCCATACTGCTTTCCATATTGGCTGCACCAATTTGCAGTCCCACCAGCAGTGTATGAGTGTACCTTTTTCCCCACATCCTCGACAACACATATTGTTGTTTGTATTCTTAATAGCTGCCATTATGACTGGAGTGAGACGAAATCTTAGAGTGGTTTTGATTTGCATTTCTCTAATTGCTACGGACGATGAACATTTTTTCATATATTTGATTGATTGATTGTATATCCTCTTCTGAGAAGTGTCTATTCATGTCCTTGGCCCATTTATTGATTGGGTTATTTGTTTTTTTGATGTTCAGCTTTTTGAGCTCTTTATATATCCTAGTAATTTCATCTGATGTGTGAGGGGTAAAGATTTTCTCCCAGGATGTAAGTTCTCTATTCACCTCACAGATTTTTTTTTTTTTTTGCTAAGAAGAAACTTTTTAGTTTGAGTACATGCCATTTATTGATTCTTGATTTTTAATTCTTGCACCAAAGAAGTCTTATTAAGGAAATTGGGGCCTAACCCACATGATGGAGATTAGGGCCTACTTTTTTTTTTTTTTTTATTAGACACAGGGTCTTTGGTTGTATTTCTAAGTCCTTGATCCATTTGAGTTGAGTTTTGTGCATGGTGAGAAATAGGGTTTTAATTTCATTTTGTTGCATATGAATTTCCAGTTTTCCCAGCACCATTTTTTGAAGAGGCTATCTTTTTTCTCCAATGCATGTTTTGGCACCTTTATCTAATATAAGATAATTGTAATTTTGTGGGTTAGTCTCTGTGTTTCCTATTCTGTACTATTGCCTACCAGTCTGTTTTGGTGCCAATACCATGCTGTTTTTGTTACTATTACTCTGTAGTGTAGTTTATGGCCTGGTATAGTGATGCCACCTGCTTCACTCTTCCTGCTAAGGATTTCTTTAGTTTTTCTGGGCTTCTTATCTTTTTCAGATGAATTTCATTACTGCTTTTTCTATTTTTATGAGGAATTTCATTGGGGATTTTGATCAGAATTGCATTAAATCTGCATAGTGCTTTTGGTAGTGTGGTCATTTTGATATTACTTCTGCCTATCCAAGAGGGAGGTAGATTTTTCCATCTTCTAAGTTCTTCTTTGACTTTTTTCTTTAGGGTTCTGTAGTTTTCATTGTATAGATCTTTTACCTCTTTTGTTAAGTTGATTCCCAACTTTTTTTCTTTTGGCTATTGTAAACGGAGTAGTTTTCTCACTTCCCTTTCTGAGAATTTTTCACTGATATACAGAAATGCCTTTGATTTATGGATGTTGATTTTATATCCTGCTACTTTGCTGAATTCATTTAATGGTTTTAGAAGTTTTCTGGTGGAACTTTTAGGATCTTCTGGGTATAGAATCATATCATCAGCAAATAGTGCCAATTTGAGTTCTTCTTTTGCTATGTGTATCCCTTTAATTTCTTTCATCTAATTGCTCTAGTCAGTGTTTCAAAAACTATGTTAAGTAGAAATGGTGAAAGAGGGAATCCCTGTCTTGTTCCAGTTTTTAAAGAGAATGCTTTCTATTTTCTCCACTTAGAATGATGTTGGCCTGGGTCTTTGCATTGAAAGCCTTTATGATGTTGAGATATTTTCCTGTTATCCCTAATTTTTCTAGTGTTTTGAACATAAAGAGGTGCTGTATTTTGTCAAATGCTTTTTCTTTATCTATTGAGATGATCATATGGCTCTTATCTTTAAGTCTATTGATGTGGTGAATTACATTTATTGATTTCCATATGTTGAACCAACCTTGCATTCCTGGGATGAATCCCACTTAATCATGGTGCATGATCTTTTTGATGTGTTTTTGTATGCAATTTGCCAAAATTTTATTGAGAATTTTGCATCTATGTTCATTAGAGATATTGGTCTGAAGTTTTCTTTTTTTGATGTGTCTTTGCCTATTTTGGAATCAGAGTGATATGGGCCTCATAGAATGAGTTTGGAAGTGCTGCTTCTTTTTCTATTTCCTGAAATAAATTGGAGAGTATTAGTATTATCATCATCATCTGACGTTCTTTCTTCCAAGTAATATACTCTGTTGGTTATGCTTTCTATTGAGTTTTTTATTTGATTTATTGTATCCTCCATTTCAAGCATTTCTGACTGGGTTTTTTTTTTTTCCTCAGGGTCTCTATCTCTCTCTTGAAATAATCTTTTGCTGCCTGTATTTACTCTCTTATCTCATTGTTGGAGTGATCAATTTTTGCTTGTATTTTCTCATTTAGGTCATTCTTTAATTCACAGATCATTTTAATTATGAACTTCTGCACTCCTTCTCTGACATTTCATCAACTTTGCTGTCCATGGATTCTGTTGTTATCATATCCCAGTTTGTTTGGGGCACTTTCCTCCCTTGTTTTTTCATGTTGTCTGTGTGTCTTTCTTTCTTGCAGTGTGGATCTGAGATATTACAGTTTTTTCCCTATATTCTAATAGTTCCCATGCAGATTATCTGTATCTCACCTTGATGTTGGGCTTCCAGCCCCTGCTGGTGTCTCTTAATGTATGCTAATCTATCTAAAGGTGGTGGCTGCAATAGCCGAACTAACTTGAGATAATAGTTAAGGTTCCCCAAGATGGAAGCAATGTCTTACAGAGATGGGGCTGAAAGGGTGGGCCTCACACTTCCTTTGGAATGCCTGCTCTGAGATGCAGCTGCTTTTGGACCCTGTCTGCTGTCAAAAAGTAAGGGGCTACTGTCTGAGGAAGGCTATGGTGATGACTGCAGTGTCCCAATATGGAAGTGGGTTAGGCTTAGGCTCCCAGGTTGGAGGGGGTGGGGGTGGGGGGCGAACTCAGATCTACCCTGGACCTGGGTCCTGCTCAAGTTAGTATGGAATGATCTGGATGGGGCCTGGGCTCCGGCAGTAGTCTGCTGGTCCGAAGAGGCAGTCCTTTGCTTCAGGCTAGATACTAGCGGGTGTCTGCTCTGCCCATGGAAGGGTGAACCCAGGCCTACTGTGAGCCTGAGTCCCACAGTGGTCTGGGCGGGGCCTGGGCTCCTGTAGTAGTCTGCTCTACTTTTTTTTTTTTTAATTTTATTTAATTTTTTTTTCAATTTATTTATTTATTATTATTATTTTTGCATTACAATTCCTTTCTTTATTAGTTCCTCAAGACAATACAATGATCTTGACATATCATACATTTGATTCAAACAGGGTATGAATTCTCATTTTTCCACGTGTACAGATCACATTGGTTATACATCCATGTGTATACATACAGCAATCCTAGTGTCAGTTGTATTCTGTTGCCCTCCCTATCCCCCCTCCATCCCCCCTCCCATTACCTCTCTCTACCCATTCTACTGTGTCACTTATCTCTCTCTCTCTCTTTTTTCTTCCCTTCCCCCTCACACCATCATATATGTATTTTGTGTAACAATGAGGGTCTCCTTCCATCTTCTGTGCAATTCCCCTTCTCCCTCCCATTCCCTCCCACCTCTCTTCCTTGTTTCATGGTAATCTTCTTCTCATGCTCTTTCTCCGTACTCTGTTTTGAGTCACCTCCCTTGTATCAGAGAAGACATTCGGCATTTGTTTTTTAGGGATTAGCTATCTTCCCTTAACATAATCTGCTCTAATGCCATCCATTTCCCTGCAAATGCCATGATTTTGTCATTTTTTAGTGCTGAGTAATATTCCATTGTGTATAAATGCCATATATATATTTTTTTTATCCATTCATCTGTTGAAGACAAGCATCTAGGTTGGTTCCACAATCTAGCTATTGTGAATTGTGCTGCTATGAACATTGATGTAGCTCTATCCCTGTAGTATGCTCTTTTTAGGTCTTTTGGGAATAGTCCCAGAAGGGAAATAGCTGGGTCAAATGGTGGTTCCATTCCCAGCTTTCCAAGGAATCTCCATACTGCCCTCCAAATTGGCTGCACAAATTTGCATTCCCACCAGCAATGTACAAGTGTACCTTTTCCCCTTTTTCCCCACATCCTTGCCAGCACTTGTTATTGTTTGACAATCATAATGGCTGCCATTCTTACTGGAGTGAGATGGTATCTTAAAGTGGTTTTAATTTGCATTTCTCTGATTGGCTAGAGATGGTGAGCATTTTTTCTTGTAATTGTTGATTGATTATATATCCTCCTCTGTGAAGTGTCTGTTTAGATCCTTGACCCATTTGTTGATTGGGTTATTTGTTTTTTGTTGTTGTTGTTGTTTAACTTTTTGAGTTCTTTGTATTAGGTTTAGGAATCAGGGTGATGTTGGCCTCAAAGAATGAATTTGTAAGTACTCCCTCTTTTTCTATTTTGTGAAATAGTTTGAAAAGTATTGTTATCAGTTCTTCTTTAAAGGTTTTGTAAAACTTTGTTGTATACCCATCTGGTCCTGGGATTTTCTTGGTTGGTAGTCTTTTGATAGCTTCTTCTATATCCTCCACTGATATTGGTCTGTTTAAGTTGTGTGTATCCTCCTGACTCAATCTGGGAAGATCATATAACTTAAGAAATTTATCAATGCCTTCACTATCTTCTATTTTATTGGCATATAAGGTTTCAAAATAATTTCTAATTATCATCTGTATTTCTGTAGTGTCTGTTGTGTATGGCCTTTTTCATCCTGTATGCTAGTAATTTGAGTTCCCTCTCTTCTTCTCTTCATTAGCATGGCCAAGGGTCTGTCAATCTTATTTATTTTTTCAAAGAACCAACTTTTAGTTTTGTCAATTTTTTCAATTGCTTCTTTTATTTCAATTTCATTGATTTCAGCTCTGATTTTAGTTATTTCTTGCCTTCTACTACATTTGCTGTTGTTTTGCTCTTCTTTTTCAAGGGCCTTGAGATGAAGTGTGAGATCATTTATTTGTTAGTTTTTCCTTTTTTTGAGGAATGAACTCCAAGCAATGAATTTTCCTCTTAGAACTGCTTTCATTGTGTCCCATAGATTCTGAAATATTGTGTCTGTTTTCATTTAACTCTATGAATTTTTTAATTTCCTCCTTGATGTCTTCTGAAACCCATTGATCATTCAGTAACATATTGTTCATTCTCCAAGTGATGTAGGATTTTTCCCTCCTTCTTTTATCGGTGATTTCTAGTTTCATTCCATTATGATCAGATAAGATGCATGGTATTATCTCTACTCCTTTATAATTGCTAAGAGTTGCCCTATGGCATAATATATGGTCTATTTTTGAGAAGGATCCATGTGCTGCTGAGAAAAAAGTATATCCGCTTGCTGATGGTTGATATATTCTATATATATCGGTTAAGTCTAAGTTATTAATTGTGTTATTGAGTTCTATAGTTTCTTTATTCAACTTTTGTTTGGAAGATCTGTCCAGTGGTGAGAGAGGTGTGTTGAAGTCACCCATAATTATTGTGTTGTGGTCAATTTGTCCCTTGAACTTGAGGAGAGTTTTTTTTATGAACATAGCAGCATCATTGTTTGGGGCATATAAATTGATAATTGTTATATCTTATTTGTGACTGGTTCCCTTTAACAGTATAGAGTGTCCTTCTTTATCCCATTTGATTAATTTAGGCTTGAAGTTGATTTTATTTGATATGAGTATAGCCACCCCTGCTTGTTTCCGAGGTCCATGTGCGTGGTATGATTTTTCCCAACCTTTCACCTTCAGCCTTTGTATGTCTTTTCCTATCAGATGAGTCTCCTGAAGGCAGCATATTGTTGGATCTGTTTTTTAAATCCAGGTTACTAGCCTATGTCGCTTAATTGGTGAGTTTAAGCCATTAATGTTTAGAATTACTATTGATATATGGTTTGTACTTCCAGTCATGTTTGTTTATTTATTTAATTATTTTTAAAATTTGGTTTGTTTTTCCTCTTTGATTAGTTTTTTTATCCAAGCCCCCTTTACTGAGGTACTTCCCACTGTTGGTTTTGGTTGTTGTTTTTCATTTCCTCTTCATGTATTGTTTTGCCCAAAATGCTTCAAAGTGCTGGTTTTCTGGCTGTGAATTCTTTTAACTTTTGTTTATCGTGGAAGACTTTTATTTCGTTGTCAAACTTGAAGCTTAGTTTTGCTAGATACCATATTCTTGGTTGGTACTCATTATCTTTCAGTGTTTGAAAAACGTTGTTCCAGGATCTTCTCGCTTTCAGCATCTGTGATAAAAAATCAGCCATTAACCTAATTGGTTTACCCCTAAATGTAATCTGCCTCCTTTCTCTTGTAGCTTTTAATATTCTTTCCTTGTTCTGTATGTTGGATATCTTCATAATAATGTGTCTTGGCATTGGTCTGTAGGCTTTGGCGTCCTGTAGGCTTCTAGGATTTGGACATCCATTTCATTTTTCATGTCTGGAAAGTTTTCTAAAATTATTTCATTTAACAGTTGCTCATTCCTTTGGTTTGGATCTCTATATCTTCCTCTAGCCCAATGATTCTTAAATTTTTTTTATGATATCCCATGTCTCTTGGATGTATTGCTCATGGTTTCTTACCAGCCTTTCTGAGTTGACTAGATTCTTTTCGAGATGATATGTTTTGTCTTCGTTGTCTGATGTTCTGACTTCTACTTGGTCTACTCTACTGGTGATACTCTCATTTGAGTTTTTAATTTGGTTTATGCTTTCCTTCATTTCTAGGATTTCTGTTTGATTTTTTTTATAACCTGTATCTCCTTGTAGAGTTGTTCTTTTGTTTCTTGAATTTGTTTTTGTAATTCATTGTTGAAGTTTCCTTTCATTGTTTGCATTTGCTGTCTAATGACCTCTTTAAGATTCCATTCCATCTGAATCAAGTATGCCTTGAGTTCTTTATCTGACCATTTTTCTGATGCATCTAGCATCTCCTTTTCTTCCTTTTTTTTCATGATGCTCATGTTTATTTCCAGCTCTGTTTGACTGCTGTGTTATTATTTTCTCCTATAAATTTGTTTTGGTTTTGTATAGCTCCAAAATCTCTCCTTTGTGATGGGATACAATGTCTAGAGATGTTGGGTTTAATTGTGATTTAAAATAAATTCATTAGTTTCATTAAAGGCCTACAGATTCTGATGGCGTATAGAGAATTGAGGTTTGGTCTTAGGATTTTATGTTAAGGTCAGGAGATGTGATGGTATGGAGGTTAGTATATCTTAGCTTCTTTGGGGGATTGCTCAAATGCAGGAGGAGATTAACAAGAGAATAGACAGGAGTATTTGGGGGTAGCTAAGGACTTAGGAGGACTATACACCACCTCAGAGCATTCACCTATTTGCATTTAGTAAATTACACGTAATAGAAGTGGTCATGCTTGGGAGGAAAGATAGGGAAAAGGTAAGGAAGAAATCCAAGAAAGAGAAAGGGAGAGGAAAAAAAGAAAAAGAAAGAAGAAATAAAAAATCAAATAATAGAGAAAGGGATTCAGAAACATGGCGGCGGGCACGGAGAGATCAAGTCTCTGACCTCTTCAGCTGTGCAGGCATAGGGAGTCATAAACAGCCTAAATCTGTTTGCTCAGGATCACTAGGCAATGCTGAGCTGATGTGGATCTGGGGCGAACAGTCTGGGCCTCTCAGAACACACACCGAGCCCAGATCGGCTGAATTCAAGCCTCCGTTCGCCTGCTTCCCGCAGACAAACAGCTGCAACTCAGCACTGATCCATCCGGCTGAAACAACTGGTCGGCCCTTCTGATCCTACGGAGGTAAATGCCTACTGAGCCTTCATAGGTAGCAGCCACAGGTTTGAAACGGTGCTTGGGAGAGACAGTAAGGACCCACCCGTTGCATTGGTCACCCGGCAAAGGGAAACGAACTGTCGCCATTTGCAAGAGATACCACCATGGCAGAGAACTGACGTCATCAGACTGCGGCGGAGGAGATAACTTCATTGATTCCTGCGGCTACAGTGACTTCTTCCCTTCCCTTCTAATACCTTTCCTCCCAAGCATCAAATAAATTTATAGGAGTAAACAGTAACTCAGCAGTCAAACAGAACAAGAAGTAACATGAGCAGCTTCAAAAAGCAAGGAAGAAAAGGAGTACAAACAATGCAGGACAGCCTAAATATTCAGGAGGACCTAGAGTCATCAGAAATTTGGTCATATAAAGAACTCATGGAACACCCTAGACAGATGGAATGGAACCTTAAAGAGGATACGAGACAGCAAATTCAAGCAGCGAAAGAACACATTGAGAATGAGTTACATAAACAGATAAAAGAAGAAGTTAAGCATCTTTATCAGGAGATAGAGATTATAAAAAATAATCAAACAGTAATTCTAGAAATGAAGGAAACGATAAACCAAATTAAAACCTCAATTGAGAGTATCACTAACAGAGTGGATCAAGTAGAAGCCAGAACGTCAGATAATGAAGACAAAATATATCATCTTGAAAAGAGTCTAGCCAACTCAGAAAGGCTGGTAAAAAATCACGAGAAAAACATCCAAGAGTTATGGGATAACATAAAAAAACCAAACTTACGAGTCATCGGGATAGAAGAAGGTACAGAGATTCAAACCAAGGGAATGAGAAACCTGCTGAATGAAATAATTACATAAAACTTTCCAGAAATAAAAAAGGAAACAGATATACAAATTGAAGATGCATACAGGACACCGAGCACACAAAATCACAGTAGACCAACGCCAAGACACATTGTTATGAAGATATCCAATATACAGAACAAAGAGAAAATATTAAAAGCTACAAGAGAAAGGAGGCAGATTACATTCAGGGGTAAACCAATTAGGTTAACAACGGATTTTTCATCACAGACGCTGAAAGCAAGAAGGTCATGGAACAATGTTTTTCAAACACTGAAAGACAATGGATGCCAACCAAGAATTCTGTATCCAGCAAAATTAAGCTTCAGATATGACAACGAAATAAAAATCTTTCATGATAAACAAAAGTTAAAAGAATTTGCAGCCAGAAAACCAGCATTGCAAAGCATTTTGAGCAAAACACTACACGAGGAAGAAATGAAAAACAATAACCAAAACCATCAGAGGGAAGAGCCTCGGTAAAGACAGAGGGCGAGGGGAAAGATAATCATGGAGAAACAAACTAAATTTTTTTTAAAAAGGATAAATAATCAAACATGGTTGGAAGTACAAACCATATATCAATAGTAACTCTGAATGTTAATGGCTTAAACTCTCCAATAAAGCGACATAGGCTGGTATCATGGATTAAAAAAACAAATCCAACAATATGCTGCCTACAGGAGACACATCTGATTGGAAAAGACATACACAGGCTGAAGGTGAAAGGATGGGAAAAAATATACCACGCACACGGTCCTCGTAAGCAAGCAGGGGTGGCCATCCTCATATCGAATAAAATCGACTTCAAGACTAAGTTAATCAAAAGGGATAAGGAAGGACATTATATACTGTTAAAAGGAACCATTCACCAACAAGACATAACAATTATCAATATCTATGCACCAAATAATGGCGCTGCAGCATTCATAAAAGAAATACTCCTCAAGTTCAAGAATCAAATAGACCACAACACAATAATTATGGGTGACTTCAACACACCTCTCTCACCAATGGACAGATCCTCCAAACAAAAGTTGAATAAAGAAACTATAGAACTCAATACCACAATCAATAACCTAGACTTAACTGACATATATAGAATATATCAACCATCATCAAATGGATATACTTTTTTCTCAGCAGCACATGGATCCTTCTCAAAAATAGACCATATATTATGCCATAGGGCAACCCTCAGTAAATATAAAGGGGTGGAGATAATACCATGCATTTTATCTGATGATAATGGAATGAAACTGGAAATCAATGATAAAAGAAGGAAGGAAAAATCCTACGTCACATGGAAAATGAACAATATGTTACTGAATGATCAATGGGCTACAGAAGACATAAAGGAGGAAATCAAAAATTCTTAGAGATAAATGAAACTATAGACACAACCTATCGAAATCTATGGGACACAATGAAAGCAGTTCTAAGAGGAAAATTCATTGCCTGGAGGTCATTCCTCAAAAAAAGAAAAAACCAACAAATAAATGAGCTCACACTTCATCTCAAAGCCCTAGAAAAGGAAGAGCAAAACAACAGCAAATGTAGCAGAAGGCAAGAAATATTTAAAATCAGAGCAGAAATCAATGAAATTGAAGCAAAAGAAATTATTGAAAAAATTAACAAAACTAAAAGTTGGTTCTTCGAAAAAATAAATAAGATCGACAGACCTTTAGCCATGCTAATGAAGAGAAGAAGACAGAGAACTGAAATTACTAACATATGGGATGAAAAAGGCAACAGCACAACAGATGCTACAGAAATACAGAAGACAATTAGAAATTATTTTGAAAACCTATATTCCAATAAAATAGAAGATAGTGAAGTCATCGATAAGTTTCTTAAGTCTTATGATTTGCCCAGACTGAGTCAGGAGGATACACACAATTTGAACAGACCAATATCAATGGATGAAATTGAAGAAGCCATCAAAAGACTACCAACCAAGAAAAGCCCAGGACCGGATGGGTATACAGCGGAATTTTACAAAACCTTTAAAGAGGAATTAATACCAATACTTTTCAAGTTATTTCAGGAAATAGAAAAAGAGGGAGCTCTTCCAAATTCATTCTATGAGGCCAACATCACCCTGATTCCGAAACCAGACAAAGACACCTCAAAGAAAGAAAACTACAGACCAATATCTCTAATGAACCTTGATGCAAAAATCCTCAATAAAATTCTGGCAAATCGAATACAAAAACACATCAAAAAAATTGTGCACCATGATCAAGTAGGATTCATCCCTGGGATGCAAGGATGGTTCAATATACAGAAATCAATAAATGTTATTCACCACATCAATAGACTTAAAGATAAGAACCATATGATCATCTCGATAGATTCAGAGAAAGCATTTGACAAAGTACAGCATCCCTTTATGTTCAAAACATTAGAAAAACTAGGGATAACAGGAACTTACCTTGACATTGTAAAAGCTATCTATGCTTCAGGCTAGCATCATTCTGAATGGAGAAAAATTGAAGGCATTCCCTCTAAAATTTGGAACAAGACAGGGATGCCCTTTATCACCACTTCTATTCAACATAGTTCTGGAAACACTGGCCAGAGCAATTAGACAGACGAAAGAAATTAAAGGCATAAAAATAGGAAAAGAAGAACTTAAATTATCACTATTTGCAGATGACATGATTCTATACCTAGAAAACCCAAAAGGGTCTACAAAGAAACTACTAGAACTAATAAATGAATTCAGCAAAGTGGCAGGATATAAAATCAACATGCATAAATCAAAGGCATTTCTGTATATCAGCGACAAAACTTCTGAAATGGAAATGAGGAAAAACACTCCATTCACAATATCCTCCAAAAAAATAAAATACTTGGGAATCAACCTAACAAAAGAGGTGAAAGATTTATACAATGAAAACTACAGAACCCTAAAGAGAGAAGTAGAAGAAGATCTTAGAAGATGGAAAAATATACCCTGTTCATGGATAGGCAGAACTAACATTATCAAAATGGCGATATTACCAAAATTTCTCTATAGGTTTAATGCAATGCCAATCAAAATCCCAACGGCATTTCTTGTAGAAATAGATAAAGCAATCATGAAATTCATATGGAAAAATAAAAGACCCAGAATAGCAAAAGCAATTCTAAGCAGGAAGTGTGAATCAGGCGGTATAGCGATACCAGATTTCAAACTATATTACAGAGCAATAGTGACAAAAACAGCATGGTACTGGTACCAAAACAGGCAGGTGGACCAATGGTATAGAATAGAGGACACAGAGACTAATCCACAAAGTTACAACTATCTTATATTTGATAAAGGGGCTAAAAGCATGCAATGGAGGAAGGATAGCATCTTCAACAAATGGTGTTGGGAAAACTGGAAATCCATATGCAACAAAATGAAACTGAATCCCTTTCTCTTGCCATGCACAAAAGTTAACTCAAAATGGATCAAGGAGCTTGATATCAAATCAGAGACTCTGCGTCTGATAGAAGAAAAAGTTGGCTCCGATCTACATATTGTGGGGTCAGGCTCCAAATTCCTTAATAGGACACCCATAGCACAAGAGTTAACAACAAGAATCAACAAATGGGACTTACTTAAACTAAAAAGTTTTTTCTCAGCAAGAGAAACAATAAGAGAGGTAAATAGGGAGCCTACATCCTGGGAACAAATCTTTACTCCTCACACTTCAGATAGAGCCCTAATATCCAGAGTATACAAAGAACTCAAAAAATTAGACAATAAGATAACAAATAACCCAATCAACAAATGGGCCAAGGACCTGAACAGACACTTCTCAGAGGAGGATATACAATCAATCAACAAGTACATGAAAAAATGCTCACCATCTCTAGCAGTCAGAGAAATGCAAATCAAAACCACCCTAAGATACCATGTCACTCCAGTAAGATTGGCAGCCACTATGAAGTCAAACAACAACAAGTGCTGGCGAGGATGTGGAGAAAAGGGTACTCTTGTACATTGCTGGTGGGACTGCAAATTGATGTGGCCAATTTGGAAAGCAGTTTGGAGATTCCTGGGAAAGCTGGGAATGGAACCACCATTTGACCCTGCTATTGCCCTTCTCGGACTAATCCCTGAAGACCTTAAAAGAGCATGCTACAGGGATGCTGCCACATTGATGTTCATAGCAGCACAATTCACAATAGCTAGACTGTGGAACCAACCCAGATGCCCTTTAATAGATGAATGGATAAAAAAATGTGGCATCTATACAGAATGGAGTACTATGCAGCAATAAACAATGACAAAATCATAGAATTTGCAGGGAAATGGATGGCACTAGAGCAGATTATGCTTAGTGAAGCTAGTCCATCCCTAAAAAACAAATACCAAATGTCCTCTTTGATATAATGAGAGCAACTATGAACACAGAGGGAGGAAGAGCAGGAAGAAAAGATTAACATTAAACAGAGACATGAGATGGGAGGGAAAGGTAGAGAAAAGGGAAATTGCATGGAAATGAAGGGAGACCCTCATTGCTATACAAAATTATATATAAGAGGTTGTGAGGGGAATGGGAAAATAAACAAGGAGAGAAATGAATTACAGTAGATGGGGTAGAGAGAGAAGATGGGAGGGAAGGGGAGGGGGGATAGTAGGGGATAGGAAAGGTAGCAGAATACAACAATTACTAATTGGGCATTATGTAAAATTGTGGATGTGTAACTGACGTGATTCTGCAATCTGCATTTGGGGTAAAATTGGGAGTTCATAACCCACTTCAATCTAATGTATGAAATATGATATGTCAAGAGCTTTGTAATGTTGTGAACAACCAATAAAAATTAAAAAAAGAAAAAAAAAATAATAAAATAAAATAAAAATTAAAATAATAAAAAATGCACTCTTAGAATTCTATTTTCTTCTCTTCCAGTAGGTGGAGCTGTGCTTTCCAGACCAAGTCACTGCCCTCAGGATATAGGAAACAATCTGTGTAAGGCAGCTCCCCCTCCCTAACCAGGTGTCTCTCTAATCCCATTCACTTAGGGTTGTTCCTGGTCTCTAGCCTCCTGGAGATGGGTGGGGAGGGTGGGAGGGAGTTGGAGGATGGGGTGGGTGGAGTTGGAGGATGGGGTGGGTGGAGTGGGGGCGTAGGGGGTTCGCCAATCAGTTAGCCTGAATCTCTGCGCATGGGTTGGCTCAGATTCACTTGCGATTGAGTCACAGTCACTGATCCTCAGATGCTGAAACTCTTCCCCTAGGTTTCACTGCAGCCCAACTTTGCTGAATATTCCTGTCAAGACAGCTTCCGGTTATTCTGAACTCACTCATCGCCAGTGCAGTGACAGGGACACGGGAATGCCACACTTCCATTCGCCGCCATCTTCCTTCCCTGCTACTTTTTGTTTTTTAAAGTTGACTTATGAAATTAGAGATCTTATTTGGGTGGCTAGTAGTTTTGCTAGTTTAACTCGAAGACTTATGAAATTCTGAATTTTTAGACAATAAATTACCAAGTGTGCTTTAATGCCGTCATCTTACATGGAAGAGAAAGATTTATTAAACTTACTGGGTTAGATTTAAATACTATGATCTTTGGGGTGGAGCCTATGTCTAGATTGTGGGTGGAGTCTGTGTTCAGGGCACTATAAAAGGCCAGACTGTTAGAGCTTGGACTCATTTCAGAGAGGTCATTAGGCTGGGGGAAGTGGAGCTGTGGACAGATAGGTGTTTAAGACTGCTGCTGAAAATCTCCAAGTCTAAGTAAGTTGTCTCTCCTTTCTGGGTTATTTTCATTGTTGATTTTCTCTCCCTTTGGCTACAACTTGATTTTTTTTCAGTGTTTTAACCTTTAAAATTTAGAAGAGCCAGTCTTGTCCCATACTAAAATTTTTTTTTCTTTTTTCACTGTAATATTACCACTTAAAATTTTACCTATTTATTAACTTCAGGCCACTTTTCATATACATATATATCAAGTAGTTCTCCCAAATATATATATATATATATATATATATATATATATATATATATATATATATAAAGTATACACACACACACACACACATATATACATATACTTATATATCTTTACATACATATGATTTCTCCTAAAGAAGGAGACAAAAATTATATATATTTTATATACAACATACATAATATAATGTTATAGTATATTATTATATATAATTATATTATATAAAATGTGTAATTATTGTATATAATATATCATATATTAATTATAATATATAGTGTAAAACATAATCATTTTTTTCTCCTTCATCTTGAGAGGGGGGGTCTCTCTATGTTGCCCAGGCTGGCCTCAAATACTTAGGCTCAAGTAGTTCTCCCATCTCTACCTGTGGTATAGGTAGAATTGTAGGTATTTGCCAGAGTCACATATGTTTTAAGTTTTTCAAATAACATATATGCAATTTTAAAATAATTTCTTTTTATTTTTTAACATTATTGCTTAAAGATTTTTCTCCTTTCACTTAAATGTACCTACCACTTAATAGTTGTGTGATACTTTACTGAATCATTTCGTTATATTTACATAATTAAATGGTTCTAATCATTCAGGACCATTGTTAAGAACTTTTAACATGAACAACTTTTTACAAATGTAACATTTTTTTTTTCTTTTGCAAAATTGCTGGATACATTCCAAGGTAGGCTAGGCAAGCTCTTGTAGATTGCTGTCACCATGTTAATTTTTTCTTTCAAAGAAGGATTTTGTGAAAAGAACAACGGGAAAGCAGATTCACTTTGTTTTCCCCCAACCAGGTCTGGTCAGATTGGAGTGACCAAAGACTCCAAGTTCCATGTGGGCAGATGTCCTGTCTATTGTTATACATGTTTGTATTTCCAGAATTGAGTTGAAGCCTGGAACATGGAAAGCTCTTAGGTAGTTCTTGATGGAGATGAGAAGATACAGTCTGGGATGCATGACAGCACTGGTGACCCAGTGTATCAGGCTGGCCTCAATGTTAATGGTTTTCTCCTCTACCTAGGGCAATGTTGATGCTCCAACTACAAATTTGCATGTGATTTGTGAACTCTTGGTAAGAAGCTCTGCTAGTTATTAGTGATGCTCTTTTTGGTGGAGTCCTTGGTTCACGTCATCTCACAGGCACTGTTCAGTCTTGAGTAACTGTCTTTGGTCCAAAGACATGCTATGGTGGCAGGGCCCAGCAAAAAGCTATAGTATATCATCAGGGATGCTGGGCTTTGGGAGCAGCCCAGTATCTTCTTTGTCACATCTTTTTGTTTTGTGTTTAGGCGTTGTTACTTTTAGAAGAGTTGATGACAATTGAAAGAAAATTGACCACAACACTCAGAGCAACCAAGAGATCTTTATTGCAGCAGTGCAAAAGAGGAGAAAGGAGAAGGAAAGAGCAAGGTTTTCATAGCCCTTCTTTTGTGCTGTGTAAGTCTAATAGCGTCTCTGGGTTTGCAAGCTGCCTTGTTGGCACAAGGGGGGTTAAGTGTTCAGCCTTGGGTGGGGGGGGCGGTTAAGTGTTCAGCCTTGAGCGGGAGCTTGAGCATTTAGACTTGATGCAAACAGGTGATAAAGAACCAGACAGAAGGGGTTTGAGTGGCTGGTCCTGCAGCTAATGTTTGTTTAGCTTGCCCTGCAGACAACTTAGTTCAGCCTGTCCAGGACCTAACAACAATGATTATATTTTAATATTCACATCCACTCAGGTCTTCATTAGTTTTCTAAGACTGCTTTAAAGCATTTCCCCTAATGAAACTTTGTCTTTAAAATTGATTCTATCTTGGGCATCTTATTCATTTTTCGGTGTATTTTGCTAGTTTTACTCACGTGGTGATTTTCTTTAAAATTCTGAGACTCCCTTAGCCATGTTTTTGCAACTGCATTGGGATCATCTTTACTTTTATGATTGGGTTTAGGCATGGAAATCCTTTTATTTGAATGTAAGGTAGCCCACAAAGGATTACTGATTAGGGGTGAAGGCTGCATTCCTACCTAGATTCTATTAAGGACCCAGTTTGGCTCAGCTCCCACAAGATGAAGCCTGAATCAGAGCAGAGAACACCTCACCTGGAACTCTCCAGACAAGATTAACTGTTGGTCTGAAAAGACCATTTCCACCATCTGATTTCTCTCTTGTGATTACCTGGATTTTGGACAGTGTGATAGTTTTTATTACAGATGATTGCATTATTGTGATTATCTGACTTCCTATAACTTCTATACATAAATTACAGAAAATATTTGTATTATTTAATTTTTTTGGAAGTGCTGGGGATTGATACCCAGTGCTTTGTGCATGAGAGGCAGGCACTCTACCAACTGATATATATATCCAACTCCTCTCAGCCCTCTGTACTATTTAATTTTTGTATTAGGTTTAGACACATTATTGAAGATAAGAAAAGTTCACTGGACTGAATTCACCCTGGACCATGGACAGACGTTTGGAAGTGGAAATATTCTGCCCAATTTGCCTGGAATTGTTCTTCGATCCCATTTCTCTGTCCTGTTCACACATTTTCTGCTTTCATTGCATTCAAGATTGGCTGAGAATTAGAGAAGACTCAATCCTGATCTGTCCCTTGTGTCGAAATGAAAACAAGAAACCTGTCAGGGAAGAGCTGCATATTAGAATGCTGACACTATGGATCAGGCAGCATGGCTCATTCCTGGGGCAAAATCTCCTTTGGAGTACTGAGCTTCTGAGGTTCTGGGTGGATGTGACCTTGGATGCTGCCACCGCCAACTGTCTCCTTGTGCTCTCCAATGATCTAAAGACTGTCCACTGTGGGAAGATCTGCCACAACCTGGTGGAGTGTCCCAAAAGATTCACTAGGCTTGCTTGTGTCCTGGGCTCCCCCTGCTTCTCCTCTGGACGCCATTACTGGGAAGTCGAAGTGGAACAAGGGACAGAGTGGGCCCTGGGTGTCTGCAAAGAGTTGGTGGAAAGAAAGAGGAGCATGAATTTATCTCCTGAGCATGGTTTCTGGATCATTAGCTTGAAGGCAGGAGAAATTCATGCTAACTCGATGCAGGAAAGAATTCCTGCAAGTCCTGACCTTTGCCAAGTGGGAATTTTCCTGGATGTGGAGATGGGAGAAATCAAATTTTTTAATGTTAACAATGGTGACCTCATTTGTACAGCTGTTTTGTTCTCCATAGCTGTTTGGGAGCATTTGTGTCCATTCTTTTATCCCGAGTCACCAGCGGAACAGAATAGTGGTTCCCCATTGAGGATAGTCTCATGTGAAATTTACCCTCCTCACAAACTTTCTGAGATGAATGAGTCCTTGGACTTGAAAGAGGTCACCATGACCAAGGAAGAGACAATCTGATAAAGTGTCAAGATTTATTAGTTTCAAAAATAAATTTTGCAGCTCTTTCTGCTTTTTGATCATTATGTAAGCGGCTTACTTCTGCCACACTCTTCTGCCATGATGTTCTGCCTCACCTTGAGCCCCAGGAAATGGAGCCGGCTGCCTATGGACTGAAACCTCTGAAACTGTAAGTCCTCAAATAAAACTTTCCTCCTCTCTAACATAAATAAACAAACAAAAGATAAATTATTTTTGTAGACTGTAGCAGAACCACAGACCAGTTTTCATTTTTGTTTTGTGGTTTGTTTTTTGGTGATTTTTCTAGACTTTGTGACTGATTTTTTTTTTTTTGTACATTTTTAGTGGATTTTTTTTAGACTATATAGTGTCTTCAGGAAAGTTATTAAATACAACTGACCTCAGTTTTCTAGTCTATGAATGGGCATATTTATATGTGTCAGGCAAATAACTCTGATGATTAGAAACAATACTGCATGTTTGTGTTCCAGTAAATAACACAGATTGTAAGAATTTTGGGGATAGAAACAATATCTTTTTCATTATTTCATGCTCTTTTTTTTTCTTATAGAATTTCTGTATGATTGTTTTCTGGGAGAAAGAAGAATCAGATATCTAGTGAGATGTTTTGAAATGACATGACATGAAATTTCAGAGAGGGACATATAACTTTTTCCAAATGTAAATGAGTAGGGTTTCTTAAAAGGCCAAGAGCTTTGACTAAGTTATATTGTTAATGATTCATACTTGTTCTAATGGGAATTTCCCCTTTGCCTTTTCAATAATTGGCCGATTGTGTGGTTTTCAAAATGATATGGCATGTATAACAGAAAAAAAAAAAAAGGTGCCAATAGGTTCAATCAGAGAATGTCAAGTTTTACAAATGGCAACAGATTCTGAACCTCCTGGAGTCAATTACATGAAGAGGGAATGACTGTTTTGAAGGTTGGATTCCTGAACTTTTGTGCACAAGGTGCAGTTTCATTTGCAAAAATCCCTGCACCTTCTGTCAGATAAAAGAATATCTGCCAGCAAGCCCTAGCTTTAGGCCATTGCTGTGGTTTTTTTGATTCCTAAGAACTGTTATCAGCCATGTTAACATTAACATATTCATCAAGTTCTTTGAGGTTGCTTTTGGACTTGGTTTTATTTGTAGAATTCACATTTCTTTGAAGTCAAATCTATGAACCATATAATGTTCTCATGCATATGCATGGTCCACCTCTCACCAGGTTGGAACTTGGGGTCCCTCTAACCCACTTGACTAGTCCCAGACTGATTTTCCATACCCCAGTCTTATATATTAATGGTGATTCCTTTTCAAACTATACAAGTCCTTTAGAATTCTTTTCTTTCTTTCTTTCTTTCTTTCTTTCTTTCTTTCTTTCTTTCTTTCTTTCTTTCTTTCTTTCTTTCTCTTTCTTTCTTTCTTTCTTTCTTTCTTTCTTTCTTTCTTTCTTTCTTTCTTTTCTTTCCTTCCTTCCTTCTTTTTTTTTTTGATGTACTGAGTCAGCCACTTTCTGAGGTGATTTCTGCCACACAAGGAGTGGATTGGGGCATGTTCTGGAATTTGTCTTTGACTTTTTTCCCAAAGAAATGCAGATATGTCAGTCAGCATCTTGTCTTTCTGACTCCTTTTTTCCTATTTTTTTTTTCTCTATGATTTTTTATCAGGTGCAGTCTTTCCCTTCATTGGGTTTGGCAGGAGGCATGGGGCTGTTATGTTCACCTTTATCTACTTCAATAAGTCTTTGAAATGTCAAAACAAAAGTTTTCTGAAACAATACCTACGAGTGATAACGCTATAATTTTCTCTTATTATCTTTTATTAGAAAAACATGTTTGTCTCACATGCTAGTTAGATTTCACAACTCATCAATACATTCAGATGTGTAGTTATAAAAAACTGGCAAGATCCCTGGGATTTCAGACCCCTACTCTCGAGTATTAAAGAGAAGGAAGCCTCTGTTACCTAAAATTAGAACCCATATTTTGTGTTTATTTGCTTCAAGGGACTTTTTATCCCTTTGTCTTGAATATTTAACTGTTTTTTTTTTTTTTTTTTGGTTCTAGGGAATTGAATGCAGGTTCACTTAACCACTGAGCTACATCTCCAGCCCTTTTTAATTTTTAATTTTGAGACAGGGTATCCCTAAGTTGCTTAGTGCCTCACTAAGATTCTGAGGCTGGTTTTGAACTCACAATCCTCCTGCCTGAGCCTCTGGTACTGCTAGGATTAAGGCATGTGCCACTGTGCCTGGCAGGTATTTAACTTTGAAGACTCTCATCCCAACTGAAGGATTTGAGTGGAGTTTTTTCCTCCTCCTTTACTTGGGGAAAATAACTGAGGCTAGTGATTTACCAAGTTCCCTTTCCTCCATCTTATTGAATCACTTTGTGGGGAAAGCAAACCTTGATGGGGGCTGAGCCACATACTCCCAGGGCTATCGGTATTTAGTGAAAAATTATACATCCAACTATAGCATCTCACTTTACTAAAAGCCTAATCTAATCTATGCACATGTGCCTTTGGGACTGTGTTTGACAGCCTTGTAACTCTTCTCAGTCCCACTCCTGCCTTCCTACGGTTCATATCCCAGCCAGCCACAAAGACAATTTGATTTAACCAATCAGGCCAATCAATTCCTGCCTTAAAGGGTCACCTAGAATCAGTGCTCTCAGTTGTCATCTCCTGCACTCACCTCTTGGTTCTTCTCCAGGAACATCAGCTTGCCCTCTCTGAGACATTATGGAAGCCAAATTCAGGGGACTTATCTGATTTCCGTAAATTTAAGCTTAGTGATCTTGGAAAAGTTAACTTTCCTGTTTCAGTCTCCTAAGAAATAAAAATTAATACCAAGCCTAACCTTTAAATTTGCAGTTGACCTTCCATATTTGGGACTTCACATCTATAGATTCAACCAACTTTGGTTTGAATACATTTTTTTTAAGATTGTGTCTGTATCGAATATGTAAAGTCCTTTATATTTTTTCTTATTCCCAAAACAATACAGCAGAAAAATAACTTATGTAGCATTTGCATTGGATTAGGTATTATAAGCAATCTAGAGATGACTTAAAGTATCCACGAAGATATGCACGGGTTATATGCAAATATGACTCTATTTTATGTGAGGGACTTGATTAATTACAGATTTTAATATCATCAGAGAGTACTTAAACCAATCTCCCACAGATACTGAGGATTAAATAAGATTATTCACATTGATTGCCCAGGGCCTTGCTTATAGAATGTGATGACAATTTGTTGCCAATTATTAACATCACTTATTATTATCAACCATTAAGTGTGAAATTGGCTATTAATTCAACATACTCTTTATCATGTTAGAAAAATACTTTTAATCCTATTTTTTAAAAAGTTTTAAATACATTTTTTAGGAAGAAGTTTTACATCTTGACTATCTGTTTTACTAATAAAATGATTTTTTGGTATTATTTTCTGTCTTCCACCCATCGATCATCTTCCCCCAGCTCCACGAATTATAGTGTAGAAGTGAAAATACTCAGAGAATTTCTAATAGCTGGTGGTAGATGGGAAATCAATTTAGGAAATAAAACTCTGGCTTCCTCAAAAAGCAAAATTAGTGTGGGAATACGTTACAATTCTAAATTTCAATTTTCATAACAGGATTATATTAGTTATTATAGCATCTCTTACCTTCCCTCCAACTACCTTCCTCAAATTTCTGCTTTCTAGGTATCATCCCATCTTATTCCCATTTGGGACTCTCTAATAAAATATCACCTCATGAAAAACCAGAGCAACTTTTCCCCAAGAGATCTCCCCCTAGTCCATATATATATTTTTTTCCCAATGACAAACTTGACAACTCTATTCCTCTTGCTTTTGCTCAACTTTTAGTCTTTAAAAAAATGGAACAATTGAAGAGAGGGAAGAATGAGGGAGGCTAGGTTACTCTAATCCCTTAGTGTCTTCTCAAGGTGCACACAGCATCTTGGATGTTCTTGCCTACTATTCGTACACCCTTTCCCATGAGCTAAGTCATAAGATTTTCATCATTAGTTCTGATAACCTCATAATATCCAAAAGACATATGAAAATGGATATTCACTGTAATCACCCTAATCTGTCTTCTCCTTATTATTGGATTTTAGATTTTTCTGCAAGAAAAATTTCTTTCTGGGTCAACTTCTTTCATAAGAAGCAACCAGGAAAAATAGTGAAACAATTTGCTTCTTCAGCAGTTACTATCATTGGACAAAAAATAAATACTTGTTTAGAGTTTGGTGGAATGCTGTCTTTTGGTTTCTCATAGGCAGCAGATTCTGTCTTGGCTCTACAATGTATATATACGTGTATATATACGTGTCACATGTGGCCTGGATTCCCCTTAGCATGGTAGTTTCTAAGAACTTTCCTAAGAGACAGCTAAATCTCCCTCTTTGCATTTGCTTCCCAGAATGAAGACACTTTACCACAAAGATGCTGAACTTCCTAAGAGCACTACTGTTATATTTTTGTGTTCTATTTGCCCTTGAACTCATTCCTAACTCATGTTCTGCTGTACCAAGGTATCTGTGACACGGTCATTGATTCTTTGGTATTGTCTATAAGATTTACTTCCTCATCTAGAATTCACTTTCCTAAGTTTCAAATAGCAATTTGGAACACTGTTGTTCATTTCATAATTTTGCCTTATCTGCTTCAGCTCTGGCCATTATAAATTTGTTGGGCCTATTCTAGGGTCTTGTACTCACAGCTTGCCCTCAATTTACTACCTCTTCCCTTCTATGCCAACTTTAATACATTTTTTAAAAGTAAGTAAATAAAAAATATGAGTAAAGTATACCTAAGTTATCTTTTTAACAGAAAATGTCAAATACATACAGAAGTATAGTATGATAAAACCTCTTGTTAAAAAACAAAACAAAACAACAACAAAAAAAATCCCTCAAAACCCAAAAAAGCTCTTGCACCACTCAGTTTCAACAATTTTCAACAAATGGCCATCCTCTGATTGGTGCAGTCCTCTACATTAGATTATTTAAGAGAAAATATAACACATTATATCATTTAATTCATAAATCCTCAGTAAATAGACATAAATAATATTAAAAAGGAAGTAAGGGAGAAGATAACTGAAGAAGACAGTGAAAGATAGAGAAGAAGACGGTGAAAGAGAAGAAGATGCAAAAGAAGACCAATCCTCATGAAGTGTGTTGAACTATGAGTCTTCTACACTGATCTTCAACAAATACTTGCTTAGTCTGGCCTGAGGATTCCATTCTTCACATTTGGGGGAGAAGAACTTTAAAAGAAAAAGACGTTGAGGGTATCTTTGGAGACTGTGTGTGCAACTCAGTGGCAGAGCACTTGCCTGGCATGTGAGAGGCCATGGAGTCCATCCCAGCACCACACACAAAGACTCAAGTATGAGAGAAATTAACATGCAAAGCCATACCAGCATGGATCAGTGGAATGGAACTTCTACAACCAACCAAAAAGATTGTAATATCATCTCTAGCTTCAAGATACCATTTGACTCTAGTTTTTGTAACTGGGTATAAATGTTAGAGGTTTTAAGTGATAACTGAGGAAAAAGTGGTGGAAGTTCATTCCTTAAAAACTTCTTTCCATGCTTTATAAGTGGAGGTGTAACAGGCATGTGCTGAAGAGAGAAAGGCTGTGGATGCAGAGGTTATGTACAACATGGAAGCTGCCAGACAGCTACTTTAATTGGTCAGGAGGAAAATTAGCTCATTGGAAGAAAACAGATTTTAAACTTGACCCTCTAATAGCCCTAGATATTGATGTTCAGTTTGGTGCCTAAATATTCAAGTGCATTCACTCTTTCATATGCCCCTTATTATTTCTTATCATATTTGAATGCTTCTGCATTTTTCTCTACACTTGTAAACCCACGTATAAGAGGTTTAGATAAAAGCAAGCCTGAAGAATTTTATCTTTCTTGAGCTTCACCTGGGCTTTGGACAGCACCATCATTTGGCACACATTCATATTTGGAGGCCTTCCATCTCTGTCTCAAAAGGTTAAGGGAGCTCTGCTTTTGAAGTTCTGAATTTGACCTCCTCTCAGAAAATATTGAGCATAGAAGTGTATGTGAACTTTCGGGGGCAAAGTTTCACTGAATCACAAATTATCCTGATGTCTGAGGGTGGATTCTCACGTTCTCGTAAACTACTGACTGTATCAGCAGGCCTTCACTGCTTAAGCAAAAGTTCACGGATGCCTGGTTTGATGGATACCAGTGTTCTGTTCTCCAGGGTTCTGGAGAAGTGTCAGCCATGGCAAGAGATGGGCAGGCTGGGGAGATGTAGATCTGCTTCATGTCACACCTGGGCTGTTCTTCAGTGCTGTGCCTAGGCCAGCAAGTCATGGTCTGGACTCCTAACACATGGACTTCCAATGCTTCTTCTGGCTCAGACCCTTCCAGGCAGGTAGCCTAGTGGGCACAGCAACTGCCATTTCTGTTTACACAGAAAGAGATGAGCCCAGTCTGTAGACTTTTGGAGACTCTTGACTCTTTTGGAGGGGTCAACTGTGGAGACGTTTGTCCCAAGCATAAGTTGAAAGTGATGATGATGTGAGGGAAAAAAAAAAAAGAAATGTGTCACATTAGATTGGGTAGAGAGAGGTAATGGGAGAGGAAGGGAGGGGAGGAGGGATAGGAAGGGCAGCAGAATAAAATAGACACTAGTATTGCTATATTTATAAATGTGGCTGTATAACCAAAGTGATTCTGCAACCTGTACACTTGGAAAAATTAGAAATTATACCCCATTTGATTCAAATGTATAATATGTCAAGATCATTGTATTGTCATGAGCAACTAATAAAAAATCCTTAAAAAAAGAAAGGGAAACAATTTTCTATAAATAAATAAATAAATAAATAAATAAAATAAAACAAAAACAAAAACAGAAAACCTGGGGATTAATCTAACCAAGAAAGTAAAATACCTCTACAATGAAAACTATGTATCACTGAAGAAAGAAATTGAAGAGGACATAGATAAAAAGACTTTCCATGTTCATGGATAGATAGAATTAATAATGTTAAAATGGCCATATCACTAAACAAAACATAAATTCAATACAATCCTCATCAAAATACAATGTAATGATTCACAAAACTAGGAAAAAAATAGTCTTAAATTCATTTGGAATATTGAAAGACCCAGAGTAGCCAAAGCAATTCTAAGCCAAAAGAAATCAATGGTGTAGACATTACAATACTTTACTTCAAATTACACTACAAAGCTATAGTAACAAAAACTGCTTGATACTGGCACACACACACACACACAAAAACCAGACATGTAGACTAATGCAATGGAATAGAAGTCATAGAAATATACCTACACATCTATAGTCATCTGATTCTTGACAAAGGTGCCAAAAATGTAAGTTGGAGAAAAGACAGCTTTTGAAACAAATGTTGCAGAGAAAAGTGGTCTTTCATATGTAGAAAAATAAGTCTAGATCTTTATCTCTCAGCCTGCACAAAAGTCAACTCAAAATGGACCAAGGTCCTAGGAATTGGGTCAGAGAATATGCAACTCCTAGAAAAAAAAATGTAGGATCAACACTCCCAACAATTGGCACAATTACATTTCTAAATTTCAGGAAAAATAAAAATAATTAATAAACAGGATAGCATAACATTAAAAAGTTTCTGTACAGTAAAAAAAGAACTAAGTATGTGTGAATCTACAGAATAGGGGAAAAAGCTTACTCTCTGACAGAGCATTAATATTTAGAATATGTAAAGAATGCATAAGTTTTGACACTGAAAAGCAAGTAATTAATAAATGGGCAAATGAACTAAGCAGGCACTTCTCAAAGGAAGAAATACAAACAAATATATGTAAAAATGATCAACATTAGAGAAATACAAATCAAAACTCTACTGAGATTTTGCCTCACTCCAGTTAACTGAGTGAAGTGAAATAAAATCTCAGCAAAATTTTTATTTGTATCAAAACAGTAAATGCTGGAGAGAATTTGAAGAAAAAGAAACAATTTTACACTGTTGGTGGGATTGCAAATTAGTGCAACCACTATAGAAATCAGTATCTAGTTTCCACAAAAGACTAGGAATGGAACTCTCATATGACTCAGGTATAATCACTTACCAATTGAATTCTCAGTTACTAGTTGAATATTCAATTCACCTTCTTGATTCAGCTCTCAGAGTTTTTAATAGCTCCAGTAATGCTAAACTGGTTCAGAGGTATTTTTTTATCAAGGTTTCCAATCTCCAAACAGGCAGGCACCTTTTCTCCAGGAACTTCTTCTATATACTATTAGGAACCAGCCAGATTATTCCTCTCTCCTATCCCTACTCCATGTCACTGCTTATCCCTAATCCCATGTCACTGTACCACCCTAAAGCCTTGTCAATTTTTTTCAACTTTAAATTCAAAACAGTTTATTTGAGCATTTATAAACAAAACAAAATAAGATAAAGCAAAACAAAAGTAATTTGTGAATTGTACAATCATCAGAACCAAAACACATTGAGAAAACACCTGCCAATAACATGATTTGACAGTATTTAAAAGGAACGAAAGTGCATGTGTGGTGTAGAGACATCTTAATTGGTAACAGCTTAACTGGTTCATTGGTTGCAGAGCTTCCTGAAATTAGCTAAAGCTTGACTGCTGTAGTTAAACTCTATATTGGTTTGGTTTCTTAGGTTTAGTGCAAGAGCGTAATCCAAATCAATGGCCTCTTGAAAACTTTCTTCAATGGCCTTCATGGGTGGAGTGGTTAATCTGAATTGTCAACTTGATTGGATTAACAGATGCTGAAGATTAAGCAGATTCTGGGTGTGTCAGTAAGGGTGTGTCTAGGAATGATTGGCTTGTTGGATAGCAAACTGAAGTAGAGACCCTCCCTAAACGTGGGCAGGACCATCCAATAGGATGGTGGCTTGGATGGAATAAAAGTTGGAAGACCAAGGGAGCAACAGCAGATGAAGCTTGGATTTTTCATGACACTTTTTTTTTTTCTTCCTTCTGGTAGTGGGGATTGAACTCAGGTGAACTCAGTGAGCCATATCCCCAGCCCTATTTTGTATTTTATTTAGAGGCAGGATCTTACTGAGTTGCTTAGTGCCTTGACATTGCTGAGGCTGGTTTTGAACTCACAATCCTCTTGTTTCAACCTCTTGAGCGACTGGGATTATTGAACAGGTTCTTGATTGGTGCTGTGATCGCCTGAGGATATCAGACTCTTGCTCCTTCGCTGTTCCAAAGTGGACTCTGCCAGTGATTCTCCAGGGAGTTTCCAGAAGCCTTTGATATTGGACTGTACAGCTACTGGTTCCTCCAGCTCTCCAGCCTGCAGATGGCCATTGTGGACTATCAAACTTCTGGTCGTATAAGCCAATCTAATAAATCCCCTTTCATAGTCATACTTCATGTTGATTCTATTCCTCTTGAGAGCCCTAATACAATGGGACACCTGGGCATCCTGATACAGTGGTGAAAATATAGCTTATTTTGAAGGCAATACTGATCTCAAAGTTAACCACCAAAGATATTTTTCACATTCTGATTATTGATGTAACATCTCAGTTCTAAGGTTTTCATGTGGTTCTGATATCATTTCTACCTTATTTTCAAGTTTCCATAGTCATGAGGGAGTAATCTCTAGGCTTGATGTTCTCTTCATTGAACCTGTGAGTTTTTGGCGTGCACAGGATCAGGTGTTCTTCCTTAAGGAATGAACTCATCACTTTTTAACAAGCCTTTTTAGGTTAAATTTACTTTTTTTTTCTTTGTAGCCATTGTGAATGTGATTGCTTTTTTTAACTTCCTTTTCAGCAAGTTCATTGCTAGTGCTAATCTTACTTTTTGTTTTGGTATTTGGAATTGAACCTAGGGACACTCCAACACTGAACTACATCCTTAGCCCTTTTTATTTTTTATTTTATGACAGGGTCTTGCCAAGTTTCCCAGGCTGGCCTTGAACTTACAATCTTCATCTTGGCTTCCTGAGTAGCTGAGATTAAAAGCTTATACCACTGGATCTGGCAAAATGCAACAGTTTTTGTTTGTTGATTTTCTATCCTGCAAGTGTACTGAATTTTTTTTATCATTTCTAACAGCTTTAATATGGAATATTTAGGTTTTCCTATGTTTAAAATCATGTCATCTAAAAACATGGATAATTTAATTTCTTCCTTTTCTATTTGGGTGTGCTTTAATTGTTCTTGATAAGACTCTGCACTTCTATGTTTATTGCAGCACTATTCACAATAGCTAAGGTATGGGATCAACCAAGATGTCTCATTTATTGTGGAAACCAAAAATTCAGTCTCCTAGAACAGAGAGGAATAGTGGTTATCAAAAAAAAAAAAAATGGAGTAGTTCTATTTTTTTTTCTTTTTTCATTTTTTTTAGTGTTCAGAGAAAAAGTTTACTTCTAATAAAAATTAAATACTAAAATATATTTTTAAATTAAAAATAAACTCTTTACAATTTAAATAAAAGACAAATAATGACATATTAATATATTCTCAGGGTTCAAAAACTTATTCAAAATAAAATGGCAGATATCAGTTTCTTTAGCTTTTCACTTCAGAATAATCCTTATCTTATACAGAATTTTTATTAAAATAATAACAATATATCTAATTAGGTTAAATGGTGAGTACATGGTCCATGATTTATACTCAAGGAGAAGATGCCAAAAATAGTTTTCCATGGGCTACATTTAGGCATGTTTCTTTTTTTTCCCAGTATGATTTGCTATATATGACCACAGAATGCATTACAATTTATATTACACATATAGAGCATAATTTTTCATATCTCTGGTTGTACACAAAGGAGAGTCACATCCTTCATGGTTTCTTACATGTACTTAAGGTACTTTTCTACAGCCCTGTAGAATTGCCACAATCTAGGATTTATATAAAAACAACTAGAAGAGTACAAAAGTTCCCAACACATAAAAATGATTAACATTTGAGGAGATTAAAGTGTTAGTACACTGATTTTATCATAATGCTTTGTATACATGGGTATATGTATACAAAAGATGTACAAATATTATGTCTTCATAAAAAATAAACACTAATCTTTTACTTTTTAAAGAAACTTTACTGGGGAACATAGGTAGATAACTTTCCAAATCAACAGAAGAGTGAAAATGAACCTGTACTTTCCTAGGAACATGAGTTAAGTGTCCAAGGTTAGGAGAGGCCCTAGGAAAAATGAATATTCTTGCAAAACTCATCCTGCCTATGGCCTTGTCACCAAATTAGCCACAAATTAGGCTTGGGGATTTTATACAATTATGTTAGAAAAATTACTTGGTTCAGTCTTTCTTCAGTTGAAGAAGTTGTGCTTAGTCGTCATGATTATCTAATGTGCTATAGATAATGTGAAATTAAACTAATTTTAATTAATGCTTTGTTCCTCAAGATGACATTCCAAATACATTTTTTATCATCCATTTTCATGAAAAAAAGTTCCTCTTTAACGCAAACTTTATTTTTAAAAAATTTATAATTGTGCATATGGGCATCCATATACTTTAGGATGTTTGCATTTTTTAACCAAATGCTAAATGCATATGGTACAGTATTTGTAGTGGCACACAGTGAAATTGGAAGTTGGTATTCTTGTCCCCATTCATCTCATTCTTCCTCAAATCAATTTTTGTTAGCAATTCTTGGGGATTTTTCCAAAGCTATTGTATGTGTATGTGTATGTGTATGGAGTTTGCCTAAATGTTAATTTCTTATGTACATTGTTTTGTACCTAGCTTTCCTCACTTGACAATATTTAAAGGAGATTGACTTTAAATAATATTTTCCCAGGACTGAGATAATGAATATTTCTATATTATGTTTATCAACTTAGTCAATTTAGTGAAAACTATTATCAACCAGATTTATAACTATAAACTTTCCCTAAAGTTTTTCCCTGGAAGTCATTAGCAATTCTTACTCCAAAATGTATGACACTATGGCTGTCATTAAAGAACAGCTGGAAGATCTAATTACCATAAAACACCATTAAAAACACATTGACCTCAGACCCTGAATCTTTCAAATAAGAAATATATATTTTTCTTCAAGCATGACTATTGAGTATAGTAAAAACGAGGTTTCGATAAAACCTTTAGAAAAGGCAGAAACATCAGGTTCATTACAGGGCATTGAGTAGAATCTCAGGTGGTTCCCTGGATACCTCAATGAATAGTGGGAAGGTAAGCAGGAAGCTGGGAATAGTGTCCTAGATGGAAAAAAAAAAAAAAAAAAGATTACACTCTGCTTTAATTAGCACAATTTGAGAATTCAAGTTGGGTCTTTTAAAAAAGTATTTTGTTCCATTTGGATTATTTTTCAAATCTTTATAGTCTCAAATTGTGACCAAATGAGGAAGTCCAGTGGTAGACTGTCCCAGTGTTCATAGCTAGGCTTGGAAACATACAGGGGCTTAGTGTCACTGTCTTACAAATATTTGTTATGAAAGTTGCTGATGTTTTGAAAACCTGGCTTTAGTGGAGAGTCTACAACAGAAGGGAAAAAAAGAGGTGGCCTTTGGCTTGTAAATAATTAGCCCAAGCCCAGATTCTCCAGAAATCCTAAGAAGAGCAGTTTTAAACTCATCTATAAGGATGGTATCAAAAGCATGCTAACTTGATGTAATCAAGTTAGGGAACCAGAAAAATGTAACCCAGATCATTCTTTCTCCTGATTAAAATGAACCATAGCTTTCAAAAGCTGGATATTGCAATTAATTCTGGAATAAATATTTTTATAATTAATACCAGAACTATTTATTTATTCAGACATTCTATTGTGCTCAGAAAATATAATTTTGTCTTCCTAGATACTACATAGTAAGTTCAGTAGTTGAGTCCTCCAGGAAAGCTAAATACAGATTTCAGAAATCACAAGTGAATTTTGTTAAATATCTACTTAGGAGCACAAATGATTCTCATCAAAACTTAAGGCACATTTGAGTTTTCTTTTTTATTTCCTTCTCATCTTTTGTTTTTCCTTCTTTTTTCTTCCATTTCTTTTTCTTTTCCTCCTCCTCCACCTGTGGTAGAGATGATGAACCAATGACATCTGACTTTCAAATACTATAATGGTTTCAAAACTAATGTGACTTTGCATTTGTCAGGATTTTTCAAATCCCTATATGTTCTCATGCAGACACAATTTTGCTTCAAATGCTTCATGGAGTAGATGAGGGAACAGGGAAAGATAGGATTTCCCTCTTCAGTGAATCAGGTAAAAATCAAGAGATTAATGTGGACTAATTCAGGGCTCAGGAAGGTGGCAATTTTCCTTAAATGGGGCAGTAACCTACTGGAGGGAGATCTGAATACATATGATTTACTCCAGAGGTTTGAAATAATGTGACCCTTTGTTGTGTCTTTGCCACTTACCACCTTGTCTTCCAATGATACATACAGTGTCCAAAGTGGTATGGGAAGGTGGACAGCACCTCGCCAGAAGATCCTTTTTCCTGCCCGCAAGGGTATAAACCACCAGAGAAGATAAGTCAGAAATAATTAATGAAGAAATAAGATGCAGAGCCAGAGGAATAGTTTAGAAAGACGGAACACCTGATAGGTCCAGCCCACCCAGGTGCTGGAGCTGAACAATTAGAAAATGGCTCCTGTGGTCTATTTAAGGGGGTGCATCAAAGGCAGGGATAAGGTTTCAGGGGTAGAGTCTTGCTCCATGATGTCTTGCAGTCAACAGGTTGATTGGCATCTTGGCAGGTCACACCCATCTCTGAGAGGCTGTGTGACTGCAGCAGGTCACCCCATCTCTGGTGCTGTGTGGGACCTTTTTGAGCAGAGCTGAGGGGGAGTTTGCATGTATGTGGGCAATCTTACCCTGTGGGATTGCCACGGGAAGCTCCCAATTCCAGACTTTCCTACTCACTGTCTACAGTACTGAAAAGGTCCTCATGTGTAGTTCATGGATGGCTCTTGACAAAGTGGAAAGAACTCTAATATTTAATTGTTGGCCCCAAGATATTCACCAATATGCCCTATGTCCTGGGTGTTCGAGCTTTACCTCTGTTACCATTACTGTGAGGTAGAAATGAAGGTACAAGTGGATTCTGGAAGTTCCGTGGGATCTGTTTATGGAATCAGGAAGGATAACAGTCCTCTAAGGACACCAGTTCCTTTCCATACAGCAGACTTTCTGCAAGCTCTTACTTCCTGTGATGGTTAATTTTAGTTGTCAGCTTGACAGGATTGAGGAACACCTAGAGAGCTGATAAAAGTATTATTTCTGGGTTATTCTGGGTGTATTTGGGTTTGGACAAGAGGTCTCCCTCAAAAGCTCCTGTTAATGCAGGGAGATTCAGAGGAAAAACCATTAGATTATGAGAGGTGTAACCTCAGCCTATCCTAGTTTGAATGAACTATGTGGTAACTATAGGCAGATGGGGCATGGTTGGAGGAGGTGTGTTACTGGGGGTGTCCCCTAGCAGAGTGCATTTCCCTTGTGACCCTTCTCCCCACCCTCTGTTCCCATATCCTGCCATGAGCTGGGCATCTTTCCTCCACCGGCTCTTTCCCCCATGATGTGCTGCCTCATCATGGACTTGGAACCATGGAATCAATTGTCTATGGACGGCGACCTCTGAAACTGTGAGCTCCAAATAAACTTTCCCTCCTCTAAGTCATTCTTGAGGTTATTGGTGACAGTGACACAAATACTAACTAAAATTGGGTGTTTTTGAAAGGGATTGGTATATGAATTGGAGGAATGAATAGGGAAGATTGGCTCACCATGCTGTCAGTCACTATTCTAATTGGTTGGGGGTCCAGATAGAACAAAAAGGCTGATAATGGAAAATTTGCTCTCTCTCTCTCTCCTGGAGATGGGACACCCTTCTTCTCTTGCCCTCAGATACCAGAAGTCCAGGTTCACTGGCTCTTGGGCTCTTGGAATTGTCCTAGTGGCCCCTGGGTTCTCAGGCCTTTTGGTCTTGGGTTTAGAGTTATGCCATCTCTTTCCCTGGTTTTGAGGCCTTCAGACATGGGCAGGAATGATACCAGCTTTCATGGTTCCTCAGCTTGCAGATGTCCTGTCATGGGACTTCTTAGCTTCCATCACTGTGAGCCAATTTCCTCTCATCTGTCTCTCCCTCTATATTCCATACTGGTTCTGTCTCTCTGAAGAGACTACTACACCTCTGCTCTGTGAGCATTTTCTTAGATGCTGAATTCAGAAAAAATAATTTTTTAATCTTAGTAACAGTTTGCTCACTATACAGTCAGTTCTTCTTTTCTTTTTTCTATTCCTTTTTAGAAGCTTATTTTAGATTAATGTTTTTATTTTTATTTTTAAATTTTGATTCATTATATCTGACAACAGAATACATTTCAATTCATATGACACATACAGAGCACAGTTTTTCATATCTCTGGTTGTGCACAATCCTTAATGTCTTCTTACATGTACTTAAGGTAATGATGACCATCGAATTCCACCATGTTTCCTGCCCCTCTACCCCCTTTCTTTCCCTCTCTCCCCTTTTCCCCTTTGCCTTATCTAGAGTTCATTTAATCTTCCTATTCCCTCACCCCCAACAGCATATTATAGATCAGCATCCTTAAATCAGAGAAATAATTCAGCATTTGGTTTTTTTGGAATTGGTTAATTTCACTGAGCATTATATTCTCCAGCTTCATCCATGTACCTGCAAGTGCCATGATTTTATTCTGTTTTTTTCTTCATTGTCAAGAGATGTGAACATAAGACTGTATCAAGCATTTGCTCTTCTTTCTTGAAAGAACTCTGAGTGCAATGTTGTGAATATAGGTTGTTTTATGTTTTTAGGGTTAAGGGCTTTGCACTATATATCATACAACAAAGTTCTGGATAATAGATGCCTAGATTTTGTAAAAATCTCCCTACTGTGCTATAGTAAAGCAGAACTTCTTGTTCTTCAGTACCTCAGTACATATTGATCAGCCTTTCTGTCATTGCTTCTCTTACATTCTCCTCAGTCTAGTATCCATTATTCTACTCTCAACTTCTATGAAATTAACTTCTTTACATTCCATATATGAGTGAGATCGTACAGTAATTGTTCTTCTGTGCACTAATTTTACCTAACATAATGATTTCCAGTTCTATCTATGTTGTATGAATAATAGATTTTATTATTTTTTAAGGTTGACTAATGTTTAACCTATATTACATACCATAAGTTCCATATTCATTCATCAATAGATGAACACTTAGGTTGTTTGCATTTCTTGGCTATTTGAATAGTTCTTCTGTCAAATGGAAGTGCAGATGTCTCTAATGTACTGATATTATGTTTTCAGCTATATACCCAGGAGTGGGAACACGGGATCTTATGGTGGTTCCAATTTTAATTCTTTGAGAAACTGGCATGCTGTTTTGCATATGATTGTACTGATTTATGTACCTGTCAAGTATATGAGTATTTCCTATTTAACAAATCCTTGCCAGCCTTTGTTACATTTAGTCCTTTTGATAATAGTCATTCTTATTAAAATTTTTATTTGTTCTTTTTAGTTGTATATGAGAGTACAATGTATTTTGACGTATTGTACATACATGGAGTATAACTTCCTGTTCTTGTGGTTGTACGTGATATGGAGTCACACTAGTCTTATATTCATATATGAATATATGATAGTAATATCCCATTCATTCTGCTGTCTTTTCTATTCCCACCCCCTCCTTTCTCTTTATTTCCCTTTGTCTAATCCAGTGAACTTCTATTCTTTCCTTCCCACTTATTGTGTGTTAGCATGTGCATATCAGAGAGAACATTTGGCCCTTGGTCTTTTGGAATTGGCTTATTTCACTTAGCATAATCATCTCTAGTTCCATCCATTTACTAGAAAATGCTAAATTTCATTTTTCTTTATGGCTGAGTAATATTCTATTGTGTGTATATACCACATTTTCTTTATTCATTCATCTGTTGAAGGGCACTTAGGTTGGTTCCATAATTTAGCTATTGTGAATTGAGCTGGTATAAACATTGATTCTTAATGGAGTGAAGTAGTATCTCACTGTGGTTTTGACTTGCATTTCCCTGATAATTAATGATGTTAAGCATTTTTTCATGCACCCATTGGCTACTTTTATGTATTCTTTTGAGAAGTGCTTATTTAGGTCTATGGCCAATTTTTTTTTTTTTTTTTTTGTACTGGGGATTGAACTCAGGGACACTCAATCACTGAGCCACCTCTGCAGCCCTATTTTGTATTTTTATTTGGAGACAGGGTCTCACTGAGTTTCTTAGTGCCTTGCAGTTGCTGAGGCTGGCTTTGAACTCTTGATTCTCCCCTCTCAACCTCCAAAAGTCCTTGGAATTACAGGCTTGTGCCACTGTGCCTAGCTATTGCCAATTTTTAAATCAGGTTATTTGGGTTTTTGAAATTAGTGTTTAAGTTTTTCATATATTCTAGAAATTAGCCTCTTGTCAAAAGTATAGTTTACAAATATTTTTTCCAACTCTGTAGGTTGTCTCTTTGTTGATTGTGTCTTTTGCTAAGCAGAAGCTTTTTAGTTTGATTAAATCCTATTTGTCTACTTTTGCTTTTGTTCCTATGCTTTTGGGGTCTTATCCAAGAAATTTCTTGCCCATTCCAATGTCCTGAAACATTTACTCTGTTTTCTTCTAGTACTTTCATAGTTTCAGGTCTCATATTTAAGTGTTCAGTTCATTTTAAGTAGATTTTTGTAACTAATAGGTTCTAATTTAATTTTCCCATATGTGCATATTCATTTTTCCCAGCATCATTTATTGAAGAGACTTTCCTTTCTCTTATGTATGTTCTTAGCACTTTTGTCAAAAAACAGTTGGTTATATGTACCTAGATTATTTTATGGGATTTCTATTCTGTTCCATAGATCTATGTGTGGGATTTTATGCAAGTACCTTGCTGTTTTAGTTACTACAGCTGTGTAGTTGATTTTGAAGTTGATATTATGATGCTTCCAACTTTTTTTTCAGAATCATTTTGACTATTAAGGATATTTTGTGATGACATATGAATTTAAGGTTTGTTTTCTATTTCTGTGAAGGCTGTCCTTGGTATTTTTGAGGCACATTGCATTGATTCTCTTTAGATCACTTTAGGTAGTATGGTTACTTAACAATATTAATTTTTCTGATCCATGGATGTAGGAAATCTTCACATTTTTCTACATTCTCTATCATTCCTTTTTATTCTCTATCATTCCTTTTTATCAGTGTTTTATAATTTTAAATGTAGAGAGCTATGGCTAAATTTATTTCTAGGTATTTTATTTATTTTGTACCTATTATTATTATTGGGATTTTTTTTTAGAATCTTAGTAAAGATGATTTGCTATTGATGTATCTCAGAGATGAATGATTTCACATATGAATATCAGTAAATGATATAACTCATCAACATAATGAAGGACAAAAACTGTATGATCATCTCAATAGATGCAGAAAAGGCATTTTATAAAATTCAACATCCCTTCATGATAAAAATGGTAAACATATTAGGTATAGAAGGATCATACCTCAACATGTAAAGGCCATACATAATATACCAGTAGCTAAAATAAT
The DNA here is from genome assembly GCF_045843805.1 of Urocitellus parryii. Lineage (NCBI taxonomy): Eukaryota > Metazoa > Chordata > Mammalia > Rodentia > Sciuridae > Urocitellus > Urocitellus parryii. The sequence goes on along the minus strand of NC_135538.1, from coordinate 50,169,197 downwards.
GCTGAATAGGGAAAAGATGAAATTCTTTTTCTAAGATCTAGAACAAAATAAGGTGGTTCAGTTTCACCACTTTTATCCAAACTTTTACTGAAGCCTTAGCCAGGCAAGAGAAAGAATATGGGCATCCAAGCTGGAAAAAAAAGGAAGTCAAATATAGAAAAATATGGAAAACCATAAAGATTCAATCAAACACTTTAGAACTAATAATTCAGCAACATTTCAGGACATTAAATCAACATATAAAACTAAATAACTTTTTTATGCACCAGTAGCAATTAGAATCTCCCCCTTCAACTTTTTGAAGAATTTTTCTTAATTATTCAGATGTTTTGTAGTAAAGCCATCTGATTGTGGGATTTTCTTTGTTGGGAGGCCTTTTATTATTGACTCTATCTTATTACTTGTTTGATTTCTTCATGATTTAATCTTGGTAATGTGTAGGTGTTTAGAAATTTGTCCACTTTTTCTAGGTTATCAAATTTGTTGGTATAGTTGTTCATAATAATATTTAGTGATCCTTTGTATTTCTGTGGTGTTAGTATGATGTCTTCCGTTCATGTGTGATTTTACTTTGTCTTCTCTCTGTTTTTCCTTAGTTAGCTTGCAATGGTATTGTTCATTTTGCTTATGATCTCAAAGAAACAGCTTTTAGTTCTGTTGATTTTTTTGTATTTTTTAAAGTTTCCACTTCATTTATTTCTGCTCTGGTCTGTATTATGTCTTCCTTGTACTAATATAGGGTTTGGATTTTTCTTGTTTTTCTAGTTCCTTGAGATGCAGCAACCGTTTTTTTATGTGAAATCTTTCTCTATTTTCATGTTGGGATCACCTGCTCTAATATCTTTCTTACTAGTGCTTGTGCGGTATCGCATAGATTTTGGTATGTTATATCTCCATTTGCTTCAAGAATTTAAAAAATGTCTATGTTGATTTCTTCTTTGAGCCATTGGTTGTTCAAAAGTAAGTTGTTGTAGAGAGGTAGAGCAAGATCCTCTGCCTAGCTTTCACAGACACACTAAGTTGAATGGCTAGTCATACATCACAGAGCTAAGGAGATCAGGTGAGAGACCACAGTGCCTGTTTTAGATAACATGAGAATACTCATTGAAAAAGACAGGAAGGAAGGAGTTTCCAGCATCACAAGCTTCCTTCAACTCAAGGCAATTTAGTGCAGAGAGGTGCCTCCCACTTGGGGTAGAGGGGGTGTGAGAATTAAGACCTGGCCTTAAACTTGAAATTTGAAACTCAGTACCCACCATGATGGAACTCAATGTCAGACAAAAACCCTTGGTTCTTACCACCAGGCCAAGAGTTGAAGAATAAGACACAGGAGACAAATGGACAGCCTCCACCACTTCTTTCCCAACTTTGGGCAACACAGTAGGGAGCAGGCCTCCAATCCTGGGGAACGGGGAGTAAAAGCTAGCTCAGGGCTTTATCTCAGACCTCAGTGAGGGACCCACCATAGTGATACCAATCTTTAAGTAGAAATTGAAGGTCTCAGATGTAGGACAGAGCTCACAGAGAGAGCCTCCAAACTTGCACCAGCATTGGACAGAGAGCTGTGTGCTTAAAGGACAGATCTGTGGTTTTGATACATCAGTTCCAGCTTTGGAAGGGGCCTGAGGAACACATACACTCCTCCAATGACTGTGAAGGACCCTGAAACTGTGAGACTCAGGTATGACCCAGCTTAGTCCAGCATTGGTGACCAAGGGACTTTGTCACAACCATCCCTCAACCTTAGATGGTACATCTATCACCAGGGAAGTTCTTACAGATGGGACTCCAGAGCTATTCCAGCACCAAGTAGAGAACTGCACTCCAGTGGGATAGGCTCATTTCAGCCAGCATCACCATTGACTGTGCTGAGGGCCTTAGTGTACCTTTGAGACTGTGCAGGACTTAGTGGCTATGAAACTCAGGCATAACCCAGCATAGTTTCAACTCCGATAGCCAAGGGTCTGCCTTCACCAACACTATCTCAAACTTGAGTTCCCAGCATGGTGTAAGACCCAGTTTGCTGGGGATAGGCTAGGGTAACAAGCATATGACTTTACCCTACAACTTATTGCTGGAATGGTGAAACCTACATTGGACAGGTCCTAACAGCCCTCACCCTTAGGACTGATGATTGACAATTCTCCACCATAACTTTAGCACCAGGGGAAGAAAAGCCTCCCCAGTCTATCAAGTTTCTCTTCCAGATAGCATCACCTGTGGTTTGCAATGGTCTTGGTCCACAAGTCCAATTCAACATTTGGTAGCTCATAGCACTGTGGACCTTAACCAGTGTTGTGATGGTCTTGGTGGACAGTGGGCTCAGCGTGTGACAACATGGTGGATTTGTTGGCCCAGAGATATGACATGGGAACCTTGACTTGTACATCAGTGACTTCACAGAGCCTGGAAGAATCCTCAAGTTTCTGATCAAAGGCTAGTAACTGTAGATGTGCCATTTGGGACTACTCTTGCCTCTGGGAGAGGCTTTTAAGGACAGAATTCTAAGAATGAAATAAGTACCCAATCCTTTAATGCCTAGATGATATTGCACTTCACTAAGCATCAAGAGCTTTCAAGAAATCATGGCCTCACCTACGACCCAAAATTTGGTGCCAGAAATTGAACAGTAAACAGTACAGAACTTTTAGCTAAAAAAAATTTAAAGAAGTTGGGAAAACTTGAAGGAAAGACAAACATTTTAAGACTCAGAGAAACTTAATAAAGAGATGGAGGCAGTTAAAAAAGTCAAACAGAAATTTTTGAACTGAAAAATACACTCAGTAAAGTTAAAAATATGATTGAAGACATCATACCTAGATAGATCAAACAGAAGAAAGAATTAGCAAACTTGAAAATAGACTATTTGTAATTACACATTAAGAGGAGAAAAATTAAAAAAAAATGAAGAAGAATGAAGATAGCTTACAGACACTTAGGACAAATGCTAAAAGAGGAAATGTTTCAGTTATTAAGATTCAGGAAGGACTTGAGAATGCCAAAAGGATTGAAAGCTTCTTCAAAGAGATAACAAATATCTTCCTAAACCTGGAGGAGAATACAAATATCCAGGTCCAGTGAGGTCAAATGTTACTAGTTAAATTTAACTCAGTAGGTAGGCTCTCACAGGAAAGAGAAAAATTTAAGGTTGCACGAGAAAAAAACAAAACATGGGGTTGACACAAATTACCGAAAGTCAACTTCTCTGCAGAAATCTCACAAGCCCGAAGAGAGAGGCCTGAGAGTTTTTCCAATGCTGAAGGAAAATACTGTTGACCAAGCAAAGCTATGCTTTAGAAATGAAAGAAGGATAAAGACTTTCCCAGACAAGAAAAAGCTGGAAGAATATATTTTCCTTTTTTTAAATTTAGGTACACATGACATTACAATGATCTTGGCAATTCATACTTTTGAATCAATTGGGGTATTATTTCTCATTTTTCTGATTGTACAGATGGAAGAATATATTTTCAACAGACTTTTTCTACAAGAAATCCTAATGAAAGTTCTCTAAAAATGTAAGTTTTTAAAATTTCAACATGTTTGTATAGTTTCCACAGTTTTTCTTGTAATTGATGTATACTTATTATTGCGTTGAGGTTAACAAACATACTCAATATGATTTTAATTTTTAAAAAATTTGTTGAGAAATTCTGTGTGGCCCATCCTATGATCTATCCATTTGCTGTCAAGAAGAATAATGTATTTCTGCAGTTGTTGGATGTAATGTTCTGTAGATGTCTGTTAGGTCCATTTGGTTGAGGGTGCTGTTCCCTTGTTGATTTTCCATCTGGAAGACCTGTTCATTGATGAAAATGGAGTATTAAAGTCCCTTACTATCATTGTATCAAGGTCTATCTTTCATTCCATGTCTATTAATATTTACTTTATATACTTGGGTGTGTATATACATATATATATATATATATGTATATATATATATACACACACACACACACACACACATATATATATATATTTACAATTGTTATTTTCTCTTGATAAAGTTACCTTCTTATCATTATGTAGTGACCTTCCTTTTTCTTTTTACTGCTTTTGATTTTAAGTCTATTTTAGCTGATAGGGGCATGTCTGCTCTTGATTTCTTTTAGAATCCATTTGCATGCAATATCTTATTCCATCCCTGCATTATTAGTCTGTTCGTATCCTTAGAGGTAAAGCTGGTTTCTTGTATGCAGCAGATCGTTGGGTCTTTTAAAATTTTTTAAAAATCTGTTCAGGTACTTTATTTAATTGAAGAATTTAATCTATTTATACTTCAGGTAATTGCCAATTGGTATGGTCTCACTATAGCTATTTGACAACTTATTTTCTAGATTTATTTTTGTTTCTTTCTCTTTACCCCTCTCTTATAGACAAATTTGTATTTAAGTGATTTACTCCAGTAGTATGTTGTTATTCCTTCTCTATTATTTTTTGGTTTGTCTATTCTCATTTTTGCATTATGGTTACTATAAGACTTAACAAAAATTAACTTCCAATTATAGCAAGTTATTTTGAAGTGATAGAAACATGATTGCAAAGATAAGAAGAGAAAATATACCAATAAAACTATATAGTTGCATACTCATTCTCCCCAAATTTTGAATTCCTGATGTCCAGTTTATATTTTCCACTTTACCTATATTTGCCTATATTTGAACATGTGAATGTGTATGGGTTCTCTCTCTCCTAACGAGGAGGCCCACAGAACAGGGTAGAGGAGAGTGTGGCTTGGTAATGTAGAAAAAAGTAAACCAAACTGGCCTGTATTTGGCTATAAGGTCACATTATGGGTCTCTGCCTTTTTAGAGAAAACCGTTTCTTGGGATTTTATCCCATTTCACTACTGCTCAGGAAGACCTATGCATCAATGTGCCCGAGAGATCAGTGTACTCTGCAGTAAATGCCTACCATTATGACGTTCCTGGTGAATACCAGATACTTCACATAGACAGCTGAAGTGCTGACAGCTGCTATTATAAGGTAGCTTATTGCCAGCAGTGATTGAATAAGATCAATCAAGGACAAGGACCCAGATTCCAGGACTTTATATTGTCTTTCCTCAAAATGAATCAGCTCTCACTTGAGGGTAGCTGCTGCTAAACTTTGGGGGGGAAAGCAAGATAGATCTGGCAGCGGTTCGTTGGTGGGGAACAGTTATACTTTCAGAAATTTCTAGGGTAGGATTAAGAGGAGAAAACTTGGCAGTCTCATAGAAGCAAACAAATGGTGACAAACATTTATTCACAGCATCAATCAGCTTGAGCTTGTATATTTGCCTTGATTTCATAATACTATTTTAAAACAGGTGTCATGGAGTGTGTCCAGAGATTATGGAAAGACCATTGTGTTAACTACACAGATTCGTGATCGAAGAAACAATAATATACTAAAGGAAAGATATTGTGAGCATTAAATTAAAATTTCTCTTGAGAAAAAGTCCTTTTGTATTTCTTTAACCAGGAATATTGCCAATCTCCGCTGCTCTGTATTGGCGTTTGTCTTTCCCAGCTCTCCTCACAGAAGGCTGCATGCAGTAACAGGCACTCTGATTTCCTGACATGAAAGCCTCACTCTTCTGCCGGCCATAACATGACAGTTAATGACTTCCCCTACTGCTTCACCATTGACAAGTGAGCTTGCTTTCGAGTTAACAAGCGTGTGGAAATAAGTACCCTGCTCTGATACAGAGACATCGGCTACTATAAATGAGCTCCTGTGGCCAAACAGAGCTTTGCACCTGTCATATTTGTCCTTTCTAGTTATTGTATGTGTATTCATCTCTCTTCTCTACTTTCTTTCTCTAGGAACCTTGTTGGTAGCAGTGTGTGTGTGTGTGTTATATAAACAAATCATAGTGCTTATGGTACCAATCACATTTTTTCCTAAGATTGATTCCTAGAATAAGAAATTATTCTGCCATTGGGCTTTAGGAGAGTTGTTGATGCTACTTCCATTTTTGTCTACTAAACTCACTAAATATCTCTTTCTTTTTTTTGAGGGGGGGGAGGTGCTGGGGATTGAATCCAGAGCTGTGCATATGCTAAACAGTTGTTTTATCACAATGCTAAACCATTAGCTCCTGTTTTTAAAATATATATTTCTTTTTAGTCAATACATAGAAATTGTACATATTTATAGAGTACAGTGTGATATTTCAACAGGTGTATGCAATGTGTAATGATCGGATCAAGGTGACAGGTATATCTACCACCCCTGACATATATCATTTCTTTGTGTTGGGAACATTCAAAATCTTTCCTATTAGCTACTTTGAAATAGTCAATTGTCACCAATAGTTACCCTACTGTGCTATAAAACACTAAAATTATTTCTTATTCAACGACACCTCTGTACCTATTAACCATCTACTGTGCTACAGAACATTAGAAATGATTCCTTCTTTCTATTCAACTGTACCTCTGTACCTGTTTTTTTTTTAATTATATTTTGAGGACATTTATTTTTAGTGTTTAATTTGGGTGGGGTGTTTTTGGTGAGTTAGAAGAGTTGCAATGGATTGTCTGTACTATTATTATGTAATTTAGAAGTCATATTTGGTAATTTGGAAAGAAATAGTGCATGACCTAATGAACATTTTAAGAACTGACATAGACTGTTGGGATTGGGTTGGTTAATGTGTGGCAACGTTACCCAGCAGTTGGGGCTGTGGAATCTGTAATTCACAGCTTGCTGCCTTTGCAGTAACTCTGGTCTGAAAGACTAACCACAGGACAGGAAGACGGCAGTGGCTGGTGGAGGGGTATGGGTAGCATGCTGAAGAGTATTTGTTGTGCTGCTTCCCTGTGGCCCTTTGTGAGTTGATAGGGAAATAAAAGGAAAGTTGAAGAGACATTCTGCTCACAGAAGAGTTGAAGATCCTAGGCATCATGGCATAGAAATATAAAAATGCAAGGAAAAGGGTGATTATGATGTTAGAAAAAGTCTTCTAATTCTCATTAGATTCAAATTATTTGGCTCATAGAGAATTGGTCAAACTTGAAAACCAAGAAGTAAATTTGCCCTTAAACTTCTATGATTCTGTTTTCACTAACTTCACTGTCAATGAACTTCTAGAAGGTTGTTGAATGAAAGCATGAAATAACATAGAAAGTATGATCAATAAAAAGGCCATTTTCCTGGATAATATCTTAGAAGCCAGTGATACTTGGGATTTTTCTTCTTTTTGAATTTTTAAAAATGAGATTTCTTTTGCAAATCTAAATGTCAATTTTTTTCCCAGAAAAGTTTGTGGTATATGTGGGTTAATTAAAATCATTTGGCTAAAAAGAATTTTTCCAAAGGTAATGATGTTAATATCAAACAGAAATAATAATTCTGACATACATAGTTGAGTTGCTTAATTTAGAATGTATATTTATGTTTCAAAATTAGGGGAGGCCCTTTTTCTTTGTGTAATATTTCCTATGGGCTTGCAAGTAATTTATTATTTTTGAAATACATGATTACTAGCTCCAATCCGCCAAACAAAAATCTATGTGAGTTTGGTTATTAGGAAAAATTTTGAGTACATATACCTTGTAATTTTTTTAAAAGCAAAATGCTACATTAAATAGAATTCTGTGCTATAAGGATCAATATACTATAATTATATAGTACTTTAAAAACCATTAAGGTCTTTATATAAACCAGATATGATCAACAATTTTAAAGGAACTTTAGCCTGAGAGTGATTTTCTGTGATTGTGCTAAGTGGCAGCATATAACAGGGAGAGGAAAGGTATGCTGAAAAACTGGTGTGGCCAAATATTGAGAAAGCTGGACCACTTCCTTCTCCTCCTTCTCTTCCTCCTCCTCCCTTTCCTCCTCTTCCTCCTCTTCCCTCTCCTCCTTTTCCTCCTCCTCCTCCCTCTCCTCCTCTTCCTCTTCCTCTTCCTCCCTCTCCTCCTTTTCCTCCTCCTCCTCCCTCTCCTCCTCTTCTCTCTCCTCTTCTTTCTCCTCCTCCTCCCTCTCCTCCTCCTCCTCTTTCATTTTTTGGTGTTAGGGAGGAGATGGAATCCAGGGCTTCAAACATGTAAGACAAATGCTTTACCACTGATCTATAGTCCCTGCCCTGGTACTTGCTTCTAATCAGTTATGTAAAAAGGCTCACTACAGCCCTAGAGACACAGAGAGAAGTGAGCACCTTCTTAGACCACATTAAAGCTTGGCCCAAATTCTCTTTGTAGATTGAGAGGGAGAAACACCCAGAGGAATGGCTGGTAATGCTGACAAAATGCCAAATGAGCTTTTAAAAGTTGGCCCCTTGAAATCAGAATTATAAATTAAATTATGTATCAGAGTTTCATTTAGATATTTTCATACTGATTGACTGCTTTTCACCTAACTGGGACTTTGGGAGAGTAAATTTAAATATTACTGTGAAATTTTACATACTCTATGGCAAGTTGATGCTTCACTAACCACAGAACACTAAATTTTGTGGCAGGGAGACATGAAGGTTTAGACGGGTCATTCTCAGACTTAGTGTGCATTCATGTTACAAGGAAAGACTGGTGCAAATGTGTAGGCCTCAAGCTGAGGGATTCTGATTTAATAGTTCTAATAGTTTTAATAGTTTATTTTTAGAAAGCAGCTCTAACCATTTTATTCTATCTGCAATAAAATGGCACTTTGATAACATTGATAATATCCAAATGAACCAGTTGTTTTTTAAATTTTAGCACAGAATCCCTCTAACTTTCAATCAATTGTTCACTATTTTGTAAACAACTGGTATATATAAGCATATACATGTATTTATTTATTTATTTATTTTACCATACTGGGATCCAGGGATGCTCTACCATTGAGCTACATCCTCAGCCTTTTTGACACAGGGTTTCCAAGTTGCCCAGTTTGGCCATGAATTTGGGATACTCATGCCTCAGCCTTCTGAATAGCTGGATTTACAAGCATGTACCACCATACCTGGCACAATGTAAGTATTTTGCATTAAAACATTTAATTTTTTTCATTCAAAACATTGGCTTATCTATTGTATATAAATCTTATCAACTGAATCCATGTTTAAAATGCACTAAAAAAATTACTTTTTTGTTTATTCTTAGATGAGCAATCCAGAACTGGTATAAGTTCTGCCTCCTTTCCTCCTTTCTTTTTTTTTTTAATGATCACTTTGGTAACCACTGGAATCACTGCCTTAAAAAATAGGATTCTGATCTTCCTGGTGTTGCTGTTGCTTTTTTTCATTTGGCTCTTCCTCTCAGAGGCCATTCTCATTATTAACCTGCTGCTCTTCCTCTTCCTTTGGAAGGACATCTGCAAAGTCTGCTAGCTCAGTGGCAACCTCATTTACTTCATAAATTTCTGGGTCTTTCTTCTTTTTCCTTCTTCAGATTTTATTTCAACAGCTACCTCCATGCTGGTTGCTGCTACTTCTTCAGGAACAATAGAGAACTTGGATTGTAAACTAGAAATATTTATTTTTCCTCAAATGCAGAATACTCCAGCAACATCTGAGTCTAAATGAAATGACTTCAAGTTCTAGTTCATTACTCACATTTATCTCCAGGTTTATCCACTGCTCAGCTGACATCTGATCAACTATAATAGAGTCTTTTAAACACCCATGTATTAAACAGCCAACCTGACTAGGACACTATGGTATTATCCATACCCATAAACTTGCCCAGGTTCAGCACTGAAAAATAACAAAATCAAGTTCAATGTTAAGAGGCATACGTCCTTAATCATTATATATATATAAATTTGATGTTATATATAACAGGGAAATCTAAAAGAAGTTCCAGAGTTTTCATTCCATGATCAGTTGGCCCCCCTTGGTTTGGATTCCATGATTAGGCAGAACTTCTTGGTGGGGATTATGGTGGAACAGTGCTGCTCACCTCATGGCAACTGGGGAGCCGAGCAGAAATGTAACATTTTAAATAAGAACCCCCTATGATTCTGAAGCTAGTGGTCTAGGAATTGTCATTTAGAGAAACACTGACTGAACCTACACAGATGATGTGGACATTTGCAATCATTTATAAATGATTTATTGAGAAAAGTTAAGTAGTAGTTATTTTGACTATGGAATATATATATTTGTGTTTTAGAAAAATTTGGAGGGGAACCAAAGATGACCAGAATATAATTTCTCTGGTATTATAAAAATGTGAATGTGCTATAAATTTCAGGTTCTTCTAGGGCACATGTTGGCAACCTGGGTTGAGTTTCTCAAATTCCTTCTGCATCCTCACATGCTTTCCTATGTGTTGGAAATATCCTTCCCTCATACTCTACACTCCCTCTCCTCAGCCAGACTCTATGACCCCATCATTTCCTGACACTTACCAACAGTAAACCTCCTTCCTCAGGCACTATCCTGCTCCTTTCCCTGCTTTTATTTTTTCCTTATGGCCCTGACACTTTGCTGAAATAATATTATTTATTTATTTTTTTTAGTTTTTAGCATCTCTTCCTTGAGATTGTAAGTTCTAGGAAGACAGAGATTTTTGTTTGTTTCAGTTATAACTGTTTATTTAAGACCTATCATTGGAAGGTCAATATGTATTTGTTGAATCTGTCTTCTGTGTGAAAGAAATCCAATTGGGTTCCCAATCACAGTTTAACTGGTTTCATAATAATTTCTCCAGGGGTTTATATACTAGTGTAGAGGATTCTACCGACTGCCACAAAAATGTCCATTTCAGAGCTGTGAGAGTGGGGAGTTCAGTGTTATGTTCATTTGTCTCAATGATTGAGAAACTTAATTTGATGCCACTTGGCATTCTTGATGACCATCACTTTTCCTTTGAAAATTTAAGATTGGTATTGAACTTGACCAAGTACCATTTCTCATTACCATTAGTGACTGAATATGGAATGTACTTGCTATTAGTTGGAGATGGTTTGAATATGTCCCTCAAGGGTTCAAGTGTTAGAAACTTGGTCCTCAGCTTGGCAATGATTGATCAGGCACTACCTATTGGTAGGTCTTTGGGGGTGCTGCCCTTATCGATACAATTTTGTGGAACCTGGACAGTTTTTGAGAGAGTGAGTGCCCGATGTTCCCCACTTTCTGGGATTTTGTCTCACCATGTGATCTCTCCCTCTTGCATGTGCATCCCCTATGTTGCCATCCGCTATGCTGTCATTTAACAAAGGAGGCCCTCACCAGAACCTCCACAATGTTGTTTGGACTTTCAGAACTCAAAATTATGTGTTACCCAACCTCGGGTGTTTTGTTATAGGAACAGAAAATGGACAGATACAGTACAATGCTAATCAAATATAACCTTGACATTGTGTATATGTGTATGTTTGCTGTTATGTGCATGCATGTATGTGCATATCTCCACACAGTGTTGAAAGATGGATGACAAGAGATTATATATGTCAATATTCAATCAGGAAAATAGCCTAGGTCAAAGAAAGGATCCAATATGGGAAACTAGTTACAGAAATGTTGGAAGAGCTAACAAAGTAGAAGAGGAAAACAGAAAAAGGTAACCCGTTATTAGTCACAGCAGAAATTTCTTACCAGATTTGGTATGGAAGTAAAAGGGAGGGAGATTGTATGACCACAGCCCAGGGATCTAGGACCATGGAAAAAGTGGCTGTCTAGAGGAAACCAAAAACCCTGAAGGAGATATGAACTCTTCTGGGGATGCCTATAAACCAGAGAGGTAGACAAAGCAACGTCCTGGCTTGTCCTTTCCTCCACTATCAAATCTTCCAGTCTTCCCACTAACTCAACCTAACTGGAAGGCAGTGGGAACAAAATTTTCAGGGGTCAGTACCCTCCACTATAGAGCAGATTAGAAGAGTTAGAATAGGGGCTGGGGATGTGGCTCAAGCGGTAGCGCACTGGCCTGGCATGAGTGCAGCCCGGGTTCGATCCCCAGCACCACATACCAAACAAAGATGTTGTGTCCGCCGATAACTAAAAAATAAATATTAAAATTCTCCCTCTCTTTCTCTCTCTCTCTCCCTCTCTCACTCTCTCTTAAAAAAAAAATAAGAGTTACAATGGATCTGAGAGCACACAGTCAGAGGAATTGGGAAAAGTGTGTGTCACATAATTGCTTGTGCTGAGCATGAATTATTCCAATTGATGTAGTATGGGCTTCACCATGTGATATAAAATCTTCTAAGAAAGATGCTGCCACAAAATGGTCTGTGTCTTGTTTGCATGAATCCAGAAACTAGAGGAATGGTTACTGGAAGTTAGAGAAAGGTGACATTGATGATGAAACATCCACATGGGCATGGTTTGGATTTGTCAACATTATAATGTTGACAAATGTTTAATATTAATATTTAATATTGAATGCTAGTGCTGTGCTCTATCAAATTTTGTTTTCCTGGTGGGTCTTTGTCTCTCTCAGTGATATCTGAAGCCATTTCTATAATCTTTACTGAACATTTCTAGTCATTAAGACAAATTTGAATTTCAAATTTGAAGATTTAACAGTGTCCATTCTCTGCCCCTCCATCAATATAAAATGGGGCTATAGCTCTAGCAGCTCCGACCCCAGGGGTGCTGGGATGTCCATCCTATTACCCTACTTCTGTTCCTGCTCTTGCTCCCCTGATGTTGAGAGAAGGAGTGTGAGAGAGGGAGATTTTCTACATACCTGGAGGGTCCTTTCTTCTGTTGCTCAATCTGGAGTCCAGATGGGGCCATCAGTTTCTTTGAAGCAGTGGGCTGTCCCAGAATGGTGTGTGTATGTTTGACTCTTTGGAGGGGTCCTCTCTTTCAGAGGTCCTGATGAAGGAGCATCAACTGAGCTGGTGTCTTCCTCAGCCCCTGTAACAAGTTATGTAGACCACTTTCTTGGTGCTAGGGCCACCTCATCCTGAGATAGCTTTCCTGGAGAGACTACAGTGATGACTGAATCCCCAACACTTTGCACAGAATTTGCTACATCATCCATGGGAAATTCACACATGTTTATGAAGTGAATGTAGGCCCTTCTGTTCTGAGACTTCCCTCCTGTTCATTTCCTCCTGGTTTTAGCATCAGGCCTTGGGGGAATGGTCATTTTGTGAAGACAGATTTTTGAGATTTTTTTTTTTTACATGGAAACAATTGAAAATCTCCAGCATCACAGGAATTGGGAGAACTGAGTGTTCCCATACCCAAGAAGAGGGGAGGAGGTAGGTTGGCTTGCTACTCCACAGTTCTACATCTCCATTACTCTTCATCTTGAGTTAAATTTTCATCCCCTTTCTAGCCCTCTGGTGGTACCATTTTAGTGCTGGTTCTTCTAAAATGGTCTTTCTCAGAAAGCCCCAGAGGACAGTGATTGGCCTTGGGTCAGATGACTTTTTAAACTTAGAATGTGCATAATGTGCACTCTGGCAGAGAACTCTAGAAAAATGTGGCAGTTTCATCTAACCTTTCAAAACCAACTAGGTTATGTGAAATGGAACATTCTATAGCCATTATCATATTTTCAAAGAATTCTTTAATTCATTAACTTATTCATTTAATAGCTATCTATTGAACACTTGCTATTTCTAGGGATTTGGCTGGTTATTGAGGATAAACTGAATAATATGTGGATGCTGCCTTGAGGAACCTCCAGTGTAGTGAATAAATAACACGCTTCATTGTGGAGCATCTACTCAAGGCCAGATGATTTGTCAACTTAGCTCACCTTCTCATAGCTCTGCGCAAGGTGGGAATTATCATCACCAATAAAGGCCCAACATAGAAATGGTATAGCTTATGTTAGTTAGGCAACCTGCTCTGGCACAGGGACTATGCATTAGTGTTGGTTCTGGGACCACCATTGTACCTGCTTTCATCAGGGATCTTTGCCTTTCTGGGTCAAATGACTTCCTTGACTTTCAGAAAATTTCAGACACTTTGGTGATAGGTCATCAGGGAGGGTTTGTGATTTAGTTTTATTATTTTTGAGGCAGGTTTAGAAAAGAGTATAGAATAGAAATGATCAATGTTATAGATATCTTGATAGAAAATGAACAATGGCTAAGTTGTTGGGCCTGTGGGCAGGGAACAGCCAACTCAGCTGAAGCTGAAAAAAGTGAAAAAATCTAAGGTTGGCATTAAATTTTTCAAATTTGAAAATAGTATAAACTGAAAAAGATGCATTTTACTTTTTTGTAAACTCACATTCAAAAGGCTTTCAATTTTTAGTTACAGATAACTCAATTTGAAATCAAGAATAGGTAAAGCAGAAGGAAACATAAAAGAAAACTAAAGTTTATACTTCTAATGCAGTTAGCCTTCCAACCCTGTAGATAAAAGGAGGGCAGAAAGAGATGCTTCAGGTATTTGATTTACCCAAACTAGCCATTTTAATTGAGGATAATAGTTTTTAATAGGTCATACTGAGATTCACAGAATGGCAACTCCCTCGCACGCCTGCACGTACACTCACATTTGTCTTTTCTTTTAGATAGAGATGTCAAAAGCTAAATGCAAAATGTTGTGATATTCTGCTAAAAATATGGATACTGTCCACTTGATAGAACTTTTAAAAAGTTTAATTGAATCCAAAACACAGAGAAGTGTATAAGTTAGAAGTGTAAAGTTTGGTTTTTATTTTTCAAAAAGACACATCCATGTAAACATTCAGATCATAAAACAATCAAGAATTTGATACAAATGAAGTTAGTATTTCACTCACTTGTGTCTGGTTTTCTTCACTGGGGATTATGTTGATGAGATTGATCTGTATTGTTGTACATAATTGTGAATATTCCTCTGTACAGTATCATTGAAGAGTGTAACTAGATAGTATTCTATCATGTGAATGTACCACAAGTTAGTTTTTATTCTGTTCTTGATGGGCATATGGGTAAATTCTAGTCTTTAGTTGTAATGCAAAGTGCTGCTACAGACATTCGTTTTTGTGTCTTTTGGTGAACATATGTCTACACATCTTTTGTGTATATAGGGTCATATTTTAGGCATATGTTTAGTATCAGTAAATACTGCCTGATAGTTTCCAATATGTTTGCTTCAATTTACACTCCCACCATCAGTGTATGACAGTTTAGATTGCTCTGCATTCTTGGCAGCACTGGATATTTTCCTTTTTGAGGGCATGCAATGGTATTGCATTGTGTTTAATTTTTCTAATTATGGTGCTTAAATTGCTTATTTAAATTGATCACCATGATTGCTTACTCAAATCATTTCCACATTTTCAAATAAGTTGTCATATTCTTATTGATTTTCAGTTCTTTACATATTTTGAATATAGGGCCTATTTTAGATAAATATATCAGAAACATATTCTTTTTATTCTTCTAATAGTGTCATTTGGTGAACAGAAATTCTCAGTTTTGGCGAAGTTCAATTTTATTTTTTTTTTGTTTTTTATTAGCCTCATTTGAATATCTTTGCCTACTCCAAGTTCATTGAACTCATCCTCTTACATTTTCTTCTAAAAGTATCTTGTTATAACATTTCCAGTGATATTTGTAATTTACTTAGAACTCTTTATTTCATAGTTTGAGAAAGATGCTTTGTTTTCCAAATGGGTATCTAATCCACTCAACTTGGCAGTACAGTTTAGGAGAAAAATTTAATTTGAATAATGATATCAGTGTTACATGGAATGGATTATATCTTACATTATTCTTTATGTTCATGTAGGTAAACTTAATAGTCTTAATGTTACATAATACGAATATTTATTTTTAATATGCTTTAATATGATCAGATCCTATCAAAGATAATACTTTGGGTGATATTGGCATTGGGACTACTCTCTCAAACGTATTCCATAAATAGTGAGTAGATTAGAAATATTAAATTCTAAATCCTTTAACATTTAAGCATTTTGACTTAAACAAACTAATACTTATTTGATATGACAATTTATAGAACATGTAGAAACATATAAAGCAATTTGAAGAGGACAGTTTGTATACAGTAGTCCTTCTTATTCATAGTTTCACTTTTGGAGATTTCAGTTACCAATGAATGGCCAACTATAGCCTGAAAATATTAAATAGAAAATTCTAGATAACATGCATAAGTTTTAAATAACTTTCATTGTAGTATATTGTTATAATTGTTATATTTTATTATTAGTTATTGTTATTATTTTCTTACCATGCCTAATTTGCACATTAAACCTTATTGTAGGTTGAAATATATAAAGAAAAATAGTATATATAAAGGTTGGTCCTATCTGTAGTTTCAGGCATCTGTGAAAGATCTTGGATTGTGTTCGAGGAAAAAACAAAATAGTATATATCAGGAAAAAACAAACAAACAAACAAAACCACCACCACAACAACAACTCAAAAAACCTAGTTTGGGTAGATGGAATGCTTTTTTTCATCTTAGTAGAAAAACAAGGAGGGGACAGTGACAGACCCCAGTATTAAATGGAAAATATCTACATAAATTAATGGTTTTGAGAAATTCTTGTACTGTAGCAAAAGTGACCTTTGCTGCTCTACTGATGCTGTCGACATCACTGTGAAGCCAGTGAAGAGGTGACCCACAGAATGGAGGTCCACTGATGCTGGTGTCCACCTGGAAAGATCTCACCTGCAGAGTGAGCACCCAGATTGTGGTTCTTTGCATGACTCTTCACTAAAAATAGAGAGGGCTCCCTGGCACAATGCCATTATTGGCTTTTGAGCCAGAAAAGGCAGGCCAGTCCTATACCATCTCATGGTGGAGAGGCAAAGAAGATTTGGATATATCTGGAGTAATGTTAATATGGGTCAATGGACTTTCCTTATATTTTAATAACTGTGGGCCATCGTTTTTAGTCAATACCCCAGTTATTCCACTTCTTGGAGTCAAGAGGAAGTTTGTTTTTAGAGGGACTGCTTCTCCCCACTTCCAGCTTTATGGAGGCATAATTAACAAATAAAGTAATAGACATTTAAGTCATAGGATATGATGATTTGTAATATATAGATACATTGTGTAATATTTTCCACAAAAAATAATTAACACACTTATCACCACATAGTTACATTTTATGGTATGGTTTGAATATGAGGTGTCCCCCCAAAGCTCCTGCTATGGGATGCAGGAATGTTCAGAATGTTCAGAGATAAAATGATCAGATTATGACAGCTGCAACTTAATTAGTGGATTAATCCATTTGATGGATTAATAATTTGAAAGGACCACTGTACTGGTTGGTAACAGTAGCTAGGTAGGCTGTGGCTTGAGGAAGTAAGTCACTGGGGATGTGCCTCTGAAGTTTGTATTTTGTCGCTGGTGCTGCTTTTCTCTCTGCTTCCTGGCTATCATAACTGTTTAGTTTTAGTCCGCCACACTCTTCTGCCATGATGTTCTGCCTCACCTTGGGCCCAGAGGGATGGAATCTGCTTTCTATGGACTGAGACCTCTGAAACCATGAGCCAAAATAAACTCTTCTTCTAAGTTGTTCTTTTCAAGTATTTTTGTCACACTGTCTAAATTATTCCTTTTCTAGTTTTTGGTGTGTGTGTATAGGACACTTAAGATCTATTCCTCCAGCAATATTCAAGTAAACAGTAAAAATATAAACTATAGCTACCATAATCTACACTGGGTTACCAGATCTTATTCATGCTATAACTTAAAATCTGTGTCCTGTCAACAGCATATTCTCCTTTCCTCCATGAAATAACATAGAGGACAGCATGTTAAGTGACATGAGGCAGGCCCGGAAAGAGAATGCTGGGTGATCTTGTTTACGTGTGAACAAGCTCATAGAAATACAGTACAACAGTAATTGTTAGGAGGGCTTCTGAAGAGAAACTCTTCTCGTGTGAGGCAGATCTTGCCAACTAGCAGAGTGGGAAGTTAATATTAATTTAAGCTTACCATCATGTGAGGCTTACTACAGGCTTTATTTTATTTTATTTTATTTTCTGATAGGAGTTAGGAGCTACATTGAGATGGCTTCTTTGATTATTTAAAGTCAGGGCTTCTGACTGGTAGAAGAAAGGGAAGTGCTCTAAGATATTAATAGGCCTGAATTGTGTGCTTTACACTGAGCTGAATCCATCCAGACAGAAATTGTTGACAAGGTTTTAATCTACAGCATCACTTGAACTGGTTAAAGATTCTTCCGAGAAAAACAATTCACTGCTACAATTTTAGTCAAACGTTGGAAAAACAGAAAATGCCTAGATTATAAAAGAAAGGTCAACATTGCAAAATTTCAACTAATTTTTTTTGTTTCATGTAAAAGCAAAAGAAGTGTCAAAATGAATTTGTGTGAGTTGGATATTGTGTACATTTTAGTTTCTACTTTGAGTAGTTAAAAGAGATAATTTTGAATTGAGTCATAAGACTGAGTCACCAAAATGTTTTAAATTCTGGCACTCAACTAGAATTTCACATGTTTCTCTATGTAAGATAAAGCAACTGAACTTCTGGTAACTAGACTATTGCTTGTTGGGAGAGTAGATATGCCAAGAAGAAGCAACCCCATCTCTGCTTTCAGAATCTTAGCATGTAGTACACTGTGGAGAGGGTGCTCTAATGGTTAATATCAGCTGGGGGCTATGTTAAACTTTGGTTTGAGGAGCAAAGCTGTTTTTATTATACCTACTATCAGACCTGGTTATATAATTTCTTATGTCCAATGCAAAATGAAAATGTGGGAGTTATGGTTTAGGTATGAGGTATCCCTAAAAGCTCACATGAAAGACAATACAGGAAAGTTCAGAAATGAGATGAGTGAGTTATAAAAGATTTACCTAATCAGCACATTAATTCCTCAGGGATTAAGTGGGTGGTAACTGTTGACAGTTGGAGAAAGTATATCCCTGGGGGCATGCCTTTGGGGTTTATGTTTTGTTCTTGTTGAGCAGAGAGCTCGCTCTCTCTCTCTCTCTCTCTCTCTCTCTCTCTCTCTCTCTCTCTCTCTCTCTTTCTCTCTCCCCTTCCTGGTGTGCTGTTCCCAGATGTTTTGCTCTGCCTCATCTAGAGCTCTGAGGAATGGAGCCAGCTATCTGTGGACTGAGACCTCTGGAACTATGTGCCCTAAATAAACTTTTCCTCTTAAAACTGTTCTTGTCAGGTGTTTTTGGTCACAGCTGCACAAATGCTGACTAAAACAGAAATTGGTATGGAGAAGTGAGGTTGCTGTTACTAATCTCCTCGTGGTTTAGAAGCTTTTGGAACTTGATGGAATTTGTGGTAAAAATTTTGAAAACTTTAGTGGTATAAGCTGGAAAAGCTTTAGAGTGTTGTAAGTGGAGCTTAATAGGCAATTTTGGTGGGAGCTCAGAAGGCCAGAATGCTGATCTGACTGTGGATGGTAAAGAGTGGGCTCATTAGGTTTCAGAGGACAGGGCTCTGTTGGAAATTGGACTTGAGGTCATTCATGTTGCTTTATGGCTATGAAGTTGTCTGCCTTTTGCCTGTGCCCTGAGGCCTTCTGTAAGGCTGAATTTAAAAGTAATGGACTTAATCAGGTAGAAGAAATTTCTAGGCAGCACAGCATTCAGGGGGTGGCATGGATATTGCTGGGAGCTTTTAGACAAGCATACTGAGATAATCAAGAGCAGAAAGCAAAGCATAAAGACTTGAAAAACTTACAGTTTGGCCATGGAACTGTGAGTGAAACTGGAGCTAAGGAATATCTGGTTGTTAAAGATATTATAGCCACTAGGGAAATGCTAAAGATTTTACCCACAGACAATAGGAAAGATGGCTTAAGGGCATGGCAGGAATTGGCAAGACCAAGCATCTCAGGCTCAAGGGTGTATAAGAAAAATTCCTTTGAGAAGAGACTAGGGGGCACCCTGCTTGTACTGGGAGGCCTAGGAAGTTGTTTCACCATGCTCAGCCAGCCAGGCACTCAGAAGTTGATGCACCTTGACTCCTGGAGGCTTGAGATGGCAGCAGACTTTGGCATCAACCATGTAATGCTGGTTCTGGAGAATTCAGAATACTTTAGTAAGAGGTCATGGAGGGTTCCACTGAGATTTTAGAGGAAGGTTGGAGGTCAGGCAAAGTACAGCAGGGTCAGAGTCCATGTGGGCAGCCCCTGAGAAGGCAGTATATGGAGCTATGAGGAGGAAGCTGCAGCTGCAGTGGAGACCTCAAGCCAGAGAGGCCAATACCATGGGATGTCTACCAAGGAAAACAGGAGGAATCCAGCAGAGAAAAATCAACAGAGGCCATGTGGGCTGCAACCAGCAAAACCCTAGGGGCAGAGCTACACAAGTCCTTTGGAGAGATTATCCCAATGCCATATGCTCTAGATGCCAGACAGGACTTGTTTGCTCAGCTGGATTTCAATCATCCTTTGGTACCATCTTTTTTCTATGCCCCTATTTCTTCCTTTGGGAATGGAAGAGTTTACTCTGTACCTTTATATATCGGATACATGTAACTTGCTTTTGATTTTTACAAACCTCACACTGAGAATTTGTCTTGAGTCTCAGAGGCTTGGGCTTTGGGGGCAATCCTGGAACTGTTAAGACCATGGGGACTCTTGAAACTGGACTAAATGTATTTTGCATTGTGAGATGATCATGAGGTTTTGATGGCTAGGTGTAGAATATTATGTTTTAGATTTTAGGTATTGCCCAAAAGCAATGTAAGAAAGTTTTGAGAAGAAACAATTGGGTTACAAGAAGAGATTGGGTATTAAGAAGAAATTGGGTTTTAGCCTTAACCAAACCAGTGATTAATTCCTGATGGGATTAACTGAGTGTGACTGAAGGTAGGTTGGGTGTGGCTGGAGGAAATGGTTCTTTGGGGGCGTGGCTATGGGGTGTACATATATTTGTATTTGGTGAGTGTAGTCACATTCTCTCTGCTCATTGATCATCATCTGAGCTGATTCCCTAGGCATACTCTTTTGCCATGATGTTCATCCTCACTTGGAACCTTGGGGAATGGAGCTGGCTGTATATGGACAGAGACTTCTGAAACTGGGAGGCCCTAAATAAACGTTTCATTCTCTACAGTTGTTCTAATCAGGTCCTTTAGTCACAGCAGTGAAAAAGAATATTAAACTAATCAGTGCATTAATCCCCTGATAGGGATTTATTGGATGGTTACTGTGGGCAGGTAAGGTATAGCTGAAGGATGCAGGTCCCTGACTATGCTTTTGGGGTTTATATTTTGTATTTGTTGAGTAAAGCCTTTTCTCTCTCTCTCTCTCTCTCTCTCTCTCTCTCTCTCTCTCTCTCTCTCTCTCTGCTTTCTGGTTGCTGTTCCCAGCTGCTTTCCTCTGCCACACTCTTCTGCCATGATGTTCAACCTGACTGCAAAGCCCCAAGAAATGGAGCTGGCTATCTGTGGACTAAGACCACTGAAATCATGAGCTCCCACATAAATTTCCCTCCTAAAATTGTTCTTGTTGGGTCATTTTCATTATGATGTCAGAAAAGCTGAATAAAACAGTGGGTCTCCTTACTTTGAAGGCTGGAAAATACCATTCAAGTTTCCAAAATATAAAGCCTTTTTCTTTATTCCATGGTTTCTTGGTTTTTCATGTTTTTATTTGCTATTTAATATTATTGAGAATAAAAGAAGTAAATTATTATCATGGATTTTACCATTCATCATCATAACACATAATGCCAGCTTCGAATGCAAATATAAGAGCATTTAACTTGTGTGCTGCAACACTGAGATTACATGACTCATATTTTATACATGCATATGTATTTTGTTCTTTTCAGATTTGTCCTTTGGAATATACCTGTTCCCATTGCTAAGAGTCAATACTTTGCCTCTCAGTTCACTATTTAGAGTGAGGCAAGTTTGCTGCAACTCATTAAATTGAATTATTTTTGGATCTCAAGAAGTCTCATGATTACTGTGTTCATGCAGAATGGAATCTTCTTTCTTTAACAAAGCTATGTTCTTATTCTTTTTGTTTTCTGTCCACTTTCAACAAGTCAGAGTCAGCTTCTCTCTCCTATTCCTTGTTTTTGTGATGCTGAAAGAAGTAGCCAACACCCTGTGGTATGTGTGACAACATTTCCCTAAAGCTCAAGTCCCCATGATCTCTTAATCTGAGCTCCAATGATAGGTGGTAGGTTAACCAACTGCTTCTTCTTTTTAAAATTTCTTCTAATTAGTTATACATGACAGAAGAATGCATTCTGACACATCATACATAATGAAGTATAATTTCTCATTCTTCTGTTTGTACATGATGCAGAATCACACTGGTTGTGTAGTCATATATGTACATAGGGTAATATTGTCTGATTTATTCTACTACCTTTTCTACCTCCATACACCCCCCTTCCTTTGCTCCCCTCTACCTAATCTAAAGTAACTTTATCCTTCCCTAGCCACTGCACCCCCCTTATTGTGAATTAACATCTGCATGTCAGAGAAAACATTTAGCCTTTGGTTTGGGGGATTGGCTTATTTCACTTAGCATGATATTTTCTAGATCCATCCTTTTATGGGCAAATGTGACCATTTCATTATGCTTTTAGGCTGAATAATATTCCATTGATATGGCTGTGTCACTGTAGTAAGCTAATTTAAAGTCCTTTGGATATAAACTGAGGAGTGGGATGACTGGGTCAAATGGTGGTTCCATTCCATGGTTTCTGAGGAATCTCCATATTGCTTTCCATAATGGTTGCAACAATTTGCAGTCCCATCAGCAATGTATTTTCCCCCACATCTTTGCCAACATTTATTGTTATTTATATTCTTGATAATTGCGGTTCTGACTGGAGTGAAATGAACTCTTAGAGTACTTTTATTTGCATTTATCTAATTGCCAGAGATGTTGAACATTTTTTTTCATATATTTGTTGGTCAATTGTATTTCTTCTTCTGTGAATTGTCTGTTAAGTTCCTTAGCCCATTTAGTGATTGGCTTTTTTTGGTGTGAAGTTTTTTTGAGTTCTTTATATATCCTGGAGATTAATGCTCTATATGATGTGCATGTGGTAAAAATTTTCTCCCATTCTTTAGGCACTCTCTTCACATTATTGATTGTTTCCTTTGCTAAGAAGAAGCTTTTTAGTTTGAATCCATCCCACTATTGATTCTTTATTTTACTTCTTGTGCTTTAGGTGTTTTGTTAAGGAGGTCAGATCCCAGGCGGGCATGGTGAAGATTTTGGCCTACTTTTTCTTCTATTAGGCACAGGAGTCTCTGTTCTACTGCCTAAATCTTTGATCTACATTGAGTTGAGTTTTGAGCAGGGTGAGAGATAGAGGTTTAATTTCATTTGTTACATGTGGATTTCCAATTTTCCCAGAAGCATTTGCTGAATAGGCTATGTTTTCTCCAGTGAATGTTTCTGGCGTTTTTGTCTAGTATGAGATAACTGTATTTATGTGGGTTTGTCTCTGTGTCTTCTATTCTGTACCATTGGTTCATGTGTTGGTTTTGATGCCAATACTATACTATAGCTCTATAGTATAGTTTAAGCTCTGATATTGTGATTCCTCTTGTTTCATTCTTCTTGCTAAGGATTGCTTTGGCTATTCTGGGTCTCTTATTTTTCCAAATGAATTTCATGATTACTTTTTCTAGTTCTATGAAGAATGTCATTGGAATTTTAATAGGAATTGCATTAAATCTGTATAAAACTTTTGGTAGTATGGCCATTTTGACAATTTTAATTCTGCCTATCCAAAAACATTGGAGATCTTTCCATTTTCTGAGGTCTCATTCAATTCCTTTCTTTATTGTTCTGTAATTTTCATTGTAGAGTTCTTTCACCTCTTTTGTTACATTGAATCCCAAGTATTTTATTTTATGAGGCTATTGTGAATGGGGTAGTTTTCTTAATTTATCTTTCAGTAGATTTATCACTGATGTATAGGAAATTGATTTATGTGTGTTGATTTTATATCCTGCTACTTTGCTGAATTCATTTATTAGTTCTAGTAATTTTCTGGTGAAATTTTTTGGAGCTTTTTAATTATAGAATCATGTCATTGGCAAATAATGATAGTTTGAGTTCTTCTTTTCCTATCCATATCCCTTTAATTTCTTTCTCCTAATTCCTCTGTTTAGGGGGTTCAAAAATAATGTTGAATAGAAGTGGTGAAAGATGGCATCCTTTTTTGTTTGAGGTTTTAGAAGGAATGCTTTCAATTTTTTCTCCATTTAGAATGATGTTGGCCTTGGGTTTAGCATATTTGTCTTTTACAATGTTGAGTTATGTTCCTACTATCCCTACTTTTTCTAGTGTTTCGAACACAAAGGGGTGCTGTATTTTGTCAAAAATTATTTTTGCATCTATTGAGATGATTATATGATTCTTGTTTTTAAGTCTATTGATGTGATGAATTATATTTATTGATTTTTCTATGTTGAACCAATCCTGCATCCCTGGGATGAACCCCATTTGATTGTGGTGCACTCTTTTAAATATATTTTTGTATGTGATTCACTAGAATTTTATTGAGAATTTTTGTATCTATGTTTATCAGGGATATTGATCTGAAGTTTTATTTCCTGGATAGGTTTTTGTCTAGTTTTGGATAATGAGTTTGAGAATGAGTTTGGAAGGGTTCTCTCCTTTTCTATTTCATGAAATACTTTGAGGAGTATTGGTATTAATTCTTTGAAGGTCTTGTAGAACTCAGCTGAGAATCCATCTGGTCCTGGGCTTTTCTTGATTTGTAGGCATTTGTTGGCATGTTTTATTTCATTGCTTGAAATTGATCTGTTTAAATTATGTATGTCCTTCTGGTTCAGTTTGGGTATATCATATGTCTGTAGAAACTTTTTGATGTCTTCAAGATTTTCTATTTTATTGGAGTGGGAATTTTCAAAATAGTTGCTAATTATCTTCTGTATTTCAGAAGTGTCTGTTGTGGTAGTTCCTTTTTCATCATGGATTTTAGTAATTTGAGTTTTCTTTCTCTATCTCTTAGTGTGGCTAAGGGCTTATCAATTTTATTTATTGTTTTCAAAGAACCAACTTTTTTGTCAGTTTTTTGAATTGTTTCTTTTGTTTCAGTTTCATTGATTTTAGCTCGGAGTGTAATTATTTCCTGTCTCTTACTTCTTTTGGAGTTGATTTATTCTTCTTTTCTAGGGCTTTGAAATGTAATGTTAGGTTACTATTCACTGACGTTTTATTCTTTTAATGAATGAACTCAATGCAATGAAGTTGGCTGTTAGTACTGCCTTCATAGTGTCCCAGAGATTTTGATATGTTGTATTGATATTTTCATTTACCTCTAGGTATTTTTTAAATTTCATCTTTGAATTCTTCTTCTATCCATTCAGCATTCAATAGTGCATTATTTAGTGTCCAGGTGTTAGAGTAGCTTCTATTTTTATTTTATTTTATTGTAATTTTTTATTTCATTTCATTATGATCTGATAGAATGCTGGCTATTATCTCCATTTTTTTATATTTACTAAGAGTTGCTTTATGGCCTAAGATATGGTCTATTTTGAAGAATGATCCATGTGCTGCTGAGAAAAAAGTGTATTCACTCCTTGATGGATAAAATATTCTATATATGTCTATTAAGTCTAAATTATTGATTTTATTATTAATTCTATGTTTTCTTTATTTAGCTTTTGTGTGGAAAATCTGTCCAATAGTGTAAGATTTGTGTTAAAGTCAACCAATATTATTGTGTTGTAGTCTATTTGATTTCTGAAATTGGGAAGGATTTATTTGATGTGCATAGATGCTCCATTGTTTGGGGCATAAATATTTAAAACTGTATGTCTTGCTGATGTGTAATTCCCTTAAACAGTATGAAATGCCCTTCTTTGTCCCTTCTGAGTAACTTTGGCTTGAAGTCCACTTTATCTGATATGAGGATGGAAACTCCTGCTTGTTTTTGTTATTCATATGAGTGATATGCTTTTTCTCATCCTTTCATCTTCAGTCTGGATGTCTTTATCTATGAGGTGAGTCTCTTGGAGACAGTATATTGTTGGGTCTTGTTTTTTAATCCAATCTGACAGTCTGTGTCGTTGATGGATGAGTTTAGGCCATTAACATTACTGAGATGTGATTTGTGTTCCTGGTCATTTTGGTTTATTTGTGGTTTTCAATTTGACTTAGTTTCTCCTTTGATTGACTTTTCCTTTAATGTATTTCCTCCCTTTGCTGGTTTTTACTTCTTTTTATTTCATCCTCATGAAATATTTTACTGAGTTCTGTAGTGCAGGCTTTCTAGTTGTGAATTCTTTTAATTTTTGTTTATCATGGAAGGTGTTTATTACATGTTCACATATGAAGCTTAATTTTGCTGGATATAGGATTTTTGGCTGGCCTCCATTTTCTTTCATAGCTTGGTATATGTTGTCATTCTCATTATAGTGTACTGTGGTGTGAGTCTGCTGTAATTTTGTATGTTTGGGGTCCTGTAGGCATATGTTCAGCACTTTGGCCCCCCAGGCCCTGGCTGGTGTCCCAAGATGGAGGTGTCCATGTGCAATCAAACCTGCAGGCACCCTGGAAGTGGATCTCTGGGAAGTGGTGGTAGTGGGTTGGCAGTCATAGGGGCACCCCCAAAATAGGCCTTCGGGCAGTAGCAGAGGCCACCAACTGCTTCTTTACATTCAATAAGGGTGCTTATCAATTAAAGTGTCCATATTAAAATCTTGCATTTCAAAACCTCAGTTTTTATAAAGATGCTCATTGCCACCCTATTTGGGGCTCAGCCATATCAAATTTGTAGATCTTACTCAAGAAGAAAATTTCTCCAGGATAATAATTTTAAATACCAGTCAGTATTCTTTGGGTTGTAATAATCTAGTTCAAAATCACCCCTTAAATCCATGGAAGAATTGAACAATATCAAGTTTCAAGAAGCTGCTGGTTCTCATAAGCAGCTGTGTCCAGGGACTTTAATGCCACCAGGATACAACCTGTCTTAAGGCTGATATCCTGTTTGTTACCATCATCACTTTTAGTGTGGCAACTCCACACAGAGTTACCAATGGTTTATGTGTTGTCCATATTATATGTTCCACCAACACAAAAGACTGACCTACTTTTTCAGTTTCAATTTAAACATTATTCCAAGAAGAATTTTACTTGACCCAGCTAGAATGAGATATCCATTCCTGGGCCAATCAACAGGGTCATGGGATGGGGTCAGTATGTCATTGCCCATGAGAGCCATTTGGATCCAGTAGTAATGCTGAGATTGACATGCCCCTAAAAAAATTTAGGAGCCATTTGTTCTCTTAGTTCAAAATACATGTAATACAATATTCCTTACACACATCAACTTAAAGTGTGGCTATTAGAGGCAAAGGGAAATATGCTTTCTATTGCCATTTCAAACACTTCACTCTGTTTTATTCTGAAATGACCAGTTTAGAGCAAAACGGCTGATAGCTCACTTTAAGAACAGAAATCTGACAACATATACTTACTTTGATACTTTCAGTGGGGAAACTCTTAGGTAGTATCAACACTCAGAATTATAAGCAAGAGAGTCAAGAATGTTGAATGAGAAATATTCTTACTATAATAGATCTCAATTTATATTTTGGCTATGGGAGATAGTGAAGTATACAATCAAGAATTGGAATAACTGAAACTTGCTAGATAGTTGTCAAATAAGTCACTAAAATGATTTTTGATCTGATTGGTATTATGAATGATTTAATAAAATTACATAAGTTGAAAGCGAAGATTGACATATGTCTCAGCATGTATACTTCATCAGGGCTAGATTTTTGATACTTTTCAAAGGAATTGACATACACTTGAATTTGAATCCCTTCAATTGTTTTGCTGCCACTCACTGACTTTTATATTCTAATTGTTTAAGAATATAAAAATTGCAATTTATACTTTAGAGCTTGTTTTAATTAAAATCTCAAGAAAGCAATCTGAATATTTCCTTGCAATCTGAACATGAGAAGTTTGAATTACTTATTCTGAGTTCCATGCAGATACTGTACACCTGATTTATTGTTGGTAATGACATTCAATGCATAGATTAGCAGACTAAATATTCAAAATTTAAAACACATTGATTGTCAAACGTCTTCTGAAAATGAATGTCTGATTTTGAAAGCAAGAATGCCTACTCAGTTGATAAATATAAGTTTTAAAAAACTTCAATGGTGGATATAATCAGAAGTATCTCCTTCTGTTATAATTTTCTTTGTTTCAAAATTTCAGAAATTCTCTGACCCCAAATATAAAGTGCCTGACAATTTTAGTATTTACATGTATGTGTAAGGTGTTATGGGTAGTGGCAGAGTTAGGCACATTATTCTAAAATACCACTTTTCAGACATTCTCTTTACTGTGATGAGTTAGTATTCCCCTTTTAAGATGCATGCATATTTATGTAGATTGGATTGTATATTTATCTAATATAAATGTAGATGGTGGGGTCATTATGGTCTTATTTATTTCAACTCACATTAAAATCATTGAAATTTAAAACATTCAGGGATGATACAGAAGGTGGGATGAGAATAGAAATGTACGAAGATGTACCTTGTCCTGTTTCTGTCATGGGTTTAAATTTAGTAGCTTCACAGCGCCCAGGGAACAGAAGGAAAGATGAAAAGAGATGCTAGGAGCTAAGATAATGTTTTTTGTTTTTCTAAGTGGGATGTGAGCAGTATTAAGGTTGAGGGACTTCAAATAAAGTCACAAGACACCAGATTATAGAGGGAACATTCCAGAAGAATTGACTGGGAACGAGATAAGATAGTTTGACAGGCTTTATTAAATAATTATTTATAATGGTGTCATGATTTGAATGTGTCCCCTGGAGTTTATGTGTTGTAAACCTAATCTCCAAGGCAACAGTGCTAAAAAGTGAGACCTTTAGGAGATGATTAGGACATGACAGTTCCTAAGGGATTAATGCTGTTATCATGGAATCAAGTTCTTGTTAAGGGATGAATTCAGCTTCTCTTTCTCTCTCTTCCTCTCCTGCCTCCTACCTTCTTCTCTTTTCCCGTTCTACCATGTGATACCTTCTGTCATGTTATGACACAGCAAAAAGCCCCTTACCAGATTTAGCCCTTTGATTTTGGACTTCCCAACTTCCAGAATTTTGTAAAATTACCTGGTATCAGGTATTCTG
Organism: Urocitellus parryii; assembly: GCF_045843805.1. Taxonomy (NCBI): domain Eukaryota; kingdom Metazoa; phylum Chordata; class Mammalia; order Rodentia; family Sciuridae; genus Urocitellus; species Urocitellus parryii. The sequence continues at coordinate 50,140,250 of NC_135538.1, read as the reverse complement.
GTATAGCGACACAAAAAAACAAAGATACTTTATTCTCAGAGAGCTTGTGTATAACTGGTTGTAAAATGTAGAAAAAAAATGAGGCTAAAAAAAGCTGCATGTAGATTAATGAAGGCACAGTAAACACACAAAGATGTATCATTGTCCTGTGTGGATTGTGGGGTGCTCTTGACCAATTAATAGAGAGATGGTGGTCTTCAGAATGAATCTTTAGAAGAGGGTATTATCAGATATTTGACCCAAACAGGCATGTGTGCCAGGAAGCCTTAGGGTATTTCCTGTGTCCCAGCCTTCTTTCTGACAAAGAGGGTGACTGGGATTATGGAAGACATGAAAGGACACTAATCTTTGTGTATTGGTACTCAACATTTTTTTTTTGGAGGATCCCACACAATAACTCATTCAAAGGCTAAATGCCCATTGACCTGAAATATGTGGGACAACTCTCAGGAGGGATAAGGATTCACTGAGACACATTTTCTCTTACTGTTGCTCTATTTCTACCAAATCAGGGAATGAAACATTTTTTAGATTTTAGTACATAATTCAGGTGACTTGTAAATAACTATGTCAATATTCCCAAGCTTTTCTCTGACTTAACTTGAAATTGCCTAATGTGGGCTTGAGTCCCAGTTGGAGGACTGGAACCCTGGCCAGCCCCAAACACTGAAGGAGATGAAAGTTCCCCATGCCACAGGCTTGATGTCCACAATAGAACACACTGTGGTGCTTCAGCCACTTCTCTAGGAGGAAAGAGTCACCCTACACCTTGCCTTGATGGTGCTTTGTACAGTCTAAGAAAAGTAGCCATGGATCTTTATTTGCAGAGTGTTGTCCAAGAACAACCTGGCTCTATTGTTCTATCTCCACTGCACCATGAACTTGGGGTTATTCAGCAGTGTCTCAGTACCTTGCTTCCTTCTGATTCCCTTCTATCTCCTTTGATTGTGATGAAAATGTTACAAGTGTGGTCTTTTTTTTAAAGTTACAGATGGACACAATAACTTTATTTTGTTTATTTATTTTTATGTGGTGCTGAAGATTGAACCCAGTGCCTCACACATGTGAGGAAAGTGCTCTACCACTGAGCCACCACTCCAGCCCCATAAGTGTAGCCTTTAATGTGAAAGAGGTTCACCTCTGCCATGTAGGAGGGGAGTATTATTAAGATGGATGAATGAGACTGATTTTCCTGACTCCTGCTCTCCCTACATTAATCCATCCTATCCCACCTAACTCAAAACAATATAAACAACGGAACAAAAAACAAAAAAACAAAAAAAAAAAAACAAAAAAAAAGGAAGGAGGAAGAAAGGAAGGGGAAAAAAGAAGCAAAGAAAGAAATTTTTATACTCTACATATGAATCTATAAAATTGTATTCTGATAAAATATTTGAACTCACTTAGAAAACTAGAACTGTCAACAAATTTACTGCTAGACTCTAAAGAATAAGTTTTCGAAGAATATCACTCATATTGCCAATGGAAATAGATTGGGAAAACAATCAGTGATTTATATAAACTGGGATACTAAACAAATTCACAGGGATGAAAGAAATTAGGAAGAGCCTTTATACTTTAATTATTGTCAGAGCCTTAATTTCGGAACACAAGATCCACTTAAATTCTGGACCATCCTTTCTCTATTTGGGGCAACTTTTACCAACATTTAGCAGTTAATTAGCTGTGAAAATAAAAAGTCAGCTAAGGAGAATATGATGCAACATAATCCCATTAATGTACTGCCAGTCTTCTCTGGACAAAACCTCTAACACTGAGCCCCCACATAAACCTTTCCTCTTCTACAGTTGTTCTGTTCAGGTCCTTTTGTCACAGCAGCAAAAAGCTGAAAACACCCAGGAATCATGGTGACTGCCTAGCCCAATTGAAGTATCTTCCACAGAATCTTTAACACAATAGGAATGTTGGTGTGAAATACAAAAAGGATTGTAATTAGTAGCAGGGACATTTTCAAGAATCAATAAATGGGATGGATTCAAATTAAAAAGCTTTTTCTCAGCAAAGGAAAACAATCAATACTGTGAGGAGAGAGCCTACATATTGGGAGAAAATCTTTACCACATGCACCGATAAAGCATTAATCTCTTGGATGTGTAAAGAACTCAAAAAACTTAACATCTAAAAAAGCAAATAACCCAATAAATAAATGGGCTAAGAAACTAAACAGACACTTCACAGAAGAAGAAATACAGTCTATCAACAAATATATGACAAAGTGTTCAACACCTCTAGCAATTAGAGAAATGCATATCAAAACTACACTAGGATTTCATCTCTTCTCTGAACTTTCTTGCGTTGCCTCACATGTGAGCTTTTGGGGGATACCTCATATCCAAACCATGATATTCTGCCTCTGGTGCCCAAAGCTCACAACCATTTCACAATGCAAAATACATTTTGTCCATTTCCAAGAGTCCCCATAGCCTCAACAGTTCTGAGATTGCTCAAAGTTCAAGTCCAAAGTCTTCTCTGAGGTTCAAGTCAATCTCACATTTTGAGCTTCTATAAAATTACAAGCAATTTTCAAGAATCCAATATAAAAAGGTACAGAGTAAACATTTCCATTAACAAAAATATGGGCATAGAAAGCAGGGATAGGACCAAAGCAAGACAGAAATCTGGCTGGGCAAACAAGCCCTGTAGCTCCATGTCCAGCATCTGGGGCACATGACATCATGATATTCTGCCAAAAGGCTTGTGTAGATCTGTCCCGATGGCCTTGTGGGTTGCAACCCAAATGGCCTTTCTGTTGGCTTTGTTCAATCCCTGCAGCTTTCCTAGGAAGATGTCCCATGTTACTGGCATTTCTTAATCTGGAGGGTTTCCTCTGCAGCTTTGTCTTCTCCACAAATCTCCACACCTTGCCTTCTCAGGGAGTGCCCACAGGGACTCTGACCCTGCTGCACTTTGCCTGACTACTAAGGCCTTCCTTTAAAATCTTGGTGGAAGCCTGCATGACCCCCTAACTCCAACATCCTGCATTCCTGCAAAACTAGCACCACGTGGTTGATGCCAAGGTCTGCTGCCATTTTGAGCAGTAGCCAATCCTCCAGGGACCAAGGCTGCATGAACCTCTGAGTGCCTGGGTTGCTGAGCACATTAAAAAAAAACTCCTAAGCCCCTTTGTGAAAGAAGGATCCCCACTGGTCTCTTAAGAAAATTTTCACTATTACTCCCTGGAGCCTGATATGGGTGTGGTCTTGCTAGCTTCTAAGATGCCCTGAAGCCATCTTTCTTATTGTCTCTGGGCAGTCTTTGGCATTTCTCTACTGGCATTAATATCTTTAACAACTGCAACTTCCTTAGCCCCAGTTTTACTCCTGCCTTTCATGTCCAGGTCTTTCAAGTCTTTCTGCTTTTCTTTCTGCTTCTGATTATCACAATAAATACATTTGGCTAAAATATGTCAGCAATATGCATGCCATTTCCTGAGTGCTATGCTGCCTAGACATTTGTTCTGCCAGTTTAAGATGTACATACATCACTTTTTAAATCAGCTCAACAGAAATTCTGAGTCATGGGCAAAATGCAGACAACTTCTCAGCCAGAACATAACATAATTGGCCTCTACTCCAAATTCCAATAGAGTCCTTTTCTGAACCCTTTTGAGTCCTGTCTTCACTGTCTCTGGTCCTATTGGCATTCTGATCTTCTGAACTGTCACCAGATTCGACCATTAAGGTCCCATAGAACAATCTAAAGCATTTCCAGCTTGCACTGCTAAACATCTCAAAATTCTTCTCAGAAATTCCAAAATACTTCAAAAACATGAACCACATGGTCAGGTTAGTCCCAGCAATGACTCCACTTCTCAGCACCATTTCTATTTTGGTCAGCCTTCCATTTTTTTTGTGATTAAAGGACCAGTCCAATTTCAGAGGAAGAAAAGCTTACTTGGGGGTTCACAATTTCAGAGGTCTTAGTCCATAGAAGACCAGCTCCATTCCTTGGTGCTTGGTGAGGCAGAACAGCGTGAGGGAAGAGTGTGGCAGAAGGAGCAGATCATAGGATGATCAGAAAGTAGAGAGAGACTCCACTTCTAGATACAAATATAGACCCCAATGCCACACCTCCAATGCCCTATCTCCTCTAGCTAAATCCCACCTGCCTTTAGTTACCACTCAATTAATCCAATTAGGTGATTAATTCACTGAATGGGTTAAGGCTTTCCTAACCCTCCTCTGAACCTTCTTGCACTGCCTCACACAGGAGCTTTTGAGGGACAACTCACATCCAATCCATAATACTGGTGGTCTGTGTGTAATGAGGTGTCTATTCTGATCCACACAGTTGTACATGATATGCAGGATCACTGGGGCAGAGAAAAGGTCAGGCGTAATGGTTTCTTTTGTAAGATGACTATTGGAATCACTAATGCCATAACTGAGCTCTCTGTGTTCCTAAAGTCAGATACTACCTAGGAATTCGTACAAGTTAAATTTTCTCACAATAGTCCTTTTTTGAATATCAGATGAAAAATTTACATTGATGGAATTCTTATCTAATTGAAGATAATCTGATTCATGGCAGATTTTCTGCCTTCTTTTCTTCCTTCTTTCCTTCTTGTACTTTATATAGAATTTACATCATATATATTCTATATAGTTTTTTAATTGCTTGGTAATGGTACATGCTGTGAAGCTTTTTCTTCATGTTTGAAGTCACTCATTTGCAACCATGAACTTGCAAAGCAAGTTCTCCCCTTTGCTTCTTTTTCCCCCCTCTTTCTTTCTCTTCCATTTTGATTTGGAAGAATTTAGAGTCCTTATTTTTCTACTTAGTTTATTGTACTTACCTAAATATTTCTGGGTAAACTTTCACAGACTAGAGTTCAGTCACTTTTGTTTGAAGGCACCATTGTTTTTAAAGGCTCTTAGCCTGGTCCTTAGCTTAGTCCTTGACATGTTATAACACATACAGGCAATTCATATGAGGTATTATTTTTCCTTCATGGGTTTACTGATTTTAATATATATGTCTTAAGTGCTATGAATCCAGTTCCCACATTTTTGTTTCCTTCTGTGTACTATGGCTTTTATCATCAGAAAGCATATTTATTTCTTTCCTTGACCCTTTATTTCCCATGCTAAATGATGTCTGTTTGTGCAGTAGTTGCTTCCTGGTTGTTGATTATCTATAGGGCCAACTCTCCAATCTGTCATAATTGAATTAACATTCCATTTTGAAACTTGACAAAAATATTTCCTGACACAGTTGTGACAAAATTGGAAAGACCATTCATTATTTTTCCCCTTGGCTAAAACCCCAGTGCCAGCGAGCTAGATTAAAGAAATCCCAAGAACATGGACTTAGGGTTGGACAATTTTGGTTTGAATTTCAAATATGCCACTTACAAGAATGAATATATTATTTTGCTTCTTTGAATCTTAGTTTCTCCTCCTATAAAATGGCCAGAATGATGCATGGGTTTGTTGTGAATGTGACCAATAATGAATGTGAAACATCTGGCAAATTCTACTTGATAGAAATGTACCAGATAGCTATTATTGAAGCTTTGGCTATAATTCTTGTAGGTTCCATCAAATATAGATAATTTTGACTCAATATTTTCTTTTTCTTTTTTGTGTGTGTAATAATGAATTTTGAACCCCAAAGCACTGTATCAGTGAGCTACATCCAGCCCATTTTATTTTTGAGACACTATCTTGCTAAGATGTGGATGCTGGCCTTGAACTTGTGAGCAATGGAGACTGCAGGTGTATGCCATTACACCTAGTTTCAACGTGTTCTTTTGAAATTAGTATTCTTTTTCTTTGTTTTTTTAAACTAAGAAACTATAATTTGGTTGACTATTTTCCCCTACCCTACCCTGACTATTGAAATTGCCTAGTCTCTTTTTATTTATAACAAATAAACTATATTTCTACAGTAGAGCATATTACTTAGTAGGATAAAAGTTCAGAACTATTGATCTAGTCAGATGGAAGGAAGGAGCAAATATATGGAGGTAAAACAGACTATGAACTGGTGACACTATACCTCAAACTACACTGGAAATATGGTAAGCTATGTAGCTGTGAGGTTTGCAAGTACAGATCTTACTGGGTTTGGCAGTCATGCCAAAGAGTTGGGATATCTCTGAAAAGTAAAGCCAAGAACGTTTTTCAGTGGATCATGGAGTAATTGATGGCAACAATGTGAAGACTGGCTAGAGGGAAACAGTTTACCACTTTTCAAGAGAGGAAACTACAGTGGATGTTGTGGTGTACAAATCACATCACCCCTTCAGGATAAGGTACACCCCATATTCAATGACTGGCCATTACTGAGTGATCAGTCTGATTTCCTGGATTTGAGAAAATTCCAAGGAGACCTCAGCTTCAGAGCTCCCCATAATAAGAGTGGAATCTTTCTTCTATCAATGTCTCAATTCAACTTCTGTCCCTTGTGTTTCCCTCACTTCCTTGTATGAAGTTTTCTTATGCAGCCCCTGATAAAATTTCTGCATAGAAATCTCTGTTTCAGTGACTGTTTCCAGGCAGCCTTACCCAAGAAAGAAAAACAATTGCAAATTTTCAAGGAAGAGGTGATGATGCCTTAGTGACTGGCATGTGATTATGTAGAGGAGAGGATAAATTCTGGAAATATTCAACAAAACTTGGCATTTGACTGTGTAGGTGTGCACAATGAAAAGAAGATATCGTATTTTATTTTACTGTGGGAAAGTTGAAGAATCAATGCATCTTCTAATAATGTGCACTCACTGAAGATTCAGTTTTGGTTGATTGTAACCAGGGGAGGTACAACAAAATGTTGTTCCTCAAAATGCACTCCTTTGTGTCACACACTACAGGAAAGAGGCAATCACGCAGTATGTCACGCTGCCTCCTAGCTCATGGAGTCTTTCTGTTACTGTAGTTTGTAGTCCTTCTGCAATTGCAACTGAACCTCATTATCCCCAAGGTGGAAAAATCACAGGATATTATGGCTCTTTGTTGTGGTGGATTATAAGTCAGGTTGACTAGGGTAAGCCATTGTTTCTTCGAGCATGAATCTAGGTATTGATTTGTGTGTGTTGCACCAACAAGACACTGTTTCCCTCCCCAGATCTCTTTCTATTCTCTCCCTTTCCTCACTCTTTAATTGTACATGTCCTCAGAGGAGGAGTCTGATTTGGTCCTCCATTCCATATCTTGTAACTTGAATTGGGAGGAATTCTGAGTAGATAATAAATGATGTCTAGCTGAATTTTATGTTTGTCATTCCTGTACGCAAAGAGTGAGTGACTGTGAAGGTCCTTTATCTAATATGATTAATATTTATAATTAACTGATCTTCAGTAAAGGAGATAATCTCCTTTATCCTTCACAATGGTGGTGGGCCTCATTTAATCAACTAAAAGACTCATGAGGTTCCCCAGAGAAGGAATCCAACTTCATAACTAACAGAGAAATTCTTCCTGAGTTCTTAGCCTACTGACTGCTCTATAAACTTGCTAGCTCCCATAATTACATAAATCAGTTCCTTACATATCTCTCTCTCTCTCTCTCTCTCTCTCTCTCTCTCTCTCTCTCTCTCTCCCCTATCTCTCTATCATCATCATCATCATCATCATCATCATCATCATCATCATCATCATCTATCCATCTGAAGAGGCCATTAATATCTTCATGTTCCACGTCTGTGGATTTAACCAATTGAGGTTCAAAATGATCTGGAAAAAAATTAAAAAGTTTTTTCTGTACTGTACTTGTACAGATATTTTTCTTGTTATTATTGCCTAAACAATATGGTGTACCAACTATTTACATAGCATTCAGATTGTATTTGGTATTATATCTAAATATGATTGAGAGGATGTGCAAAGGTCATAAGAAAATATGCATTATTTTATATAAAAAGACTTGCACATCCACATATTTTGGTACCTATGGGGTGTCCTGAAAACAATCCCTTTGAGGTATGAATGTGTATGTGTATCTGTAAATATATTCATAGCAGTATAATATGCATAGCTCACATATAATATATACAAATGTGTATATCTAGACCCCTGACTGATAAAGCTCTTTTAGTCCTCTCTCATGGAGTCCACATAATAAATAAGAGAATTCCTGTTTCTTTCCCATGTCCTCTTGTCCCCTGAGGAACTAGTCCCCCAGACACCAAGTACATGCAGCCAGTAGGAGCTGTGCCATAGTATTTTTTTTCTACAAGTCAGGATTTCCGTAGAGTATTGATGATAAAGGATATGGGATGACAAGAGCTGACAAAATTACAATTCCCTTGGAAGGGACTGTTGGCCTTTTGTCCCTGAAAGAACATTGTCACACAAAGACACTGATTCCCTCCCTATCTTCCCCCTTTCCCCATTCTTTAATTGTACATGTCCTTACAGGAAGAGTGTGATCTGTCTCTCTGGTTCGTTATCTTGTAATCCATATCTAGAAGGCTTTAGGCTATGAGCAGATAATAAATGGTGCCTCTCTGCATTTTGTGTTTGCTGTTCCTAAAGGCAAAGTAGTGAATGAATGAAGTGGTCTGGATTCTATGACTCACAGGAGCAGGGATTGTAGACATTCTCTTCTTATCTAAAATGAAAACCTATGTCACTAAACAGAACAGTGGGGATTTGGGGTTCATTTGCTTATTTTCTCCATATGACTTTGTGATCTTATATAAGGAAAGGATATGTTTTTCCTTTAGCATGACTTGGATGTTCCTCTTCTGAAATAACCATCAACCATTAGGACTCAGGGCATAAAAAACTTTTCTTTTTGGGAGGTGGGTGGGTACTGGGGATTGAATTTAGGGGCACTTAACCACTGAACCACTTCCCCAGCCCTATTTTGTATTTTATTTAGAGACAGAATCTCACTGAGTTGCTTAGTGCTTAGTTGAGGCTGGCTCTGAACTCACAATCCTCTTGCTTCAGCCTCCTTAGCTGCTGGGATTACAGTTGTTTGCCCTGTGCCTGGATGCATATAAAACTTTCTGAGCTTGGTTTTAAGAAAAATTTTAAATTTAGATGTATATACATATATACATGTATATATATGTATATATATACACACATATATGTACATATGTATATGTACATATATATGTACAGCAAAAAACTATTATAGTTCTGAAGGTTATAGGACCAACACTATCTCACTGGGTTCCAATGAAGATGATGGCAGGACTGTATTCCTTTCTGGATGCTCTGGAGACTCATTGCTTTGCCTTTTCTAGCTTGGACAGGTTACCCACATTCTTTCACTGGTCAGTCTCCTCTTCTATCTTTCAATTCAGCCACAGAGCATTTCTCTGACTTGATGTCACCATCACATTTATTTCTCTGACTCTTCTCTTCAAAGGACTTGTCTCTTTCCCTTTGAAGTATTCTGTGATTACATTGTGCCCACCCAGACAACCCAGGTCATCTCTCTTTTTAGGGTGAGCCGATTAACATTCTTAATTCCATCTACAATGTAATTCCCTTTTGCCATGTAAGCCAACATATTCAAAGTTCCAAAGATGAAGATGTGGGCATCTTCAAAGACCGTTATTCTGCTTCTCAAAAGCAGCAACCTGGCAATTAATTTTGCTCTCCTGGACAGTGAAGTGGCTTCTCTACCAATTGCCCAATCAACTTCTCCTTATCCAGACTAAGAAAAGAAAACCTCAAAGAAGGAAAATGAATTCTAAGTTACTTCTTTTGCATGGGTATGAATCTAAATTTATAAGATCCACAAATGATATTTAAAATATTTGTTAAGTGTGACATTGCTGGGTCAAATTCACCATTTGACCCAGCTATCCCTCTCCTCAGTGTATACCCATAGGACTTAAAAACAGCATACTACATGGACACAGCCACATCAATGTTTATAGCAGCACAATTCACAACAGCTAAACTGTGGAACCAACCTAGATGCTCTTCAATAAATGAATGGATAAAAAATGTGGCATATATACATAGTGGAGTATTAGTCAGCAATAAAAGAGAATAAAATCATGGCATTCGTAGGTAAATGGATGGAGTTAGAGAAGATAATGCTAAGTGAAATTAGCCAATCCCCCAAAACCAAATGACAATTTTTTTTTTGATACAAGGAGGCTGATTCATAGTGGGATAGGGAGAGGGAGCATGGGAGGAATAGACTAACTCTAGATAGGGCAGAGGGTATGGAGAGGAAGGGAGGAGGCATGGGGTTATTAATAATGGTGGAATGTGATGATCATTATTATACAAAGTACAGGTATGAAGAACGAATTGGTGTGAATATACTATGTATACAACCAGAGATATGAAAAATTGTGCTCTATATGTGTAATAAGAATTGTAATGCATTCTGCTATCATATATAAATAAAAAAGTGTGACATTGCTACTCAGAAAACATCTTAGATTGTATCTATTTGAGAAATGGAAAACTCCAACTTCTTATTTTTGGGTAAATAAAATACCTCTTAAATAATTCTCCAGGAGGGACAGGAAGCTCACCTACAATGTTTTCTTTTTTCTCTGTAAATGCTTTTAATACTTGAAAAAATGCTGACATTTTATGACTGTAAAATTGATGGGAAGAATGAAAAAATAAAACATTCTAATAAAAAGTAGCTTATCCTCTGTTCAATATTATTCTTCTCTTTAAGAATGGAAAACTGGTGGAGTTCTAAATCATGAACTATTTGAAATGAAATATGTGGTATCCATTATCTGAGAATGCTTATCTCTGAAAGCTGTAATTTTATAAATTAAAGGGAAAACTACTGTTTTACTATTTCTATGAGGACAGAAAAGAAATATTGAAATGCATATTAAATTAGAATCTTTTTATCTGACATGAGTTCTAGGCTACAGAAAAATGGAGTATCCTCTGTATTTAAAGATGATACAGTCAACTCACCATCAGCAGAAAAAGATATTCCAAGTTAATAAAAACTGAACCTCTGCCTTCCCTCCCACTCCCAGCTGTCTTACCAGAACTAAAGGTCAATAAGTCAATCAGACAATATTGCCGAGGGCCTTTTCTGTGCATGCACTGTAATAAACACAGAAGCATAAAAAATAGTACTTCAGAAAGAAACTCGCTAAGACAATTCTGTGCCAAATATTGAAAGAAAGGTATATGTGGAAAGAATATCCCCTGGTTTAATTTAATAGTCATTCCTAGGCCTGTCATAAAAATCTGAAGTGGGCTATCCATTAAATTTTTACTTTTGGCATGAGTACTTTATTAATATTGTGGAATGGATGAATGAAAAAGCAAATTGATTGATTCAAATCTGAGTTTGATTTCCATATTCTAACCCATATGGAACTTAAAATCTCTTAGATCTGATATGCATCATAGGCCTTAAAAGTGGAGGGTAATTTGCCTGGCTAATTTATATATTCTGAAATAAATTCAAACATGTAGAAATACTCTATTAGACACACCTATTTGTTTATTTTTTAGACACTGCTATTTAAAATTTTTGATTTGCTTCATTTGAAAAAAATACTTGCTAAGAGTCTTTTGAAGTGTTATTAGTACTCAACTGAAAGCCCTTCTAAATTTTTATGAATTTATAAAATGATTTACCAACCCTGTCTATAGGTTGTTCCAGATGTTGCTTTCCAGGCTATAATTTTTATGAGCCTATTTTATAGGTCAAAGAGCTGGGAGTCAGGGTGAGTAGTTATGGCCTCAAGTCTGAAAGGGTGATGCTTCATCATTTAGAGAGCAAGGAAGCAAAGCAATGACCATTTGAAAGTTTCACATTTTAAAAAGTGTTTGAGATATCAATATAAGTGACAACAGAGTCAGGTTATCTATGACCTGGGAAAATTGACTCAAGTCTTTCATCTCCCTTACCTTTTCAAAAAGTAAACCTAAACATATAGCAGTGTCTTGTAACCAAACTTCAACTGAAGGCAGCATGACATCTTATTCCCAACACCATCCATAACCCTGATGATTATATGACAGAATGTGACATGCTGAGCATTCTAAACAACAAGAATGAAGTTGATATGGATTCTGTTTGAATCAACCAATTCATTCATTCATTCATTTATATGTACAACATTGGTAAGGCACTTATAGGATGTTGTTGGTATATAAAGGTACCTGGGACGTAGCTCTACCCTCCAGTAGCAAACCCTTCCTTATGTATAATAAGGAAGAGAGTGAAGGGACCACAATGTAGGCACAGAATAATGACAGGAAAGTATTAAAGAGAGGTGAGCAGAGCTTCTAAAATTCCATCTAGATTACTAAATCTACTGTAAAGGAAGCAGAAGGGACAGAGGGTAAGCCATGGATTTTGATGTGTGACAGACCTGAGTATGAATTCTGCCTCTATCACTTTCAGTATGTCAGATCATTAGCTTCCCAAGCTCTTGTTTCTAGACATAAGGATAATGACTTCATTTAATTTATGTGGGAATCAATTATGAATTCACTTATTCTAAAGAACTCAAAGCAAGATACACACAGAGTGATTACACAGAGGCAGTTGTTGTTTTATTGTTGTTTTTTATAAGATTGCTCAGAAGTTTGGAAAATCTCTTGTGTGAGGCAAAGAATTGAATTCATGATATTCTTTTTCCTGCCAGTAATGGGGTGGATCTGTCCACACAAGCTCCTGAGGATTCATTGTGATGTTTTTAAAGAATTTTGCAAACCATTTGTTGAACATAGTCGTCCTTGAAATCAGTCATGGTGGGAGTATTTTCACTATGAAAACCAGCAAATGCTACAAATCAGAGCTCCCTGGTGCCCATTTGATTTACTAGCACATCATTGAAAGCAAATTTCAATCCAACAGATCTATGGGGCTCCAGGGAGGTAAGATGTAGGTTTGGGGTAGGGAGAAAGTCTCCTCATAATTCAGGTTTTAAAGTTCTGTCCTGAGGGAACATAACCAGGGTCAAAGGTGATACCAGAATGAGAAAAAAAAAAAAAGTGGGAGAATAAATCCTCTCTCAATTTAAACATTTAAAGCTTCAAAAAACACTGTTTAAATGTCATATTTATTGGTGTATTCTGGAATTGAAAATCACAGCCCCAGAACGGCCCAAATGTTTGTTCCTTAATAGCAGCTGTTTTTAATATAATTGTAAGAAATGGAGCACACATGTAGTAATAATATTTATAAACAATCCTGTTTGGCTAGCCAGATCCCTGCAGTGAATACTAGTCCTCCAGGTGCCCACGTCCTACTGCAGTCAATCTCCTTCCTGTTTTCTGAGCTTTAATAGGGGGTTCTTCAATGGTTGGAAGGTTTTTAAAATTCTACCTGGTCCTCATTAGGAAGAAAGTACTTCTTTCTGATCACCATTCCTGGCATTGATTCTCCTTCCTTCTCTTTGCCACCATTAGGGATGAGAAACAACTGGTCAGTGTTCTTCCTTATTTCATCACAGAAGCTAGTGATATTGTATTTAAGTTCCCTCAGGTCCAAGTTATGTTTGGTCTGTTAAAATTTCTCTCTTACTATTTAGTGAAATTTTCAATGTTTAGATTTTTCTTCTGCATTCCTTTTACATTTTCCCCTTTATTTCTCCCCTGTCTCTCCTTACCTTTCCAACTGAAAAATCATTTTCTTTTGTTTGTTTCACAAAGTCCCTTATTCAAGGCCACTGCTGCCCGTGTATTCAAGTGGTAGTGCTCCATCTGATAAGTCACCACCCATTCATCATCTGGTGCTATCTATGTCTACCTCTAGACAGCCATGCCCCTTAGAGGTTAGGTGCTAGAGAGTTTATTTATGGTTTCTTTATTTAATTGGCCTGCTCAGTTTCACAGCTTGCAGCTACTGAGTTCTAAACCTTAGTGACCAATAATATGTTGAAGTCATCCAAACTCTTCATTTTCTCCCTGAGTGAACTTGCACTTGAAAGTTTAGGGTTATTATGGTTGTTTTGTAAACTATTAAACCAAATTTATTGGGCCTAGGAGACCTTGGGATTGGGTAGGTATACTGTCAACACTTAGGGACTAAGTTTTCCACCAGCTGACAGATTAGTGGCAATGAAATTGGGTGATAAGGTGAAAAATCTCCAAAACATGTTTTCCAGTTCTATAGGGCCCAGGACAACCTACTACTATACACAACGGGATAAAAAGAACTTGGTGCTACTGTCATAGAGAATGAAGGACTCTGACTTTGGAATGACTTGTCCTTCTGATTGTGGGCAAGTACTTAATTCTTCCTGATGCTCAGTTTCCTTTTTACAAACTTAGATTATTTATTTCATAGGATTATATGAAGACTAGTATGATAATACATAAACTACAATTGCTTGATTGTATCATTTGCTATCCAAAGCAAGATCATTTTGAAAATGAAAGGGGGAAACCTTCTAATAATTATGCCAGGAAAAAGATATAAATTGGTGTTTTCTTAGGCAAGCTGTAATATCCAGTTGTAGTCAATATAGTTTCCTTTGATGCTGAGGCTATAATAGATTTACATAAATTCTAGTCTACAGTATAAACTTAATAAACATCTTGTAAAATTGAGGAGTTTTGCTCTGTTTTCTTTTATCTCATACTCTTTTCCCTTGGTCATTGCATGTCTCAGGAAATGAATGATAGTGCATAACAAAAAGGAATATCAGAAGGTCTTTGGTAAAGGACCCCTCATGCCTTCCAAAAAGTGGGCTGTGTTTGGAAGTGATTGTAAGCAGTGATTAAAAACTCCAGGATTTTAGGGAATCCAAGAGCATAGAGGCCCAGAATACCAGGAAGACATAAAGATTCTGAAGAGCTTCTGTTTCTTGTATTGGGTGGAAATAGAAACTACATTTATGTGAGTTGTCTTGACCTGCACTCTTACATACGGTGATTGTGTTTGGCTAGTCCAAATTGTGCTGTAAATGTAAAATACACACCACATTTTGAAGGCTTATCAAAAATAATGTAGAATATCTCATTAATAATTTTAATATTGATTACATGTTGAAGTTATAAATATATCAGATTAAAATAAAATGTTAGTCAATTTCAGTTGTTTCATTTTACTTTTTAACTATGCATATTAGAAAATTCTAGATGATGTTTGTGGCTTGCATTAAATTTCTATTGGATAGTGCTGATGTAGACCAAAGGGTGAGACAGATCCATGAGCTCTGTTTATACCTGCCTGACGAAGAAGCAGCAGGATGACTCCCATATTCCCAAGAGAAGTGTGGTGGGGTTTTGAGAGCCTGCAGATTAAGGCCCCGAGTGAAAGGAAGCAAGGGAAGGGAACTTCTAGGGCTAATAACCAGAACGAAGGATCCCCAGCTGTGAAAATGTCTTGACGACTGCATATAGTCCAAAAACAATATCAAGGCAAAATTCTTTCACACCATCCTTACATCTCTGGGAAAGAAGATGGGAAACTTGGAGTAACTAACAGTTTTTCTATTCAGTGGAATGGGCTTGAAAATTCAAAATTAAATTTACAGTCCAGGGTAGTAGTAAATATTTAGCAACTGTGTATCACTGGTACCACTCAATCAGAATAGATGTTGGTTGAAAAATCCTCTAAGCTGCCTGCTGTGCTTCACGTAATCTCTTCAATTGCTGGGACATTCAGAAGGCTGGCAGTTTGTGGCCATGGCAGTGGCACTGGAGGGGATTGTGTCTGTGCTCATATCTACCAGCTCATTATCTGATTAAAAATATAAATAAGCAAAGTTTTATTTCTTTCTTATTTAAGTTTGTGATTTGATTGATATATGTTGCATGGTAACTGAATGAAAATTCCTTGTATGAAAATCTTTGGCCTCCGTATTTTTCTTCATCACTAACATTTAACTATCACTGCCTTATTACCATCAATGGCACTAACATTTTTCTTCAAGCAATAACAGAGAATGGCAGGGGAGAGACTACCTTGTGGATTATAATGGACTGTTCAGATTTTCTTTCCAATCTTAATATAATTGAATATCTAAGTCAATGAACACAAATATTTTTTATCCAGATTACTGCTAGTTCTTATTTTGATTCTTGCTATTTTTGAATCTTGGTGTCTTCATCTGTAGAATGGGTGTCAGATTGCTTTTTGTATTATTATAGCCTGATATGGTGTTAAGTTATGCCAATAAAATTTAAAAAAAAAAGATTTCCTTCTTCACTGAAAAGTATTTACAACTTAGAGGGTTCAAAAAGTTGGATGGGAGAGAATAGAAATGCCAGAAAGGCGAGGATGTAGAAATATACCAACCAGCAACTTTAAGAGGCAAAGTGCAACAGAGCACTGCAAGAGTAATGCACTTTATCTGAGAATTAGCATTCATTTTGCAGAAATCATACAAGGAGATAGTTATTCTAACTATCTATAAGAAAAACATGCCCTGTCAACTTTAGGCAGGCTTGATGTTGATCTTTAGGGAATTCATAAGGTGCATTAAAATATACGGTTTGAAAGGACTTAGACTAGTGTCTATAACTTTTGGCTCAAAATACCTAAGGGAGTACCCAGTCTCTCTCTTCGACCTCCCCAAATCACAATGAAAAAAAAAAGTTAGAAGTTTAAAAACAGGTTTCTGAAAGTACTAAAGACACAGAATAGGGAAATGGCACAGAGAAGGCTACCATAAGATAAAAACTGTCCTTCTCAGTGAAGTATCCAGAGAGACATGAGTCTGAAGTCAGCAAAGATTGAGGACAGAATGTAGGTCACAAGACAACTAGTAAGGTTGTTAAAGCACTCTAAAGCAGCTGAGTCAGTTATTGTTTTATGTAAGCAAAGCATTGGCTAGGTACTCACTCCCGAGGTGCAGCCTGGGGGAATAACTCCCTAGAAAATAAGGTGTATGTTATCTGTGGTGTGTTTGTGGAGGGGGAGTTTCTTTACACATGTGTTAGGAGTACATGGAAGAGATGACACCTGACAACTTCAGACATTCACTATGGATGGAGAAGAGAAAAAGGAATATGAGAGAAGTCAGCTACACGTAACAGTGAAATAGGCTCAATTATCCTGTGCCCAGAATCCAGCTTTCTTTGTGTTCTCTCCAACTATAGTTGAAACCCTATTGTTGGCACCTGTCTACCCACTCATTCTGCAAAGCTTCAGAGTTAGCATTTGATTTAGGAGGGACCTGCCTCTGAAATTAATCTTAGAAACTCACGAGGAATCCTCTTGTGCCTTCTCTACTCTCAGTAATTGAATCATCGCTCCCCACAATCCAGATGCTTATGTTGAAGTTCTAACCTCTAAAATCTCACACGGTGGCAGTATTTGGAGATATGGTCCTTAAAGAGGTAATTAAAATGAGGTCATTAGTGGGAGCTGATCCAAAGTGAACGGTACACTCATACGAAGAGGAATTTGGGACATAACCACAATTAAAGGAAAGAGTATGAAGACATAAGGGGGAAGCCAAGGAGAGAGGGTGCAGAAGGTACTAACCCCACAGCTAACATCTTGAGTTGAATTCACCTCCAGAATTGTAAGAAAATAAATTTCTGTTGCTTAAGTTACTCAATCTGTAGTACTTTGTTATGGTAGCCTTTGTGTGCTAATACATTTATTGACTAACCAAGTCATTTATTTTTAAATATAAACAAATCCACATATCATCAGTCATTTGAGGAACATCAATGGCATGGACAAGATGCTCTGAGATGAACAAATAAAAAAGCTAATCTTAGAGGAAAGAGATAATTCCAGAAACAAAAGAGAACATGAAAAGCATTATTAATCACGAATATACAAGAGACTTCTATACTAAAGCCAAGGACTGTTTCAGAGTTTGAAGAGAATATGGAAAACTCGCTGCCCTTCAAACAAATCCATGAAACAAGAATAGCATAAAAAATGCATGTAAGCTGCTGGCCCACAGGTGGGATGTGGCCTGCAGAAGCAGCTGTGTGTATGATGTTCATAGTTTTTAAATATAAATGAACTCAGGATGACAAAAAATCCTACGGTCCACCACAGTCTTCACTCTTCCTTCTCTCACAGAAAGCTCCACTTACTTGAGTTAACAATTGGGTTTGAAAGTAATTTTCATTTTGACCCTTGTAGTAGAATGATCTCATTTATGAATATGTATGCAAGTCCTAAATAAATTATTTCTGATCCAAGTCCAAAATGAAAGAATCTTTATTCATTACATTAATCAAAGCATATCTAGGAATGTAAAGACAGTGCTGGACACACAGTTCACATTCAACGTGTCTTTTTTGAGTGCATGAAGTCACTTCCTTAAGTTTCTCATGAAATGATTCAATTTTTGTCCACTGTTCTTTTGCTATATTCTTTATCAGAAGCAAAAATAGTATCTATTGGTAGGTCTTTTCTGATATGGAGCTTTCTTGGAAACTTTTGGAATATATTGAAATTAACACAATGATTCTGGCATACATAGCTTTAAAAAGAAGTTAAATCCCAAATTAAACCTAGTTATATTTAGTAAGCACATCACCGAGGAGAAATAATTTGGGTAGTGACAAAGTATTCCACAAGAAATTAAGGAAAACGTATAAAATTAATTAAGCATAAAATTAAGCATAATTGAAAAGAAAAAAGAATTAGCAAGTTATTAGCTGTGTTTTTTGAATATTTTACTTTTAAAAAGTTATGATAATTATCAAAATAAAGAAAGATGAAAGCTAATAATACATTTAAAATGCTATTTTGGGGGAGTAAGAAAGAAGAAAGCATATTTTAAGAAGAGATGCAGCAAGGATAAACCAGAAACTAATGAAATTTATAACCTTTAGGGTAGAGGCAAAATAAATGAAATGGAACAGGGTAGAATAATTGGACGTTCCTTTTTCACATAACTTTTACACAATGTCAACTTTAAACCACTTTTAGTATTTTTATGTTACAAATGATCTTAAATCAATAACATTATAAAGAACCCTAAAACAGTACAAGTATAAACAAATAAAAATTAGGTAGCAAATAGGAAATATAACTACACAGAATATAATAAAAAGAAATTCAACTAAATTTCAGATATAATCCCTTCTATACCGAATACAGGATTAAGAGAAGAATCCAGCAATGTTGCATTGGAATTAGAGATTTCAGTGATTAAAACAAATACATGAAACCTCTATCTTTAAAGAGGTGCAGAAGCAAGGCCATTTTTTGGCTTAATAAGCACATCTAGTGATCATACTTTAGTTTCTAATACCATTTCAGTGAAAAGAACATGAGGTCTTCAAAGAAATGACCAATCCCAGCAAGAAGAATTAAATTTCTCCAAAACAAGAATTAATTTAAAGCGATTTTTATTGGCCAAATTTAGCAAAATTAAAAATAACAGGATTCATTTGATGAGAATAAAAATTTCAAAAATCAAAAGCCCAATTTTACAAGACTACAAAGTATAAACGTGAAAAGAAATGAATAGTATATATAGAAAACCACTATAGTAATAATTTGATTCAGGCAAGAATCATCCCATATGCTAAAGTCATGAGTAAAATGCAAGGAAGAGCATTTTTAAAGAGTCTCAAAACATCAACATTCAGAAAGCTTACTAATTAAAAAAGAGAAAGCCTATTTGTATAATATTGTAGACATCTGACAGATATGGCCTTAGTCAAATGATCCAAATATCTGTGAGGGCACAAACATCCCTGATGTGACATATGGAGGAAAATAGATGCAATGTATTGAGAAGAATAAAATTCTTTCCCAATCTGCATTTGATTATGAGAACAATTAAGACAAATCCAAATTAGGTGGCATTCTGCAAAATTCCTGCCTGGACTCTACAAAAATATCAGTGTCATGAAAGGCAACAAAGGTCAAGAGGTCATTCTTGATTAAGGGATGCTAAAGAGGCTGAAAGACAAAATGCAGTGTGCCATATATGACGGAGTCCTGCATCATTATTGAGACAGTGGGGTAACTGCATATGGTTCATGTGATTTTATAATATTATTATATTAATGTTATATTTCCTAGTGATAATTATATTTGGTTATGCAAGATAATGCGCTTGTTCTCAGTAGTTACAATCTGAAGTATTTGACACTCTGGGTTATGTTGTTTGTTTGTTAGGAACACTTAGATGTGTCAGGTTAAAATATATACATTCATATAGATGTGTGTGTGTGTGTGTGTGTGTGTGTGTATGGATGAATGTGTATAAATAGAGATGGAAATATATGTGATAAAATTTTAATAATTGGTCAATCTGAGTGATTGCAGAAGGGAGCTTCTTAAAGTATTCTTACACATTTTTGTAGATTTGAAAATGTTTAATATAAAGCTGAGAAAAGGATTGAGGCTTAACACTTGTTAGGGGGGATAGAGAAATATGTTAGCTTTTTCTATGATAAATATATAGCTTTGTATTTTTTTGTTTAAATGAACAAATTGAAAAGCTCAATTATGGGCAAGAGGATTCTAGACTTACTATTACCAATGCTATTTACTAGTAGTGGTCTATCCAAAAATAAGTTGCTTAAATTGGCCATCTATAAATGGATAGTACTTACCTATATCAAAGGTAGCTGATTGCCTAACCAACATCTATTCTCTCTTTCTTACTAAAAGAATAAAAAATGTGATAACACTTGCAATGTGCCATTGCCAATGG
Source organism: Urocitellus parryii (assembly GCF_045843805.1). Taxonomy (NCBI): domain Eukaryota; kingdom Metazoa; phylum Chordata; class Mammalia; order Rodentia; family Sciuridae; genus Urocitellus; species Urocitellus parryii. Next base: position 50,119,730 of record NC_135538.1, on the reverse strand, counting down.
GAAGTACATTTTCTAGAGTCTTTTGAAGAATGGTCATTGTCTTTGTTCCAAAGATGTATGTGGAAATTTTTGAATTAGGGCCTTGATGGGTGACACTTAGCTATCTGGCTTTGTTCCTTTCCTTTCCTCTTATTCCTGGATGGATACAATGGTTGAAGCTCCAGATCATCTTAAAACAACAGGTTGTGGACCATATCTGCATCCACTGTGAGCACATGGAGCTTCTGTAACAGCCTGGGACCATACTTTTGGACCTCCTGTTACATGCAAAACCCACATCATTATTTAGTAATCAAATTATTTAGGTTTTACTAAATGCAATCAAATGCAATTACTCATTAGTCCACCATCTTCAAGAGTTATGAAGATGGAAGATTTTAATACATGTAAAGTGCTTGGTATCATTCTTAGCACACAAACTCTTGATGAATATTCAGCTATTATTATATTAGCATAATAACAAGGCAAATAATTTAAACTATCTGAAGAGAAACCAGAGTATTAGCACAGTATAAACAAGGACATACTTTCTTATTGACCTAGAAGAAGAATAGATATTTTTCCCTTTTGTAATTTCCCTCTGAAATACTCTTTCTTAGATTAGGGAATACATACAAATTCAGAGTTCTTCAAGTATCTTTCCTGTTTAAACATAATTCTTTGCAGCAGTTATTACAATCAGCCTCATATTTGAAATGAAGATAAAAATTAGGTTTCTTGAACTAACATAACCAAGACATGTTTGATAAATAATTGCTGTTCTAAGAGTTGGATGATTTATGAAGTAACAAAAGTGATTATCCATCAAATATGCTAGGTGAATTCTAAACATATTCTAAAATATTTTGTATATATGTGGTATCAGTAAATAAAAATTATAAATGGGCAGCAGTGTTTGTAAACCCTGAGCAAACTCTTTGAACAAATAATGAATATAAAGAGGAAACTATGTATTTATTTTGCTATAAAATGGTAAATCAATATACATATGCTTGACTTGACTTGAAATAAAATAAGACTTTGCCTGTGTGGATTCTACAGCTAGAATATTATCCTAAACCCATGTGATATTTTTTGATCATAAGGAACAAAGTTTCTTACTTTAGTTGTCTATATTAGATATTACCAATATCTAAATATGATGCATTTCATAGAACAATTTCTCTCTCTTTCATGTCCCTGCTCAGATTGCCTATGTGAATGAGAATACATATATATATCAGGGTGTTGTGTGACTAGGAAGCAAAATACTTGACTAACATTAAGGTAGGATTTCTCTTGGGTCTCTAACACGTTGTTATTCAAGTCTTTGTAACACAGAGTTATCACACCAATTTTTAAACCTAGGAAATTTGACAATCCATTCCATAGCACATAGCAAATTCATTTTGCATGTAATGAAATTTATAATTGAAACAAAGAAATACAAGGAGAACAAGCATATAAATGCCAAGGAGGCACCTGACCCTGCCCACGCTTACTTTTTCCCTTTTCATGATAACCCTATGAGGTGAATGAGTTTGTATCCCTTTAACCTGGGGAATTACCTCAATCAGGATTTTAGCAGGAAGCAGATGGCACCCTTGAATTAGATTAAGGATGGCTGAGTCAAGGGACTCCACAAAGATGCCCTCAAGATGAGATACCTACAGCGGACAGTGCAAGCTTCAAGAGCTAACCCTCGTAGAACTCTTACCATCCCCTGGCTCAAAGGACAAGGGGAAACATGGGGGTGACCCCTGGGCCCTAGGTGAAAAACTTGTAGAGAAGGATGCTGTGATAGAGGTTGTGACCTGTAATCAAGTGACAGAGCTGGACAGAGGTGACGTTGTTGGAAATAAATACCTGATCTCACTTTTCTCCTTCTAATCTGCTGGCTCCCTAAGCTGGACCTGAATAGAACCGAGTGGGAAAGGATGTCTGAAGACATAGTGCTTGAACGTCAGTCTTCTGTGACAGAGGACAGGATGGAGAGGAGTGGACAAATATATCTGGAAGGACAAGTAGAAGGCGTCCAACACAGGAACCTGAGCTCAGAGAGTTTAGGCTCCTTGTCAGAAGGCACACAGCTAAGATGTCGTAGAATGTAGACTGGAACTCAATAAGAATGTTTAAAGATCTTATTCTTTCCATTATTCCAAGCAATGCTGCAATTATTAGAGACAAGGAGTATAGTTATATTTTCAAAGTCTTTTCTTATCACCATGCTTGGCTGTAAAAGCTCTTTGTCTTGAATGTGAGGCAAGAGGTTCACTCATATATTGTGGGACTGCAAATTAATGCAACCACTATGGAAAACAGTATGGAGATTCCTCTAAAAACTCGGAATGAAACCACAATTTATCAATTATCCCACTCCTCAGTTTATATGCAAAGGACTTAAAATCAGCATTACTATAGTGACACAACCACATCAATGTTTATAGTAGCTCAATTAACAATAGCTCAGCTATGGAACCAACCTCAGTGCCCTATTTTTTATACCTTAAAATTGGTTTCCAATTTTATCAATAGATGAATCGATGAAGAAAAGATGAATGGATAAAATCACAATGGAATATTACTCAACCATAAAGAAGAATAAAATTATGGCATTTGCTGGTAAATATATGAAGCTAGAGACTATCATGTTAAGTGAAATAAGCCAACCCCCCCCAAAAAAAAACCCCAAAGGTTGAATGTTCTCTCTGATATGTGGATGCTAACATACAATGGGGTTGGGGTAGAATAGAAGTTCATTGGATTAGACAAAGGGGAATGAAGGGAAGGGTGGAGATGGGAATAGGAAAGTCTTTAGAATGAATCAGACATAACTTTCCTATGTTTATATTTGAATACACAACCAGTGAAACTTTACATCATGTACAACTGCAAGAATGGGATCCTAATTAGAATAAGTTATACTCCAGGTATGTATAATATGTCAAAATATACTCTTCTGTCATGTGTATCTAAAAAGAACAAATAAAAATATGTCCTATGGGTTCATTCATATGTTTAATAAAAATATACAAGAAGAAAATAATGTAAAAAGTATTGTTTGTATCATGATGAGTACATTTTATACAGACAATGAGCAGTTGAATTGACTATAGACATAAAGAACATAGATCCAAATAACTGACAAACCGAATGTTTTATTCTTTTAATTACATATTTGATTCTTCTTTATTGCATCTCATGGTTCAAATGCAGGTTAGGGTTACAAACCTCCATCTCCAGAAGGTCATCGTTATTAGTTTGTTAGGGTTCTGATCAATAATAGGAGATCTATTTTTTACACCTTAAAATTGGTTTTCAATTGCCTAAAGTAAAAGTCATTTTTTGGAAAGAATTAAATTGAAAGAACAATTTTTTCCTCTTTAGTTTCACTGATAACTTGATAGTAAAACTGACATGAAATAGTTGCCATTTCAAGGAAGAGCTGAAAACTAATATCATTTTTACAGGTTTCCATCAGACACAAAGGAATTTTCCTTTAACAGTATGAGAACCATTGTCTAGAAGAACCATTGTCTAGAAGTACGAGAACACAATCATGATTCAGCTCTTCTAGATATCATGGGTTTCATTCTAATTAAATGAGTGATATAAGGTATAGAAGATGGTTTTGTTAAAAAAATTCCCTAACTAAATCATGTATCTTCTGAATGGAATGACATATTTTTAAAATATTTGATTAAATTTCCAAAGTTTGTAATTCACAATTTATTCTTCTTAATTGGCTAAAATGAACAGTGATAGGATAAAGCAAAAATGCACTTCTTAGTGTGAAATCCAATAGTTCAACCCAATTTCAAGGACCTTAATGTCAGATTTTATATGTTATTCATCAGAGAGACTGAGAATCAGGTTGATAAAGGATGATATTGACTTTGAAAATATCTGTATTAGGGTTCTAAAGAGGAATAGAATCAACAGAAAGTATAATTATAAAAGGGGGACTTATGACGTTGACTTAGTGACCAGAAGCTGGAATAGTCCACAATGGCTGTCTGCAGGCTGGAGAGCTGGAAGAACCAGTAGCTGTGTAGTACAGGAGGCTGAAGCCCCAGAACAAGAGGGATCATCCAATGGTGCTACCCTAATCTGAGATCAAAGGCTTCTTGAGAATCCACCTCCCTAATCTGAGACCAAAGGCTTCTTGAGAATCCACTTTGGAAGAGTGAAGAAGCAAGAGTCCAATACCTTCAGACAGTCAAAGCAGCAATCAAGAACCTCTTCAAGAAGAATCAAGCTTGCATCTGCTGCTACTTCCTTGTTCTTCCAATTTTTATCCCATCCATGCTATCATCCTATTAGACAGGATGGTCCAATTCCAGTTGGCTATTCCCACATGCCAATCATTCCTAGATAAGGAGCTCATTAACACACCCATAATCCTCTTAATCCGTGGCATCCCTCAATCCAATCAAGTTGACAAATTCAAAGTAACCATTGCATCATCCCCGAGGCACTGATGAAGTGGAACTGTTGAAATTCCTGTAATCCCTTCTGTCTCAGGCCAGGAATTCAGTCCCATGTGTTCAATGGTTTCAGCTACAGGGGACTGTAGTCATGGTTAAAAACCTAGTATAAATTTATATATCCATTTCAAGTGCTTTGGAGAGGGAAATTGTAGACAAAATTTTAGAAGGATTCAGCATAAATTTCATACATCATACTTTATGTTTTGTGATTTTATTTTGGTACGTTTTTGTGCAGTTGAAAATGAAAAAAAAATGTGTTTCTCTCGGCAGAGGAGATTGATGCTTATTTTAGTTTACTAAACATTTAGAATCTGCATAACAAAGAGTACCTAAAGTGCAAACTTGGGCATTAGCTTGCCTGGGTTCAAATCCAAGATCTATTACTTACCAGCAGGGTAACGTAAAATCAGAACAATAACAGGAGCTCCTCTATAGGAGTGTGGGAAGAGTGAGTTAGTGTAAGTTTGTCACATAGTAGGTAACTTTCAAAAGTGTGTGAGCTGAGTTAAAGGCACTTCAATGCCTCATTTTGGTGTGGGTAATATTCACCACTGGCATGCCAGTTTCTTATATAATGGCTTATATGCCATGTGGAACAATGGCTTTTTTACAAAAGCTCATACTAAAAAAGAAATAAGGGTGATTTGAAATGTACAATTTTCATATTGCTATTTTAGAGTAAAAGGATAGAAAAATTGGAAGGGTTTTTAAAACAGTGATGGAAAGAGAAAGAAAAGGAGACAATATTATCATGCAGCTGGGAAATCTGTTTGTTTTTTTTTTTTTTCCTGGGCCTGGCTAATAGTTAAATGTATTGTCTTTGGGGACATCACTTAATCTCTTGAGTCTCAGTTCCTTTAGCTATAAAGTAGTTGTAAAAATACCCTTGAGACAAAGCATGTGCTCATACCCAATGTATTCTTATCATTAAAGACCATTTAAATACACATTCAGAATCTCCTAAGAGCCTGGAAACCAATATCCTTCTCTGGATTTTGGCATATCTAGAAAGTAGCCAACTTCCTACTATAGTCTCCTTCTGTAGGTCATCTGAGTTAAAGGGCTGAGAAAAGGAGACCTGGAGAATCGCTCTCAAAGCAAGTAGAAAAGCACTAGATTATTACGATATGTGACACTGAGGGGCTCTTTCACCAGGCACAGTGGTTTCAGAGGCAGAAATTGGTCACTTAACCTTGCTGGACGCAGTCACTTCTCACTTCATTCGCCCATAGTTCATTTTGATCTGAGAATCCTATGCCAGGAGCACAGTTCATTCTGCCTCTAATTCAAAACACCTGGACTCCTCTGGCCAGAGGCCACATCCAGGGGCTGGCTCGACTCTCTGTGGTGACCTGGATCTTGCCTCAGCCTTCCCTACAACAGCAAACACATCACAAGGAAAGATTAATTTTAGTGGATCAAGGCCAAGAACAACAAACCTGAGAAGTTAAAATATTAAAAACCTATTAGCTGCAACAATGGGAAGCCAACATTAGCCTGAAGTAAGAAATATGCCTAATTAAAGAACAAGTGCTATTAGAAGCTGTCTATGAGCTACTGGGGATGAGAGCAAGACAACTCACAAGGATAAAGTGATGGACATACAAGCATTGCCGGAGATTACATGGTGAAAGCCACTGGGTTTGTTTCTACACTTACTTGCGGGTGACTGTGTCCCTGTGCTCCTAACTTTAAAGGAAGTAAACTTACCCTGTGAGTTTCAGGGTCACTTGTGGGACTATGGAGTGTGTTCTCTGCTTTGAATTTTTGAAGACATAGACAATGAAAAAGAGCAAGTGTGAACACAGGTTTGTTGGTACCAGTGGATTTTAACATGGACATCTCCTTCTGAGGTGGCAATGTACATGGCACTTGTACATTATGGTGATTTTATTGAGTTCATTCCTGGGCTCTTCATTACACTCTTTCCTGTCTCACATCCAATTTTCTTGGCCCTCTATATAACAGAGAAAATGAAGTAGTAGAAGGTAGCATTCCAGTTAAGCTCTTTGTTCTGCCAGGATTCATTAGGTTCATTTCCATTCAACAAGCCTTTTCTCTGAGTATCTCTTCTGCCAGATCCAGGATTGGGAGCTGTAGAGATACAGCCTTCATTTTTACTGAACCCATCCAAGGTCTTTTTTCATATATTGAGATTGTTGAAGACTCTGTTTTCTACTCACACAAAGCCTTCTTTCCCAGCTGACGGCTGAAAGTATAAAACACTTGCATTATTATTATTATTATTATTATTATTATTATTATTATATTTATTTATTGTTAGACAGGGTCTTGCTCAGTTGCCCAGGCAGTCCTTGAACCTGTGATCCTTCTGCTTCAGCCTCTTGAGTAGCTGGGACTACAGGCAGGCATCACAATGCCGGGTCTGCTTGCACTACGTTTTCCCTGTCACTATCCTTAGAATAAGGCCCTAATGTAATTATTAGTTAGTAGTGCTGATGATAGGCATAGAGAAAGATAATGGCTCAAATATGATTCCTTTAGTATTACCCATTCCAATGGACAATAGATTGGGTTTTAATAAAAATGGGCAACTGATAGTTACATTTTCATCAGAAAAGACATTAAATTCTTTCCATGAAGGCATTTTTATATTATGGATCTGACAAACCCGCATCTTGTGTCTTGACACTGAATAACTAAAAAAAGAAATATAAAAAGAAATTCAGCTTGTACCAAGTTTCAGGTAGAGTCCTTCACACTGATGTTCTTTTATAGGTGGACAAGGTCAGACTGTAACAATGGTTGAAGTGTCATTCTGTACCAGTTGGAAATAATTGCCGCTTTGTGCCCTGAGCATCCAGTGTCTGAAGAACTTTTCAGGATATCCTCCAACTTCCCCAGATCTGGCAACCAAAGGGCAAATGCCTGGCTCTGTGGGTGTTTCCAGTATTTGTCCCAGTGCTGAAACTAATGTCCTTGTTCTGTACCTGAGCAATGCCGGATGTGCTTTATCTGGGTATTGTTCCAGTCATCTCATTAGACAATGTGGACGACAAAGCTCAACATATTTACATTGTTTTGCTGAAACGCACAATGAAAATTAGAGGCTGAGCTGAATTTGAAATCCAGATCTGATTCCATGCCTTTCCTACCACACCATACTGCTTCTCCAGGAAGCAGTGCAAGGGCAGGAGGAATTCATAAAGAGCACTCACTTCCCTTTGGCTGGTTGCTTTTTCTCTGCTCTAAGTAGCACATTAGCCATTGAACCTGAGGATTTAATTGGTACTTCTTTATATGGGGGAATATGCATGAAATAAGAGACTGGGACAGCACCAGAAATACTCGTGAAATGTTTTCCTAATGGGGATTTACATACATATTCTTGTAATTATACATGTCCATGTGATTACCATTACATGAACATATTTGTGTAATAACAAAAATATTAAAGCAATTGAAAGGCCCATTGACAGAATGATTAAATCCATTAAAGGACCCCAGTAAAGTGAAATATGATGCAACTCTTAAAAAATGTTGGGTGAATCTCTAAGTGCTGATATGGAAATGTGTTCAAGATAAAGAGCAGGATGATAAGCATAGCATTTTTCCCGTCTGGAGACAGGAAAACAGTGGAGTAAAAGGAGTAGTAGCTGAGAGATGGAGTAAGTGTGGTGTGAGAAGTGAAAGAAGCCTGCAGGAGGACTTGCAGCAGAAGACCTGAATACACAAGGTACAGGTGGGAGTGAGATTCATGTTCAAAATCCCTACATAGATGTTTCCCAATTCCATGATCACAAAAATGCAGGTCTGGTGGAATTTATATTCACACTTTGGCTTAACAAGACACAAGGACACACTGATTAGAATAGCTACAATTAAATACACTGAGATACAAAGTGTTGATAGGAATGTGGAACATCTGGAACTCTCCTATACTCCTGGTGGGAATATGGAATGGCACATCACTTTGATAAATGGCTTGGCTGTCTCCTAATCATATGACTATCATATTTCTCAGACATCTCAGATAGTTGCCCAAAGAAATGCAAGCACATGTTCAAACCAAAATTTGATCCCAGGTATTTATGTCAGTTTTATTTAGAATAGTCAAAACCAGAAAAATCCCAAATGTCCAGAATAGGTAAATATATAAACTAATTGTGGTATATCCCTATTAGGCAATGAATAGAAATGAATTATGCAACACAGTGGGGAAGAATTTTGCTGTGTGAAAAAAGCCAGAAAAAATTATATTACAAACAGTATGATTCCATTTATATAAATTTCTAGAAATTACAAGCTAATCTGTTGTGGCAGAAGACAGATCAGTGGTTGTTAAGGATAGAGGGGGGAGAGTAAGGAGGAAGGGAGGGATTGAAGCACAAGGTAATTTTTGAGGGTGATCAAAATTTTCATTATCCAGACTTTGGTGGTTTTATTAGTGTTTGCATATTTTGAAAATTTGCCAAATTGTATACTTTATGTCAAGTTCTTTATATGTCAACAATGTCTCAATAAGACTGTTTGAAAAAGTGAAAAAAAACAAGGAGCAGAATTGAAGAGGGCTCTTGAGTCTCTTTTGCTAGATAATTAGACCTCTATATACAGGTCTGTAATTTATAAATGTAAATTGGGCTAAAAGGTGGTTGGTTGTAGGGAGTTGGAGAGCATTTTCAGTCTCTTGGAGATCCAAGTCTGTATGTGTCAATGAAGATAAGAAGGGCCTAAGTGGGTATTATAAACCCCAATTATTGTATTAAAATAATACCTTTGCTACACTTAGTTATATGTATTTGTGTAAATGTTGTTATTGGATAATTAAAAACACTTTGAATTTATACTTGAAGAAGGACATGTTTGGTGGCTAGTACTGAGGTTGGCAATTGGTTTTCTAAGAAACTTTTAAAAGATTATTTATGATTTGATTCCTTTAATTTTTATAGAGAAATGGACCTTTGATAACTTTTTTTAGAAGTCCTCTTTCCTTTTCATAGGACTGTATTTTATCACACACAGCCTTTTTTTGTAGGATTCTTTAGTGTCTTACCACCAACTGAGCCAGATGGTGTCTTAAAGCTTTGATTGAGATAATTGGATCATTTGTTTTTTTTCCTCAAACCTAATATTGAGGAGCCCTTTTGAAAGAAGAGCCCCTCAGCACATTAGCTTGCTTTAAAGTACCACCAGCAGAAAACAGAGCTCTATTCTAGTTTTACTTTTTTCCAACCAATTTTAGACAGGAAAAAGACCTGTTTCTTTCCTGTGTTATTCCTCCTATTTCTGTGGACTGTTTCTCAGAAGTGCAACTGTGGTAAGTAGTATCAGTGAGACCTGGAACAGATGCTCATGGCCAAGGTGATGCTTTTATCTCATGTGGAACACAGCCTTGGAAAATACCAAAAGGTGGCTTCAGGAGCTGTGATCCTGTATCCTTCACTTTTCGTCCGACAATTTTCCTAGTAGAATTTCACATAGGAAAATAATGCAGAATTCAAAGCCATAGTGTAAGATTGAGAGCAAGGAACATGATTTACACAGGTTGCAGGGCTCATGAATTTGATAGTAAAGTGTCCATTGGCTGCTTCGCACACTGGCCTCAGGAGATTTTACCCCTACTAATCTTGTAAAAAAAAAAAACAAAACCCAATGAGCTTTTATTCATGTGGAGGGTAAGAGTGTGTCACTGGCTATCAGTCTGTCAGTTGCATCATTTTTTGCCTAGAAGAGTGGCTTCTTATGGCTTCTTATTAAACAGCTTGACCCTCAAAGGGAAGACATTATTACTCTCAGCTCACACCTTGAAGCAAAAGCATAAAACTTCCTGAGTAACCTTGTAACTAGCACAAATAGGGAAGTGACTTTGGATGTAATTATTAAGGAAGAGGAAATTCCTTCATGCACAAATTTGGCTTTATAAAGATTACTAATATGTCAAGAAGTACTGTCAGGTTCACTGTTTCAAAAGTGATTGTTCTTCTTCTGCCCTGGAAGATTTGCAGACACAGAATCCAGCCAAGTGCCCTAACACAGGAAGCTTCCATAGGTTCCAGCTCTGAGACATCATGGAGGCCATCTTCTGAGTCCCTTACAGGATGAAGGAGTAAGTAGGCATATGGGGAAATTGGCCTTTGGGTGAAATTGCAGATCAGAAATATAATGAATAATGAGAATATATTGTGAAAAAGTAAAAGAGGAGATGGAAGAGGCTTTCCCAGTCCAGAACTGGGCATGGCACCTTGTCAGTTTGTGGAATGGCCCAGTGTCGTTGCAACAAAAGATGTCTTCTTCCCAGAGAGTTTCTTCCATATGTAGGAACCAGAAGATAACTGAGATCTGTGCTTTTCAATTTATAGTGTGATGTTCCTGTATATGATAAATCTGATCCCTTAGATCTAGGTTGAAATAAGTGCCATTGTCATTCTAGTTTGTATAGGAGGAATTGAGTTCAGAATTGTTAAATTGTTTGTTGAGGTACATACAGCCAGAAAAAAGGGGAAGAGTATACACTTGAATCTGTGTTCTCTGACACCAATCTCAGGTCCTCTGTTACTTGTGTGTTTAAATATTTCATCATTTTAGAAAAACAAATTCATATTTAGAATTTATTATAGCAATCTGCTCACAAGAAGTGACTGTCCTAAGGTGAGTTTAGAATGATGAGAAGGTGAGTGGAGTCAGGAGTCAAGAGGCAGGAGTTCAAATCCAGAGTCTGTTGCTCACAGCTATATAACCTTATGTGGTATTCTTAACAAATTTGTTAATAGTGTTAAATATTTCATAGACTTTCAATGAGAGTTAATGAGATAAAGTGAGTAACACAGCCTGGCACTTTTTAAAGGCTGCCTAACCACAGCAGCAAACACCATTGTTACCGTAATTGATGCTTATTATTATAGAGAAGGAAAGTATTTATTATATTGCTTCCAGCTCTGTGGGAATAAAAATTAGGTCTGAATGGATTGCTTTTAATGTTGATTTGAATCCTGCCAGGAATACCGTGGGCATTGAAGAACTGCATTACTTTAATACATTATTGTTTCCATTGACAGCCAATACTGGGATGGACCAGAAAATACATATTTTTATTTGCATCTCTCAAACCATGTGTAGGGATCATTGAACTCATTCATTCTATCTTGAGCTTCATACTATTTTGGAGGACTTATAATAGGGGTGGATACTTAAGTCTAGGGATATACACGTGTACCTACCTCAATATTTTTTTTTCCCCGTGCTTATCTTTGTTTTTCTCAGGATCCTGTCCTTGGTTATCTTTTCTATTCAAATCTACTTCCTCATTGTTATAATCCAATCACATGACTTTAAGTGGTAACACTTTGCCAATAATAACAAAATTTATACCCAGGCTCAATTTGTCTTTTGAACTCCAGAATAACCTTACTTTGCCTCCTGGAAGTCGAATAGATATCTCAAACTTCATACAAGCAAAACCGTTTCCCCTCCAAACCCGCCACACCTTCAGTTCCCCTGATTTCAGGTGACAGCATTTCCAACCTTCCGATGGTTCAGGCCCCAATCTTGGAGTCACCTGTGACTCTTCTCTCATTCTTGCCTCCAACTTGTTAAGCAATTCTATTGTTGTTATCTTCAAAAGCTGTCATGAATCTTTTCTCACCATTTCCCATCACACTGGCCTGGGACACCATCATCTCATATGGATTATTGAGAAATCCTCTTAATAGGCCTCCATGATTCTTCTTCTTCTTTTCTATAGTTCATTTTCAGCACAGCAGTTGGAATAATGCTTTTAAACTGCAAATCAGATCATGTCAGTCCTCTACTTAAAATTCTGAAGTGGCCACTCTGCCCTCTCTCTTCTTCTCCTTGCTCATGTCTTTGCTTCTTCCAGGGCCTTTGCCCTCCTGTTCCTAATGCCTGCTTGGGCTCTCTGCTTGGTTCATTTCTTCATTTTTTCTGGGTAAAAATGCTTAAATCCTATCTTTCCAGTGAGGGCACCTGACTCTCCTCTTTGATGCTACACTGGCCCTGAACCAGCACCTCTGTCCTTCAGATTTCCCAGATCCTCCACCCCCCAACCCCACACACTTTAAAGGAATTTAGGTTCACAATTTCCATCCAAAACTTTTGGGACAAGATACATTTATGAACTCACCTTTTCTTTTCTTTTTTTTTTTTTTTTCAGAATTTAGGGGAGAAAGCAGTGCATATACCATATATTATATCTGAGTGAGTCTTGTATTCAAGTACATCAGTATTTCTGAAATATGACATGGAAATAAGTGCATTTACCAGAAAGAAGGCTATCCATAGCTGCATGTTAGTTCAATTCAGTTGCTTATGATTAAGGAAAAATTCTGGATTGTGCTTTTTTTTTTGGCAAATAAAAGATTGTGGATTAAAACATATACAGTTATTTGCAGTGTTAATGTCCCCACTGGAGGGCACACTCCATGAGGGCAGTGTGCATGGTCTTCAGTTCACTGACATACCCACATGCTGAGATTATTTCCTGACATGTAACAAATGCTCCATGTGTGTTTTTAGAATGAATTTCTCTCACAACCGATCCTTTCTGCTTTGGGGATTTAATGAATTAGTGAATATTTATTGAACACATATGCCTACCATGCTTTTCCATCTGGACTTTTTCTTCCTTGACCCTTCAGTTCTGCCCTATTTCTATTTTCTTTAAAGTAGCTCAGGCTTTTTCAGTTCACGCCCAATCCTACACCCATGACAACCCCTCTGCCCTGAAGATGCACTTTGTAATGATCTTTCCCTACTAACTACTATATTCATTGATTTTCTACTTGTGTGGTATTTATAGCCAATACTCATAAACTTCATTTCTTAATGATTTAAAAGGAAATTTTCATCATTTCCTCTAAATTTCAGGGTCCTTGATAATAAGTTATAATCACTACAGGGGCTAGCAGGGTGCTAAGGGAAGCTCTCAATCCTCAGTGGTATGCTCATAAGTAACAAATTACACATTTTGCCAGTTTTGTATTAGACTCTGGAACTATAATGACTTGTTACATTTACTTCTTACCCTGAAGAAGTTTACTTATTGACTACTGAGGAAAAAAATAAATAGAAGGAAGAAAATAAGTCATTGCGATTGAACTGACTGGTGACTTGATAGGGCATGTGCCAGCACCATGGGTAGTTAGCTTAGGCTTGGATGACGAGGGATTGTCCCCACACACTGGAAAATGAGATGAGACGTAAAAAATAAAAGTTACCCACAGGAGGAGATGCAAGAGAAAATAATTTTGGCAAAGCCCAAAGGCATTCTGGGTGTTGGGGTACAGGTTGCAAGGGAGGTGAGTGGTAAAATGAAAGATGAAGTTGACCTTGAGGAAGATGAAAGCCAGATCATGAACTGTGTTGAAAGCCAGATCATGAACTGTGCTAAAGAGTTTAGGCTTATGAGAGAGGTGGCATATTATTCAGAGACTTAAGAAGGGGCCTATGATGTGCTCAGACTTACACTGAAAAAGAACTGTAGCTGCAGTGTGAAGAATGGATTGGAGAGACCAAGGCTTGAAATAGAGCAGCCCCTTTATTTTTCCAGTATCTGTGGCAGTGCCTCCCTTGAAGTGTTTGCGAATGGAATATGCCTGCTGTTCATCTCTTATAGGATGGAAAATAAATCTTAATGATTCTGCTGCAGGGAATGTAGGCATATGGTGACACATTTATTCATTAAATAGTGTTGGCTTTTGTTTTATGATCTTTGGGAGACAGACTTCCCCAAAATAAAAGAAAAATGTAGCCATGAAATATTTGAGTGACTGGTATGTAATCTGCAAAACAAAACAAAACAAAACAAAAAAACCCAAAAACCCTGATGATTCTAGCTGAGCCAGGCCTCTAAGAGCAGAGATGAGAATGACTCTAGATGGTAAAGAAAGGACAGGCCTGAGATGTCACAAAAAGACTGTCAGTGACAAATGGGGTGTGCACTCTGGAAGAATCTAGAGCCCAGTGCACCTCATACCCTACTCTGATAAAAACAACCTTCCTAGACCCTTAAAGAGATGGATCTGTTAGTGCCCTCGGCATGTTACTGGCAGACGAAGCTTCCTTTGCTAAAATTCCTCTCAGCAATGAGGATAATGAATAAGTCTGGTAAGAGGAATAATTTGTCAAGCTAATTTATGATGGTCTAGGGAGGTCTCTAAATAGTAGGAGACACTAGGGAATAGGAGGGTTAGTAACTCTTCTCTGCAGATTAGGGCCTCTGTTTGTTTGTTTTTGGTTTTGTTATGTGAGCGAAGCTAACATTCTTCTCAGTTCTTTTGGTTCTGTTAATAATATTCTATTCTTTGTTCATTTTGAAAATGAGAAAATGTGAACGCTGTGTGGGAATGCTAAGTTTCAGGCAAGACTCACCAGGGAAAATTGGATCTAAGAGTAAAAGCTAGCAACAAAACAGGAAATGGATCAGCCTGCTGGGGCTCTGCTGCTGGAACCCATAGGATCCTCAGGGAAAGGACAACCAGCATTTGGCTCTATGGCAGTAGCTTCTGTCTATATGCTCCAAGCCCAAACCCAAACCACTAAACATGATGGGAGAACTTTTACTTTCTGCTCTTATAAAATAAGAAACAAAAATCACTCAATCTCCCCCCCCCCAAAAAAAAGGAAGTAGTAGAAGAAGATCTATAATTTACCAGTCAATGAGAAAATGTCTTTCCTAATGATAATCGTCCCCCTTTCTGGCCACTGAGAAATGCTTCTTTTTTAAGAGAAAGCATTCAAGTACTTATTTCTAATGGAAGTGGTATAGGCTGCAAAGTTCTGGAAGAATTATTTTCCCTGGTCGTGGTAACAGGGAATGTACTTGTCAAACTATTATAAAGAAAAAAAATAAAGATGAAAGAAAAAGAGAAAATAAAAATGGAGGAGATAAAGGGAGCATGAATCTGTGGAGACTCCCGTACGCACCATTTTCAGGTTCTGGGATGTCCATATTGAAACACATCAGTACTAAGCCCCCTTGTTTGGCCTTGGTTTTTCTAAAATGTACTTAATGATCTCCATTTCAGCATTTCTGACTAGATTATTTAGGCAACTTTTTATTTTATTTTTTTTTCAGATCTGAAATTCATGATTTTAACTAGATACATTTAAATTTAGACAGTAAATATCGTTTGTAACTGCCAGGTTTTAGCGAGGGGAGGGTGGTGTCTTAGGATATGATCTTTACCTTAGGCAAGGTTCACATTATATTATGTGAGAGTCTCACTTTTGTGCAGATGTGCAAAGTGAGTAGTAATTTTGCTATTTGTTTCTGAAACACATTATTATTATTATTACAAAGGCTCTATACTGAAATATATAGATGAAAATCAATATTGTTCAGGGGTGGGCTTTTTCCTTGGTTTATATGTGTTTCTTCAATATGTGTTCAGGTATGGCTGGAGATGGATTTTTAGAGTCCTTCCTTTAATAAGATATTAATTTGTGGATGCTTATTTATATTGATTTGCACAAATCCAGTCTTACTTGGTTGCTTGGTCTCCCAATGCTCAGTTGTATTAAAAATCACTTCTACCTGCACACATATTTTCAGTCTCAAGATTCATTGAACTCCATGCCATATTTCAATGTCTGACCAATGATAGTAAGAGAAACTTTATATCCTTTTCTCCTCAAGTGAAGTACTGACACAGGTAGGGAAGAGCATTATCATCCTAAGTCTGAGAGCTTTACTCATTAGTTCACTGCCAGGCCCAGGTGTAAGGAAGACAAAACCAGTGCATTCAGTTCTAGATTGGTCAGTGTGGCACCCAGGGGGTTGTATGACTCTAATTGAACTTCCTATGATGACACATTTCAATGTCTACTTGAACATAAACTCATGGTACTGATCAAGTTTTTTTATCCCACTCTTCCGTTTTTAGGATTTTCTGACTTTGAAGAAATGTTACAATGCTTTTTCAGAGAAAATGGCAAATAGTATAATACTCCATGTTACTCTTCCTTAAAAAGTCCACTTCAGATGATATTCAAGACTTTTTTGGACTCTTTACATTCATTAGCCAGATGTTCAATAGCAAATATTTTCTCAGCTGGGAAAAACAAATTAAAAAAAAAAAAACCCACAACAGTGAAACTTGTCAGCATTGTTGGGAATTATCAGTATCAACAAACACTTTTTATTTTGTTTTTGCATGGAATACTGGCAGCAATATTTCAAATATGAATCTCAGTCCTATCCTGAATATACCTTAATAAATTCCAGCTCTGAACAGCAAAGGAAAACTGATACTGGAGACTACAGAGTGTGCAAAAATATGGAACATATTCAGAAGTCATTACTATTCATTCTACTTCCAATCATAGGTTCACTCAACCTGTATGTGATAAATGAACCTTCGGGGCATATTTGCATTGACATTTATGAGTTTCCAGAATAAATGACCTCATTTTTTTTTTTCGAGGGTGTGTTCCCTAGAGAACTTCAAGGTAACTGAAATATCTTTGGCCCAAAATGTTTCTTAAGTAGCTTTGAAGCCAGAGAATTTAATTGAATATGAAAACTCACTTAGGAATAAAAATCTAAAGCACTTTGGACATTGCATTATGGGGTTGAGCCAAATATTTCAAAAATATTTTACTTCAAATGAAATTTTCATTCATTTAGCTGGTTAATTAAATATGATTCTTCCCTGAATTTTTCTGAGCAGGAAAGTACTCTTTGAAAACACAGTATTAAAAAGAATACTAAATATTTTGGAACAAAAGGGGTCATTGGTTTGGGGAACTTTGAAAATAACAACTCTTTATCAAGGGAAAAAGCATTTTTTTCCTGTATCTGCTTATTTCCTCTTGAAGTCATTAGGGTCTCCTTTATGATCTCTCCCAGGCTGTATGGTCACTTGTACCCAGTTAAAGTGATGTGGAAAGGAATTGTGATTCGTTCTGCTGCTTTTACCTCATGATTCTCAGACTCTAATTTCTCAAGTAAGGATGAGCAAGTCTGCACCCTTTTAACCTAGAGCATCTTTGATTCAGATTCGAGATTTTCAATTATTCACTTGTAATCTCTCCAAATCTGAATTATCCTATGGATAAGCCTCTTTTTCATGTCATGATAAGTTATCTAATAATTAAAAACTCAACTTTTATCTTGGAAGTACTTTTTCTCAGATTCTGTAACTGGCATACCTGAACACTGAGGATCACCGCTTAAAATTTTGGCATTTTAACTTAGAGAATGTGGCATTGGAATAACTGATGAGTTACTTGAAATACTGAATGAATACTGAATGTTAAAATTTTTAAGTTTTGGAATATTTTTGTTGTTGTTAAAGAGCACTCTTAGTCTTTGAAATAATATCACCATGAACTTGTTTCTGGGAGATAACTGATTTCTCCAAAACAGCTTCATTTGATTATAATGAAGAAAAACTTTTTAATGGGAAGACTATAAATTAATCTCCTTCACTTAAATCATGAGTACTGATAATACTCAAGTTCCAAGTGTTAAGGAGATGCAGTTCAGTGAGTAACCTGCTTGGTCAAATCATTCTTATGGTAAAAACTATGCTATTTTCACTATATTTTTTCTTCCCCAAAGGGGAAGATTTTTGTTTTTATTTCCCAAGCCACACGAAATGTGCATAACTTAAGTGCAAAAATCATGTCAGAAGGCATGTTTGCTTTGCAAGGAATAGTATTTTATTGCTCACTCTTTGAATAATGCTGGTATCTATAACTTAACTGCAAGGAAAGTTCTCAGAGTTGAAACAAAGTTGGATCAAAGCACACTTTTATAGTACTTCTGTGTTATAGTTGGACTGGAAGGCTATTCAAACAATTGACATATAAATAATTGAGCATCATTTATTCTCACCAATCTGAGGCCTGGTAGGTCACTTTCCATTTCCTACAAACCATTCCCAATCACTTGCCAACTTTAAGTCAGACCCAACTGCAAAGAAACAGAAGTACAGCATGTCCTTCCAGAAAATCTCTTTGCATTTCTGTTATTGGAAACCAACAGGGTAAAACAAACAAAAAATCTTCTAAAGGAAATCGTACAGAACTTACTGCATACATATAGGACTAAATAAATGAACTTAAGTTAAACATTTTGAATGACAGTTATTATTTTGCCTACAATCAACTCTGAATATTCTGGGTTACTCAAGGTGATGGAGAACTGGTAATATAAACACACAAATATATCAAATATGTAGAATATTTGTAGATGTAGTATATATATGTTACAGCACATACATTCATGATATTAAACAGAGCTACATACTATTATTAAATCTCAGAATGAGTCTTTCTCTAAAAATTCCCTGGTCCTAAACTGTCCAATAATCAATTGTTTGCAAAGCTGTGAAGTTACTAGCATCATTTAGGTGTTTTATTTTTTAAAAAAATACAGGTCTACTCTTCATCCTTACTTCCTTCTTAAGAGTTTTTGATTCAAAAGGGTTGAAAAGGGTACCCAAACACCATGTTTTTAAAAGATTTCTGGGTTGTTCAGAAGATAACCAAATTTCAGATCTTCTCCCTTAGACTACTTGTTAGCTCCTTTGATACCTTTCCTCCTATGAGAAGTGAATTAAGTGAGTTCTCTGTTTGTCCATCAAGTATCAGGATGGGCTGCCTGAGACTAATCTCTAGAAGTTTCATTTGCATTTTCAGATGCTTTTAACTAACACAAATGAGAAAATAATCAAAACAGAGTTACACCAAATGAGAAACCCACTTTGAGAATTGTTGTGTGAACAGACTTTAATTGTAGAAGTTGTTGAAAATTTCTTCTTAAAGGAATCAAATTTAAACACACAATTTGAAAATCAATCACATTTTGAAAGTTATCCCTCAATTAAGAAAAAAACAAAGATAGATCATTATCTAGCCAGTTCAACAGGCATGGATTAAAGACGTCCGTGGGGATAAGTTTTCAAATGCCAGAATTTTATTATTCATTTCCTTATGAAATTCTGTTTTTTTATTATAAAAGTAAAGTTTAGAAAGTAGAAAAATATCAAAAATGTATATTCACTATACCTATAGATAATCACTGAATATTTTATATTTGCCTTATTTTAACATATGCATATTTGTATGTTTATATAGAAGTGTGTACAGCCATTTGTAAAATTTTAAAACCAATAATTGTCTGGATTTCCCTAGGTAACAGTGTTTCTGAATAAAGTATTATTTTAGCTAGAACAATGGCTCAATTAAATAGTAGAACAACTGATGTTTATAACTGGTACTGTGCGATTGACATATGTTAAAGATTTTGCTTTTCTGAATGATGAGGCAAATACCAAAGTTGGCTTTCCATTCCTGTGGGTTCTGCATCCCTGGATCCAACCAACTGTGTATTGAAACTATTCAGAAAAATTATTGATTCTGTATTGAACATGTAGAGAGATTTTTTTCTTGCCATTATTCCCTAAACAATACAATATAACAACTAGTTTACATAGCATTTGCATTGCATTAGGTGGTTTCAATTATTTAGAGATGATTTGAATTAGATAGGTGGATGTACATAGTTTATATGCAAATACTATGCCAATTTTTCATAAACAGGACTTGAGTATCTGAGAATTTTGATAGGGGAGAAGATTTTAGAACCCTCAAGCATATGGACGAAAGACTATATATTACTTTCCTTTTTATTGACGAGGAAACGGATGTACAGAGGGTTTGGGTGGTTTTGTAACTGTCATGTAGCAGAAGCTGATTCAAACACTGTTGCCAGATTGTTGCTGTCAACAGCCATGGAAGGCCCACCAAGGAGGAAAGGTAATTTCCTAAAACTACTGTCTAGTGTTTTTCCATTTTAACATAAACATCTAAGTGGGGAAATTTAACCATTGATCTCAAAGTTTCTGTGAGGCGAGATTTATCTCGGATTTTATTCTTTAAACATGACAGAGGAGAACAACAGAATTTCACAAAACACTAAAGTCTTTTACCTGAGGCACATTTTGTTTGCTTTTTCTTGGTAAAATCATTCTAATTTCTTTTTTTTTTTTTTTTTTTTGTCAGACCTGAAAAATCCTTACCAAATTCTGCAAGGCAATTTTCTAAATACGTGTAAACAACCTAATAAAATATCTTAATTTTTTTGAGGCTAATTTTTTAACAGTTTGGATTGTGCGTTCTGAAAAACAGCCAAATTTAAGTTAGGCTGTGGATTAAGACAAGAGAAATCTCAAACCCTTCCATAGGTTTTCCTATTTTAAGACAGTCTTCTAAGCTTTTGTGCCTGGTCATGCTTAACTAACACAAAGCTCTCTTCCAGGGAAATCAGCCATCTTAATCACTCAAGCTTCTACTGAAGAATATCTAAACTGACCAGAGCCCAGAGGCACAGAGTCATAATGAAGAATATTTATTGCTATTCTTATGTCCTCATTGTTCAGTGACACACAAAAACATCTCTACTTTTTAGGATCATGTAATCAGCCTTGAATCATTTTCTCTGGAAATCTTGACCCTATTTCTATTAAATCACACTTTCCCTGGTAAATGATTTACTAACTGCCTGGCTTAGCTATATTTTTTTTGTACATCTTTCCTGTGATTACATGCCCATTTTATCACAACCAACTTCTCATAGGTCAAAGAAGCTATCCTCTCAAGGAGGTCAAATACCCTTTAATTTCACATTCAATTTAACGAAACAGGTTTGAAATCAGTTTCCACAGTGTCATTCCCTGTGCTGGGTGATGTGGCAGCTCAGGCCTCTCTAGTGATGGAAACCTCCAGGCTGACATCTGGTGTTGGATGATTTTAGACACAAAGGAAATCCACTCATTCTGAGGCTGTTGTGGGGCCAGCTGGCCTGCAGAGTGAAGCAGCAGCATAAGGATCACACTTGCTCAACTTCTGAACTAAGAAAAAAAAATTAAAAAAAGGAAAAGAAAGAAGAAGAAGAAATGGAGGATGAAAAGCATCTGTCCAGCATCTGTCACTAGGTAACACACTCTCTTATGAACCTCAGACTGTTTCTAGAAATGTGATTTCACTAGTGATCATGCTAGGGTCATTATGAAGTGTGAATAGTGAGAATGTGGAAAAGTGAAGTGATAACATTGAGAATCTTGTCTTTCTCAAGGCAAAATCCTGTTCATCTAAGATAGAAATATGGTTGTGTTTGGGGTATATCACAAGACATCTGGCCCAATGGGCCGTGGTTTACTCTCATATTCCTTCCAAATAGTTTCTCCATATCCTCGATAAATAGTTTCCCATGTTCATACTACCTTAACAGTTCCTCTAACATAGCTGATTCAATAATCGGCTTTTTGAAACAAACCTAATCTGCTAAAATCTCTCAGATAATTTAGGGAAGCTTTGATAGTTTCTCAAATCTCTTTCCTTCTTTTCTTTATCCCTCATGGAAAATTTCCAGCTGTCTTCGGTTTATATTATATTTGAAAGAAAACTTTGATTCACTTTCATGTATTGCATTATGAAATATTTAAACATAAAAGAAGATAGATAATTAATATGAAAACCAAAAAAAAAAAAAACAATCCCATGATCACCAGCAAACTTTAAAGAAAAATCTTTACTTTTGTGATGGTTTTAAAGATGTTTTTAACAGGAAGTAAAACGTTGCAGATGTAGCTGAAGCTGTGACCCCTCCATGAGGTGGTTTCCTTTCCTCCTCTCCCTTCCTTGGCGGGCACTAGTACTCAGATGTGGGTGTATAGCATTCCTACACATGGCTAGGCAGTACTAAAACTTTTTATTGTATGAGTTGTGTATAACTTGTTATTTCATTTTACTATGAATGGAGTGCCTATATTACCATGTATATTTTTATTTATAAAATTGTTGGAAACACTGTCAACACAATTTAAAAATTTTCTCTTCTCTCTGAAAATCAGATTTTTGAAGTTTATTTTTGCCTATTCATCTAGTTGAAAGTTTTTGCTTTTCCATTTTTGGCAAAGTTTTTTTTTCCTAAATAATTTTCAACTTATCATGAATTTATCTTATTAAAATACATTAAAAATTTCAAATTTCTTTTCAGATCATATGAATCTCTTACCTTTTGAAATACATTAGAAGTAAAATATTAGAAAAATGTAATAAAACAAAAAATGTGGTAAGCAGAAGTCCAACTTTTTTATGATTACATTGAACAGAAATTATTCCCTCTAGTCACCATAAAAGTTTCTAAATGTTTCCTCTCAAATTTAATTCTCCCTTTGAAAATAACAAACTATTTGCCTTCTCACAATCGACCCACAGAACACACTTTGAGTAACATCTGCTTTTCCACTATATATTGTCTGCTTTTACCACTGCATATTTTTTATTATCTGCAATTGTACCAGTTTATTATTAACTATTATTTGATTAACAGTTTATTAATTATACCATTTTCTTATTAACTACTACTTTTAAGTTTTTGCTATCTTAAACAGTGCTCCATTGAATATTGTAATTGCTTAGGCAAAAGATACATTTGTATTCTTCCTCAGTGATCTTCATACATTTTTTCTTGCATTGCCATAAAAAAGTTTGAAAACAAAATACCCCTCACAAACTTTAATATAATGGAATATATATGTATCTGTACCTCCCATGTATCCCATGCAGGCGACAAAAATGGGGTTCTGCTTGGTGGATTGGGCTAGCTGAGAAATAAAAGCTAGATAAAATAGAACGACCGAAAAACGACAGGACACAGAAAGTAGTTTTCGAAAGCGGGAGTAGGACTGGCTAGCCCATCCAGATGGAGCTTCTATACTCTGGCAAAATGGAGCCCAGGCTTGCTTTATTTATATTGGGGTCATCAAAGGCAGGGAAAAGGTTTCAAGGGTGGAGTCTTGCTTCCTGATGTCTTACAGTTGATTGATTGTACAGCAGGTTGATTGACATCTTGGCAGGCCGCACCCATCTCAGGTGCTATGTGGGCCACAGCAGAGCAGGAAAGAGATTTACATTGTCCCTGGGTGATTAACCAGAGGAAATGTCCACTGGCTATTCCCAGACACCAGATGTCTCTATCTATGAGGCTTCCATGCACAGTGACCCACATACATCCTATGGATAGTTTGTGACATCTGTATACATATATACTACATATCTATCTAAAAACACGGCACCTTTGTACATAAATACATGTAGTTATATGAATATAAGAATTAGTATATACACACACATTTTCTATTGCTAACTTCTGAGAGGGCTTAGAAACAATAATATCCCACGAAACAACAACCACACCTACCTCCAGATCTTGGTGTCTAATACCATTCTCTAACAAAAGGAACAAGGGCTCTTTGAAGAGGTGACTGATTATAGGGCTGAATTAGGGAATATACAAAAACAGCCTAGAGATCTTGTGCTGTCAGGAAGTATGGGAGTGTTCAAGAGAAAAAATGATGGGGATATGTCAAAATGACACAGGGTCCAAATTGAAAATTCCCAGTGACCAAAACTGGAAGAATTTGAACAACCAAATAAATCATGTAGTATTGGATTATATCCCCAAATATAAAATAAATACCTACAAGTTCATATTCATGCAAATAAATAACTCAATGAGGAAGGAGAGATAAACGTCCCTTCCTGAAGGGTTATAAATACTTTATGTAGATACAATTCCCTTAAAGCAGTTTCTTCAAGAAGTGGAGCACAATTCCCAGACCCTTTAAGGGAGCTGTGTGTAACAAGTTCCTTCTGAAAAATACAGTTTGGATGGGAGGTTTGGGAGCATCAGGAAGAATGATTTTTTACAGTAGGGAAACCTGACAAAGACCTATCACAGCTATGTGATCAAGGTGTAAAACCTGTTCGCATGTATCCTTAATATGTTGAGGAGAACACTTCTTTTGTTTTCTTGCTCTACAAAACGTACAGCCATAGTCGAATCATGAGGGGGAAAAAGTTAGAAAAACACAGTGTGAGGTATATTCCACAAAATGCCTGACTGGTAATCTTCAAAACTGTGAAGGTCATAGAAAACAGGAGAAGAAGGGACAAACCATCATAGCCGGGAAGAACCCAAGAGACATAACAAGGAAATGTAAAGTGGCATCCTAGATGTTGTCCTAGAACAGGAAATGTACATTAGGTTCAAACTAAGGAACCCCCAGTAAAGGATGAGATTGAGCTAGTAATAATGTATTAATATTTAATAGTTTTAGTATGTTCACAGGTTGGGCAACTATCACCACAATCAATTTTATAACATTTTCATGACCCCCCAAAGAACTTTGTACTCACCAGCAGACTTTTCCTGCTCCTCTAAAACATGCCTTACACTTTTGTATGCTATATACTTTCTGTTTCTACAGATTACACTATCTGGTGAGGGTAGGCATCTCTAATTTCTGAGCTAAGGAAGAAAGCATTTATTCTTTCACCATAAAGTTTGATGTTACCTGTGGGTTTTTCATAGATGTCTTTTATCAGGTTGAGGACATCCTTTATGATCCTAAACTGCTGAATGTTTTTTGTAAGGGAGGATGTGACATTTTGTCAAATATCTTTTCTACAACTATTGTTCATATGATTTTTGTTTTATTGTCTATTGCTGTGATGTATTACAATAGTTGATTTTGGAATGCTAATGCTTGCATTCCTGAATGAATCCCATTTGGCAAAAATGCATAGTATTTTTTTATGTGTTGCTGGATTCAGTTTGCTAGTATTTTTTTTTTTTTTTTGAGGATTTTTGCATTTAAATTCATCAGAGTAGCTGGTCTGTAGTTTTAGTTTTCTTTATATATTTTAGTATATTTCTTTATATATTAGTATATTTATTTGTGTGTTTTACTAATTTTGCTATTAGGGTAATACTGAACTCATAGAATGAACCAGGAAGCATTTCTCACCTTTCTGTGTTTATTTCTTTTTTATTTTTCTGGAAGAGTTTGTGAAGAAATGAATTCTTTGATAGAATTCACCAAACAAATTATCCTGAGGTCTGGGCTTTTCTTTGTGGGCATTTATTTATTTATTCAGTCTCTTTATTTATTAAAGATCTATTCAGATTTTCTATTTCTTTTTGAGTCAATATCTATAGTTTTTGTGTTTTTTAACTTAGATTTTGTCCTATTTATGTAATTTGTATATAGAGTTGTTTATAGTATTTCCTTACAATACTATTTACTTCTGTAAGGTTGGTAGTTGTGTCTTCTCTTTCTTATTTTTTAAAACATTATACATTTGAGTTATTTTTCTTAATGGTAACTCTGGAGACACACATAATGTGTTTTTTTTTTCTTCTGGGGGATCAAACTCACTCATGTTAAGCACATGTTCTACCAGTGACCTATGCCCCCAGCCTTAACTATAACTTATTTATAAGCTAATTAATTATATAATTAATTATAACTATACATCTTAACTGTCACAATCAAGGCCAGATTAATACTGATTAAACTACAGTAAAATATAAATACTTTATTTCCCATTGGTTATTATTATTATCCTGTATATTTTTTCTATATATGTTATAAACATAATAATACAGTGATACACTTTTTGATTTATAGTCTTATGGCTCTATCATACTACAGTCTCTCCTCAACTGGAATTACAAACTCAGGCCTTGCATAAGCAGAAGATTTTCCCCATTTATTTTTTAACAAGTTTGATACTTTTATTGACAAAACTGCCATCCATGAGCTAGTATTGCCTTTTGTTCCACATTAACTTCACTCCTGCTGGCAACTAAGCTTCTGGTATTCCTAGCCTGCTCCACCCATGTAAATTACCCTGCCAGTTGGTTAGGTGTGTGTTGTTGTATGTATGTAGGGGGAATGAGTAAGGAGAGAGTGTAGAGAGCAAGGAAAAAACCTAGGCAAAGAAGGCCATAATCAGACTCTTAATTTTCTTACACAAAGCATCAGTATCTTTTCATGAACAAATGCTTCTCGATTTGTTGTTTGCCATTGGTCAGTTTTTATAGCCCTGAAATGTTTGTTTTCAACAATTTTGTCTAGGTACATACTTGATATTTTGGGGAAGTGGGAAGAGACAGTTTTCTTACCTATAAAAGTATAAAAATGATAGCAATTATCCAAGAATTGTTTTAATACATATTAGCTGCTGTAGTCATTACTCTGAAAGAATAGTTTTATAACAAGACTAACGGATTTTTAAAATTAGACCTTCCAGTGAGTCATACCTCCCTGGGTCTATGTTCCTTTGCAATAAGAATTTCTTATCCATTGTCAAGAGGTTAAATCCATAACCTTTCTTGACTAATAAATGGTAGAAGTGACCTTGTAAGATTTGTAAGCCTGGACCTCAAGAAGCCTTAAGACATTTGATTTCCCCCTATAGGAAATTTGAGATATCCTGTTGTATAGGATAACTGAGGTGCCCTGGGCCACTGTCCTGGACACCTACCAGAAATACAAGTCAAGTCATTTTGAGCCATCTATTCTCAGTAGAAATCCCAATGCTAGCAGCTGCCTGAGTGGCCCTAGGTGAGCTTAACAGAAGGATTATCCAGATAAGTGCAACTCAAGAAGCTAAACTGAACCATTTATTTAATGGCTTAAGCCACAATTTTATAGCTTTGAAATGCCACAGCAGATAACTGACACATCAACTTTAATTTTCCATTTTATTTAAAAGTAATTAAATTGTTTTCAATATCTCAATTGTTCAATTTTGCATTCTCCAAGAATATATTTACTCACTCACTCCTCTGTAATTGTCTAAATATTAGTCATCATACTGGCAACACAGATGTCTATGAAGTCATAGAAAAAGTTGGAAACTCATAATAATATCTAATATAAAAATTGACAAATTATTGTCATCATCTGTGAACATTTTTTTTCTACTAATTACTTAGAGAACAGAGCTGCATTTAGAATAAGCAATGACTAATTTATGCTTCACTTCAAAAGTCCTGGTCTTCTGTAACTAAACACTGTTCAATTATTATCTTAGCCCTATTGTTACCCCATGTCCTCCTAACCCCACTCTCTGAAAACCTGGGATCAGTGTCAAATCAATAATGATATTTTGCATGAGAAATCAGTCAGTTTTTGTTTGTGAGATAAATTTAGATCAATTACAAAGGAAAAAATGCCACCCTCTTATGTTTTAGGAAATACCAGAATAAAATAAGATAATCAGCCCCTCCAATTAATAGCCATTATTTTTATGGTGTCAAACTATTTAACTGTGTTTTTTGTATTATACATAAAGATATCCAAAGTCCAAAATTTTAAGAACATTCACATTTTTTTTTCCTGCTGGTGTAGTGCTCATTATTTAGTATGTGACATATTTTATTTCAGAATTCAAAGAAAAAGAATAATTTAGAAACTTGAAGAACTCAGGAAGAAAATTAAGAACAACACAGAAGTTAATGAAGTGCAGTTTTCCTTAGGTTCTGAAATAAAAACAATCAGAAAAGTTAATCTTTATCATATCCAAAAAGAAATAAATCCTGAGAAACAAGCAAAATTGGCAATGACAATGCCATTGGGAAACAACTAAAAAAAAAGTGTTCAAAAAGTCAAATACAAAGATATGATGTTTTAAATTTCCATGTCAGTTAAAAAGGTTAGTTTTTGCCACAAATGTTTTTCCTAGCAGTAGACAGCACATTTGTTCTTCTCTCTTTTCTCTACTTGTTTAGCATACTGAGAGATTACCAGTAGGAGAGAGACCAGTCCATTTCTCTAGTCTATCAAACTGATGGGCATTCCTTCCCCCACTCCTTTAAAAGGTCTCATGATGTATGCACCCTAACATGTAAAGAAGTGTACATTCTACACATGGCATGCCATGTAGTTCTCAGGTCTCTGCATGTGCATGTGTTTGTCTATGAAATAATTTGTAGTGGAATGTGTATACATCTAGATCAGCAAATAATAACTCAGAACCTTTATATAAATGTGTGTAGAATTATTTATTTTGCAAACTTTTTTATTATCAACTTTAAGTTTACATTCAGAGGTATTTTAGTTTGGAAGCGCAGAGAAAGTAATTATATCATACTATGTGGAAACAACTGTCAATAGGAGGATTATTTTAGTCAGGTTTTTTGCTGCTGTGACTGAAGGATCTGACCAGAAAAATTATAGAAGAGGAAGAATTTATTTGAGGGCTCACAGTTTCAGAGGTCTTAGTCCATAGAAGGCTGGCTCCATTCCTCAGGGCTCAAGGTGAGGCCAAATATCATGGTGGAAGAGGGTGGCAGAGGGAAGCAACTTACATCACAGTGATCCGGAAGCAGAGAGACTCCACTTTCCTGATACAAAAATATACCCCAAGGCCACATCCCAATTCCTACTACCTCCAGCCACACCCTACCAATTCAGTTAATCCTCAATTAATCCCTATCATGGATTAAATCACTAATTGGATAAGACTCTTACAATCCAATCATTTCTCCCCTGAACCTTCTTGCACTGTCTCACGTGTGAGCTTTTGGAGGACACCTCACATTCAAACCATAAAAAGGATCTAAGTGACATGTCCAAGGTTATGGAGTAAAGGAGAAGCAAGGATGGGAAACATGAATTTCTGACTATTGTTCTTTACCCATTGCTGAGCTCGTCCTAACAATGGAAAATATATTTTCATCATAACCAGTGGGTGCAAATGGAGAATGATACTTCGTTCTTACTGGTTTTTGATGTAAGTTTCCTCTAGAAACATGTCCTGTGTAATCTGAGTAGCACTATATAGAAATAGATATGGATCAAATTTCATTAATATGTGTCATATATTTTATTATTCTAAATACTGATACCTGTTTTAAAAGACTCAAGAATACCATTGACTTAGGCAATTTTGAGAATGAATTCTTGGATAGCATGCTATACCTATCCTTCTTACACACACACACACACACACACACACACACACATACACACACACACACACATATGCAGACTCTATATATGTATCAGATATTAATTAATCAGTTAACTAAGTACTTTCATGCTAAGAATTCAAGCAATACCTGTCTAATTTTGTCTTCAGTAAAAATAGCAGAGTTCATGGTGACCCTACCCATCATGCTATCTATAAATCTATAGATGAATATCGCTTTAGCCACCTTACAGAAGATAGTTATGAATTATTAAAGCTAAGATTAAAAGTGTACACATAATCTTTAAACATCATTGATCATGTGAGTAGGAATAATTTCACCTTCTGTGAGTAGGTTACATATAAAACTCCTTTTTAATTTTAACCATCATTATTATGATGCAGGTTTGTAGAAGTGGGAGAGAACCATCTGCTCCAGAAAAGTGCTTATGAATAACACATCATGAAGTCTCCATCACTGAGTCAGTTCTGAGTGAGGCAGCATTATATGGTGATCCATAACAGAACCTGAAGTTCGGGAACACTGACTTTGAATGACCCAGTGATTGGGGACAGTTTTTTAAACTTGTTTTAGTTTTTGTCCTATCTGCAAAATACAGATGGTAGTATCTATTTAATTAATTTTTGTGAGGATTAAATAAGAAAATACTAGGGATGGGGATTAAGAATATAGGTTGGTGGTAGAGTGCTTGCCAGCTATGTATAAGATACTAGGTTAGATCTCCTGCACCTGAAGAAGAAAAAAGAAGCGTATTTGTATCATTGATTATGGACCATAATAAATGTCTGATAAGTAGTTCTTATTATAAGAACTTTGGCAACTATTTATTTTTTAATTGATTTTTAAAAATAAATGATGGAAGAATGCATTACAATTCATATTACACATAAAGAGCACATTTTTTATATCTGGTTGCATATAAAGTATATTCACATTAATTCGTGTCTTCATATATGTACTTTGGATAATGATGTCCATCACATTCCACCATCATTGCTAACCCCCTGCCCCTTTCCTTTCCCTCCCACCCCTCTGCCCTACAGAGTTCGTCTATTCCTCTCATGCTCCCCCTCCCTACCTCACTATGATTCAACCTCCTTATATCAGAGAAAACATTCAGCATTTGTTTTTTGGGGGGGGTTGGCTAACTTCACTTAGCATTATCTTCTCTAACTCCATCCATTTACTTGTAAGGCAATTATTTCTTAAGCAAGGTTTCCTTCTGATTCAAGAACTCATAGATATTTTAAAATATCCCTGAGACTTTGGTATTTTTTCTATAAAATTTACCTAAACACTAATAATGTGAATATTCCTGTCTGTTATAATGTTGCTGTCACTGCAGAACTTTCCAGCCCTACATTTCTTACTAGTCTTGAGTTTCCAAGGTTTCTGCCAAATACCCCCAAATCATAATTATTTCACTCTGAGAAAAGTTTCCTATTCTTCTGCTCAGTTTTCTCAGGGGCCCAACCAACAAATGTGGCTTTCTATGCCTCCTTCACCAGTGCTTTCTGTGGACATATGGCTAATAGGAGCAAGACTAAGAGAAGGAAGCTAGGTAATTTCTCTGCCTCTCTCAATTTCTATCAGCAGACCTCTGGGGTCACATTTTCTGTTGGGCAGATCCCTGTGATTCCCAGTTTCTAACTTTGCTTTCATGGGTGGCTGCTCCTCTGTGGCTACAGTTCCTGTCTGGGTGTTCTAGATTCTAATCCTTGGTAGCATAAACTTTATCTTTGCAGCCCTAGAGTAACTTTTGGATGGTGGTGATTTCTGAGTGTGGATACTAAACTCTAGGTGTTCTCATCATTCCCAGATTGCCTTTAACTCTTTTTATTCTTTTAACTAGTTGCTTATATTTATGTCCTCTGAACTACTTGGTCTAGGTTCTCCTCCTGATTAGACCTGAACTGATCCAGTCATGGAGATTCCATAGCTGTTTCCAAGCCACTGACCTAGTGTTGAAGTTTGATTCTTTGTGAGTTCTGGATTCCATAGGAAAAAACTTGTTTCTTTGTTTTGTTTCCCCCCACCCACCCCGAGAACATTTTAAAGGATAAATGTTAAACTATGATTCATTTCTTTTTTATTCAAAAAAGTTTTTTTAAAAAGCACCTACTCCAGACTTGGTTAATTTTATTGGTAAGTAGCTATATAGAAGGAATTTTGTGATAAAGACCTATAGGTGAAAAATTATATGACATCTAAGACATAGCCTCATCCCTAGAGAAGGAGAAAAAATATTTTTTTTTCATTTCTTCCTATTAATATCACTGTTCCTGACATTGAAATATTTGAAGAAGAAAAATTTAATTACTTTCAAGTTTATCCCAAATGATATCCCAAATATTAAACAGTATTAATTTCTAAGATCTTAATGTTCATGTCCCCTCAAAATTTATATGTAA
The DNA here is from genome assembly GCF_045843805.1 of Urocitellus parryii. NCBI lineage: Eukaryota > Metazoa > Chordata > Mammalia > Rodentia > Sciuridae > Urocitellus > Urocitellus parryii. The sequence continues at coordinate 50,088,078 of NC_135538.1, read as the reverse complement.
AAATCCAATCACCAATGAGATGCTATTATAACCAATGTAAGGCCTTAGGAGGTGACTAGATCATGAAGGTAGAGCCCTCACAAATGGTATTATTAAAGAGATTTATTAAAGAGACTCCAGAGAGCTGCCTTGTCCTCTTCTGCCACGTGAGAACATAGTGAAAAGAGGCTATCTGTGAACTGGGAAATGAACTCCTCACCCAGCAGAGTCTGATGGCACCTTGATCTTGGACTTTCCTACTTTCAGAAATGTGATAAATACAATTCTGTGTTTATAAGCTACATAGACTATGGTATTTTGTTGTAGTAGCTCCAATGGACCAAACACTGATCAAATACTAAAAAGAAAACAAAATACTCTAAAAATAACAAGTAAAATCATTGGGAATCTAATAAAATAAGCCATAGATTTCTAAATTGCCGCTTAGGTCAATGAGAAAGAATGAAACTTATTTACATGTAGGTCATTTATAATTCAAGTAAGAAATAGCTGCCCCATGAAAAAGAAGTGAATTGAATTCTGAAGTTTAGAAAAATCATGCTAACCTGCTACCTCAAATAAGGTATATCCAGATTTTCTTGGGCAACCAGAGGGCACATGCATAACCTTTCATCTCTGTGCAAATGGGTACCATTTAATAGGAAAAAGACTGTGGGATAGTCAGCGTTTGCCAAGACTTATCTTAATTTAGTTTCCTGAATTGGTTATTTTCTGTTTCCCATGATCATTGGGAAAAATATCATCAATCAGTCAGGATTATGCAATTTATCTCGAGTAGTGGAATATCTGCTGTGATGGATTTATATGGCCATTACATTAATTGTAAATAAATAAATTTGTTAAATTGACCATTCTGGCAAATGTGCACTGAGGTAAGCTAAGAATTATCTCTGATTTGGTGCAGCTGGTGCTTAGAAAATGTTACTGACCTTGAAAAATATCACATTTTCTTAATAATAATGAAGCTCTAATTTAAAAATATGGTTTTCAGGAAAGAAGCCTACATTAATGAGAGCATTTCTCAAAGCTGTCTATCAAAATAATGTTAGCCATAAAATTATTCAATTAGGAGGAAATGTAGTGTTTTAATGAGATACATAAAGAGTTGATAAAAAATGGCTCTAGGTCCAGGACTTACTTTTGGATTCCATCATTATAAAAATGCAATGTAGTAATGGAAAAATGTTTAAAGGTTATGCAATTATAACATAAACTAGGAAACATATGTGAGAAGGAGGGATTAATATGTTTATTTATTTTTAAAATCAATAGACTATTTTTAGAGCAACTTTGGAGTCATAGAAAACTGAGAAGAAAATACAGGAATTTTCATATACAGTTAGTATGTTTGGGAATTTTCCTGCACATACCTTCCTTTATTATTGTGTTTTTTTCTCAATTATCTCTCTTTCTTGCTCTCTTTCCATGTACAATAGCCTTAAAAATTAAAATACCTTGTAATAAATCTAAACAGAGATAAAAACATCTCTACAATAGAGTTATTAAACACTGAGAAGGAAATTAAAGAAATTAGAAGATGGTTAAACAGAATTAATGTTGTTAAATGCTCTTGGATAGGCAGAATTTATATTTTTAAAATGGCCCTATTATTATCTTTCCTTACTCTCATATATTTATTAAAATTAACAAACCAGTATCAATACATTATTATTAACTGGAGTCCACTATACATGCTATAGATTTTGACAAATGTCAAATGACTTATATCTACTAATGCAGTATCATACAGAGCAATTTCTCTGCCCTAAAAATGCCCTACATCCCATTTATATGGCATTTATTATATCACCAACTGTACTAACTACCTAGAAACACATCTAGCAGAATATGTTCAAGGATTCTGTACATAGTACATAAAAATATGGTCCTGAAAACCATATTTTTAAACATCGAACTTAAAAATATTTGAAAAACATTACATAATTTCTGACTAAATATAAAGTTGAACTGTATTAATTAGTTTTTACCACCAAATGATTTGTAGGCTTAATGTAATCCTTGTGAAAATTATGGCATGTTCTTTTCATAGAAATTGACAAGCTTATTCTAAAATTTATATATAAATATAATAGAGTGCATAAAACTGAAGAACGTCTTAAATTATAAGAATTAATAGCAAAGATGTGCTCTCTTGACTTTTTACAAAGATATAGTAATGAAGATAATGTGGAATGGGCACAAAGACAGTCTGACATAATAAAATGAAGATCATAGGACCAGCTGAGTGATGTGGGCACATGCCTGCAATCCCTGTGGCTCCAGAGGCTAAGACAGGAGGATCCCAAGTTCAAAGCCAGCTTCAACAAAAGTGAAGTGATAAGCAACTCAATGAGACCCTATCTGTAAATAAAATACAAAATAGGGCTGGGGATGTGGCTTAGTAGTTGAGTGCCCTGAATTGAATCCCCAGTACCCAAAGAAAACAAGGAGTAAATGCCTACATATACACCATTCATAGCATAAAGATGTTTCATTCAACTATGGATCTAACATATAACTATGGTACCATAAGATTATAATAGAGTTGAAAATTCCTTTGCTAGTGTGTTAATCAGCTTTCCACTACTATGACAAAATACCTGAAATAATCAATTTTAAAGGAAGAAAAATTTATTTTGACTCACAGTTTCAGTCCATGGTCACTTGGCCTTGTTTCTCTGTGCCTGTGGTGGCATTGTACAACATGGTGGAAACATGTGGTAGAGAAAGCCTATTCACCTCATAGTAGCTAGGAAGAAAATGTTCAAAAGAGGAAGGGGCCAGGGTTCCCATATACCCATCAAGGACATGCGCCTACTGCTCTAACTTCTTCCAAATAGGCTTTATCTATCTCTTAAAGGTACTTCTCTATAGTGCCACAGGTGGGGGACCTAGCATTTACATGCAGGCCTGTGGGAGAAATTCATATCCAAAATATGGCACCTCGATACAGAGAGGCATTTATCATCAATGTGCCATGCATTATTCATTTGTTTGTGGTGATGCTGGTATAAACAAATCTACTTCACTGACAGTCACATGAAAATATAGCATATGTAGTTATGTTTATTCAAAATACCTGGTAATAACAACTACATTACTTTCAATATTTTAAACATGTTATATTTTTATCATTAGAATTTATTCCTTTGCTACATATGAAAAGAAATTCATTGTAAAACATTACAGCATGTTACACTGGCAACAGTTTCCTACATCTAATTATTTTCTTGCTCTTGATTACATTAATAGGCCATGTCAAGTGATTGTCCTATGCCATCCAAGTTGTAAGTACACTCTGTGAAGTTCCACAGTAATAAAATCACCTGAAGATGCATTCTCAGAACAGATCCTCACTGTTTATAAAAAACATATCACTATATGATTGAGGCATGACAGTTTAGTGGAGGATGATAAGTGTCTTCCATAAGTACCATTCACACATGTATCCACATGAACAACAAACTGAAATCCTATCTTACATCATACATGAATTAAAATTTGGGCTAATTAAAGATCTAAATGTGAAAGGTAAAATTACTAAGCATAAGAAAATAACTTCATGATGGCATGCCAGTAGATAGATTATAAGCATCTGTTGACTCCAAGAAGTTAAAATGAATATATATATATATATATATATGAATACTTATGAATATATATGAATATATATATGAAAAGTGATATTCATTGAATTCAATGTCATTCTTCTATGTTTTTAGATGTAGTCACTATGTTCTGTTAGCATTCTATCCTCAGGGAAAAACAAAGCCCTTCACATATGAAATAGTATAGCAGCAATATTTTCTTAGCCTTTTCCAGTGAGAAATATAAAATTTACAGAAGTGCCTTTTTATATGCATTGTAGTAAACCTATGGCATATAAATACCTCATAGATTTTAAATTCCTTTGTGTTTTAGTTTAAATAAAGGTTTCTATTTGACTATTCAAATAATACCACAAGTTGACATTTTATTACTAAAATATGAAAATAAAAATATGTGGGAGGGTGATATATACTAAAAATTGCAAATAAGAGATGTGTTTGTTCACCTTGAAGAATTACTTTTCTAAGGAGTAAAACATTAAATATGACTCATTTCATACAATGACTCCCTTCACTTCAAAAACTGTTGAAGTTCAAGTTATTTCTTTAAGCATAATACTTTTCTACATAAAATGTTTGTAGCAAAAATGTACAAATAATTATTTTTATAAACATGTCTAGCTTGATAAAGCAAAAATTTTATTCCTAAGAAACTGTGTTATCAGAAACAATTCTTTAGCTGAGGAAGGGTGGTAAGGACTGGAGAGTTTCAATCTTGTAAGAGTTAAGTGAATTTTACAACAGGACTGTCAATAGTAATGGTGATTTCAGAGCTATTATGAACTCAAGTATGTGTTTCCTCCAAATTCCTGTATTGAAGTGCTCATCCTGCAGGCAGCTGTATTTGGAGATGTGCTCTGTGAAGATTGATAAATGCTAAGTCAGATCAGAAGGGCAGGGCTCAAACCAATAGAATTGGTGTTCTTAAAGAAGAGGAACAGACACCAGTGTGCGCTCTCTCTCTTTCTCTGTCTTGCCCACCTCTCTCTCTCTCTCTCTCTCTCTCTCTCTCTCTCTCTCTCTCTCTCTCTCTCTCTCTCTCTCGTGAACACATGGCGAGAAGGTGGCTGTCTGCTGCCAGGTAGAGAGCCCATACCAGGGATGGACCTGGCTGGCAGCTCTCTCCAGGAATTGAATTGGTTGGTACCTTGATCTTAGACTTCCCAGCCCCCAGAACTGTGAGGAAATGAATTTCTGTTGTTTAAACCACCCAGTCTTATGGTAATTTATTATGGTTGCCCAACTGACTAATGCAAGAGCTGAAAATGCATAATTATAAAACCTAAATATTGCTGACTAAAGGCAGCATTTGTCATACCGAGCATCTGCTTCATAATAATGGCCATTTATTTTCTGTCTCCGTCAGCAATATCATTAGCATACTTTCTTACAAACAATATTTCATCTTTATGTTATTATTTTATTAATTAGCTGTTGTTATTGAACTAACAACTGTAAAACTTACTGAATTAAAACAATGACCATTTATTTTGATCACAATTTTGTGGGTCAGTTATGCTGATAATAGCAGGGGAATTCTGATTCTCTGGGTCTTCTAGTCTTAGCTGGACTCTCTCATAGGTCATGGTCACCTGACGTTCAGCTTGGTAGAACTGTTTCTGGAGAGTGTCTGCTCATGAGCCAGGACATTAAAGGTGATTGGACTGCTGGTCTCTCGCCAGCTGCAGACTATCTATAGGTAATAGAGAGTCTAAAGGACCCCCTAAAATAGTTTCAGTTCATTTATTAGTATATTTAGTTCCAAGTACTAATAAAAACTTCAAATTTTATTCTAGATTAAATATTCTCTCTTTGTAGTAATCAGGATAGACCAGGTTATGCTGAGGTAACAGACAATCCAAAATTATCTTGATTTTTTTTTCTGATTTGTCCAAAGTCCTCTGTAGATCAGCACATGCTCCAAAGAAATAACTTCTTCTTTAATAACTGAGCATTCAAAGCCACTTTGTTCTTTGGATTCTGCCTTCTTGACACGGGGTCTTCTTGTTGCTCAAGAGAGAAGAAGGAAGAGTTGTCATAGATTTCCTACTGCTGTAGGCTGGACCTGGTGCATTTCATTTCCATTCACAATTTGTTGGCTGTAAATGACCACATGTCCCACCTAAATGAAAGGAACTGGAAAGCATAAGTCTCTCATAATCTGAAAAAAGAAATGTAATGATATTGGTGAACACTAGTATTATGGGCTCTCATAGCTTGTGCCTGTTAGGGAGTGGAGATGTGGTCCACTTCCTTTTCTTTCTTTCTTTTTTTTTTTTTTTTTACCTCATGTTTCTGTTCCTTCCCCTTTCCTCCCTGCAAACCATAAAACCAGGGTAATCTGCCATTCCATCTGCTCCTTCCAGATAGAATAGGGAAGAACAGGAAAAATAAGGAGGAACAGATGTCTTACTTTGCTATTGTGAGCCCATGTAACACTTTTTAGCTTAGCTGGTGTTTTATAATGGACTCTTTCTATTGTGGCTCCATAGGTTCTTGGGATAGCCCCCGCTGTCTCCATGTCTCTGATTTGCCCATTGGTAGTTTTTAGTCATTCTACCAGACATTATTTACAGCTCTTGATTACCCACTTACACCTAGGTCACTACCACAATTCCTGGACAAAAATAATTGGATTATTGAAGGCTAATGCAAACTGACTTTTCCTCTGTTATGGTTTGGATCTGAACTGTTCCACCAAATCTCAAATGGTCATACTTTTGGGAAGCGGTCTGGTCATGAGAACTCTGACTCCATCAATGAATTAATCCACTGATTGTTGAATGGACTATTAGGCAATGGGACCTAGCTGGAGGAGATTAATAATGGGGTATGCCCTGAAGGGTTTATCCGGCCTCTTGCTCTCTCTCTCTCTCTCTCTCTCTCTCTCCCCCCCCACTTCCTGACTTCCATGAGCTGGGCAGCTTTCCTCTGCCATGCCCTTCTACCATGTTGTACTCCCTTTCCTCAGGCCCAGAGTAATGAAGGTAACTGAACATGGATGGAACCCTCTGAAACTCAGAGATAAAATAAGTCTTTCCTTCTTCAAGTTGTTTTTGTCAGGTATTTCGGCAACAGCAATGAAAAGCTAACACACCTAGTTCAGAGGAAATGCACACATTTGACTTGTGAGTAGAATGATTTATGTCCCAAATTGATGCCTTCTTGTCTACTGCCATTATCTACTTTATCCTTTAAGCTTTTAAATTTCTCAGGTCTGGATCTGACACCAGTCTTCTGTACCCCCAACCTTCAGTACAAAGTAATAAAAAAAAGAGACTCTAGATAATGATAACATACTGTGTATTTCAAAAATCTAGAAGAGAAGATTTGTAATGTTTTCACCATAAAGAAATGATGAATGTTTGAGAAAATGGGCATTTTTACTCTGATTTGAACATCATAATGTTTATATGTATTGAAAGATCACATAGTACATCATAAATATGTATAATTTAAAAACTTTAAAAATTAGAAGTCAAGTTTTCTGAATGGTTCATTTTCAGACCTTTTGTACATTAGAACCACATGATGTGTGCTGAAAAATCTTGATTCCTACATTGCATGCTATACATTCACATCAGAATGTCTGCTAGTAGCCATCAGACATCATTTTAAAAAATATAATCTCAACATGACACAAAGTTTGGTAACTCCTGTTTTATATCATTTTGTCTTACTCACAAGGTGATTTATCTTCACTGGTGTTCTTCTAAGTTTCTTAAAGAATTGTGGTATAATAAACAATATATTTGTTCTTTGTTCACATTTCCTGGTAGAAAGCTTCAAAAACACTGATAATTTCGTTAACAATACGGATATCTTTATTATGATAATAAGGTCACTTTTGGTGGCTACTCAGATAGCTTCCTCATGGAAGTTGGTCAATGGAAAGTCCAACCATATGATTCCAGGGTTGGAAATTGATTCAGTTCATTCCTTGGGGAAGGGAGGGAGATTAAAGACCAAGTTGGTCTGTGCAGTGGTTTAATTGGTCATGAAACCCTATGTTAATCAAGTTTCTCCAGAGGAATGTATATAATGATAAAAGAAAATTTATTGTATTGGCTTACATGATCAAAGGCTGAATAGTTCCATAATGGCTGTTTGCAGGCAGGAGAGCTGAGGAAATAAGTTCAGTCCAAGAAGCTGGGAGCCTTAGAATAAGAGGGAGCAATGGTTTAGCTCTAGTCTAAGTCTGGAAGTCTGGAAGCTCCCTAGAGTGTCACTGGTACAAGTTCTTCTTCAAAAGCTTAAGAGTCTGGAATATGATGTCCACAGGTAATGGAAACAGCAGAAGAACACACTGGCTCCAAAAGAATTTAGCATGGACAAACATGGAAGGAATCTTCCTTCTGCTTTGTTGTTCTATCAAGGGCCCCAGCATATTGAACTCTGCTGCCCACATTCAGGGTGGGTCTTCCCTACTGTTTCCTGATCCACATCCCAATTGTCTCTGCATTCTCCCTCACAAACTCACCCAGAAGTATGCTTTACCAAATTTCTAGGTGCATTTAAATGGAGTCAAGTTGAAAACCAATATTAACTATCACAAACCTCAGTTTAAACTCTGACCATTGGAACTTAGTGGAGTCTTCTGTTTGGTTGGAGTTCATGGACCAGGAAGGTGATACATGCATAATTCACACAGGGCATAGAAATGTAGCATCTAGGCCTCTTTCAGATCTCACAAGTTTATACTTTGAAATAAAACTAATTATAAGTTTTATTTTCTTGAGTACTGGGAGTCATTCTAATGACTTATCAAATCTGTGGGGGTCATGAGAATTCCCAAATTTATAGCAATTTGATCAGAAGTACGAGGACAATGTATGGAGAAGTAAGCCTTCAACTTTGGGAGTCTCATGTTAACTCCAGGTAGAGAGTATCAGAATTTTATTGCAGTTGGAGATAAAGCAATATGGGTACCAAAGTCCTTTATAACTGAAGTCCTTTATAACTTTATGTCCCAAATAGATTCTTAAGATTTTTTTCTCTACATAAAATATTCTCCAAATACTATTCATTTAGTGGAAATTCTAATCCTTCAGGTACTAAAGCATTACATCATTGCATTCCATTTCCTCTCACAATATTCTTTTACTTTATAGAGCTTATTGCACTTTATAACTATGCTTGTGTTTGTATATCAGTCCCTTCATCAGACTCTTGATATATCTGAGACTGGAAATCACATTCTTTACCATTGTAAATTTAGGGCCTAGCAAAGCTCCTAAATTTAGGTACTCAGGAATTTGAGGGGGGTAGGTATTTAAGTAAATTTTTAAAATTTTTTTAGCTATACATGGACACAATATCTTTATTTTGTTTATTTATTTTTATGTGGTGCTGACTATTGAACCCAGGGTCTCATACGTGCAAAGCGAACTCTCTACCGCTGAGCCACAACCCCAGCCCTTAAGTAAATCTTTAATTATTTAAATTAATGTATCTTGCTTTCTACCACATCCAGTTTTGAAATTATATACTGAAAAAAGCATGAGTTTTGTTGCTGTATAACTTGGTTTCAAATTCTTGCTGTGCTATTCAACTAGGCTGTGAAAATTTAGGGAAGTTTGGTAAACTTTTCTAAATTCAAATTTCCTTCTCTCCAAATGGGGGATAGCAATTCTTATCTCATCGGGTTATGAGAATTGGAAATAACAAGATAAAACATCTCACAATTTATTTTCAAAAAGAAAAATCTCCTTTTCATTTTCCTTTGTGACCTCCCAGGGCTTAGATCTTCCATATTATTTCTAGGCCTACAGAAATCTATTTTTTTTGTCTTTTTTCCCTTCATTCCACATTACCACCCCCAGATAAATAAAAATACCCCACCATACTTCTAGCTTCCAAAGAGGGCAAAAACTAATCAGCCATTTGAACTCTTAAGACAGTAGGGAGGCAAGAGATATCCACTCACAGGCTCATGTGATAATTCAGTTCTATCCTCTCCCAGGGTCTCCTGGTGAAGATGACTGCCTCTCAGCCATTCCACATTGTGTTCCTCATGGAAGCAAAAATATTTTGTGACATATCAAAATTGCTTCAAGTCACTTTTATTATGTAAAGCATACAAGGAGGTCCCAATTTCTTATGCATAGAGTTCTTAAGACATTTTATAACCAAAATTCACATGTTAAATATAATTAAATCTATAAAACCAAGTTCAAATTTGCCACATTAATTTACATAAGGATAGTGGGTTTTTTGTAAGTGAATAGTCTAAGCTGGTTTTAAGGACAGAAAACTTTCCATGTATATGTTGTATTTAGCTTACTGCTCACTTGAGTCTTGGTTTTGCCCATGAAAAGATGATGGAGTCATTTTTTTATTGCTTTGGTTATTTTTTCTTTTTAACAAAAATTTTATTTTAAACTGCCAGTTGATTATTTTGTTGAGGAAATCAGCATAAATATCCATTCCCCTAAATAATGCCAAATAAACAAAAGCCCTCTTGATTGCATTTGTATCTTAACTATTGAAAAGCTATTGCAAGTTGCCATTCATCGAGATAAATATCCACAAACAACATAAATGTGGCACCACACTCCCAGAGCACAGAGGCTTTCTTGATGGCTATGCCTACAAGGCCATGCTTCTTGTACTGGATTCCCTACTCCACCTTCTTACTCCTTCTGAATCACTATAAAGTTTCATTCACACACTGAGCCCTGATGTTATTTAGCTTTCCTCTGGTTCTACTCTTCTCCTAAAAATATTCTTAACATGGCTATGAAGTCATCTAGAAGTATTCTGCGGAAAGATACTAATTTAAATCAAGGGCCAACAAACTACAACCTACAGACCTAATCTGGTTCTCCAACTTGTTTCTGTAAATAGTTTCATTGTAACACACAATGTCCCTTAGGTACAGGGCAGGCTGAACTATGTTGTCTTCAGGGCAGGCTGAATGAATGTTAGCTGCAGGATAACCCAGGCACTCAAACCCCCATCTGTCTGGTCTTTTATCACCTGTTTGCATCAAGTCTGAACACTCAACCTCACTCAAGGCTGAACACTCGACCCCCCACCCATCTGGTGCAACAGAAACCCATATCTGACCCCTGTCCCATCTGCCTAAAGGCAGAAGATGACACCCTTAGCGACTACTGTATGATCCAATCAGTGTACACCAATGAGGCAGCTTGCAGACCCAAAGACCCCATTAGATTTTGGCTATAAAAACTCTCTCCTGCAGGGCCCCCCCCCTCTTGCTCTCTCTTCTTTCGATTTCTCTCTCCTTCTCACTCTCTACTCTCTGTCTTGTTGCTCTCCCTTCTCTCTCTCTCTCTCTCTCCTCTTTTCTCCTTTTTTTGCCCTGCTGCAATAAAGATCTCTTGGTGACTCCCAGTGTTGTGGTCACTTTCCTTTCAATCATTACCTATAGCTGCTTTTCTGCTAAGAGTCAGGAGTTGCAATGGAGTCTATATAGTCCACAAGTCTAAACTGTTCACCACCTTGCCCTTTACAGAAAAAAGTTTTCTAACACTTTATTTAGATGATCAGGATTATGGCTGAAGTAAAAACAAACATATTTAAAGAAATTTCTTAGAACTCTCTTTACCCTAGAGAATATGCATGTGGAACTCAGGTTTAAAAATCATAGATAAGTAATAGATGTTTACTATAAGTTTAGGAGTCTTCCTCTATTTCCTTGAAAGAACTGGCTTCAGAAGGCTCCAAGGAGACCAAGCTGTGAATCATGTTTAAAGGTTAGATGCTTCAGGTTATCTATAAGCTGGGCTTCCTGACACCTGGGCCGACTGCTGCAGAGAACTCAACTGCACTCTTCTATTTATGAGTCTATGACTAATGCTACCCTGTAAGTGTCTCAGGACTGCCATATTGTTTTCCATATGTCTCTTTTTAGCATCAAACAAGTATTAGGAAAATTGCAGAAACTTAGAAATCTTAGTTGAATAGATGATATGGAGATAGTGACACTAAACTGGGAATTGTTAAGAACTATCAGGATAAGTACCAAAGTCTTTCTTTCAGGGTAGTTCATAGCACTTCTGGGAAGCAAACCATAGGAATTTTATAGGTCTTTGCTAGCAGTGAAACCTGTAAGAGCAGTCACTCTGGAGCTTCTTCCACCTGATGGCAGAGCTTCCTTGTGAAAATTGTCTTAATAAAAGCAGGAACAAGTCATTCATCCAAGTCATTCTTTGTTGTAGAAAATTTGCCATCCTTCTCATTAAGGAGAAAGAGTCATGGTTTGCCCCTTATAGCTGTGTACATGAGTTACTTACACAATTTACTCTTTGTTACCAGATAAGGTATCCTGTATATAGGAGAAATGAAATAAAAAGGTACAGGGAGTGGAAAAAATTATATAAAAATTCTGTCAGTACAGCAGGGAGAAACGATGTGAAGACATTTCTGAAGCTCAACATCTTATTTTCTACTTTCTAAAGGAAAACTTCAGGGAAGACACTTGAGACATGTTGAAGAAAGGTCCTTCAGAATTCCCTCTTTATGTTTAACTTAACAGATACTCGTAAGGGGAGTTTATGCTGAATTTATGGTAGTAATAAAGTGATATTTTGGCCTTGATTTTCTAAAAAGTTTTTTTTTAACTGAAATATATATATACTGATGTCTGAGAAGTTTTCTTGAGACCTGCATTTTTTTTTTAAAGATCAAAGAAACATGGGCATTATTTGTTGGCAAAAAGTGAAGTGACTTCCCAAGCATCAAAGCTGTTTAAAGTGTTTTGAAAATACAATTACACTATTCATCTGTTTTCCCTTTAGAACTAGGGTTTAATGCATGCCAACTATTATGCTATGCCTTGGATGGGATACTAAGATGTAATCTCAGTTGAAATAAATTGAAGTCCCTCATTAGATATTGAACGGCAGCATGAAGGAAATTGGTTTCCTTTAATCTTTCACATAAGGAGGCAATCTCTTTATATGCAAGGAAATAATTTTGCATATTGATTATATTTTCTGATGATGAACTTACACATTTCTAGGCTAAATGGTAGTCTCTGTAAAAGAAGGTGCATAGTAAATATCTATTTCCATAATTTCTTCTAACAAGTTACTACTTCAGCATGCTAACCACTGTAATAGCACAATTCATATCTTTTTTTCTCATTCTAATTGTACCATTCTCTTATGTTGATTTTATGCTTCCAAAAATTAATCGATAATTTTTACCTTTGAAACAAAATGGCAAGGAAATCTCTCTGTTCTGGGAGCTTGTGGGAGAAGATAGGGTGATCCATTTGCTCTGGTTTACCTGGGGTTTTTCTGGTCATAGTGATAAAAGCTTGAACCCAAGAAAACTCTTTAGTCTTCAGCAAAATGGCTAGTTGATTAGTTGATAATTTGAGATTATAAGATTAGTAATTGTTTAATCCGCCACCTTTCCACCAGTTTATTTACTTCAGATGTCTCTTCTCAGATCTCTGTCTTGTTTGTTTTTATATTAACTTACACATTTTTAATGAACTGTTTGAGACTAAGTAGAATAATTATGCCCCTTTACCTCGAAATTTTGGTGATTATTTCCCCAAATCAGATATAGTCTTTTTCATGACCACAGTATATCAAGTATATTTATTAAAATCAGGAAATTTGATGCTTAGAAAATGTGTAATCCACAGTGCTTATTCAAATTTCATTGAGTGTCTTAATAATACCCTTCATAACTTGTTTTTCCTAATCGATTCTAATCTAAGATTATGTCACCTAATTGTTGTATTTTTTAGTCTTTTTAAATCTACAATACTTTATATACATTTTCTGTTTCTTTTCCTTGACATTGTTGAAAAATACAGGTCCGTGAATATGTAGAGTGTCTGTCAATTTGGTTTTGCCTATTTTCCTGGTGATTAGATTCACTTACATAGTGCTCAGACAGGAATACCACCGAGGCTATGCTGGGTCCTTCTTGGTGCATCATCTCAGAAGACACATGTTGTTGGTTCAGCCCAATGTTGTGATATGGGGAAATGCTGTTGCACCCTTTGGTTTAGTATTCTCTGAAAATTTTGCAGTGCCATTCCTTCTACATCTGTTACCAATTCTGTTGTCATTGTATCATAAGGAAGAGCTTGTTATGATTTTTTTTTAATCTATAAGAAGTCACTCGATTCATTATGAGCTTTATTGCTATCCGGTCACCTAACTTTATCATTTGTCTCACCAGTACTCCCAGTATTCCTATTGAGTTACAAGTTCTGAGAATTGCAGTGATCTCAGGACCCGGAATCTTCTGAAAACAGAGGCAAAAAATCTATCTATTTTTGCCCTTTTGCAAAAACAGGAGAGACACGTGTTGTGCTGTAGAAAACACCTTTGAAGACTTCAGAGAAAAGACATTATTTATTCGCCGTAGGAGGGCTCTGAACAGTGTTATTAGCCAACTACATTTATTGATTGTCTCCTGTCTGCTGCACATCTTGCCAGATGCTGCATTAGAGTATTTTCTTTAATCAGTAAAAGCACAGAAAATTGGATGTCTTTGGAGACTTCAGCTTGCCCTGCTACCTGCCTCCCAAAAGATTCTTATTAGTATTTTAAATGCTAATTCCATAGTTTTTTTAAGACTTAAAGAGCAAATCAGCCCTGGTAGCATATATACCTGATTTCCTTCATTGAGACACAGGTCATCAGAAGAGGTGCTTACACAGAGAAGTCCCTTTAAAGACAGTGTTCATTTGGTGAACGAAAGAATCACTTTTTAGACTTTGGAAATTTATAAGCATTTATGTCTTGTTTTGATTCCTAAAGCACTTTTCATTGATTATTTTGACATCTGTAGGAATACATAATTCAGGGAGCAACATCAAAACTGTACTAATTGCTAAATACTTAGGTTGAAACCTTTTAACTCATGTTATGGTTTCCTCATCTGGAAGAGAGAACAAAACCTTAACTCTTGCATCCTAAAACATATCATTTCTTTGGTAATGAGTCTTACGGGTAGTTAAGATGTAAAAAGTAAGAATTTCAGTAATAGTACTGCAATAAATCATTACACTTATCCATTTGTTATAGTTCAGATTTGAAATGTCCCCCAAATATCCATGTAATAAAGGTTTGATTGCTAGCCTGTGGCTCTTTTGGGAGGTGGTGAAACTTTTGGGAGGCGGGGCCTAGTGGAAGGAGGTTGGGTAACTGGAGATGTGCTCTAGAAGGGGATAATGGGACCCTAGTTTTTTCTCTCTCTTTGCTTCCCGGATTCCATGAGATGAACATGTTACCTCTCCTTTGTGCTTCTACCATGAAGGAGAAAAAAAAAAAAAAAAGCATTGGGACTAAATAGTCATTGACTGAAACCTTTAAAACCATGAGCAAAAAAAAAAAAAAAAAAAATTCCCCCTTTTGTGTATGTAAGGTATTTTATCATTCTAAGAAGGTACTAACATACCAATTTTCTCTGGGAATTTCAGCAGTTTTCTTGTCTCAGGGACTAATAAGCATCCAGGTGCTGTAGGGAAATTAAGTAACACTTATTTCAGTTTTAACTCCTCAACAGGGTAAAGAGAATCATTATTCTCATGATTAGGCTGACAAAAAGAAAACTATGGCAGTTTTCAAAAAGACTAAAAATGTTTAAATATCATCTCTTTCTCTCTTATTACTAAGATGGAAAATATAATTTCTTTCTTTTTTATTTAAAGTAGAATTTCTATTTTCTTCTTCTCTTTCCAGAGGATAGGTTTTTTTTTTTTTTTTCAGTCCTTAGCTTAGAAACAGCTCCTCACAGGGACGTTGGAGGAGATGATGGGGCAGCATGAGCAGGTATAAATAAAAACTGGGGTGCTGGGTTTTCTGGGCTTCACGAAGGAGGTGGATTTCTAACTGTTATGGGCCAGGCTATATGGGCAGTGACAAACAGATTTCATTTTCCCCTGAGACTCCATGTCACATAAGAAATGCTTCTCCCATGGGAAAATCCCTCCTCTGTACCCATCAACAGTTGTTTAGAATAACATTTTGGCAACACAAAATGGCAATTTTTTTTTGGGGGGGGGAAGAGCATTGTTGATTTTTTGAGTAGTTAAAGGGGAAAGATAGTACTTGAATTTTCCAGACACAGTCTTTTTTTTGTTTCTTTATTATTAAATTATTTATCTATTCTAATTTGTTATACATGATGAAAGAATGCAATTCATTTCATATTACACATATAGAGAAAGTGGCAATTCTTATACAATGTAAAATTGTTGTCTTTTTTGTTCCCATTTGTCTTGGGCAATGTGTCCTGTCAGAGATGTCTAGATGTTAGTAACCATTCTTGAACTTGTACTCAACGAGGGTCATTTTGACCCATTTCTCCTGCTTACGATCTCATAATGTTTGTTTATGGTTTTGAATCATAGTAACAGCTACTTATGATTTAATGTGGTTTTGGAATATAAAGGGGTCCTCTAACCCTTGGAGGGGGTGGAATGGTGTAGACTTGCAACTGCCCCTCCCTTGACCTGCCAGCTGGTGAATAAAGGTTCCATCTCCTGCTTTAAGATGGACTCAGTGATTCATTGCAATCTTGCTGTAACATAATGACCTTGCTGTGATTGACATACTTATGTGATGCTATAGCTTCACGCACAGCGTGGGAGGCACACTCACTTTGGAAATCTCCCTGGTGGTTTTGACCACTGCTATGTTTCAAATGGTGAACTTTTCAATGATTCCACCTTTGGGTAACCAATGGGTGGAGCTAATAGGCTGCCTGTGGCTGTGACCCTTTTTTGGAATTACTACTGTTTCTACTTCTCCTCCTCCTCTTCCTCCTCCTCCTCCTCCTCCTTCTCCTCCTCCTCCTTCTTGTAATCTTGCAAGTAAGAACTCGAAAACATTCATTTCTTTAGCAGACCTATAAGTACATTATTGAATTAGATGAACTGTATTGGTTTTCAGTTCAAAAATACTAATTTTAGTAATTGTCAAATACTTAATTCTATACTTTTACACTTAGCCTGTTAGGTTTAGACTGAATTAAAGATAACCCTTTGTTTTTGTCCAGAGGCTCACATTTTGATAGGGACCCATAATATAATGATCAGTTTATACATTTAAAATCTATTCCTTAGAGCTAGGAGCTCAACTTTATTTTTGAGTATTTTATAATTACCTGTATTTTCAAGACATAGTTGATCATATCCATAATTCATATGAGGCAGATTCTGGTTAGGAATGAAAGCCACAAACAGTATATTGTTTATATGGGAAAGTGTTATCTGCTTTACAGTGAATGACTTGTGATGTGGATTCCAAACTGTATTTGTAGAGAGGATCTGGGATTGTACTCAGCTGGTTACACCAGAACATACTGTGGTTGTTTCATAAACACAATTTCCAATGAAAGATCCTATGGGAAAGAGGAGAGAAATCAACTTTAAGGGGTTAATCTCCAAAATTGAGAGAAAAACAGAAGAAAAGGAAAAATATGCTTAGAGAACAAAGAAAAGGCATTTGAAAGCAGAGGAGAGAAGAGAAAGAATGCA
The DNA here is from genome assembly GCF_045843805.1 of Urocitellus parryii. Taxonomy (NCBI): domain Eukaryota; kingdom Metazoa; phylum Chordata; class Mammalia; order Rodentia; family Sciuridae; genus Urocitellus; species Urocitellus parryii. The sequence continues at coordinate 50,070,996 of NC_135538.1, read as the reverse complement.
GAGGAAGACAAGGTAATGGATAAAAGAAGGAAATTTTTCAGGGAGACAAATATCATTAGAAATTCAGTCTACTTTTTAAGAACTACAAAAAAAAGAACTACATACAAACAATTTTACTTTTAAAATTACCTGTTTGTTCTTCATAACCACCTCTTCTTACTTATTCTACTATGCTTTATGGAATCCTGTGCATATCGATTTGGTCAGAGATTACAGAAAAAACAGATGAGGAAAAGAAAAAGGGAACAAGAACTGGGTGTTGGACATCTTGCACGATGTTATAATGATAAGTGTGTTAGATCCATGCTACTGTCATAACTATGAGAAAGACAAAATTTAAAAAAAAAAGATTGAAAAATTTTAACTAGTTAGATTAAGAAGAGTTTAATCATGGAGATTTATAGGGCCTTATTGATCTTTAAACTTTTTGCTGCAATCTGAACAATTTTATTGGCATGTTTGAGAAGACAGGCAAGTAGCTAGAGCCAAGTGGATTTAGATATGAAGTGTCACTTTATTTATTTATTTATTTTGGTATCGGGGGATTGAACTCAGGCACTCGACCTCTGAGCTACATCCCCAGCCCTTTTTTGTATTTTATTTAGAGACAAGGTCTCACTGAGTTGCTTAACGCCTCTCCATTGATGATGCTGGCTTTGAACTCACAATCCTCCTGTATCAGCCTCTCAAACCACTGGGATTACAGGCGAGTGCCACCATGCCCGGCCAAAGCGTTACTTTTAATACTGTGTTATGGTTTGGAAGTGAGGTGTCACCCAATAGCTCCTGTGTGAAACAATGCTGAGACCATTCAGAGGGTAAATGATTGGGTTGTGAGGGCCTTAACCCAGTCAGTGAATTAATCACCTGATGGAATTAATTGAGTGGTAATTGAAGGCAGGTGAGGTGTGGTTGGAGGAGGTAGGGCATTGGGGGTGTGGCTATGGGGTATATATTTTGTATCTGGAGAGTGGAGACTCTCTCTCTGCCTTCTGATCATAGCATAAGCTGCTTCCCTCTGCCACACTCGTCTGCTTTGATGTTCAGCCTCACCTTGAGGAAAGGAGCCAGCCCTCTATGGAGTAAGACCTCTGAAACTGTAAGCCCCCAAATAAATTTTTCCTTCTCTAAAGTTGTTCTCATCAGGTCTTTAAGTCACAGCAGTGAAAAAGTTGACCAAAAATGGATACAGTTTGTATTTAAACAGAGAGGCTATTGATAGTAAAATACTCTGTTAAATAGTTTCTCTCAAATATTCCAGGAGGGATTGAGCACTATGCATTGTCCTTTATTTTGCTTACTCTCTTTTATCTTCCTGAAACTTTAAACTTGAAATTAGACATTTATAAGTTGGTCTTCTGCACGCATTCCAAACTCAGGTCTTTCAAGAAAATCATGAGAACTTCTAAATGTTGGATCCACAGACATATTCTCCAATGTTTTCCCCTTATGTGTTCTTTGAGTAGTTTTATAGTTTTAGGTCTTATGTTTATGTATTTGCGCGACTTTGAGCTTATTCTTTTAGAAATTGTGAGATAAATTTTGTTTTCACTCTTCTGCATGTAGATAGAGACATTTTTGTAGCATCATTTAGTTAATAGATGTCTTTTTCTTGTCATATGTTCTTGACCTCTTTGTTGAAAATCAGTTGACCACAATTTATAGGTTAAATTCTAGACTCCTGATCCTTTAATCAATGTGAATATTTTTACACTGTTTGCCACACTCGTTTGTTACATTCTTTTGTTAGCTACAACTTTGTAGCATATATCATTCAGAGAGTGTGGTGTCTCCAGGTTTGTTCTTTTTGTTCAAAGTTTTCTTTATTTCCTCTCTTCCTTCTTCTATTCCCTCTTTCCCCCTCCCTTCCTTCCCTCCTTTGTTTTCTCCCTTCCTTCTTCTTTCTTTTGTTCTCTTTTTGGTTTAGTCACGTTTCTTTTCTATACACAATCGTTGAAATGCTGTACAATGAGAGGGTCATGAAAAGATTAGCACATGAAATGTGGTATTCTGACTTATGATCTTCACACAATCCCTGTATTGACATTTTGTTCAGGTTTGGTCAATGCCACATGGTCAGAATGATCCTATTCTCAGACCATAAATGGTCTCTCTGAGAGCAAGTTCCTTCTTACCTCTTGATCACTGTCATAATGGGGATGTGCTTCATTCCCAGATCTGAACATCCCCCCCTTAGGCTTTCACAGAAGAAGGAAATTGCACATAATGGACACTCAACTCCTCCATTAAACCTAACAATGGAGTTTGGCCCAGCATGGGGTTTTCAGATAACAGAAAACTTCACAACTTTATAAAACCCAGTTGTCAACTCATTTTATAAAACATGGCTCTGGGTCTATAAGAGGACCTACTTATTGACTTCAATTTGGGGGTGTATTTTGAGCATGGAAGTGAGGTATACTTCATTCTCCCAGGAAGAGTCCCATTCACCTATACAAAAGGAAGTCACAGGATTTTAAGGTCAGGTAACTCCCATCAGTGGGGTAAAGGAAGGGAGGTAACAAGCTAATTTGTTTCTTTTTTTCCCACTCCCAATCTTAGGCCTACTTCTTTTTCACAGAAGGGTGACCTTCATATTATGATGTACAAGCTTAAAATCTTTTGTCATTTTATTTTTAAAATTATCAGAAAATTATAAACAATACTTTTCTGGTACTTTATAGAGTTTACTATAAACTCATATATATTATTTTATTTGTTTTTCACAAGAACCCTATAAATCATCTCTCTCCCTGTCTCTGTTTCTCTCTCTCTCTCTCTCTCTCTCTCTCTCTCTCTCTCTCTCTCTCTCTCTCTCTCTCTCTCTCTCTCTCTCTCACACACACACACACACACACACACACACACACACACACACACATACTTGGTATTAAATCCAGGGGTGCTTGACCACAGCTACCACTCACCTCCCCTTTTGTAAAAAATTGAGTCAGGGTCTCTCTAAATTGCTTAGGGCCTGGCAACGTTGCTGAGGCTGGCTTTGAACTTGCAATCCTCCTGCCTCAGCCTCCTAAGCTGCTGGGATTACAGGTGTGTGCCGTGGGACCCAGCCTCATCTCTTATCCTCTTCTGCAGGAGGAGAACAAAAACTGAAAAACTGGAATGTTCTCAAGGCCATGCTGTATATCAGCAAATTTTCACTGGCAACTTTGTAAGATAAAGCTAGTTAGTAAGGGCAGAGTCAGGGTGGGGCTAAGGTTTTAAAATTTCAAGCCTTTCAGCCTGTCCTGTCTCAGGGCACCTCCCTTCAGGATGAGTATTGTTGATAGAACCCCACTTTCTTACTAGCTGTGTGTCTTTCCTCCTGGGTAAAATTTTTCCCTTTTTCCTTATTAGAACGTTATTTGTAATCTATGCTACTTTTATTTCTGCTGTGACATTTTACTTAGGAGAATGTAAACACCCTGAGAACATGAATCATTTTTGCTTTTCTTTTTTTTTAACAGTATATGTGGTACAGTTTTGCTAATATAAATTATACAAAATAAAAACCTTGTGATAAAGTCACACAAACATAATTATTAGTCTATACATCATGATATTGCCAGGGGGAATAGAAAAAAAAATCAGTTTGAGCTTTTTTCCTATGCTTTTAATTATTTGAAATTGATTTGACAATCAGTTCTGAAACATAAATTAGGTGGCAGTAACAGATCTGTCACAATATATTTGTACCTACAATCTTACTCATAGAAATATGGTTATTAGGAATATTCAGACTCACAGTTTGCCCTTGAAGATATGCATTGCAAGTGCGTGGTGTGTGTTTGTATGTGTTTGAAGGAAAAGAATGTAAAACTAATTACTTCCAGAAATGGAAGATATGGGAACTAAGACAGGGAGGCTGCAGCTTGTTTTCATCTAAAACAATCTCAATTCCAGCAGTAAAGCTTTCTGAGAGAGCTCAGTTTTCTCTAATGTGCTTGTCCTTCTTTTTTATTTTCCTTTCCAAATCACACAGCTGAGGAGCATTGTCCATGGAAACACCCTGTTAAGTTGGTGATTCATCCACCCTATCTGTTAAGGTTTTGTTCCTAAGGTGTCATTGGGATTGTTGTGCCTTTGCAAAGATGAACAAGACATTCTAAACATAGGCCCTAAATTTTTACATATCCACACTCAGCTGCAAACATTTTCTGAGTATATTTAATTAATGTACCCAAAGGGACCTGCAGAAAGTTCAGGTGTTTCCTGTCCCTGTTGTATCTCAGTCTGTTGTACACTAAGAGCCAGAAAGCTAAGCTTGATTTCAGGACATTTGCCAACAGAATTTGGGGGTTTAGAGTCCAAAAATAAAAGCTCATTTGTGTGTGTGTGTGTGTGTGTGTGTGTGTGTGTGTGTTGGGATACAGGGCTAGAAAGAAAGGGAGATGAGGGATGTAGAAAAAAAGGCATTTGTACATAAACTCTTTAAAAATAATGACATACTTTAACATGTAATACATTGAAAATAAACTTAAAATATGCTATTGTTGCGACAATGATGAGGTCTATTTGAACATGCACAGATTTGAGGAAAATAATATTGAATAAAAATATAAGTTGCACAAAAATATTTAGCAATGACATTTTTGTAAGATAAAAATATAATTACAGGGGCTGGGATTGTAACTCAGTGGTAGAGTGCTTGTATGGCATGTGTGAAACACTGGGTTCAATCCTCAACACCACACAAAAATAAATAAAATAAAGGTCCATGAACAACTAAAAAAATTTAATTATACACACACACACACATATATATATATATATATATAATTACGAATATACATAAATACAAAAATGTATGATGCAATTATTTTTTAAGTGCCAGGAATTAATTTTATATGTGTGTGTGGGGTTTTTTTGAACATACGTACTTATGTATACACATACAGTACTGAATTCTGGTTAATTATTTTCTAGGGAGAAATAAGGCAGGGAATACCACCAGAGAAAGATAAATTTATTTAACTTTTATTTCCTTTAATGAACAAAATATAAGGACTAAATGTAGCAGTCAATTCACATAGTTATATGGGTGATATTTGTTTTAATATTTTCTATTTGTGTTTGTGTGTGTGTGTGTGTGTATATATATACATACATACATACACAAATTGACAAGAAAAAGTGGATATTATCTTTAAACACTATTCATATATTGAGTAAGCTGATGGGAATCAAAGTTTGGAGATCTAAGATGTACATTAGGAAAAGGCATAATTGAACTCATTAACTCTTTGCTGATATTCGAATAATACTTGAGTAATTTATGGAGTGATAATATTTTCTTTAAAAATGTTCACATTACCAACTATTTGAGGCTCATTGATTACACTAATATTTTAATATGATGTTAGGGATGATTTTTAATATTGCCTTTAGTGCTTAATGCTGTGCACTAACTCAGAGGGATTTTGTTTAATTTTTTTATTCCTAAGAAAATTTGAACACATTTTTGTCATGTTTTCTTTCACCCACCATCTGTGCAGTTATGGGTCCTGAAATAAATGTAAGCCAAAAAAAAAAAAGAGAGAGAAATTCCTTCCCATCCTTGTTTTGGGGAGCATGAGGATTTGCCTAATTCTGCCTACAATAGCCAGTGCTTGGTTTCCTTCTTTCTTTTTTAAAGGTATTTTATTTTTAATTGACATATCATAATTATATATATTTATGGCATATATATTTATGATATCAAAGACTTATTATATAAGCCAATAAACATATTCATCACTTCATCTGCTTATTTTTTGTGATGAGACTATTTCAAGTCTACTTTTTAGCAACATTGAAATATATAGTACATTATTATTAACTATAGTCACCATGTTGTGCAATAGATCACTAAATTTAGTCACCATGTTGTGCAATAGATCACTAAATTTATTCCTTTCATCTATTTGAAACTTTATACCCTTTGACCTTTGAATTTTTCTCTCTCCTTGCCCCTTGTAATCACCATTCTAGTCTCTACTCTATGAATTGGGCATCTTGAGACTATTTTTGTAAGTGAAATCATGCAGTTCTTCCTTTCACAGCACATATACTAAATTGGAATGATACAGAGAAGATGAGCATGGCCCCCAGGCAAACATGACATAACTATTTGTGAAACATTCCATATTTTTATGTTTAGGGACATTGGAATGAGCAAGGATTTTTTGTTTTGTTTTGTTTTATTTTGGATAGGATCCTAAAACAAATGCAAACATAGACAAATGGAATTGTAACACACTAAGAAACTCTCTCAGCAAAGAAAAAACCCTACAAAATAAGAGAAATATTTGCAAATTGTATTTCTGATAATGGGTTAATATCCAGAATATATTCGGAACTTCAGAATTTCAATAAAAATAACCTAATTAAAAAGTGGGCAATAGATCTAAATAGACATTTCTCAAGAGAAGTCATACAAATGGCCCATAGTTACATGAGAAGTGCTCAATATCACTAACCATTAGCAAAATGGAAATTAAATCCAAAGTGAGATAGTGTCTCACTTCGGTAAGAATGACTGCTATCCAAAGGACATAGGATAACTAGTACAGGTGAGTATGATGATTTTTCAAAATATAAAATATAGAAATACCAAATGTTATAGTTATCTTACTTCTGGGTATATCCAAAGTAAAGGAAATCAGTACATTAAAGAGATATTGCAGTTCTATGTTTATTGCAGCACTTTTACTTTTTGAGGTAGCTGCACATGTTTTCATTAATGACTGTACAAATTTATACCCTATCAACAGTATACCAGGATTCCTTTATCTCCCTATCTTCATTAACACTTGTTATCTTTTTGATAATAGTCATTCTAACAAATGTGAGGTGATATCTCATTCTAGTTTTTATTTGTATATCCCTGTTAATTGGTGATTTTGAGCATATTTCCATATGTCTTTTTTGAGAATATGAATAAAATATAAAAGAACCTATGTGTTCAGATCCTTTGCTCATTTTTTCAATTGGGTTGTTAGTTTTGTTGCTGAGTTATTTGAAGATATTATATAGTTTGGATTTTAGTTCCATACCAAAAATAAATTTTATATGGTTTGAAATATTGTCTCCCATCCCACAGGTTTTCTCTTCACTGTGTGGATTTTTTCCTTTGCTTTAAACTTTAAAGTTTGATACAATTCCATTTGTTTACATTCATTTTTGTTGGCTGTGCTTTGGAGTTATAAACAAGAAATAAAAACAATTCAAAAATCTGTATGAAATCATAAAAAAACCTAAAATGGCCAAAGGAATTTTGAACAAAACAGCACAAAGCTGGAGGCATCGAGTCCCTTATTTCAAAGTATATTTCAAAGATATAGTAATCGGAAAGCATTATTCTGGCACAAAAACAGACACATCAAGCAATAAGGATTGAGAGCCCAGAAATAAACCTATGCATCTATGGTCAACTGATTTTCAACAAAGTTGCCAAGAGCAGACAATGGGAAAAGGACAGTTTCTTCTAACATCTAGACATAGCAGAAGAATGGAACTGGACCATTATCTCCCTTTGTACAAAAGATTCAACTAAGAGTGAATCCAATACACAAAAGTAACAACAGAAAATATAAACCTACTGGAGGAACATATAGGGAAATAGCTTCAAGATGCTGATTTGGGCAGTCTTCTTGGATATGGCTGTGGTTTCTGCATTAACCTTGATTTCCTCTTCTTGAACAGTTGGGTTGCATGAAATGGGTGGCTTCATGATATTATTTCTCTTTTAGATTATTTTTTGAGACAATATCTTGCTGTGCTGCTCCCACAGGCCTTGATCTCCTAGGCTCCAGTGAGCTTCCTAAATGAGAGAGCCTCTCAAGGAGCTGGGATGACATCATATGCTGCTCACTGTGCTAACGAGGTCCTTTCCTTGAAGTTTCCCAGATTGAGATGTTAGACTCTCCAACTTAAAACATTTTCTAAAAATTAATTGTTCTATTTAAAAGTACTTTCATTGCTTTAAAAATGAAAAAATACTACAAGACAGAGTAAATGGGATTCTCCCTCATTTCCAATATCTCACTCCCTTTGCCCAGTGATCCCCACTGTTAAGTTTGTTTGTTCTTTCAGTCCTTTACATATACACACCATATAGCCACCCAGACACACAACTGCCCAGATTACTTTCTTGCCTATATTTTAAATAATATAGTATAAATTTATTCATATTTCTCTCTAATTTTTACTTAGCAATCTGTTTTATATCACCTGCCCATGTCCATAGCATGGATATCCCCCTAATTCCTTTTTAAAGGTTTCAGATGCCTCCAAATCAAGAGACCATTATAAATGTCTTTCCCTTTTGATGGATATTTAAGTTATTTACAACATTTCACCATTACAAAAAATGCTGAAATTAGCAGGTGCATGCATATATAAGCTCTTTTGTAAGAATATGACTGGGAGCCAGATTCTTTGAAGTACAATATCTGAATTCATATGTATATAAATTGTTTCATAAATATCTTCCTGTTTTCTTCCAAAAATGGTGTTTTAATTTATAATCTCCCTAGGAATTTATGAGGTTGATTGCTTCTCCACACCATCCACAACTCTTGATATTGTCTGTTGTAAAAATTTTTCAGTTTATTAGAAAATCATTATTTTACCTTATTTCCTTTGTATTTCCTTTCCTTTCATTTCTCTCTTTCTCTCTCTCTCTCTTTCTCTATCTCTCTTTGTTCAATAGGGAGATAGCTGCTTTACTTGTTTGTTGACTATCTTTCAGTTGAAATATTTAGTCTATTCTAATGTCCTATTTTCCCAGAAATTTTTGTATATCTTTTAAATAGTTAAGTCCTGTAAATTTGGAAGTTAATTTTCCATTAGTTTTTTTATTCCTATAAAGCACTTTTTCATTTGTATAGTAGTTATAGTTGCAATTACATGCACTCTGACTCGTCGGAGCACAATACAGATTTCAAAAGAAACAGGTGTACCATGAATGAAGATGGAGTGCATTATAACTGGGTAGAAGATACTGCTGTCTCTACCCCACATCTAATTAATAGACATGACTTTCTTGCAGGACAGAAATGTGCCCAGCCAAAAAGTTCACTTCCCTCTGGGCGCATTGGTATATGCCTGTAATCCCAGCAGCTCCGGATCCTCATAGGAGGATAGTGAGTTCGAAGTCAGTCTCAGCAAAAATGAGGCACTAAGGAACTCAGTGAGACCCTGTCTCTAAGTAAAATACAAAATAGGGCTGGGGATGTGGCTCAGTACCTCTGAGCTCAATCCCTAGTAATGCTCCCCGACACCTCCAAAAAAGCTTATTTCCCCATCTTCCTTTGTAGCTACTGTTGAATATGTGGCCTAGTTTTAGACAATAAAATTAAAAGGAGTCCATGAGCAAGGATTCCAGAAAACTCTTCGAGAGAAAGAAATTTAGTGGAAAAGCTTTTGCCCTCTTTTTCTTTCCCCCTTTCTCCTTCTGGAATGCAATCTTTATTCTCCTAGGTGTGGTAGACATTTGGCAAACAGGAGTATGGAGGATGCATGCTGAGGATAGCTCCGCAGAACAGCAGGACCCATGCCCTGGATGGCATAATGCAACAGCTGCCTCATACCCAGCCTGCCCACTACTAGACTCACTGTGGCATGAAAAATACTCAACAACAAAAGAAGCACGTGTTTAAGCTACTGTTAATCAGAACTAGGTGCACTGGTTAGAAGGGAGTCCAAGGACTCTATTTTATAGGTGACAAAAGTGAGATTCTGAACAGGTTAAGCGATAAACAACTTCTGTGTTCTAATTTAATGCTATTTGTATTCTACAATGATTTTTATTTTTCTGAAAAACAATGTGTTGAAAGGTTTCAATGATTATTTAACTATATCTTTGACAATAGATGGTGGATTTGCATAGTTCTTCTTTGTAGAATTCAAAGAACATCTAGCATGGTATTCTTTTTTTTAACATTACAAAGCTCTTGACATATCATATTTCATACATTAGATTCAACTAGGTTATGAACTCCCATTTTTACCCCAAATACAGATTGCAGAATCACATAGGTTACACATCCACATTTTTACATAATGCCACATCAGTAACTGTTGTATTCTGCTACCTTTCCTATCCTCTACTATCCCCCCTCCCCTCCCCTCCCATCTTCTCTCTCTACCCCATCTACTGTAATTCATTTCTCTCCTTCTTTATTTTCCCATTCCCCTCACAACCTCTTATATGTAATTTTGTATAACAATGAGGGTCTCCCTCCATTTCCATGCAATTTCCCTTTTCTCTCCCTTTCCCTCCCACCTCATGTCTCTGTTTAATGTTAATCTTTTCTTCCTGCTCTTCCTCCCTGCTCTGTTCTTAGTTGCTCACATTATATCAAAGAAGACATTTGGTATTTGTTTTTTAGGGATTGGCTAGCTTCACTAAGCATAATCTGCTCTAGAGCCATCCATTTCCCTGCAAATTCCATGATTTTGTCATTTTTTAGTGCTGCGTAATACTCTATGGTGTATAAATGCCACATTTTTTAATCCATTCATCTACTGAAGGGCATCTGGGTTGGTTCCACAGTCTAGCTATTGTGAATTGTGCTGCTATGAACATTGATGTGGCAATATCCATGTAGTATGCTCTTTTAAGGTCTTCAGGAAATAGTCTGAGAAGGGCAATAGCTGGGTCAAATGGTGGTTCCATTCCCAGCTTTCCCAGGAATCTCCATACTGCTTTCCAAATTGGCCGCACCAATTTGCAGTCCCACCAGCAATGTACAAGAGTACCCTTTTCCCCACATCCTCGCCAGCACTTGTTGTTGTTTGACTTCCTAATGGCTTCCAATCTTAATGGAGTGAGATGGTATCTTAGGGTGGTTTTGATTTGCATTTCTCTGTTAGAGATGGTGAGCATTTTTTCATGTACTTATTGATTGATTGTATATCCTCCTCTGAGAAGTGTCTGTTCAGGTCCTTGGCCCATTTGTTGATTGGGTTATTCGTTTTCTTATTGTTTAATTTTTTGAGTTCTTTGTATACTCTGGATATTAGGGCTCTATCTGAAGTGTGAGGAGTAAAAATTTGTCCTCATGATGTAGGCTCTCTATTTACCTCTCTTATTGTTTCTCTTGCTGAGAAAAAACTTTTCAGTTTAAGTAAGTCCCATTTGTTGATTCTTGTTATTAACTCTTGTGCTATGGGTGTCCTATTAAGGAATTTGGAGCCCGACCCCACAATATGTAGATCGGAGCCAACTTTTTCTTCTATCAGATGCAGAGTCTCTGATTTGATATCAAGCTCCTTGATCCATTTTGAGTTAACTTTTGTGCATGACGAGAGGAGGGGATTCAGTTTCATTTTGTTGCATATGGGTTTCCAGTTTTCCCAACACCATTTGTTGAAGATGCTATCCTTCCTCCATTGCATGCTTTTAGCCCCTTTATCAAATATAAGATAGTTGTAACTTTGTGGATTAGTCTCTGTGTCCTCTATTCTGTACCATTGGTCCACCTGCCTGTTTTGGTACCAGTACCATGCTGTTTTTGTTACTATTGCTCTGTAATATAGTTTGAAATCTGGTATCGCTATACTGCCTGATTCACACTTCCTGCTTAGAATTGGTTTTGTTATTCTGGGTTTTTAATTTTTCCATATGAATTTCATGATTGCTTTATCTATTTCTACAAGGAATGCCATTGGGATTTTGATTGGCATTGCATTAAACCTATAGAGAACTTTTGGTAATATCGCCATTTTGATGATGTTAGTTCTGCCTATCCTAGCATGGTATTCTTAATCTTTCCAAATTGTCTTACAACCTCAATCATAAGCTTGACTGCCTTCATCAAACTCTCCATATTATGTATATCTGTCATTTATCTTTATGCCTTAAAGAAAGAATAAATTCACAATTGCTTAAAAAGGAAATATTTTCTATTGGATTTTAGTATACCCCATCAAAATAATATTAATAGAAAAATGTTGCAATGACATTGTCTACTCCTTAAGATAGAGCTGGCCAGTATATTACATATTTATAAAAGAAACTTATTTTTTGAACAGGGAAATAAAATTACATTAAAAAGTGAATCTAATAATGTCAAGTTATATAATAAGAATTTCTACTTTTTTTTTTCCTAACAGACATTTATCAAGCTCTCTTCATATGTTGTTACTGGGTTTTGCTTTAGATGAAAGGATGATTGTGACAATGTCTTCAGCCTCACAGGGATCCAAGCATAATGAAAAACATAAGTAAGTGAATCAATGATTACAGATCACTGAGGAGAAATGTGAGAGAGTGTTGGTAAGGTACCACAGGAAGGGAGGAGAATATCAGAATCAAACTGTGTCTGTTAGTAGAGATAGCCCGGCAGAGGTGATGCCTTAGTTACGTTGCTATGAGAAAGTAAGATTTAAAAGCCAGGAATAAAAGAAGACAGACATTTCAGCTGCTTACAGTGTATTTAACAATGATATAACACTAGGCAAGCAGGACCAAATTGGGGAAAGCTTTTAATTAGCTCAGTATAGCTGGGATAAAAAGTTCATGTGTGAGGCAAGCAAGAGATGCAGCTAGGAAGCTAGAAAGGGGTAAACCAGAGAGAATATTTTTCAGCCAAGTTAATATCAGTTCTGCATGCAGTTTTGAATAATTACTATGTGCCAGGCAATGTGCTGAGAGCTGGATTTCAAAGGCCAAAAAACTTTACAGCTTTGGTATAAATTGAGTTTTAGTTATTTATTTTTCCCCCTTGAAGATTCTAGAGATCTCTGGGGCCACGCTGTGTCTTGAGGCATTCAGGAACAGGACTCTGGAGATGCAATGAAAAGTGAGCTGAGCAGTATTTGGGGTCCTGGGGAGCATTTCTCCACATGGTTTCCCATGGAAAGCTCGTGGGCTACTATTGACTCCTGGCTCTGCTTAGACAGCAACTGATGCTATTTTCTTCCTGGCACTGACATTTAGGGATGGAAAGGAAGCTGGGAATGGAAATGGGAATGGAAAGAAGTTATAGTTAAGTTTCTTTGTTTTTTTAAAGCCTCTAAGACAGCATGTAAGATGGAAATTTCCCAAGTGAGAGGGCTGGATATGTTCAGATAGGTAAAGAGCAAGAGGGAAACGAAGTGAGAGAGAAAGAGAAGAAAGTAATTCAAATCAGCATGTTTCTAACTTCAGAAGAACTAAAATCCCCATTTTTTCCTATTGAATATTCAGTTTGGTGGGAAAGATTTTGGAAGGGATATTTATTATAAACAGAATTTCCTTGAGATAACAAAAAGCTTGCATACAAATAATGTGAGGTGAGTACAAGTGTGCGTGTTTTCATAAGTGGTTCCCGGAAGTACAAAAGATCAGAACAAAGGAGATCTGATCTTGTAGAGTTTACCACCTCTCTACAGTATGCTTATATCTGCTTATCCACCTTATAATATAAAGAAAAGCTATTATGAAATTGTGGTACCTCATGAGAATTATTGTGAATGTCTTTATGTCTCTGTCAATGTGCATACTCCTAATCTAATCTCTCACTGTTAACATATAACATACTTTAAAAATAATGATTGACAGCCACATATTCATGCATTTTAGAAAATGCCATTCTCTGCAGTGGTAGTTCTTAGTCTTTTTATCAACTGACACTCAATGTATGATACTCATATGCCTGACTCCTTCCCAGGGTATCTTCAAGATCATTCATTCCTCTCTGATACATGGATGTTGACTCACAATTGTCTGGGGTGGTGTGGGAGTGGAGGATGGGAATGGGAGGTTCACTGGATTTGGAAAGACAGTAGAATGTATTCGGACATAACTTTTCTATGTTTAATATATGAATACACAATCATTGTAACTCATCATGTACAACCACAAGAATGAAGAATGAGAAGTTATATTCATGTATATGTGATATGTCAAAATACATTCTACTGTCATGTGTAACTGAAAAGAACAAATTAAAAATATCACTCATTCCTTACCCATTTAAAAGAGAACATTAGAATGTGAGAAGAAATGTCATATGGTATTCTATTTCATAAAAAGAAAACCATTTCCAAGTTAGTACTTGATTACTATTAACAAGTGGTTGAAAACTCTCACAGTTAATGGCTAGCATAAAATAGGAATACTTTAAGTTTATAGAGGTTTGATTATAAAAGCTAGTTATTAATTCTATATGGTAGGCAAATATGAAACAAAAGTGAAGTAAACTACAAAGAGGAGAATAATCTTTCAAACTTTCACCTTTTTCTATTTGGTTACTTCTCTGACAATTTCTCAAATCAAAATCATTTTAGACAGGCTGTGCAAATTGGCTTCCCAGTTGATAATGTAATTGACAGGTAATCACCTTAAGATCCTTACTCCCATCCCACATCACATTCTTATGTCCCAGGATCACATAACATTCAGGTAGTATGGGATCCTGGAGCCATAGTGCCCAAATGATTGAAATTGTGATGTGTCTTGAAATCAAGTTGCTAAGACTTTTGGATAAGACCAGTCACAATCCTGGTACATGGCTTGCCTGAATGATAAAAGTAGCAAAACTGGGAGGGAGAGATGGAAGAATATTCTATGATTCTGGTTTATAAGTCTTTGTGAACAATTCTTTGTCTGAGCCTGGGCTCTCTATATTTCTATCTGATCCTGGCTTAAGGAATAATATTGCTTGACCCCCATGGGTTTATTAAGCTACCTTGTGAGAAATAAATTTGAAAGAATAATCTATAATATCATCAAAAGCAAGAATTTTCTTTAAAAACAGTTGTTTTAATGCATTTAAAAATTACTATGGCAATATTTAAAATTTTAAGCTTTTATGTTAATACTATACTTTAAGTACAAACATTAATGAAAAGTAAAGGTATTATAAATTATGGCTCAGGGAAGATTGAGGAAGAAGAAACTGCCTATTTCTCAATTTTCCTAACTCAATGTGTTGTTGTAATTAAAAGAAGTTCCAGGAAAGAAACAAAACTAAAAACCTCAACTTGGCCTTATTCAAAGTTAAAGAATTTGTGTAATTCTGATTTTCCATTCCTTAAGGAATGAAAGAACAATAAAATCACAGAGAATAATTTGAAAAATGACAACTGGATAAAGCAGATAAAGGGGCTTCATATTGATACAAATAAAATAAAAAAGGGCTTAACAGAAAATAATTAAAAAGAAACACAAGAATGAATGAGGGCCTATCCCCAAATAGAGAACATGTACAACAAAGAGATTCTCTCTGAATCTTGAAAGTTGAAATATTACTATTATTAAAAAGGATACTTTATGTAGCAATCATTACAGGCAGAAAAATATAAATAGTTTAAGAAAAGTTTTAAGATATTCATGGATAAACTGATATTTTCAAATGTTGTAGGTACTTTAAATAGCTATGGGAAATAGAACCTTTTTAAATGAATGAGGATCCTGACCTTAAGACACAGTATAGTGAAGGACTGCAGTGTGGTCCCTGGAGTTTACCTGCCTGGCTTCTCATCAGTTATGTTTAGTTTTTGAATGTTAGTTAACCTCTCTAAATCTCATTTTCATGTGTAAAATAATAAAGTGACACAACATAGATCATTGGATTGCTGTAAAATTTTAAGCATAGGGTTAAACACATAGGAAGTCAATTAAAATACTAGTTATTGTTATACTATAACAAAACATGTTATTTGTTGAAACTTCTCTGAACTTTTGAGGTCAAAGAACCTGCAAAGACTTTCAGCCCTATTGTAAAAGTTTAGCTATTGAGCTTGGAGGAAATTGGCAACATCTACCATGTTTCAGCCTCTTATGTAATATTCCCAAAGGTACAATTTTGAAATTATATAACAGTTTTAAAGTTTATTACATGTCCAAATCTGTCATCAATTGTGTTTGGCAATATTCACTGACCATAATTTTGTCAACTTCAGTGTTTGTTATAAGAAGCACCCCTGGATATCTTCATTTAAACTTTTATTAACTTCTTTGTAAATATTTACTTATCCCTAACCTAGAAAAGAATCTTTTGCCTTGCCCTGGTGATCAAATTCTCTCATTTAAATTTTTTGTCTCGAATGATAGTAAAAGAAGAATGTTGTTTTTCCTTAGCTATTGAAGTTTTCTGAGTGTATTTACTGTAAGTAATGAACTTTAATTACTTTTGCAATTATGGCTTATTTGATTGAATTTTCCACTGACTGCACAAAACATCTGTCCTGCTGGGATCATGCATACTCTCTGATCTGGGTACAAGATGCTGTTAAAATATAGTAACATCTGTAGTCCATTAATTTCTAAAGCAATAGGCAAGTTTGGTTTCCAAAAGGGTTTGGCCAAGTTTATACTTGGGAATTCTCTTTCTTTGCTTCCCATCTAAGTGGACTGAGACAACTCATCTTTCTGCTTTGTTTTAGTCACTACTTAGTGTTTGATGCAGAAATATAAATAATTAGATTAGTATTTGATTTGATGCTATATTTTATTCTAGATACATTTTCTTTCCTCAGAGATAATATAAATAACAACAGTGAGAAGGCACTTCATTATAATTTTATGGACACCAGGATGCTGTCACTGGGCTGCTAAATGATATGAAGATTTTCTTGATAATAGCACTTTCATGTGCATCTCTTTGAAGACTAAGAGTAAGGATACTTGAAAGGTGAGGGAGAGGCTTCTAGGAGAACAAGAAGCTTTTAATTTTGCTTGAAAGTACACTGAAAGACTATCATTACTGTTACTCTTGTTCTTGTTTCTCACAGAAATGTTCTCACTAAATCTCAGGATGTATCTCTCTCTCAAGGTCCTTTTCTGGACCCTTACACTTCTGAGAAATAGGTGAAGCATAAGGAAATCACAGAGTAGTAATGATATTGATATAAAGGGGTTCGGTGCAGGTACCCATAAAGGTTGCACCTTTCTCATGTAGAGTTTGGAGCCCCTCTGTCTTTTACTCAAATTTGGTTAATGTTTCATGATCAGTAACAAGATCACTTCCATGTTCAGAATAGAAAAGACCATCTTCATTAGAAAATTATGGCAGTAGAAATTGCTCCTGTTCACCTGTGTTTTCCAGGACTTCTTTCAGTCCCTTGCCTTGTGTTGGGCCTCTGACTGGTGAGGCGTGGTTGGAAGTGATGGATGTCACTTCCAAGGCTGTGTCTCCAGCATTTTCTGTCTTTCCCAAGTCAGCTTCGGAGGTCAAGTGCTCCACATGGCAGAGCTGGACGGTGAGGAGCCTACTTCACCCATCTTAGGAAGAGCTTCCAGTTGGTAAGAAATAATCATTTGGGGGTGTTAAATTTCTGAGATTTACTTTTATTGAGGCAGCCATATTAAATCTGCCCCCAAACTGTCTACTAAGCAATTTATTTAAACTATGCATAATCCAGTTAGGTAGTTACATCGTACCTATGTAGGTTAACATTGCTTAGGATCATTGTGAATGTTTGATACTTTCTTTAATCATGTATTAATCATAGATATTCCTCAGTTCAATAAAATAAAGCACTTAGAGTCACACACATAGGTGTAAATATGTGTGAATCAATATAGGATATATTCAGCATATCATTGACAAAACTACTGAGAAGTTATCTTGGTGAGGTAGGGAGAGGGAGCACCTAGTAGTAGGCTCAGGAAGCCACATGGAAGGATGGCTATGTCAGTGGACAGGAGTGAGAACCAGACGATCATCAAGGGTCAAGGAAAGATTGCAGTGACCTGTCAAGGAACATTCCCTGAGAAGGCTTCCAGCAGTCCAGAGCAACCATGAGACCCAGAGGGAAAATCATGGCCATGTCAGCACCACTTTGGGACCTGCCAATGCAAACGGCTAGACCTGTATTGAGGGTTCTTTCCTCTCTGTCATAGACAAGGATGAAAACACACTAAGGGAGAAGGGCTGAACCTCTGGAGGAAATCTGATGCACTCTCTCTACCACTTCTGCACTTCCTAAATGGGTTTTAAACATCCTAAAATGTCGACAATGTGTTCATTTCCTGTGGTGGATTTACAGTGTGTGACAGGAAATCCATTTCTTTTCCTGTAGATGCTAAATTCATTACCTTGACACAGAATTCAGACTCACTCTTTGCACTTGCTGCCATAGCAACCAGTTTTGGGCATTTTTTTTTTCTTTCTATTTTTCCTTCCACTGGAAACTGCATCGTCAAATGCAGCAGTAAAAACTGCATTAAAAATGTTTTTTTAAAAGACATCTAACACTGTTATACCAAGGGGTTCTTCATAATGTCTCCTTCATAGTTATATTATTCATAAATCTGTAATCACATTATAGACCATAGTATTCTAAATTAGCAGAGTTGGGCTTTTCTTAAGATCCTTTTATGAGTGAATTTATTTGTTTCCTTTTTACGTTTTTTCACAGCAATGAGAGTTATTTGAAATAATGGAAGAGTTAGATTTTTCTTATTCATCCAATAGAATTCTCTGCAGAGCTGTAATTACTATCAGAGGCACGTCCTGGACAGGTAATAGACATAAGTGATCCAAATGCTATTATGGCTCTGAATAATGTCATGCTTAAATTCCACATGGTTTGGTATGTATTCTGGTTTTGGCTTAAAGAAAGGAAAGAATACCTCAAGCTCATGATGGCAATAAATTTTCTTGTTTCCTAAATGACAGAGGGAATAATTAAAAAATAAATCAAATATATTTCAGGGTCAAATATTTGTGGGGTTAGCTTGGAGTGATGGCTGAAGGGGAGGAGAAAGAACACTTGGCATGCCTGCCTCAGTCTCAGGAGGTCCTATTTTTGAGGATCCAACATGCAACATGCTCACACATATTGTAGGGACAGGATCCTGGGCATATATACATCAAAGTCCAGAAAATCATAACACCTGCAAGGAATATATCTGTGTCATTGCCAGGCTAGTGACTATATAGCAACAATCACTTGGCATAGTACATTCAAAGGGCTCAAGCCACCAAGCCCATCTGGTCCAACTTACTTTGATTATTTAATTATGGTTTTAAATGTAGTATCCAGAAACTACTTAGGAGAGTGTTCAAAGAAGAAAGAAGATGTGTTCAAAGAAGATATTTTACAGCTCAAAGCAGATAGCATATCAGCAATTAACAAAAGAATGGTGGTGTATAACTTTTTAAAACTGTGTGAGTATGTGTGTGTGTGTGTGTGTGTGTGTGTGTGTGTGTGTGTGTGTGTTTCTTCCTCATGTTTATACTTACCTGGGCCTACAGCAGAGGTATTTTGCATATTTTGCAGTTAGTGATTACCTAAATTTCTCTCCATATTCTTTAGGTCTAAAATAAATTCAAGTGTATATAATAGTGTTCCATGCTGGGCACTATGGCACACACCTATAAACCCAGTAACTTGAGAGGCTGATGCAGGAGGATTGAGAGTTTGAGCCATCCTCAGCAATTTAGTAAGTCCCTAAAACAACTTAGTGAGACTCTGTATCAAAATAGAAAAATGAAATACAAAGGACGTGGGTGTGTAGCTCAGTGGCAAGTTGCCATGGGGTCCAATACTCAGTACCAAAAATAAATAAATAAATAAATAAAAATAGAAAAATAATAGTATTCTTCTACTATCACATATCCATTTCCCTTTTCCACATATCCATTATATCTTCCTCCAGCAACTTCCCTTATTAACATTTTGCTTAAAATATATCCACACACAGTCCAAATAAAGCAAATGCTATTGAATGGTAGAGCATTTTAAGCCTCACATTAGGATTATGTTCAACTACCCAAAGTATATGAAGACACTGCATTGATCAGCAACTCTTTCATTAAAATAGTATAATAGTGAATTTGAAGAATATGAGTGAAATTTGTAAGAAAACTATGATGAGTATAAACTCAGAATCAATAAGTGCTTGAGGAACTGTAGACCAGGCAGACATAGCAGCGGCTACAGAAATGAATGGTTCAGAGCACCATTCCTCGGGCAGCTGGTCGAAAGGACAAGAACAGAAACAAGATTTAGAAAATGTGCCACCAATTACATGTGCTAGCAGGAGCTCAGGTGAATTTACTAGTAACTAACTAAATGAGAAAAGCTTCACAGAAGAGTGGGACTTGATAGATGCAGCCCAAGGAAGAGCTCATGGTTGAAAAACAGTGGTGGCTAAGGAAGAGGGATTCTAAGAGGTGAGTAATGCAAGAACTGTGACATTCATCAGAAAGAGCTAAACACAAGTTCTGGTTGGATTAGGGTGGGGCATGTGTAAAAATGATGCTTTCAGGAAATAGAATGAGGAAAATTCAATATATTGGCTGTATGGGGGAATGTGGATGGGTCGAATATCCAGGAAATTTACAAGGGTGGTTGTCCTAAAATCATGAGCAAAGAAAGAATATACTTATTTTAGGTTAAAAACTTGATAAAATTGAATGATTAAATGCAAAGCATACATATACAATTAATTTTAAATTCAGTATTTTGTAATAGGAAAGAAGTTATTTGTAGTTTATATCTTTCATTTTCTTTAAGAGCACCATCCCAACCCCTGCTTTTTTTTTTTTTAATTAGACAATTTCAGGGAAACTATGATGCTAAAAATATTTTCATAGTAATGCAAAGGTGTTCTATTTGCCCGGGTTTATTACTTTATTTTTAAGCAAATTTATAAATATTTTAAAATATTCTTAATTTCTATTTTCCATAGGTAAATAGTGATGTTATAATCTACTAAAAATCTCTTTGGCATTCTCAGTAGCTTTTAAGAGTATACAGCGATCAGGAGGCCAAAAAGGGTGAGAACTTTTGGTGTTTTTCAAAGTATTTGTGTTGCTTTAGCCATCAATGTGGAAAAGTAGAGCTACGCTCTCTGATACTGAATGAATACTCCTATAATCAAATCCTAAAACGGAGAGTGTAAGCTTTAAGTGATTTTGTGATAAAACCAAGTCAGTTTTTTTTAATCAAACTATGTGAGAAAGCTGTCACCCTCCAGCACCCACCAGTTTTAAACACACCTATTTTTATATTGTATGAGTTATAGAACATTTAATAAAACTTGTTCCTTCTTCCCTTCTTTAATAGTGCTACATTCATTTTTCGGCATGTTGACTGGAAAAATTCGATCTTGATAATTATATCTGGCACAGGAATTAATACAGGTGATATCAACTGCTTTGCATTTTACCTTGATCACCTAGCAAATAAAGATAGATAATAACCTGAGACTGGCAAATAACTGTTTAATTAGGAATGTAAAACATGGAGGCATGGCATAGCATACCCCTATCAATAAAGATATGGCATTTATGGTTTTTATCCATGCAGGAAATTCATCTGCTGCCAATTAACTGGAAATGTTCAGAACAAGCATATAGGAACACAAACTAAATTCCTTGACATGCTTCTTGTTTTAAGGCATAATTCTAACAGATCACATTCATGTAGATGAACAGCAGAATGAAATATTTCTCTGACTCATTACAAACCAACAGGGCTCTGAAATAGAAGTCCTGCTGGAGGAAGGACATGCAGAGGAGACAGTGACAACCAAGCCTTGCCACCACATCATAGCTGCCCACGGATTCTCTTGAGAGGCCAGGCCCTGTGTTTCACCAAATACAGATTTATATGTATATTTGTGTTGTATCCTCATGTTCGTTTGAGAGGCCATTCCACTGATACATACCTAGCTTTCCCAGTCTCAAGAATATTTTGGATATCCAAATGCATAGTCCACAAAATAACAGAATTGAAGTGCCAAAGTCATGAAAAACAAGAGCTGAAGAACTGTTCCAGATTAAGGGGACTGACAAGATGTAAAAAGAATGTGGAAATTATTTGTGCTATTTTTTTTTAACATTTTAATTATAGAGACATTTACCAATAGACCTATATATCTGTGTGGGAAATGATTAAGAATGCAGCTTTTGACATCAGAGTTCCTGGGTTTAGATATCAAATCTATTACCTGCTAGCAGTATAACTTTCAAATTAATTACTCTAATTGCTTCGGTTTTCTCATCTTTAAAATGGAGAAAATAATGCCTCTTACCCATTAGTTTGTCTTGAATATTAAATGCATTAATATAAATAAGGTGCTTAGAAAAATGTTAACTTTCACAAATATTTGTTAGAATTATGAGCATTATTTTTGCTATACCAATTGTTGTGCATGAAATATTAGAATGAACTATAATATTATTCTATCTCTAGATAAGTGTCAATCTATCTATCATCTATCTCCATCTAGTTGCTAGCTATGCAGAATCTTTGATAAAGCAAATAGATGTAGTGATGGCATGTCTGCCATTGCCCCAGGAGATCACAGGAGTAGACAGGTTAAGAGATCAGGGAAAACTGTTAAGGAGACATTCTAGGAGACTTGACCTTCTGGCAAGGCAACTCACTAATAGCTCAAGACAGAGAGTGTTTCTGAGAAGTAATGTGATATGTCAGACATGAATTTCTACTCAGTATACAAGTCCAAGAAAATTTTTTAATCTCTTGAAAATGTCATTTTTTTTTTACATGTACCTCTACCTGTTTTGAACAGCATATGAGAGGAGAATGTGGTCCAAATTAGCATTAGAAACCTTAACATCAACA
Organism: Urocitellus parryii; assembly: GCF_045843805.1. NCBI lineage: Eukaryota > Metazoa > Chordata > Mammalia > Rodentia > Sciuridae > Urocitellus > Urocitellus parryii. The sequence continues at coordinate 50,048,484 of NC_135538.1, read as the reverse complement.
GAACAAGGCCTGCAAGGATGGGAGGGGATTCTAATAATGGAAGCCATTTAGTTGAGGGTGATATGCTGTGGGAACATTGAACCTGAGATCATAAAATACAGTGGGTCTGGTGCAGTGTAGCTCTCACCCTGTGGCTTTGCTCTTAAGACCAGCTGTGGTACATTGTACTCACCAAGTTTTATATCCCTAATTTTGCTCATTTCTCAGAACTTTGAGAAATGTTGAAACTTTCTGTTAGGCCATGAAATCAACATAACAAAGTGTAAGAATTAGACCATCAAAACCAAATAGGTTTACTGGTTCATTCCTAACTTTCAGTACTGTCCTCACCTATTCTTCAGAGATAGCTGAGACAAAACAAGGCTGCGTCCACCAGGGTTCACCAGCAACGGGAGCAAGGGCCAGCATCTCATTGGGGGATTCTTCTTCCTGCTGAGGAGGGTATAAACTTAGTCTCAAATAATTAGTGAAGAGCAAAACACAAATAGTCAGAAACGTATTTACATCAAGCAGAGCCCCTGATATATCTTTGTCCACATGGGTGCTGGATCTAGACAAAGGAAAGATGGCTCCAGTGGTTTATTTAAGGAGGTACATCAAAGGCAGGGATAAGGTTTCAAGGGCAGAGTCTTGCTTCCTGATGTCTTGCAGTCGGCAGGTTGATTGACATTTTGGCAGGACACACCCATCTCAGGTGCTATGTGGGCCATGACAGAGCAGGATAGAAATTCACAGTCTCTGGGCAGTTGATCAGAGAAAATGTCTACTGGTTAAAAGATGTTTCTATCCACTAGGCTTCGATGCTTGGTGACTCACACTCAACCCATGGACAATGGCTTGTGAGACACCAGGAAACAGGAATCACTAGATATTATAAACTGAGGGAGGAAACTCAAGAGTTTACTCCTGGAGGTAGAGAGGCACAGAAGGATGGTAGTATTTGTAGAACTCAGAACTAAGGTTTGTCTGTGTGATCAATGACTCAGTATCATTAAGAAAGGTGGTATGTGGCAGGGAACTAGAACCATGTAAAATGCTGCTGAGGTATGGAAAAAGATGAAGAAATACTTTGTGTCTCCCCTCCTTCCAACTGTAGTTTTCCACCAGTGTCTCTAGCTGGTTAATTATGCCAGGAAGCCAATTTGTAAAGGGACCTAGTAAATATGGTTTGTAGGAATAAGGTATGAATGGATCTGCTTGCAAATAGGAAATGACCACCACCACCACCTCTCTCTCCGTGTTTGAAACAACAAACAGAAATCAAGTGACTGCTTGACATATGTACTGTTTTAGAAGAAGTTTCCCCTCCCAGGTGCTATTTCCCTTAATTTTTCAGAGGAAGTCACTTCAGCAGTTATTATTATCTCAACCTTGAGGATGAGAAGACAGGATCTGGGAAAGGTTCTGGTCTATGTCTGTGATTGCAGAGCCAGAAGGGAACAGAGGCCACCTGGTTCCATGCCTACTTATCTTCCTTTCCTCTATATCTGTTCAACACTTAAAAAATCTTGTTTTGTATTTTGGCGGAACTGTAGAGTTTAAATCTCTGAGGCTAAAATAGATAACAGAATTCATGCAATTTGATTTTAAAGATGCATAACCTATGGTCTGGAAATGTTTTCTTGATAGAAATGGTAATTAGAGTTTCCTTAAAAAGTTGAGTAATTACATCACTAACCTAAAGGCTCTCTGTTCTCTCTACATAAAGTCACTGAAGAATCTCAATGAGGATGGGAATGAAGAGCTCTGGTGGAAGGAATTTGCCTTGAGAAGTCAATGGGACACCTATGTGCATGTGAAGTCACCTCTGTTTTTTCTGAAGTAGAGAGATAGACTATATGCTAAGGTCAAAAGGGAGGGAGGACAATGGGACATCAAGAGTATGACATATGTTTGAGCTGTCTGCTGAGGAAATGGGAAGTGAGTGTAACTAGGAATGCACACAATGACTCATATGTAATGGAACATTGAAGACCTATTCATACCAGCCAAGGATGAATGGGTCAAATGTGAGGTGGCATCAGTCAGCAGGCTTTCTTCAGTAGTGCTTATAGTTCTGGACAAGAACGAAGAAAGTGAGTTTTTAAACTGATCTAGCATTGTAGAAATGGTCTGGTAGGTGAGGCAGTGAGTAAACTCTGTGCTTTCTCCACATGGGCTGGAGAAAATGGATGTCGGAGTCGGGTTGTATCAGAAAGTAAAAGCCTCATGAGCTGGGGGTGTGGCTCAATGATGGAGTACTTGACTAGCATACATGAAGCCCTGGGCTCCATCCCCAGTTCTGCCAAAAAGTCTCTATGGAGTTTAAATTTTGACTTAATGAAAAACTTATTAGAAGAAGTGAATGGATAGAAGGCTGAAATCAGAATGTGATTTCTAAGTTGTTTTCAGATCTGTGAAGTTCAATACAGAAGCTGTCAACTGTAAAATTGGGATGTGCAATAAATGTAAAATGTAGACTAGACTTTGGAGACTTAAAATTAAAAAAGAATGTAAAACATGTAAATATTTTTCAAACTTAATCTATATTTAAATGATACTATTTAGGCAATATTTGCACAAATAAAATGTCAGTAAAATTAACTTTACCTTTTTCTTAGTGTGGCTACTAGAAAAGTTAAAATTACATATATGAGTTATATTATATTACTATTGAATGGCACTGTTTTAGCAGTTGCATAGTTAAAGATTCAAGACAGTTTTTTAAAGTGTGTCGGGATAGGTCATTTAATGGAATTATATGGCATATTGGAAATAGAAAATTGCCACAGTATAGAATATATAAAATATTTTTATGTATTAATTACCATTGTTTAATTTAAATAAGAGGAATTTTCCTAGTTTTGCACCAAAGTTTTGAAAGCAAATTTAGTTGTGGATAGTTTAATATATTTATATTAAAGAAACCCACTGAACAGTTTCCTATGTTTTGTCTTCATAGTAATAAGTTAATTCTATACCCACAATCATGAGTTGGCAATGTAGAAATTTTCATTTTGTGTCTGTCACACAGTGCTCCATATTCAAATCGAATATGTGTCCAGAAATTTAGAGAGATTTCTCACTAATACTACTTTCAATGCTGCTAACAAGCACTTTTCATTCAAAGTAGACTTTAGAGATAAATGCAAATGGCTTCTGAACTGATTTTTTTTTAGTTGCATTTATCTTTGTAAGTTGTATGGATGTAGCTTCAAAATAAGCCCCTTCTACATATGATTAAGTGATCTTCAATAAGGGTGCCAAGATCCCCTGATGGGGAGAGGACAGTCTCTTCAATGAAAGCAATAGGAAACTGGATGATACACATGAAAAAAAAGGAAGCTGCAACATTGTCTTACTTTATAGACAAAAATGAACTCAAAATTGATTGAAAACCTAAACAAGGACCTGAAACTATAAAACTGCTAGAAGAAAGCATAAGGGAAAACTTCATGACATTTGGATTTGGAAATGATTTATTGGATCTGACCCCAAAAGCACAGACAACAAAAGCAAAAATAGATGAGACTGTGTCAAACTTAATAATTGTACATTAAAGGAAACGGAGTAAAGTGGCAACCTGTGGAAAGGTAAAATATCTATAAAATATATGTAACTTGAGGCTAATATCTAACATGTATAAAGAATTCTTACAACTCAGAAATAATAATAATAAAAACTAACAACCAGAGTTAGAAATAGGCAAGTGTCTTACATAGGCAGTTTATGAAATAAAATATACAACCTGCTAGCAAACAAATGAGACGATAGTCAACATCACTAAGCATCAGCTAAGTGTAAATCAAAACAAGTATGAGATATGACCTCATACCCAGCAGCATGGCTAATTGCAAACAAAACCAGAAAATAACTGTTGATAAGAATGTGAAGAAATTGGAATCTGCACTATTGGTGGGAATGCAAAATGGTGCAGTTGCTATGGAAAACAATACCCTGCTGCTCAGAAAAATTAAACGTAGAATTATCTCATGATCAGGCAATCTCAATTCTGAGTATGTGTCCAAAATAACTGAAAACGGATCTCAAAGAGATATTTGCACACCTGTGTTTATTGTATTAGTATTGACAACAGCCAACACATGGAAGCAACCAAGTGACAGTTGAATGCATAAATAAAATGTGGAATATAGGTAGAATGACATATTAATCTGCTTTAATATGAGAAATTCTTTTACATGCTACAACATAGATGAAACTTGAGTATATCGTACCAATGATAGAAAGAAATGCTATATGATTTCACTTATATGAGATTTGTAAAATAGTCCAACTCACACAAAGTAGAGTGTGGTTGCCAGAGGCTGGGGGCAGAGAAGAAAATGAGGAAGTGTTTTTTTAGTGGGTGTAGTTTCAGTTTTGCAATATAAAAAAAAAATTATTTTCTAAGATTTGTTGCACGACAATATAACTATGTAATTAAAAATGATTAAGATAATAAATATTGACATTTTGTTAATGTTGAATTTTATGCTGTGTTTTCCTGACCCCAATTAAAAAGACAAACCTTGAAAATACAATATTTCTTCAATAAGTGAAAAAAATTGTAAAGTGTTAGAGAACCATGAAACTTCCAGCAACTGATGTATTTTTGAATCCAGAAATTTCATCTTTGTAAAAAATTCTCATAGCTTTTTTCAAAATTATTCTTAACATTAAAACATGACTTTTCATGTATAATTTTTATGTTATTTAAATTTATTACTTGTAGAATATTTGAGAAAAACACTGAGAATAGTTAAGAGAAGTATTAGCATTTATATTCTATTCCTTATTTCAAAAACATCTTTTCTTTCATCATCTAATAATGAGCTTTTTATAGTTACTGCCCTACCTATGTTTCTTTCAAGTAGTAAAAAATCATTAACGCAGAGATTCTACTTAATTATGTTCACAAAGTTTTGCGTTTCTTTCAATACTTAATCTAAATTGAGAGATTCAGTATTTATTATCAACAGTTGTGTGTAAATGAAAACGTGTACTGATTGACATGTGGGTGTAATTGGTTTTATTTGTGTATCAACATTTTCTATTGCCATACGCATATTTGAAAATTTGTCAGTATTGAGCTAAATGAACTTTTCCAGTTTGCAAAGTAGTCATTATATCACCAAATCACATCTCTCTTAGTAGAAATTTTCAGAGATAAATAGAAAAAATAATACCTAGTATTTTTCTTTCATGCATATCTCATATATACTAGGACCTAATTCACATTATACATCCAATTGACATTTGTAGTACTATACAGTAAAATATATGTTAGTACACAAATATAATAGCAAATGCTCTCATAAATTGAAAGCATTTGTTATTATTCAAAACATGATTGTATTGTATTTTTGTGTTTGACTCTTTTACTTTCCAACACACACACACACACACTTTAGCCTTTTTGATTGCTTTATAAACCTCTTAAAATAGTTTCTTATATCTGATTGTGCTATGAAGCATGTGAGTTTTGAATGTGCCCTCAGTTTTAGTTTCATCTCTGCTTTTAGCAAGCACATTCATCAATTCTGCACAGGAAAACATCATTTAGTCCCCGTTCTGGAAAACACTCAATTGGTTTACCAGAAAGGTTCCTGTTCTTTTTTGAAAATTATGTGAAATCTTGTATTGCTTTATACCATTATTTGCTATATTTTCAGCAGAAAATTCACTGAGACAAATCAATCACTGGTTTAATAAAATTCAATTTTCAGATCCTTTTTATTATGTAGCCTATTCTCATTTTATCTTCCTTTATGTTAATAATTACACTTGCAGACTCACTTGTTTTGCACAAAGAGGTTCACATTGATGCTAAACCAAACTCCAGAAACTTACCAGAAATGAGACTAGTTATTTCACCTATTGAAAACTCACTTTCTTGTAGCATGGTGGGTATAAAACCACAACTCATGGAATTGGTGTAAGAAGTATGGAAAGTAATGTCCCAAGATAATACCTGTCATGCAATTGTCTTTCTCATAACAAATAGGTATCCTGTCTTTTAAACAAAAGTGAAAGAAAAATGGGCTAGGGACTGGGGTTGTGGCTCATCAGGAGAGCGCTTGCCTAGCATGTATGAGGCTCTGGGTTCAAGTACCACATAAAAACAAACAAACAAACAAATAAAAAAGAATAATGGGCTAAAAATTTTGGTGGAAACTCAGAAGTGTCATTATTGTTAAAAAATAAGTAGAAGAAAACTGCCTATATTTCTGATGACGGTGTAGTGGAGAGATTTTTCTATGATATGAAGTCTGTAGTAAAATATATTGACAATTGGAGTGGGGGTTCGTTGGACTCACTAGAATTGACTTTTTTAAGAGGGGGTAAATAGGGGGAGAATGAAAAGGAAAGGGACTGACATGGATCTGAATAGAGCTTTGCCAGACAGGAGGGGCTTAGTCTTAACTGAGACTAAAACAGAATTTGGGAAATAGCACTTAGTAGAGATGTAGGCTGCACTGGGATCATAATACAATTGAGGAATATAAATATTTTTGAATTCTACAGAATTTTAATCCCAGTTATATATATGTAGGGCCTCAACTTATATTTAGTTAATTCAACTTTGGATTTCAATTCCTGATCTCCATTGGCTCTCAAGTGGCAGAACTAACTGGAGCTCAGAAGCATCTTTGGATTTCAGGGGCATCACAAGGAGTCCTAAGGGGAGTGATGAGTAAGACCAACACACTCTTTGCTTTTTAGTTTTTCCAATGAGAATAAAGTGGGAACTAGTCAGTGTCACCTGGTATAAGAAAGCAAGATAAAGACATTGGAAGATAATGTCCTGTGTGATTTTGACAGGACTGAACTTGAATCCCAGCCTCTTCAGTGATATGAATAGAGAAAATAATTTAGTCTTTGAAAAACTGGTATCATAATAATCACCTTTCTATGTATCTACAAGGGTTAACAAGACAACATGAACATGCTGCCTATCATATTGAAGATGGTGGGAAAATGTTCATTTCTCTTCTGTGCATTTACAAGTTGTCTCCCAATTCTGAAAAACAATTCATCTTATTTTTTCAATAAGCAACTATTAGGTACTGAGCATCTGCTTGGTGCATGCTCTGTGATGAATGGAATATTATGTGAAAAAGGGAGACATACATCTCCCTCATAGAGTTTATAGACTGGTATATATTTTAATTCAGATTTTTTATTATTAAAACCCAACAGGCAATGGTGTTAAGTTGCTCCTGAGCAGCTAAGCCCATATTTACCAGGGCACTTCTATTCAATGCTAATTTGCACCATAATCTGACTTCTAATAAAAGGATTTTTCTTTGGTGGTTATGTGTTTATTTCTGGAGGATTGAGGAGAGCTAGCCCTCCATCTGTCACCTCTTCTTTTTTCCATTACTATTCTAATCACTACATTGAGCCATTTATTATGAGAAGAAAATATTAATAATGATAATTGTAAGTAGGTAAATGTCAGATTTTATGTAATCATATTCCTTAGTAATAATATACTGCCTGTGACACATGAAACTGTCAGAATTGTGAATTTGAGTTTCACATTAAAAAATATGAAAAATCACATCTATCTGTCTTCGATGCTAAGAGAAGGACATAAGGGTTTGTTTTTACCATATAAGTTTGACTCTTAGGAATAAGAATTAAAAAAAAAATCCATGAAAAAAAAATCACATTCTAACCTCATATTATTTTGTTTTGAAGGTAGAAGACAGCATAATAATTGAAGACAACATAATTAAATAATTCATTGACATTCCTTGTTATTTGAACTTATAGCAATGGGATAAATTCAATATCTTTTATAATCCAAAATGGAAATTGTAAGAATAACACATATTTCCAGGTAAAATCATCTTTAGTCCCTGCCACAGTGCATTTCTAGAGGATGTCAGATCTCAGAATATACACTCTGATATGAATCACGTCACAGCTTTACATAAAACACTTATTCAGCACAAACTGGCCTTGCAGGAGCTGTGCTGCCCTTCCCCCTCCATTTCCACTTTTCATGCTCCTGTCCTCCCTTGGGAAGATGCATGCCTGTTCCATTTGCGCTCAGCACCAGCGTTACCATGGAAACTCGCCTCCTTCTTTCCCCTTCCCAGTTACCAAGTACAGCTTCTGGACTAGGTGCCAAGACTTCCTCTGTACAACCTCAATATTCTTTCAATGTTTAGACAAATCTGTTGGAAAATGTTGTTTACATTTTTCTTTTTCACCGTGCTGTAGCTGCTTGTTTGGTGAAAGACATTTTCCATGGATCTATGCATGTTCTTAAAGATATTTCTTTACTCCTTTCTTTATCATGCCTTTTAGAAAGTATTGTATTATTTGGTCTGATTTTTTTTTACAGGGCATAAAAGACTCAAGATCATGGAGATTCCATCCTTGCCATCAGTTTCAAGTCCTGAATCTCTTACTTTGTATGTTTGATCTCTGTCCTTTTGTGGATTGATTTCTATTTTACACGATTTTGTTTTAAAATATCTTGAACAGTTATTTAAATTTTCTCTCATACCATAGAAGTCCCTGTGGATCTTAAGTTGTTTCAGTCTTCATTATTCAAATGTTTATGGACACCTCCTGTTATTGGAATTTATAGTTAGCTGTCTTGGTATATTTTGTAAAGATTTATAAAGCAATGCCTATTGTTTAAGTGGTTGTTCTCATATTCCTTTATGCCAGCAACATTATGTTGATTACATGACTTTTGTCCTTTTCCCCACTTTGGAAACATCAATTTTACTTATAGATTTCTCAAATACTTAAAAGTAGGTTCAGCAAAGTATTTTTAAATTTATTTAACATTTTTATTATAAATGAGTAGCATAAGCCATACTTACTGTCCCATTATGCTGACACTGGCCTTTTTTTAAAAAAAATTTAAACATATATATTTAAAAATTTAAAAAGACTCATCTTTTATTTGGAAAAATTACCTCTGGTCAGCAGAAGAGGGAGCAACATTTCCTCTTTTAAACAGAGAATGCAGTATTGTTGTTTTTAAAATTCCCTTCTCACCTTTTCTCCCCACAAATGTAAACCTCCTCTGTCATAATTTCTACTGTTGATTTTCTTTCCTAACCTTCCTATTTTTTGTTGGAGGATGGGTGTCCTGTGGTGGCCAGAGTTGGACCACCCATTTTGATCAAGGAAACAAAGGTTAAATTCTTTCTCGTTTGCTATGTTCTCTTAGGATATGGTTAAATATTAGAAATCCTTGTCTTCTACTGTATATTTTTACTTGCAACAATACTTTAAAAAAAAGAAAAAAAAAACTCTCTCTCACTCCTTTACAAAGAAGCCCTGGCATTGTGTAGGCAAATAGAGTGGATGCTTGTATTTTCCATGGCCTGCCCTGTGAGAGACTCTGTCTCCCTGTTGTTCTCACTCTGAGCTGTGTAGGAACCATGCACATCTGAATAACAGAGTCTTTTCTGCCTGGTGCAATCCTGGATTGTTACAGTCTAGAGGCCAGCCATGCTGTCACCGGCACAAATTGATTTAACCATCAATTGCTGTGGTCATTAAAGCTGCTAAAACTCCCCGCCAAACTGATGAATTGCAACTGAATGTGAAATGAGTCTCTAAGTCCGTTTCCCACCATCTCATATCAAAGGCTATTGTATCCCTGCAAAGTAAAGGGTCGGAGGTTCAGGCTGGAGTTCAACAATGGGCTCTGTCAAAGGATAGAGCTCCATTCACTCTGGCACTCCCAATTACAGTTTGCTTTCCATACCTTATTGTATAAAATTTGCATCCAACTAATACATTGAATTATTGGCATACTTTGGGTGTCAAAGGAGTCATTGAATGGTTTGTCCTTAAAATACATGGAATTCTAAGCATCTGGTGGTTACTGGGTCATAACAATGAAATGATTCCCTGGTTTTTCATTGCTTGCAAAAGACTAATTTTACTCTCAGCTCTGATTTAACACTTTTGGACACTAGGCACAATTTCCTCCATATTCACAACCAAGAAGGCATTTCAAGATTTTTTTTTTGAGAGGAATATCAGGGGAGAAATGTTAGTATCCTTGCCTAACAATGATGTATTTAGAAAACTTAAATGATTCACAGTCTTTTGGAGCCAAAATAATTAGGTAAAACTGGGACTATACTTTGATTTATTATTTTTACCTGCAGACAAATGGAGAGTAAAAAAAAAAAAATGTGATGTGAAATTAAAGTCACTGTGGACACAGATGTAAATGCCCAGGTGAACTTTCATTAATGCTCTTAGAAAAAAATATACATATCTGATAGGTTTTAGGTTTTCATAGTTAAGCTAGCCAGAACTGACTGCTCAATAAGTGCATACATGTTGCTACTGTGAATATTTATTTAATAGCTAGAAATGTGGAGATGAAGTATCACTAAAATTCTTTAAGCTCTAATAATACAATATAAGCAGGGAAATTCAGAAGATGTCAAGTTTTGTTAACAGCATTAATTTGCTCCTGTTGGTGATGGCTTTTTTTTTCATTTTCCTAGCAGATACTCATGTGAAGAGTACTTTCTGTCATCATGAGTCTTAAGTTAAACACAACATGTAATTTTATTGACACATACACTTACATATGCAATTTGCATAAGTTCACGGGAGTTGTTATTTTTTTTTTCTTTTTCAATGTTTAGGTTAATACTTAAGGACTGTGTGAAGAGCCTTTTGTAATTCTAGGATTTTCAGCTGTCTGCTCTTTCTCTTTTTTTCTTCCCAAACAGTGGTGTGACTCTAGCCTCTTGTGTTTTTTCCCAAGGTGCATAGAAAAAGCTCTGTAGGAGAAACATGACTTTGGACATCAAAGGAAAAGAGCTCATGTCCATTCCTGGCAGTCCCACATGCTCTGCTTATTTTCTTTCCCTGGCTTATCCTGCCACAAAGTGCTAGCAACAGTGCTGAGATGAACAGATGTGGAAAACAAAATAAATCTGACTCGATATTGTAATGGGGTTCACAGAATGAAAAGTATAGAAGAAAGTAAGCCAAGCCAGCACACACAACAATGCCATGGAAGAGAAGAAGGAGGGGGATTTTACTCAAAGATTCACTGCACAGGGCAGGGGTTCAGGCCATTCCAGTGTATTAATAATGAGTTGGCAAACAGATCCAGGTTTCCGTTTCTCTTTACTCTGTTTACCGTAGGCTGTGCCTTTCCAGCAACTATGTGTGGAAACCCATCAGTAAGAACTGTTAAATCTGCCCAAGGTTTCAAATCATCATTCAAAAACCGTCATTGGATTCTCCTCTTTTAAAAGATCTACTGTTCAAAAAATGGAGGTGGGGGTGGGGGACAAACTCTCTTGGTATAAAAGAGAGAAATAAAACCTGATCCCAAATTGCTTAAGCATTGTATTCCTAGTGGAACAGCCATTTCACGACCCAAAGAACTCCAGTGCATTTTAGATGGAATTTAAAATGAAAATCAATTCTTTTTACAATCTTCCCTCATAGAACAAAAGTAGAAACATTATACTCATTTGTGAGATCAATTTTAAGGTTATATTATCTACATACACTTAAAGATAATTTGCATTTGGTCATTGATTCTGGACCAAGAGTTAAGAATTATTTTTAGCTTTAATGTAGTATTAATTTTTTTATATTTATTAAGATTATTTATTTGTATCCTGATTTACTACAAGGTTCTGAAGCTGGGTTGAAATGAAAAAGTTTTCTACTTTAGTGTTATATAAATAACTTTAAGTTGTCTAGTACCTATAAATATATATTATTAAATATTTGAAATATATACTTATTAAAAAATTACTTAATGGGACAACATGGCAAAAGAGCCTTATAAAGCCTAACTTCAGTTTAGAATTTTTAGCGTCAGTTTAATTATGACATTTTACTTGCACATATAGTTTTAAATAATTTAAGAGAGATTTATAAGAGTTTTATCATTATTTTCTTCCACCAAATTTAGGATAGCAGAAAGCCTGTGTGCTTTATTTATAAATATTAAAGTTCAGTGAAGTTAATCTGTCCCTTGATAAATATGTATAGAGTGAATGCATACAGTCTCCTGATATTGCTTGCTGTAAGATAGGACAGAAATCTGTGTCCATTTCATAGTTGGAGAAATTCATAGTCAAATTTTTTAGCTGATTCTCTAGAATCACATGACTGAGAAAATGTTAGATTAGAACTTCTGTTGTCTGTGTGGAATTTTCATTCATTGTATTTTGGTGTTTTTGTGATAATTTAAGGTTGAAGCCATGACAGAGATAATCTATAATCCTTCTGAAAAAAAAATATAGTAAGCTCTTCATTTCATGTATAGATTTTCTTTCTCAAGGTAGAGAGCCTTGTGTTCCCTTTTATGTTTGGGTTCATTTTCATACAGAACCAGAACTCATAAAATTATATTGTGTGTTACTTTATTTAAAATATTGTATCATGTATTCCTTAATTTTTAATCTATATGTGCCTTTATATTTAAAGTGGATTTATTATAGATCACTGTGATAGTTAGCTTTTTGTCACTCTCACAAAATACCTGAGAAAAATAGCTTAGAGGAAGGAAGATTTATTCTGGTTCACAATTTTAGAGGTTTCAGGTCATGGTCGGCTGGGTTCATTGCTTTTAAGCTCAGGGCAAGCAGAAACATCATGGTGAAGGGCATGGCAGAGTCAAGCTGCACACCTCTTGACAGCCAGAAAGCAGAGAAAGAGAGAGAGAAAGGGATCAGGAACAAAATATTTTCCCCAAGAACAAACTCCCAAGAACCCACTTCCTTCTTATAGGTCCCACCTCCTACATTTTTTCAACAATAGTGTATTCAAATTCTGAGTCCTCCCATGGATTAATGCTCTGAAGAGCTTTGAGCCATCATGATTCAGTCTTTTCCTAAAAGCCCTGCCTCTGAATATTGTTATATTAGGGACCAAGTCTTCAATATATGAATCTTTAGAGGACTTTCTAGATCAAAACTATAACAATAACTTATAGTTGGCCCTTTTTCCTTGATTCACTGACAATCTGTCTTAGGTGATTTTGGTATTGATATTCAAAGTGATTATTGATAATAGTTGAATCCATATCTATTATTTGTTTCTGTTTTCTATTTGTTGACCTTGTTTTGCTTTTATCTCCCACTCTTTTTCTTTTTATGGTTTTAACTGAATATTTCATATCATCCAGTTTTCTTCCCTTGACATATCTGTTCTACTTCTCCACCCACTCCCTTCCTTCCTTCCTTCCTTCCTTCCTTCCTTCCTTCCTTCCTTCCTTCCTTCCTTCCTTCTTTCTTTCTTTCTTTCTTTCTTTCTTTCTTTCTTTCTTTCTTTCTTTCTTTCTTTCTTTCTTTCTTTCCTTTCTTTCCTTGTTTCCTTCTTTCTTTTTCTTTTTTTTTTGGCTTTTTGTCCAAGAGTTGGCAATATACATTTAGAACTAATCCAAATGTACTTTCATATAACACTATGGCACTTCATGGGTAATCTTATAACAAGCATCTTATAACAACAACACAACAACAACAAAAATCCTAATTCCTGTCTGCTATCCTTGCATCATGTCTGTCATTAATTTCATATATATGTATATATATGCACATTAACATGCATATATAATTAAATACATTGTTGCTGTTAATAGTTTTAACAAACTTATCTGTTACATCAAAAGAGAATACCAAAAATAAAGCCTTTTGTTTTAACTTCACTTAGACAAACTCTAGATAGAGCAGAGAGGTTGGAGGAAGGGAGGAGGCATGTGGTTATTAATGATGGTGGAATGTGATGATCATTATTATTCAAAGTACAAGTATGAAGACACAAATTGGTGTGAATATACTATGTATACAACCAGAGATATGAAAATTTGTGCTGTATATGTGTAATAAGAATTGTAATGCATTCTGCTGTCATATATAAATAAAAATAAAAATAAAAATATTTCTTCTTTAATGTTATGTCTTTATGTAGATCCAAGTTTCTGATCTATAGTACTTTGTTTCAGTATTTCTTTTTTTCTTACTTCATTATTTTTTATTTGTTCTTTTTATATTCACATGATAGTAGAATGTATTTTGGCATATTATACATACATGGAGTATAACTTTCTAATTAGGATCCTGTTCTTTTTCTTGTACATGATATGAAGTCACACTAGTTATGTATTCATATAGAACATAGTAAAGTTGTGTCTGATTTATTCTACTCTTTCTTATTCCCATCCCTTTTCCTTTCCTTTCATTTCCCTTTATCTAATGCAATGAACTTTTATTCTTGCCTACATTACCCACCAGTGTTGTGGGTTAGTATCCACATATGGAAGAGAATATTCTGCTTTTGGTTTTTGGACTTGCATATTTCACTTAGCCTGATAGTCTCCAGTTCTATCCATTTATCAGCAAATGTCATAATTCCATTCCTTGTTATGATTGAGTAATATTCTATGTGTATATATATTACATTTTCTTTATTCATTCATCTGTTGTAGGGCACCTAGTTGGTCCCATAGGTTAGCTATTGTAAATTGAGCTGCTATAAACATTGATGTGACGGCATCACTGCAGGATGCTGATCTTAAGTCCTTTGGGTATGAACTGAGGAGTGGGATAACTGGGCAAACTAGTGGTTGCACTCCAAGGTTTCAGAGAAATCTCCATAGTGCTTTCCATAGTAGTTGTGCCAGTCTGCAGTTTGACCAGTAATGTATGAGTGAGTCTCCCGCCACATTGTAGCCAACATTTATTGTTACTTGTATTGTTGATAATTGCCATTCTGACTGGAGTGAAATGGAATCTCAGTGTTTTAATTTGCATTTCTCTAATTGCTAGAGATGTTGAACATTTTTTATATATATTTTTTGACCATTTGTATTTCTTCTGTGAAGTGCATGTTCAGTTCCTTTGTCCAGTTTTGATTGGATTATTTGTTTTTTGGTTTTTTTTTTTTTTTTTTTTTAGTTCTTTGTGTATCCTGGAGTTTAATGTTCTCTGTAAAATGCAGGTGGCAAAGATTTTCTTCCATTCTCTCTTCACATTCTTGATTGTTTCTTTTGCCATGAAGAAGCTTTTTAGTTGGATACCAATCTAATTATTAATTCTTGATTTTACTTCTGTGCTTTAGGAATCTTATTGAAGAATTAGTTTCCTAAGCCAACAGGGTGGAGAGTTGGACCTACTTTTTCTTCTAGTTAGTGCAGGATCTCTGGTCTAATGTTTCAATCCTTGATACACTTTATTTTTTATTTATTTATGTATTTTCTGTGTGGTGTTGAGGATTGAATCCAGTGCCTCACCCACGCTGGCAAGAACTCTACCACTAAACTACAACCCCAGTCCTTGATACACTTTGAGTTGTGTTTTGTGCAGGGTGAGAGGTAGGTGCTCAATTTTGTTTTACTACATATGGATTTTCAGTTTTCCTAGCACTATTTGTTGAGGAGACTATCTTTTCTCCATTGTATGTTCATGATACCTTTGTCTAGTATGAGATAACTGTATTTATATGGGTATGTCTTTGTGTCCATTCATGTCTGTTTGGTGCCAATACCATGCCATTTTTGTTACTCTAGCTCTATGCTGTAATTTAAGGTCTGGTATTGTGATGCCTCCTGCATCACTTTTCTCACTAAGGATTGCTTTGGCTATTCTGGGCCTCTTCTTTTTCCAAATGAATTTCATGACTGATTTTTCTATTTCTACAAAGAATGTTGTTGGAATTTTAATAAGAATTGCATTAAATCTGTATAGTGCTTTTGCCAGTATGGCATTTTGACAATATTAATTCTGTCTAGCCAAGAACATGGAAGATCTTTCTATCTTCTAAAGTCTTCTTCAATTTCTTTCTTTAGTGTTCTGTAGTTTTCATTATAGAGATGTTTGACCTCTTTTGTTAGATTGAGTCCCAAGTATTTTTTTTTTTGAGGCTATTGTGAATGGGATAGTTTTCTTAATTTCTCTTTTGGCTGATTTGTCACTGATTTATAGGAACACAACTGATTTGTGGGTGTGATTTTTTACATCCTGCTACTTTGCTGAATTTGTTTATGAGTTCCAAAATTTTTTGATGGCGTTTTTTGGGTCTTCTAAATTTAGAATTGTATTGGCAAATAGGTATAGTTTGAGCTCTTCTTTTCCTATGCATAGTCTTTTAATTTCTTTCTTTTGTCTAATTGCTCTGGCTAGGGTTTCAAGGACTATGTTGAACAGGAGTGGTGAAAGAGGGCATCCTAGTCTTGTTCCAGTTTTTAGAGAGAATGCTTTCAAGTTTTCTCCATTTAGAATGATGTTTGCCTTCGGTTTAGCATATATAGCTTTTATAATGTTGAGTTATGTTCTTATTACACATCAAACAAATCCTTCACAATTTCAAGAATCAAATAGATCACAACACAATAACACTGGGTGACTTTAACACACCTCTCTCACCACTCTTCCAAACAAAAACTAAATTAAGAAGCTATAGAACTAAAAAAATACAATTAATAATCTAGGCTTTACAGACATATATAGAACATTTCATCCATCAATGCGTGAATACACTTTCTTCTCAGAAGAACATGAAGCCTTCTCTAAAAAAAACCATATATCTTAGGCCACAAAGCAATTCTTAGTAAATATAAAAAATTAGAAATAATACCTTGCATTTTATTAGATCATGATGGAATGAAATTAGAAATAAACAATAAAATAAAAAATAGAAGCTACTCTAACACCTGGAGACTAAATAATAACTACACTATTGATTGACCAATGAATAGCAGAAGAAATCAGAGATGAAATAAAAATAAATACTTAGAGTTAAATGAGAATAGCAACACAACATATCAAAATCTCTGGGATTCTTTGAAGATAGTTCTAAGATGAAGGTTCATTGCATTTAGCTCATTCATTAAAAGAACAGAAAGTCACCAAGTAAATAACCTAACTTTACATCTCAAAGCCCTAGAAAAAGAAGACCAACTCAACACCATAAGTGGTTGAAGACAGAAAATAATTAAAATCAGAGCGAAAATTAATGAGATTGAAACAAAAAATTTCAAAAAATCAATGAAACAAAAGTTTTGTTCTTTGAAAAAGTAAATAAAATTGATAAATGCTTAGCCAAGCTAATGAAGAAAAGGAGAAAACTGAAATTACTAAAATTCATGTTAAAAAAGGAAGTATCACTATGGACACCCTTGAAATACAGACAATAATCAAAAACTACTTTAAAAATATGTACTCCAATAAAGTAGAAAATCATTAAGATGTTGACAAATTTCTAGAGACATATGACCTACCCATACTGAATCAGAAGGACATAGAAAATTTAAAGATACCAATTTCAAGAAATACAGAAAATCACAGGCCCAGTTGGCTTCTCAGTCAAGTTCTACCAGGCCTTCAAAAAAGAACTTATACTAATACTCTTCAAATTATTCCATAAAATATAAAAGGCAGGAACCCTTCTAAATTGATTTTATGACACTAGTATCACCCTGATACCAAAACCAGATAAAGACACATCAAGGAAAGAAAACTTCAGACCAGTATTCTTGATAAATAGAGATGCCAAAAATTCTTTTAAAAATATTGGCAAATTACATACAAAAACATGTTAAAAAGATAGTGCACTATGATCAAATGGGGTTTATTCTAGGGATGCAATCCTGGTTCAATATATGGTAATAAGTAAACATAATTCATTGCATCAATAAACTTGAAGGCAGGAATCACGTGATTATCTCAATAGATGAAGAAAAAGCATTATTTTCTTTTTCTCTAAGTATCATCTTTTAACATTTCTTACAAGGCCAGTGTAGTGACAACAAATTCCCTCAATTTTTGTCTAGGCCTTTATTTCCTCTTTATTGTTGAAGAATAATTTTTCAGGTCACAGAATTCTAAGCTGGTTATCTTCTCACTATTTGAAATATTTTGTTCTACTTTTTTTAGCTTTCCTAGTTTCTGAGGAAAAAGTCATATAATCTTATCTGCACTCTTCTACAGGTAAACCACACCCTGCCACTTCTTTCAGGATTTTTAATTTATCTGTATATTCTCTAGTTTGTATGATATACCTACATATAGTTTATTTTGATATTTGTCCTGTTCTCTATTTTCTGAGTATTTTGGATCTATGATTTGGTGTCTGACATTAATTTAGGAGAAATTCTTAGTCATTGTGGTAGATATTTTTTTTTCTGTTTCTTTCTCTCTTCTCTTTCTATTTGTGCATGTTATATATTTTGTAGTTATCCCACAGTTTTGAGGATAGTTTTTGTTTATTCTGACCTTGTTTCTTAATTTAATCTTCAAATATTTTTCTCTTTGTTTTCTAGGTTAGAATTTTCTATTGAAATATCCTCAAATACACAGATTTTTTTTCCTTAGTTGTGTACAGTGCACTGACAATCCTATTAAAGGAATTCCTTATTTCTATTTTAGTGCTATTTTTAATCTCTAGTATTTTTTTATTCTTTCTTAGAATTTCCATCTCTCAGTTTACATTGCCCTTTGCCTATTTGCATTTTCAGTTTCTTCTATATTTTGGACATTAGCCCCTTATCAGATGTTTGGTTTACAAATATTTTATTCCAATCACTGGGTTGTCTTTTCACTCTATTAATTTTTTCTTTGCTATGCAGAATCTTTTTATTTAAATACAGTTTCCTTGGCCTGTTTTTGCTTTTAGTGCATCTGCTTTTGGAGTCTTATCTAGGAAATCATTGCCCAGAACAATGTTTTGGAATTTTCATTCTGAGTTTTCATCTAGTGGCTTTATAGTATTAGGTTTTAGATTTTTAAATCCATTTGAGCTGATTTATGCACATGGCATGAATAAGCATCCATTTCATTTTTCTGTATGTGTATGTACAGCTCTCATTGTATCATTTAGAGAAGAGATTGTTCTATCCTTATTGTGTATTCTTGGCACCTTTATTGAAAACCAATTGACTGAAAATATTTGGATCTATATCTTGCTTTCTATTCTGTTCCCTTGGCCAATATGTCTGTTTTTATGCCAATACTATGTTGTTTTGATTATAATAGTTTTGTAATATATTTTGAAATTAGTGAGTGTGATGCCTCCAGTTTTGCTCTTTACATTCAAGATTGCTTTGGCTATATGGGTTATTCCTGGTTCTGTATGAATTTTATGTTTTTTTTTTTTGTTTTGGTGTTGTTGTTCTATTTGTGTAAAAAATAACATTAGAATTTTGATAAGAATTCCATTTAATATCTAAATATTTTGGAGTAATATGAACATTTTAACAACATCAACATTAATTCTTCCAACCCATGAACACAGCTATCTTTCCATTTGTTTATGTCTTCTCTAAGTTTTTTCATTAATCTTTTATAGTATTCTGTATACAGATCTTTTACTTTGTTGGTTCAATTTACACTAAAACAGTCTATATGCTGCTACAAATGGAATTGTTTTATTGACTAATTTTTTTGAATGATATGTGTTAGTATATAGAGACACTACTTATATCTGTAATTAATTTTGCAACTTGCAACTTTCCTGAATGCTCCCCATAAATTACCTCTAAAGACACACATAAAATAAAAGTAAAAAATATGATAAAAATATTCTATGCAATTAGAAACCATCATACAGTGTGGGTAGCTAGTCTTACATTAAACAAAGTAGTCAAAAATTGTAAAATGAGAGGAGAAAGATCATTGTATAATAATAAAGGGATTGATTGATCACGAAAATATAATTGTACAAATAACAAAACCAATAAATTCACAAAGAAAAAAAACTGAACAGACACTTCACAGAAGAAAAAATACAAATGGTCAAAAAATATATGAAAAAGATGTTCAACATCTCTAGCAATTAGAGAAATGCAGATTAAAAATACCCTGAGATTCTATCTCGCTCTAGTCAGAAAGATAATTATTAAGAGTATAAGTAACAATAAATGACAAGGTGTGGGGCAAAACTTCACTCATACATTGCTGTTGGGAATGCAAATTGGTGCAAACACTATGGAAAGTAGTAAGGAGATTCCTCTGAAAAGTTGGAATGGTACCACCATTTGACCCAGTTATCCCACTCCTCAGTTCATACCCAAAGGACTTAAAATCAGCATACTGCAATCATGCAGTATGTGAGATGTGAGATGTTCCCAAAAGCTCATGTGTGAGACCATGCAGGAAGGTTCAGAAAAAAATGATTGGGTTACAAGAACCTTAACCCAATCAGTTAATTAACCACCTGGTTGGATTAATTGAGTTTTAACTGAAGGCAGGTGGGGTTTTGACAAGAGGAGGTCAGGCATTAGGGGCATGGCTTTGGGGTATGTATTCGTATCTTACAAGTGGAGCGCTCTCTCTCTCTCTCTCTCTCTCTCTCTCTCTCTCTCTCTCTCTCTCTCTCTCTCTGCTTCCTTATCACCATGTGGGTTGCCTCCCTCTGCCACACTCTTCTGCCATGATGTTCAGCCTCGTATTGATCCCTAAGGAATGGAGCCTGCTGTCTATGGATTGAAGCCTCTGAAACTGTGAGCCCCCAAATAAATTTTTCCTCCTCTAACGTGGTTCTGGTTGGGTTTTTTAGTCACAGCAGCAAAAAAGCTGACTGAAACCCATACTAAGCCAATCCCCCCAAACTAAAGGCTGAATGTTCTTTCTGATATGCAAATGCTGACTCACAAGAAGGTGAATGGGGGAGAGAAAAATGGAAGTTCATTGGATTAGAAAAGTTGAAAGAAGGGAAGGGAAGGAGGATGGGAATAGAAAAGACAGTAGGATGAATCAGACATAATTTTCCTATGTTCATATATGAATACACAACCCGTGTAACTCCACATCATGTACAACTACAATAATGGGATCTTCATTAGAATAAGTTATGCTCCATGTATGTATAATATGTCAAAATACATTCTACTGTCATTTATATCTAAAAATAACAAATAAAATGGAAGATGCTATAATTATAAATAAATATGCACCCAAAATTATAGTACTGAAACATACAAGGCAAATATTAATAGATCTGCATAGATTACAATAATAGGAGATTTCAATATCTTACCTTCAATATTTGACAGTTCTCTAGATAAAATATCAATAAACAGTAGATTGAACTACACTTGTATGATGCATTGCATTCAATCATAACAGAATGCACCTTTTTCTCAAGAGCTCATGGACCATTCTTGAGGCTAGAGCATGTGTTAAGTCAATAACAATTCCAAAAACCTGAAATTATATTGGGTATCTCTTTTGATCCAATGGCATAAAACTAGAAATCAATAGATTGGCATATTGATCTTCCAAATCTCAAGTATGCAGAAATTAAACAACATGCTTTTGAACACCCTTTGGGGTCAAAGAAGAAATTAAGAGAGAAATTTTTAAATATTTTGAGTCAAACAATAATGGAAGCACCACATGCAAAAACTTGTGGGATGCAGTAAAAGTGGTTCTGAGATAGAATTTTATAGCAATAAACACATGTATCAAAAAAGGACAAAGGTCTTAAATAAGCCACATAATGTTATACCTGAAGAAACTAGAAAAAGAATCTGCTGAACTGAATGTTAGGCTTTCTTCATAATTGAGGATTGAATCTATAAACTCTAGTTAATTGTACTTTGTTTTAGTGTACTGTTTAAGATACCCTTGTGGGTTCTTTTCCCTATGCATAAAAAATTAAAGGAGTTTTCTCATTTCCTCACTCACTAAGAATTTTGAGATGCTTTTATCCCTTGCCAGTTTGTCTTCCTCTATAGTATATATATATATATATATATATATATATATATATATATATATATATATGCTGGGAACAATGGTAGGAGCTACAGCTAAGAGTTCATTGGTTCCATATAAGGTGTAATTTATTTTCTCAAAAATAAAATGTATTCCTTCACTTTGTAAATATAATTATAGCAGCATGTCAACCAGCCAGGGCTAGGCATGGGGAAGTGAGAGAGTCACCTAGCACTCCCCAAAGGCAGAACATTTCTTTAAATCTTATGTTTGCAGGGAGCCACCTGTGAATTACTTGAGGGTCTTCTCTTGGTATGGAGCCTTGGAGATTTAGGTTTAATCTTGGGAACTATGATTGCCCAAGGCACTATGACTTCTATCTCTACTCTATTAGGAAGACCCTTCTTGTAGCTCCAGAGTTGGATATAAGCCATTGGGAACTGGACAGCCCACCTTCTATCTTATTTGTCAAAGAACATTCCATGGAAAACCTTTGATGTCCCCTGATATAAATAAAGCAAGCAAAGGCTCTAGTTTGCTCTTTTTAGTGTGGAAGCTTGAGCCGTTTAATTGGCTAGCTCATCCTGCCCCCTCTTTAAAAAATATTTCCTGTGTTCTGTGGTTTTTTTCATCATTAGAGCCTTTATTTTGCAGCCAGCCCATTCCACCACCCACATGGGACATGGGCGGGATACGTTCATATTAAAAATCAATATGCTTGTTAGTTTTAATCATTCATTCATTCATCAAGTCTTTAGCCACAGCATTATTTTGGGTACCGAGGGGGAAAAAAACAATGTGAAAAACTGCCCAAATATCACCCTTCATTAAGCTTATATTTTAGTAGGTAATGAAGAAAGAAAGAGAGATAGAAGGATGGGGAGGGAGAGAAGGAGGGGTAAAATGCTCAGGGTGTTGGGATGGTAACTAGTGCAAGGGAAAAGAAGCCAAGGATGGGAAGGAGAGCAAGTTCAGTGGGGAAGCGTGTTACCATTGAAGTACCAGGGCCAACAGGCCTCACTGAGAAGATAGCGCGTGAAGATATGAAGGAGGTTAGGGAGCAAGACACACTGGTACCTGGATAAGAGTGTTAAAGTGAATGAAAACAGCAGGTGCAAAGACACAGGGTGGGAATGTGACTTGTGCTGAGGGAATAACAAGTAGATAGGTGTGGCTGGCATAGCAGGAAAAAGTAAGAATTCTAGTGCTCTCTAACGGGAAGGGACTGGTGTCTGGGAAGGGACTGGTGTCTGGAAAGGTCCAGACTGGTGTTTGAATCCTTTAGTATCTTTGTCTTTTTCTCTGAGAGTTTTGAGTAGAAGAACCTGTTATTTGACAGGCTTGGAAAGCAGCACTCTGGTAACTGTCACGAAGTGAACAGGAAGAAGCAAGGAAGGAATCATGAGAAAGGGCCAGATGGCCATTGCATTAATGTGGGATGGTGACATCTTGGATTAGCATGGTGCACTGGAGCTGGAGTGAGTACTTGTTGTCTGAACTCACGTTGGAGGATGAACTGACAGGGTTTGTGGATGGAATGGGAAGTATGTTATGAGAAAAATGGAGAAGGTAAGGATTATGTAAGTTTTATGATTTGACTAACTTCAAAAATGAAGATGATGTTTACTCTGATGAGGAATATGAAGGAAGAAGCAGATTGTTTAGGAGTAGGGTAGAAATGAGGAGTATAGCTTTGCATGGCTTGAGTTTAAGGTCTCTATTAGATATCCAAGCGGAGATCCTGAGAAGGCATTTGCATTCCTATAGGAAGAGAGTCTAGATAAAGAAATGGTCCAAGGACTAAGCTCAGCAGCAATGCACTTCCTTTGTAATTGAAGGAGAGTATTTAGGCATAGATGCAGATAATTGGGTGGGAGTTTATGAAGGCTTCTCAGAGTGCTTTTGTTTTCCCAATGAAATAGGAATCAAGTCCATTATCTAAGAGGATGAGGGTAGAGGCATATATTTTAGGAGAGATGAAGGAAAGAGATGAAGGAATCAAAACAGTAATGTTCAGAAAGTTCTTTAGGTATAACAGAATTCAAGGTCATGGTTTCCACGTGGAATCATTCAATATGACTATACTGTTTACTTTAGCAATGTTCAGCTGTGTCAGTGTAAGCACAAAAATGAGTAGAGAACTTCATTTAAGCAGAATTGGGCTTTTGACAGATGAGAGAAAGGGATGATGGGAGGGACAAGGGAGCTGAGAGAATACAAGGGATTGATTATAATGAAGAACCAAGGAACTTTAGGACTTAGATGTCAAGGCAGTAACATGCAGTGCTGCTCATAAGACAACTGCAAGAGAATTCGCTATAGGAAGGCATACTAAATGTGTTTCCATGGTTTTGAGTGCTCCTAGAACTATGAATTATCTACATTTAAAGAGTATGGTCTCATAATGGAAGTATGACTTGTAACATGACTTGTAACACTTTAAGTAATGGGTACCAAAGCACCATGGAGATAGGTACTAATATTTCAGGTTCACAGGTTTTTTTTTTTTTCCTTCCCTATAGTACTAAAATCCAAAAAGCTCTAAAATTTGTCAGTTTTTCTTTTTCTTTTTCTTTTTTTTCTAATTCATTTGTAGTAGAACCTGAACTCACCTGGACTTAACTAGTGACAAGCTGCTTATGTTTATGTACTTGACTTTTGTGAATAATCTTATGTTTATTTGCTGAAATTTTAGTGCTTCTGAACTGCCAGAAGCTCTGACTAGAGTACTACATGACACATGTGCTCTGTTCACTTCTTAAATATGGGAGAGTCTCAATTTTAGAATGCATTTAGTGCAAGGATTTGGATAAGAGACTGTAATTTTTTTTTAATGTTCTAATGAAGAAAATGGAGGTTGGGAGATTTAGGTAAATTGATCAAGGCTGCGAATAGTTAATGGGAGACTCAGATTTGATTCTGGTTCCAGGTGAGCGAGGGAAAACTGTGAGGGACTATGGAACCGACCTCATCCAGTTGCTGTCATCAGATGTAGTAGCCACTTACTCTTTGTACAACGCGGGGCCTCAATGTGGAGGAAGGAGAAACCATCAATGAATCCCAAATCTAATTTGGGATTCAGAGTTGTAATGAAAATGCCTTTTTAAATCATGAGGCAAGAAACTCAGACATAAAATCTCTCTTGCTAAATGAGCTGATAATGTGTTCAGCAACCACCTGCTATCAGTTACCTACCTGAATGACTGTACATGCAAAATGTGAGTTCTCCATCAAAAGGAATCTTTTTTCAAAGCCCATTCCTTACACATCACACCTACCACTAATAACAGCCATCACTAAATTCTCAGAAACTTTCAAGCCCTGTAGTGAACACTTCAGATGCATTACTTCATTTAATGCCTAGAATAACCTTGGGACCTAGGTAGTATTTAGTATCATTCTCTTACAGATGAGGAAATGGAAGATGAGAGAGGTTTCCCAAATTCCTAAGGTCATGTAGCTAGTAAAGGAGAGAGGCTTCTAATCTCTGTTGCAGCCTTAAAACTAGTGATTTATAGCCATTTAGCAGCCTGCCTTTCAGAAGTGAACAATAATAGCAATAATGATAGCTACTTTTTAAAAAAGCTTTCTATGGGCCACATACTTTATTCACATTATCTACTTAAAAGTTACCAGCTGGGAGAGCTAAAATTCAGACAGTAACATAATTCGACTATGGCCATACAGCTACTGTTTGCTCTTTTCTTTTATCAAGTCAAGGCATTGAAGTCTGAGAAGAAAGAGCTTTCTGCATATGGTTTTTCCTCTTTCTATATTCTAAGAGAGCAATTTTATTTATTGGGGTATAGTTTCTATAATGAGGTCAGGGTGAGAAGCAGTGAACACTGTGATTACTCAGCTCTCAGCTTAGAATTTTATCATTCTACTAGGTATTCTTACCAACTTGTCCCTCCCCTCCCCTCCCCTCCCCTCCCCTCTCCTCCCCTCTCCTCCCCTCTCCTCCCCTCTCCTCCTCTCCCCTCCTCTCTCCTTTCCCTTCCCTTTTCCTTCCTCTCCTTGGAGGACACTTTATGGTGAAAGGAACAAGAAATAGTGACTTTGTTGACTTAATAACTTGTTTTGCCTTTGGTAAAGACAAAGACAAGTGTTTTCTTCTTGTTGGTATTTATCCCTGAAAATCAATGAAAGACTTAATGCTACCTCTAGGAGAATGGAAGACTCAATGAATCTTCTCTTCTCCCTCCAGGAAACTTGAAAGACTGAGAGAACAGAAGGACAGGAGTGGGAAGAAGAGATTCCTAAGTGCCTGTCTGAAATTGGTCCTCTAAAGGCTGAGAGCTGAGTTGATCGACAAAGCAAGGAAATATTGCTACAATCCCTGGGCCTTGAGAGTAGGTGAAAATGTCTAATGGTAAGACTGTCTTTTGGTCATGAGCTGTTGTTCCCTGTCTATCCTGATGCTGTGCATATGATTAAGGGGTTACATATTGGTGTGAAAGCAAAGAGGATCCTTTAGTCTCTTTCTCTGCATCAGCACTCTGGGGACAAAGTGAAAATTTCCCTCTACCCTCTAAAGGTTCTTTGGAATAAACCGACAAAGATTAAGTAGCTGAAGGCATACAGATTTATTAATGTATGAAATGGGGAAATAACAGCTTGGGGGGAAAAATCACAGAAGTGTGAGTGCCCACCTGCTTAACTTTGTTTGGAAACTCCCTGCTTTCTCCATAGGAAGGGGGAAAACAAGGAATGTTGACACTTTTAAAGGCTTGTATAAATACAATGGTCCCAGAGAAGTTTGACTACTCAAAGGACCACCTGACTGAGCTCAAAGATCACTTGACTGAATTAAAGGCTTGGATCTCTAGGCAGTGGATTAATCTACTGAAGAATTGGGAAGTGATGGAAATTTTAGGAGGTGGGACCTTGGGGGTAGTAGGTAACTGAAGGCATGCCCTCAAAGAATATATTTTGTCTCTGACCTCTTCCCCTTTTCCTCTTTCTCTCTCTCCCCCTCTCTTTCTGGCCACCATGAGGTGAGAAACTTTGTTCTACCATGTACTTCCCACTATGATGTTCTGTCTTGCCCCGGGGCCCCAAACAATGAAACCAGCTGACCATTGATTGAAACTTCTGAAGCTATGAGCCAAGATAAAATCTTTCCCCAGTTTAAGTTGATTTTCTCAAGTATTTTGTCACAGCAACAGAAAGCTAACATAAGAGGAAAGAATGTTGAATATTAGTTCTTAGGGAAGGATCACAAGGTCACTCAGGAGCAACTGAAACTTTCTCAGTGCAGTGCAATTCTGATTCTATCTGGAGGTAGGTCAAATTTCATAGGATAAAGACACAATCTCTTCAAGACTGTTCATTTCAGATGTCAGCTGCCACCTCCTAGGTTTCAAAGCCATCTGGTCTTCTGAACAATTGGCTACAAATTTGGAAGTTCCCATTACCCACTCAGATTTGCCAATTTGCTAGAGTGACTCATAGACCTCATGTAAGTGCTATATGTGTGATTACAGTTTTATTATAAATGATACAAATCAGGATATGCCAAAAGAAGAGATGCATAGGGGGTGGGTCCTAAATGCCAGTGTCTTTTGGGTGCTGAGACAATCTGGCTCCAGAGTAGGAGATCTGTTTGGAGAGATAGTTGCCTTTGGAAAGCTAAGCTGTTCTCTCTTGCCAGGCCCATTATCAGAATTGTTAATGCCAGTGCTTTTCACCAACTAATTAAAAAGTGTAAATGAAAGAAAATACATTAAATATTAAAAGAGGGATATAATAACTATTTAGAAAAATATAGCAAAAAATGTTCAGTTCTATTTTATGCTTCACTACGGGCATTTTATAAATTCAAAAGTCACCAGATGCAATAGGTTCACTTGTGGTCACAAACCTAGAACTCCTAGTTGAAAAAAAGTCATAAAAGGATAGAATTGAAAGCCGAGAAGCTCTGGAGAAGCCATGGTTGATGTGTCATAGGCACAGAAAGTTGAACCTCTTCACTAATGCCTGTTCCTTCTATTGAGGCAGGTGTGTTCAATCTGAAGGAGAGACCAAGTGCAACTAGGAAAAAACAGCCAAGTTAGCCTTCTGGAAAATAGCAGTCCACAAGTTAGGTAAGGAACATGTCTTCTCAAACAAAAGACAGTTTGAGATAAACCAAGGATGATCCTAATGCAAGTGTAAGAAAGGACTGCATTCATATTGCTGGAGGAAATGGAATTGCTGCTTAGAAAACAATTATTCTTTGTTGCTAGGAAAAAATGTAAAAATATCTATTGTTAATCTGGAAAAGTGGGAATTAGTTGAGGAAGGAGATAAATAGCATGCAATCAAGTTTCTAATTACTTGATTTATTTTAATCATTTTGTCTACTT
This sequence comes from Urocitellus parryii, assembly GCF_045843805.1. Classification (NCBI taxonomy): domain Eukaryota; kingdom Metazoa; phylum Chordata; class Mammalia; order Rodentia; family Sciuridae; genus Urocitellus; species Urocitellus parryii. The sequence continues at coordinate 50,020,481 of NC_135538.1, read as the reverse complement.
CTATTTAAAGGATTTTAATTGTACATAGGAATGACAAAAATTAAATTGTAATTTGTAAAGAATGAAAATTAATATATACTGTTTGTGAATTCCAAAAATTTGAAAAAAGTATAATACTGAATACTTTCTCATGTGAAATTCTCATGAATCATTTCTGGTAAATGGAATTCTCTGCCTCATTGCAATGTTTATTTATTCACATCTCTGAGATCTACATCCAGAGAAATGACAATTGTTTGGGTAACCTCAAGACTCCTTTTATATAGCATCTACTACCCTCATGCCCTCCTTTCCTTCTTCTGTTAGGCTGAACATAATTCCTCTTGGGGGTACTGGAATTGGTGTTAGGATCAGGTTATAGCCTTCAGATGTTCTTGCACAAATCTCAGAGCTGAGGTATGGGGGAAATCCAGAGATTTAAATTTAAGCTCCTCTTTCCCACAACTGATATTTTTGCTTATGATAGGAAAAAATACTTTGGGTCAGTAAGACATTAAATTTTCCACTTTGTCACTACCAAAATAAAGCTGTGGGAAGCCTAGGTTTTAATTTCTATTCATAATGAAGTCTGAAAAATGCTAGGAGAGAAAAGGATTAAAAAAAGCATGAATCTGACATATGTACCACTATGCCATATATATATTAGAAGTAAATCTGTGTGACGTCTTCAACCAAGGTGAGACTATTCTTATTTCCAGAACTAAGATCTAGAGATTCACTGTTGGGTTTTTTGTTGTTGTTGTTTTTTTGGTTTTTTGTTTTTTTTTTTATACCAGGGATTGAACTAAGGGGCACTTAACCACTGAGCCACATCCCTAGCCATTTTTATATTTTATTTTGAGACAGGGTCTTCCTAAGATGCTTAGGGCCTTGCCAAGTTACTGAGGCTGGCTTTGAATTTGCGATCCTCCTGACTCAGCCTCCTAGACCACTGGGATTACAGGCACGCACCACCCTGCCCTGCTGGGTTACTATTTTTAAGGTACTCACTTGTAGTACTTCATTTTCCCAATGTTATGTTATGATATCACAAGCCTGGTTTCCATTTTCCAATTAATCTAATTTCTCTAAAACCTTTACCCTGATTGACTTTAGCATCCATGAGGACTTTAGGGCCTTTTTAGGGTGACCATGCAATTGTTTATTAGATTGTGTCTCTGAGTCTCCTTATGTGAACTAAGTTTCTGAGCCTCCAAATTGCTTTCTACTGCCTTAAGATGGAGAGCCTTCTGGACTAGTTCCCCTACTTTCAATGGGAAGTTGAAGCCTATATTCACAGTCACTACATAAACATATGAATACTAGTCCCTGAAACTCTGGCCATACTCAGAACAATGAGACAGTCCTACCCAGAAATGTCCACCTTCAGGACTGTGAAGCCACACAAACTATCGGTGTATGACTCTGTGAATAAATGACAGCTCATCTTGGCCTTCACATCTTTCCAGCTATGTACTATTTACATGGTTGACATGTACAGCATAGGCCAAGTTCTTTTCTCTTATCATTGGCATAATACTGTACATGCATTTCTCAAAATTATGGCTGTGCTCAGCTTCTAAAAGAAGATTCAAGGTTGCGTAGTTCCATACCCTAATATGTGATCAAGACTTAGGGATCTAATTCAACTGGTAGAACTAGGTAGACCACTACACAAACTAGAGAATACAAGAAATTAATCTCCCACCATCTAATTTCTGTAGCATTTAGTACCTTTTTCTGCTCCTTTCTGTAGAAATTAGGTATCCATGGAGGGTAGGGAAAGAACACAATCAAAATTCCAGTTTACAATTCTAATCAAATTTCCAATTTTCAATTCTATGGGGAAGTTTCTATAGATTTTCCACACATAGTAAATTCATCTACCACTGCCTCAGTTTAATTTTATGGGTATTTCTATAATTCTGGAATGCTATAATTAGCATTTCTCCAAAATTGTAACCCCAATTTCAGTGGCTTCTCTATATTACGTTGAATTTCTGCTACTATTCCAATAATCACCATGATTGAGTTTTATCTCTTCCTTACTCCTTTGACATATTCTCCAATTAGTTTGATAGTCATGTGGAAAACATACTTGAAAAATATGATAATTTAAAATCATTGTTTCTAGACACTGCCTGCTCAGGCCCCACTATGGACCAATAGAATCTGTATCTTTAAGGATGGGAGATTGATAGAGTTGTCCCCTGTTAGCCAAGGTTGTGATTTCTGTGTTTTCAGTTGCCCATTGTCAACTGTAGTCTAAAAATAGTGAATTGTAAATTCTAGGAATAAATGACAAATAATAATAATTATTATTTTTGCTTCTAGTGTAGCAGATTGAACCACAAGGCCTTGTGCATGCTACACCTGCACTCTTCCACCAAGCTTTATCCCCAATTCATAAGTTTGAAATTATCTGCCATTCGATTCATGGGACAAATGTTTTCCATTCTCCCAGAGTATGAGTCATCTCTTTATCGATTCCACTAACAACATTTGAGCCACTTAGCAGCCATCTTAGTTATCAATTGGATTGTCACGGTATCATAGTGTTTTTGTTCAAGTAACACTTTTTAACTGAGTAATTTTTGAAAGCACAAGAGTAGTGACATTGGCAATTTGAATATGCTACAGAGAAGTAACAAAGTATTTCTTTTAAGAGAAAAGGTAAAAATGAAAATTCTTGATTTAATAAGAAAAAAAATTGTATGCTGAGGTTGCTAAGATATGTGGTAACAATGGATCTTCCATCTGTGTCATTGCAAAGGCAGAGAAATAAATTCATGCTAGTTTGCCACTGTGCCTCCAGTTGTAAGAATGATGGCTCTGGTGTGATAAGTGCTTATTCACCTCACTCGTCTCATCACTAACGGGGCTATCTCGAATTAACACAAGAAAGGTGCATAAACTACCATAAGGCATTTTTATTTTATTTTATTGACACCAGGGATCTAATTCAGGGGCACTTAACCACTAAACCACATTCCCAGCCTCCTCACCCTTTTTTTTTTTTTTAAAAAAAAAAAAAAAACAAAAAAAAAAAACAAGATCTAAGTTTCTTAGGGCCTCACTAAGTTGCTGAGGCTGGGTTTGAACTTGCAATCCTCCTGCCTCAGCCTTCTGAGCAGCTGGGATTACAGGCATGCACCATTGTACTGGTGGATAAGACATTTTTTGAGACCACATTCACATAACTTTTATTATAGTATTCAGTTATAATTGCTCTATCTTATTATTATTATTTATTACAATATATTTAGGATGGATACTTTCTGAAGTTCAAAGTGTCCACTGGGGTCTTGTATCTTCTGTGAACAAGCAAGGGACTACTGTATACTTTTTTTTTTAAAGTTTCTTGTTTTGAAGTTTTTAAAAGTTTCTTCAATCTATGACTCCAATGTACAACTGAGTTAAAAGACTCCTTTTTAAAATTCAAAATGCAGCAAAGTAACGGAATTTAGGTCCAAAATCCTTGATAATTGCCACCACCTACCCCAGTATGACACATACTACATTCAATTCTAAATTAAATAAACTTAAGATGTTGTTTAGCTAAAATTGTATATAAAAGAAGAAAAACAATAAAAACTGAAATGTGAAACATTTATTATTGTGACCAGTTTCTTCAAAGAATTTGCATAGGATTTTACATGATGTGTCTTGTGGGAAGTTTCCTAGAATATTTTCCTAGATCATTTCCAGAAAAACAAGCATACAGAAATGCTTAAATCTGAATTCCAGGTAAATAATGAGTACTTTTTTTGTATAAGAAATGAGCATACTTACAGTACAAATTTATTTGTTATGTAAAATTAAAATTCAATTGGAAATTCTAAATTGTATTTGGCAAATCTAAATTTTAGGTAGGTTACCTAAACTCAATTCTGAAATAAATTCCTTTTATGTTTTTCCCTAAGTTGTCAGCAGTTAATAATGTGTCCTTTATTTCAATAACTCAACTTATTAGAGGAAACTTATTAGAAATGTTAATTCTCAGGCTAAATCTCAGACCTATTAGAAAAATTTGATTCAGCAATTTTTGTTCTAATAAATCCTCCAGATGCTTCTTATTATGCATGCTCAAGTTTAAGAACCACTACTTTATTTCAACCCAGGTTGTCTTCCTACTGGTATAATTAACTTCTACTAATCTGTATCCTTAAAGAAATCAAATTAAAATAAAATAGTATGAGTGTGGAATGCTAATAGCTTGAATTATCAGGAAGTACACTCAGTGTTTGGCCAAATAAATAATATAATGGGATGGGCCTCAAATAATTAAAAACAATTCTATTTTGTATAGCACTCATCATAAAATTGGCACTTATAATTGAGCACAGCTGCTTTGTTATGACCATCATTATCATTCTACATAAACATAATTCCCATTCTTTGGGGAATGGATATTAAATCACCCAGCCCCACTGAGATGATACCTAATAGTGAACTACAGCAAAAATATTTGACTCTAATATATGTTTTGCCTGATGTAATGAGTCCTTTTAGTCCCCGCCTTCTTAATATGGGAGTTCCAAAGAGAGGTATCATGGCCAATTAAACTGTTACTCTATTTTCATAAAAAAAGAATTGACTAGTTGGATATGAACATGATAATTTAAGTAAAATGTTAATTTTTAAAAAATAAATTTGTTATAAACATTTGTCAAATTATGCAACATGGAACAGGTTTTATTTTGTTGTTTCATTTTTCTTACAAGGCAAGTACTCTGGGCTGCTCAGAGAATCATTGAACATCATGGGAGTCAAGGAAATTATTATTTGGGTCATTGGTTAAATTGAGTTATATGAAAACAGATCTCCCTTTGTGGAAACATGCTCATTGACCAATGTAAAGCAAAGTTTCAACTACTACTCAGGACTGGAAATAACGTGTTCTGAATTAGACCATATGTCAGTTTCTTTTGTCAGTCTTTATGATTTTGAGAAAGGATGCTTGAACTTGCTGTATTATAATTTAGATCACAAGAATATGCAAGTTTCTTAATTTGTGTCTTTGAATACCTCTATCTGCAAAAGTCAACATAATAATAAAATTTCTACCTATTTAATAAATAGTTAAAATAAATAAGCTAAATTAGTAATTTGTTACTTGTTATAATTTGCTAGTTGCTGTTTCAGTTTTCAGGGTACTTGTAGAGACCTCAGACAAGTGTAGAATCTGTTCTTGGATAACGTAGAGGTATAAGCCAATTGTTCCAGGAAGTTTTATGATTCTATTGAGTAGGGCTTCTAGGAGATTCAGACTCCCAGTTGGAACAAGAATCATAGAAGGAGGATCAGAATATACTGAAGAGGGACCAGCTCAGGAATGGTATCATTATTAGAATTTTCATTGGCATTGAACTGAACTTCATGAGTTGTATTCAACTAATTTATCAACTACATTCCATCTCCTTTCATATCCTGGGTAATTCTGCAAATCAGGAACCAGGGCATCCTTTGAATAGGCACTATCCCAAATGGCTAAGCCATTCCTCAGTGGTAGAATGCCCAGATGGGTTCTTCCTGCAAAAATTCAAGGATTGTCTCTAAATCATTTTGCATTGATTTATGTGTGTGTGCACACACATGCACAGGTGGTGGTGAGCACTGAGAAGAAAACTCAGGCCTGAATGCTAAGCAGCTAACACTATCACTGAGCGATACCCACGGCCCTTGGTATTCCTTTAAGTGTATATTTGTGATTGTTAGAATTTACTTTTTATCCCAGGCTTGTCTCTTCAATCCATAGTTACTTTATGTTACAGTAGGTTCTTGACCTAAGTGAGCATTACTCTGTACCTGGAATCTCAGGCAGGGAAGGACTTAATGCTTTCAGATGTGAAATGGCTTTATGTACATAAATGTTGGAGATTGAGTTTTTCAGTATCAAAGAAATTCTTTCTCCATATACCTAGTCTGAGCTTTTCTCAAAGTCACATTATTGGAATAAATATAACTTCAAATAAGTAATTTGATTTTAGTTCAAAATAATTAAAATCAGAGCTGCGAGTTAACATAATTTTCTTAAGTAATACCTAAGGCTATAGATTTTGGAGAGATTCTTTCAACTAAAATTGAAGATGATAACTGAGGACAAAGGATTAATATCATTAGAAGAAAACATAGCAAAATGCATAGTCATATCTTAAAGTTTTGGAGTTCAGCTCAGATTTCATAAAGATGAAAATCAGTTAAGTCTGAACATCGAGTATAAGATTAAAGCAATCTGATTATTTTAAGAAGGGGATTTAATTACAAAGCCATACTTATATGTTTGGCTTTTCCCTTATTTATTTTTGCTGGTTCTTTCACCATTTGAATGTATTTTTCATGTTGAGAAAATATAACCTCTCATCTCTATCCTCTAAAGAATTTCACTAATCTTTCATCCAAAGGTTATAGGAAAGAAAATAATGTTCATCTAAGTCTAACATGTGCAGGTAATTTGAGACCATTTTATTTAATGTAAAGGTTTTATATTACATCATTATTAGTTCTGAGAATGAAAGTCGACATTGATTTCTTCACTTACATATTAATTTGATTATCCTTCATTCTAGTGACATTTTTCTTTTGTTTTGCTGAATTATATTAATGCATTTTACTTTCTATTCTTTTGGAATTTAGAATTTTCCCCTTGTATTAACACATATCCTGTGATTTAAAATACATATGTCCAGTGGCTAATGGTATGCCTTCAAAATAGACATCCAGGCATGAGTTTGTAATGGGCCACAAATATGGTGCCCACCTATCACACACTCTTGGATAGTCAGATGATTCATGGCCACAGGCAGTTAGAAAGTCTTGCTGGATGTACCAGGGAACATATAGTGAAATATTTTATTGATTATAAGAATTGGTGTCTATAGCTTTCAATTTTCTGTCAAATTCGTTATCTTCGGCAGTAAGTCTATATCAATTTTTCAAAATTATCAAAGGATACTTGAGACTCCTCTAGGTATATCAACATAGAACCATCAGTAAGTCTGTAGGTAGACCACATTCATATTATGTGTTGGTTTTCCCAATTCTGAACCTCAAATTTAATAAAACGTTGAAAACAATTTTTACTTTCCCATTTGTTTTGTTTTGAAGTGGGCAAGGTGCTACTGCCTATCTCAAAATATTTATTACTGGAAATAGTATAACTTCATGTCAATAATTTTTAAAAGGCTTCAAGTCATGAGTGTACAAAAACACATTTAATTTTGATTGGTTACTTATAGTCATTCACTTAACCTAACCAAAAACAAAGGTTACTTACCAATTGTCTTAGAAGAGGTTCATTTGATTACAAGTGAAAAAAAAATCTTCTTGAGGTATATTTAAAAATGGAGAATTAGTGTTAAGATATTAAACTTCTTCTTAGAATCCAAGGACAGAAAATGCTGCTCAGTCTCAGGAAAGATGAACTGGAAACTATAGAGTAGTCAGCATTTAAGCCATTGACTGTCTTTGATTCTTTTTTTTACTGAACCACAGGGTCACTTGCCTGTGTTGTTCCTTTTCCAATCTCTCTGCAGAAGAGCTCTGCAGAATGGCTTTTGTGTGTATTCATAGCCAGCTAGTCAGTTCTACATCTCTGCAGTTCATTAGAACATTATTTCCACATGCTGAAATTATTAGGTGTGGGAAGAATGTATTAATACACATAATTCTAAATTAGATTCCATAGTAGGTTTTTATTATCCATTATAGAAAAGAAGTTTTAAAGTTTAGAGATGATGAAATTTTGTGATGAAAGTGTTAGAACTAGTGGTGAATGTGATGAAATCAGCCACATGCCTTTGGATAGATGTGAGGACAAAATGAAAATTAACTGGCTTGATTTCATTTATGGATGAAAAACACCAAGCGAAAAGTAAAAATTCTGACAAACATGATGGCAATTATTTGAAACGTGAATGTTTGTTAACTGGTAACAGTGAACATATTCCATTATGTTAGGGGATACTCTCGAATTCTAGTATAAATCCGTTTAATTTTGTGTACTCTTTTGAAATACACAATGATCCACTAGGAAAAACTGTAGAAATTTCCTTAGTAAAATAGAAGGATGGTAGTTACGGTTTAGATGTGGTGTCTCCCAAAATCTCACATGTGATATAATGTAAGAAGGTTTGGAGGAGAAATGATTGGGTTATAGCCTTACCCTTATCACTGAATTAATCCCTGATGGGATTAACTGAGTGGGAACTGGAAGTAGGTGGGGTGTGGTTGGAGGAAGTGGTTCATTGGGGGCATGGCTATAGGGTATATATTTTGTATCTGGAGTGTGTAGTCTCTCTCCGCCTCTGCTTTGTGGGACCTGCTTCCCTCCATCACACTCTTCCACCACGATGTTCAGCCTCACCTCAAGCCCCAAGGAATGGAATCTGTTGTCTATGGGTTAAGACCTCTAAAATTTCGAGCCCCCAAATAAACTTTTCCTCCTCTACGATTGTTCTGGTCAGATCCTTTAGTCCCAGAAGCGATAATGCTGACTGAAACAAGGTTAAGCTTCCTGATTGGTAAATGTGCAATATAACAAGGATGAAAAATGCAATATCCACAGCAACCCCCAACTGTAGTGCCTCATAAAGGTAAAAGTACTAACTCTGATGAGGCTATAAATTTAATGACAACTGAAGAAATACTCCATTTCCTGTCATAGGCTTTATTTTTGAGAGAGGCATCTGTTTGTTATTAAAAACTAACATAAATTTTACAAATGCTTGTTTAAAACTTCTTCTTGATTGATATTTAAAAACATATTATTGAAACTCTTCCCAAAACCTCTGGATAATTAATGTTGGAAATGATGCTGTAGGGTTTTTAAAATAACACAGATTTTGGCCTTATAATTATGATAAAAAACAAAACAACATTTCTTACCTTTTATAACATGAAGTCACTACAGAGTGATCCACTAACATTGTGAACTCAGTCTTACATGTAATATTTTTCCCAAATACTAGCTGGATATAAGGACCTATCAAATTAGGTTTTGCCACATTTAGCAATTCATACAACCTAAGAAGTGAGTTTTAAACTCACAGTTAAAGACACAATGAAATATAATGTAGAACCTAAATTGTGAGTGCTAAGATCTTTTGGTAAGGGCATTTTTTCCCAGTGGATTCCAGTGGATACATGTGGAACAAAGTCAGTTTGCTACTGCGTGCTCAAAGGAACTCTCTCTCCTTGAAAATCCCAGATTAAGTATTGGAGCACTTAATAAAGTTGTTAAACTCATCAGTCATGCTAATGGTAGGATTATGTATCTGACTTTTTTTTTTAGACCAATTTTACTTAGAAAGTCCTCTCATTTACTCATGTTGTCTTAGGAACTTCAGTATATTTTAGAGGACAGTTTATGTGAGAACATATGATATCTGCTTTGCAAATTACAACATCTTGAGATTTGTTTACTTACTTAATGGACAACAAAATGAGTATTTTTTCAAAAGATGAGATTATATTAATATTGCCATGAAAATGTGATTGCAATAATTATAAAACTGAATTAGTATATATCACTTTCAAGGTGAGTCAGATTCCCATAGTTAATTCTAAGCAACGTGGGTATGAACTTATCAAAGAATGCACTAAACATGTTTTAAACACTACTAAGAAACACTAAGAAATGCTGCATGAACAAACTTTCTACTCATTTTTTCTAACAAGACTACATCCACGAGTGACTAAGAACCAGGTTTTATTTTTACATCTATTTTAAAATTTATTTTTACATTTATTTTAAAAACTGGACACATTCAGAATAGATTCATAATATTTTCAGTTTGTTGAATAATAGTCACACTATTTCAGTTAGGAATGATTTCCCTGTATCCACCTCTATCATAATTTTAGACTATACATGTGGGGTGAATTCTCAATGATAGTAACAGAAAATTTTAAGAAATAGAATTGCCATATTGGTATAATACCTTATTTTCATCTAAACTAAATGGTATCAAGCTGAATATCCTTTCATTATTGACTCATCTTAAATCATTTTATTCTTCTCAATTTCAGGTCTACATTTCAAAATTAATTAAATTTCATATTATGCGTCTTTTATTTATTTTATACTTTAATTGTAATTTATATTTCGTAACATTATACTTTTATTTGTTTTTATAATTATCTTCTCTTTATAACAAGTGATAGTGATTTTTCAGTTGTATAGTAATAAAGTTTCTTTTACAAAAAATGTGCTCAACCAATTAATGCAAACAAAAATTATTTAAGTGCTAATATGACAAAAAGTATGAAGGTAGAAATTAAATAACTGAAGTTTGGAAAACATCGGGCATAAATTTATAATTCACAAATGCAGTATTTTGCTGAATTTACCTGGTAGAGCAACTGGGGAGAAAGAGTAAGAAAGTTGAAATTAGGCAGATCCCAGTTCAGCTGCAAACCAGCAGTGATTATCTTGACAAGTTAAATGGTTTCCTCATTTGTAAAATGGGCATATTGATAATGATTTCCAAGAGGGTTGTTAAGAGAGTTAGGTTTAACATATATATGTTAAGGCACCTTGTCTAATCAGTGCTTGCTATTTTTCAGGCAGTTAAGCAAATATATTTTAAAAGTATATTTCCTAAAAATCAAATATATGTTTGGCATCTGTATGTTAACATTTCTACGTAAGAATTAGCAGCTAAAAAGATTAGCTTCAAAACCTCCTAGAGACTTTAGAAATGGGATATAAGAGCTTTAGAATGGAATACAAAAGTAAAACATGTCATCAAAAATCAAAACGTTAGGATGGTTGAAAGTGAATCCTATTTTAAGTTTTCTTCTATAGAACTTGAAGTGCAATGTAACATTCAGGCTAGCTGTGTTAATCAATTGCAGATACACTTATACCTTGGGCTGAACAAAGACATGGAAGCCAATAGCTTTGCTGTCCAGTCCCAGCTCTGAAGCTAAACCTTAGCTCTCATTTTCAAAGGAATTTCAGCGGGACTCTTTGTTTCTGTGTTTGAAGTAGGAACTCACACACAGGTGTGTTATACAATTTCTTCTCTTCTTTTTTCAGCATTCCATGCTCCCTGCTTGGGATATTGTATAGATGGGGAATATTTGACAATCATTTTAGAATTTTAGTAATGCTTACAAGAGGACCATTCACATAATGAGCCCAACTATTGGTTCCACTATGAAATTCAAAGGTTTGTATTCCATCTGGGTATTTTACATAAAATAGTTACATTTTGTAAACCTTGAGCCCATGAATGGGGGCCCATGGTGGTCACAGTGCATTTGTCATTTCTGAGGTGAAGCTTTTATAATCTTACATATGACTTCAATGTGAGCCTGATGTTACTGATGACAGTTTCCAGGCCAGGTTAGATGCATTCTTCATTCATCACCGGTTAGTGCTGAACTCTGGGATATCAACTGTGATTCTGGTCCTGCATTGAAGCTGTGTATGATCTGTGTGGTGAGGCAGCTAATGAGATCATTGACCACAGGAGATGCTGTCCCTGTGGGCAGCCTCTGCTCTGCTGTTTCTTGGTAAGAACTTCCCCTTTTCAGCAATCACGCTTTTCTTCTTTTTTCCCTGGCTCTTTCACTGTATCCATGTCTTTAGACTTTAGCCATGTGGTTCAATAGTCACCAGTAAATGCAGCAATTTAAGTTCAAATTAGTCGAGAATACAGAAAACTAAAAATTCAGCTCCTTAATTGTACTGGCTATATTTCAAGTGCTCAATAGTCACATATGGCTAGCAGCTACCATATTTAGCATTACAGAATCATAGGACATTTTCCTTTGTTGCTGGATGTTCTCTGATTCTATTATCTTTTTTGCAGCTATGCTACCACATTCCCACCACTCTCAATCTCACGATTTATCATTTGTAATAAAAATCCTGTGTTATATTCCCCAGCCTCTTTAGTTCATCTTAACTCATTTTGTAGTTTGATGAGAAATTTACAAATACTGAAGCCAGACAGTTTTTGGTTCAAATTTTGGCTCTGCTACTTATATAGTTTCCTTAACCATGAAAAAGGAGACACTGTAATGTATATGTTTATTGGTTGGGTAATAAGAACCCTTTTGTTAAACTATAAAAAAATAACTCAAAACCACTGGATTCTTTGAAAGGAAAAATACCGATTTAATATTTGACAAAAGCAGATTCTTTTAGTATTTCTCAGATCAATACTAAACACTTTAAGGTTTTTTAAAAAGGAGCACTTCAATAAGTACAAAAAAGTTGATATATTCATTAAATATTACATTTAGTAAGAAACTTTTTTTAAAAATTGCGTAAATCTGTGTAAAGAAGGAAACTTAGGCATTACTTTCTAATGATATTATAGTTCTGTAATGAGAAAATAAACTAATGATATGAAAAACCACTCATAGAACAAAGTGCTTTTCAGAGCCATTGGACAAATGGTTAGAATAGTAAATTATTTTTAATACATGGCTAACCTGAACATGCTGCTACTATATGGGAAAAAAAATCTTTTTCTAGTTCATTGTTAATAAATACAATTAGGTTTGAACCTTATAAGCTAGGAAGGATCATGTTGTCAAGAAATATTTTTAATTTTGAGAAGGAGTATGTTCTGATAACACAGTTGCAATGATAGGGAAACATTCTAAAATGGTAATAAGATTTCCCTCACATATTTCGAGTGTAGGGGAATAGCAATATATAAATATAGGTAGACTTATATATTCATAGAATATTTCTGGATGTCTTCCTCTTTTAAAAGAATAAAAGTGTGGAAATAGGAATTACTTCTCATTTAATGCCTCCTTGTATATTTATAATTCTGAAACTTGCTCATGGATAAGATGTTTAAAAACAATAAAAATAGAAGTAAGCAATCAAACATATTTGTTAAATGGTTTTCACAATCAAGAACTTACATGGGCATAGAAAGAAACATTACATTTTCTCATTCTCTTATTAACTTTAATACAAACACAAAGTAATTTTTATGGGCTCTATTACTTATTGCCTTCTACCAAATACTTTCATTCATAATGTTGAACATTTGCAGACTTTAAGCTTGTCTCATTTCAATGGGATGATACCAAGTCCTGATAGTGCCTAGGAGTATTTCAGAACCCCACATTTGACAGGAAACAGGCTCTGAAATGTAATTCTTCTTAAAACTCCAGTACCTACTTTGTCTAGGGCTAGTTTGTGTTTACACACATATTCAACACTAGTCTGTACTCTTAGCAAAATAATTCATTGTAATTATAAATCTGTTCTGAATTTGGATATATGCTATAATAGTAGACATATCCAGATATTTATATCTATTTTGTACATATGTATAATATAAAATAAATGAAGGAATACATATACATACATCTATATATGTGCATGCTTGTTTCTGTTGAATTGAAACACCAACTGAAAAGACAGTCTAATTAAATAATAAACCCCAAATGCAGATTCTATCAGAAAGGCTAGACTTTGAACCCAAAGTTTCAAGTACTTGCTCCCAAGTACTGTCTAAAGAACAATTTAAACCTAAAATTATTCAACATTATACTCCTATTAGCTCACTAAAATGTGTGTTCTTCAATTCTGTGGCCAAGTTGTGTCTGTTAGTAGAGAATTTGCTAGAAGCAAGTACTGGCTTGGCTTTCATTGTTGCTGAATGTCTAACCTGGCAGCAGTAATGACCAACACTGAGCCCCCAAAAGAATACCAGTTAATCACATTGTACCCCTGCCATCATGGTGGAAGCAAAAATTTATCTTCACTGAAATATGCAAGGCTTTGATATATATACATTCTCTGCCCCCTAATCTTCCTGCCAGCACCACCATACATAGGCTAATTGTTTTCTGTCTTGGCATTACACATAATATTGTTTCTGATGAAGAAAGTAATTTGAAATCCCAAAGCAACTGGCTTGTTGGAAAGGTGAGATGATCTACTTATTGTACCACTAATTGGATTCAGTCTTACAGGTTGTACTATATCAGAAACCAATAAATGATCTGTGTCTCTAGAAGTCAGAATAAAAAAATCCCCAAAAGTGGATCCTCTCACTATTAAAACCAATAGCTTACTTGTAGAATTTTTGTTTCCATGAAACTTTAAAGTCTTCTGGCATAAAGATCTGAATCCCAAGAGGAAACTCTGGCCAACACAAGATGAAACAATGATTTTATTGAATTCCACAATAACATTGACACCTAGTTTTTTTGGGTCCTTATGTCATTGAACCAACAGACAAAGGAATTGTTAACTTGATGTTTGGGGTGATTGATCTGGTTACCAAAAGAAATTGCTTGTTGCCCCATGATGGGAGCAAGGCAGGCTATATCTGGAACCTAGGATTTCTCTCTAAGAGTTTCTCATAGCACTTCCAAATCCAGTAGCAAAAATTCATATGAAAGAAGAGCAACCAAAAAGTCAGGTTCACTGAAATATCTTCAGGGAAGATATTTTTGGTCATTGCATCAGGGAAGGAACTCTGTCCACCTGAGAACAAAGAAAATATATGGAAAGAAAATTTAAAAAAAGAAAATCATAATTATCAATCTATGGCCTTATGACCAGTTAGAGAACTAGGGATTCTAGTTGCTGAGTATATTTTCTTCTTTGTCATGCATGATGTATATACACAAGCATATATTAATTTGTACAAATTTTTCTGGGGATTGACTTTACAATTTAGACTTTTACTAACAGAATATGGAGAGCCTGTGACTTGATTTGAGGAGAAAATAACAGCTCGAAATCAATGCAATGACTTTTAGGGCTGTGCCTCTTCTCACTTGGGAACAAGATGAGAACAACTTCATTTATATGAATTATAGTAACATATCCTTAAGTACAAACACAGTTGTTTTTTGTGAAAGTTCAGTTTGTGAGAATGGTGAGTATAGATCATATGTAGCTGAAGAGAACGACTGTGCCAATTAATAAGTGTTATGTCTTACCTTCCCCTTACCCTGTTTATTCCAGCTTTGTCTTGCTGGAGCTACAGATCTTCAAGCCCCATTTGTACATTGCCTCTTGGACCCATGGTAGATTCTGTCTACAAAAGGAACTCTAAAGGCCCATAAAACTCTAGAAGGAGGAAGGACCTTTCTCTTCTGTTTACAAACTGACTCCACAGCAGTGCTTCTTCCATTTAGCAAGAGTGGTTCATTCCCACACCAGCATTTTTAAAAAGTTTGCAGTTTTCCCAACACTCACAGAAGGAGCCCCACACTGCCACCTCCCAAGTAGCTCCCTCTTTCCTGAGGTCTGAATTTCAGTTCATCAGAGACCCTCCTCCAAGCTTCCAAGTGTTAGTGATTTTCCACCTGTTCTACTTTTCCCCTTAGCGGTAAGGACAGATGCTTCCCAAATATATGGGTAGCCTGAACACATTGGTGCTATGTGGGGACTTGAGTTTTCTTTTTACCTTTTAACTTACTCAGTTTACAAATATATGATTAGTTATTATAAACTACATTATTTTGTTCAAATAACTGCTATAATTCCTATCTCTTAACTGGACTAATACATTATATAAGCATCTAATATATTAGAAAACAATGCCTAAGTGCTACATTAATAATAATTATATTGTACCATGTGGCTAGAATGATTTTGAACTCATTATATTAGGGTCAGACTGCAAAAAGCCTAGTGACTAATTTCAGAAATTTATATTTCAACTGTATATAGTGGGGACTTCCAAAACAAGTTGTGTGTGTGTGTGTGTGTGTGTGTGTGTGTGTGTGTTTAAGGGGAATGAACAGATTTCTTTTTAAAGGCTATTCCAAGTATTATTGTAAAGTATATGGTTTTTCAGGAAAGAGATACTGGAAATATTAAGATAATTAGTTAAAAATTATAATAGTTAGCTGAGCAATAATGATCTCACACAGGATGATAAAAATCTAACCAGAAAAGGAAGGAAGGGCCTTAATGAGATATTTCTTATGTATGATCACTGAGCTTAATGACCAACATAATGTGATGAATAAGTAACAGAAAAATGACAGTTTTAGACAGAGTTGTTGGCAAGAAATATATTAATATGAATAATAAATGAATGGGGAATAAGAGTTTTCAGAGAAGGGAGTCAACAGTTACCAGGTGAATGGTACTATTAACAAGTTGGAACCTTCAGAGACACTGGGGCAGCACAAAGATCCCTCTTCAAACCCTGATTCTTGCAATCAAATGAGAAAGATTTCAGACATGTTGTTCAGAGTAATGAGTTTATTGAAGGATTAGGAAAAGGGAAAGGGTCACTCTCAAGGGAAAGTGTGGGTCTTCTCAGAGAGGAGAGGGACAACATGCCTCTCCTGGACTCCAGTTTTATTGGGAATCCCAGAGAAGTTTCCAGAGAGTCCTGTCTAGGTCCACCTCTTGACATCTGACTGACAGTAGGATGATATCAGACTTTCAAGTACCCACTGTCATGGTAACTCTAGGTCACCTTGGCCCATGCTTACTGGTTCTAATTGTATTCTAAACCATACATTCTTACAGATTTTATGGTTAGGAGGAACTATCCTTCTCTCTCAGAGTTTCAGGATCTGGTCACAAAAGTTTCCTGGGTTTCTCCCATCAACATTATCTTGAGCCTGCATTTCTCTTTGCAGTTAACAAGTTTGCTAAGTGGACATATCCTGTCCACTTAGGCCAGGCAGGGTTGCAGGTAAATTGCTTCTTGGAAAAGAAGGCATGTGGGGTCAGCATGGTAGACTCATTTAATAGAATTATTCTCTTAACCTTGTGTTCCCACCATCTCATCCCAGCTGTCTGTTCCCTAACATTTTCAAGTATATTACTCTGCCTAGTCATTCCATTTGAACCATGTGCCATGTTGACCCAGCTGGTCTTAGGCTCTACACACTAGAATCCCAGTATTTCATCTGAGTAGCTCCAGTGGGTTCTTAAGTGTGAAAGTTCATTACTACTATATTCAATTGAATCACTCCTCTTTATTTTATATGCCATTAAGAAATAAATCTGGAAAAATAAGATTTTAAAAAATAAGGATAAAAGTTTTTAAAAATTAACAAATAAGTAAAAAACAAAATTAAGAATAAAAATTAAAAATTAAAAAAAGAATAAAAATTAAAATGAAAGAGTACCTTAAAAAAGAAAAAAAGTCATGCATTAAAATATGATATAAAGTATGCTTTTATTTTATTGATTGTAAGAAATATCCCCCTGTAACAGAGATGAAATACAGTATTGTAAAAACATTAGAATAAATGTGACTTTTGAAAAGAGATCCCTGTTGTAAGAAATTATCTTAGGTGACCTTATATAAGTAAGCAATTTGAACCCCACATTTTGATATATTTTGCCAATATTTCTTAAGAAATTCAGTATTGACCTTAACAAGAAAGCAAAGCAGGAGACATCTCAATAATGGATCTCAAATTATACTAAAGAGCTATGATAATAAAAATGATATGATTCTGGCACCAAACAGACATGAAAACTAATGGAAAAGAAGAGAAGTCATAGGGGCAAGCCCACATAGATACAGTTATCTGATACTAGACAAAGTTGCAAAAACATACATTGGAGAAAAGATGGTGCTGGGAAAACTGGAAATCCATATATAGAAGAATGAAATTTAACCCCTATCTCTTACCCTACACAAAAGTGAATTAAAGACATAGGAATTAGACCAGAACCCCTATAATTGATAGAAGAAAATGTAGGACCAACTCTCCAACATGTCAGCACAGGGTCTGACTTCCTTAATAACACTCCTAAAACACAGAAATAAAATAAAAAATCAATAAGTGGAATAGCATCATATTAAAAATTTTCTGCACAGCGAAGGAAATAAGAGCACTAAGAGAATCTCCTATGGAATGGGAGATCTTTGCCTCCTGCTTCTCATAATACATAAGGAACTCTAAACACTTAACACCCCCCCCAATAACTCAATCAATAAATGGGCAAGAGAACTAAACAGATACTTCTCAGAAGAAGAAATGCAAGTGACCAATGAATATATGAAAAAATGTTCAACATCTCTAGCAATTAGGAAAATGAAAATAAAAACTACATTGAGATTTGACTCCAGTCAGAATGATAATTATCAAGAATACAAATAATAATAAATGTTGATGATGATATGGGGAAAGAGATCCACTTATACATTGTTTGTGGGACTTTAATCATCCTTCTTCATTTACTAGCCTTATGGTTCTGGACTGATTTTATTTTATCTGGGCATCAGTTGCTTTCATTATACATGTATTGCTTGAAATTATAAGTGAGTTTTTTATTTTTTTAAAGGAAATTCCGAAGCAATACCAATGTATCTCACTTTGCTTATTCCTGATAAGTAATTTATATATTTTTGCTACTATACTATTCTCCTTTCCTGAATCTTCTTTATCCTTTGTTTTCTTGGTGGAAGTCTCCCAGGTATTTACAGTTGATATCAAATTCTATCTGAGCTGAGAAACTCATACAGACCATCTCAGCTTGTGGTATTGACTGCTTTTTTGTTGCAAGTTAACATGCTGCTCAGCATGCCTGCCCTGTATTATTATTTTTTAAAATTTGCATTTTAATGTAAAACTTTGCAGGAATTAGACAGTCCTTATAAAATTTTGTATACTGACTATCTAGTACAGAGCCTTGTTTCTTAATGATACTTATAAATAGTAGAATTTTAGGGAATTACAAGGGACTTTGAAAGTCAGAGTTCAACTTCTTTTGTAATGATTTGATGATGATTATGAAGAAAAAGCAACGTTTGTGTATGTGTGTGTGTACACACACACATATAGATAAAATTAATCTAAAGTAGGTCTTTTGTAATCTTTGATATTTTCTATAAGTATTACTTAATACATGTAAATGTAGAATATGAAAATTTATACTATAAAAGTTCATATAAATTATTATGTAAAAATTCATATTCAAATTCTTTTAAATTTATATTACTTTCATGTTTTATTTTCTATTTTTATAAGCATTATTGAGCAGTATATTATTTCATAACATATGAGTACATAATTATCTGTAGAACTATCAATATGTAGGGTTAAAATGCATGAACTAGCAAGAGAATTTAATAATTGACTCTATACCAGGATCAGGAGCTATTTTCTATAAAAGGCCAAATAGTAAATATTTTAGACTTTATAGTTTTTCTTGAAACTGCTCAGTTCTATATACTTGTGCAAAAGTAGTCTTAACAAATAGGTTATTGAACAAGCACTGATATGTTTTCAATAAAATTTTATTTACAAAAACAGGCATGATCTATGAGTCATATTACTAATCTCTGAAAGACAGTCATATCCTATAAACAATCATATTAATTTTCTCTTTGTAAAAAGTCAAGGACTTCCTAGTTTTTCAGTGAAAAAGTTTTATTGTTCTATAAAACAGCTCTCAAAATAAAATTCCTAGTGTTTATTTGAAAGATTTTTTTCCTAAATCCTTTAATGATAGTTTAAGTCTATTTCTTTTCATAATAGAAGTCTTCCATAGAGAGAATCCTGAGATAAATGTGCTTCCCTGGTACATTTTATCGATTAAATTTTTCCTTTAATTTGGTAACTTTATGAGTTTATTTTGTATTTTAAAAATGGCAGATTTCACTTCAATTCACAATTATCTATTTGAACATTTATATGTCCAATCCTGTGTCAATACCAATAAAGTATTCATTGATATATTTTCTTTTCCTCAATATTGATTTTCTTCTGTGTTGTTATTCTTAACTCTGTTGCTACAAAATTCTCAGTTATTTTCCCATCCCTATAGGGTAGACTCTAGATCCCTCAAATTCCTCCATACTCTGACCCAATCCTTCTTACATTTCCAAACTAATTTCATACCTTTTCCCTCAATACTTGTCTTATTTAATATGAGAGCCTCCCTCAGTCAGAGAAAATAGTACACTATAGGGACAGGGAAATAACTGAGAATCTTGTAGCAACAAAGAGACACATTCGTTATATGGGATGGAGAAACAAACTGAATTAGGCCACCACTGTCTTTGAAAGCCCTTAAATATGAATGCAGTGGGAGTCTTTGTGAAAGAGAAACAACTTTTCTCAGTAGTTCTTTGAAACAAATAAATAAAAATCCTATTCCATAATCTTTCACCAATACAATTATGACTTAACTTGACAGAGACCACCCAGTATTTTATTATCTATCTTGTAAAGTTAGTTGTGTGTTCCTTTCACTTTAATTTAGCTATCTGGTTTGTTCTTATATATATCTGTGCATGTTTATCACTCACCCAAGCCCCATCCTGAAAGACCCTTTCAGATTTTGTTAGCTTATTATGAACATGTTGAAGTGATCTGGTCTCTGATACCAGAACTTAGGGTTCCCTTGTTCCTCGCTATAACCATATCTGGGACCAGTTGACTCATTATTACAATCCAGCCTCACTATAAGAAGAATTTAAAGGAGAAACGGATCAACCATTAGGGGACTCAGCAAACGTCAGTCTTGCTGATAGTTTTCCTCTGATCTTATACTCCATAGTGGTCAGTACATTTTTATCTTCTTTGCTCTGATTTAATTCTGGACATGCTAATCTTCTCATGGCCCTAGTCCTTTTAAGAGATAGGTTGCCAACTCCCGTGCTTTAGCCTGACCCTTGCTCCCAGTGGGGGGAACTCTCATATGCACTATGTGATCTTCTTATTAATGCCCTGGTGCCAAGGTAGTATCTTCCTTCTTGGCTAAACTGTTATCAGGTTTATACAATAGCATTTTTATTGAACTTTTCTTCTGATTTTTCTCATGGACACTTGCATTAATCCTGATAGAATTCTGTATAACAAAGAAGCCTAAGTTTTCAGAGTATGAGCATGTTTCATGTGTGCTCATTGTAAGATTCAGGTGAAAATAGTAATCTCTTTCTGTGATGTGATGATGACATGCACATAGTGAGAGAAAGGTGGACAGAAGCACACACTGCATTATGATGCTGTGCTTAGAAAGCATATCACCAATTTTACACGTTTCATTTAATCAAGTTATGAGACAAGCTGAAAGCCAATGGATTGAGGAAGTATATATTATGGGCATGGGAGCCCTAACAAGGGCAGAGAATGAAGATGAACTGTGAACAATCTACCACAGTAGATATAAACCAACACACCTTTTTAAAAAAGGAGGATGATTTATTAACATAACTTTAGAATTAGTTGAAACTCTTAATGCTTTCCTTTGTACATGGTCAGGCAATCTTTGTTTTCTCAAACAGTTTTCTAATAAATTGAACGGTAAGACATACAACCCCTTTTAATGTGGTGAATCTTTACACGGGAATCTGTTGAATATAAGTCTGAAATAATGAAACATTTTAATGCCTCTGGTTGTTTTTGGTGTTTGTGCTGGCTTATTTAATGTTGTTAGACTCTGCCTTAATCTATTGCATGGCCTGATATTCAACCACATGCATTAGTGTTTTCTCAAAGCAATATGCATTTCTTTAATAGAAGTGAGTAACTCTAGAAAGGTATATATTACAGTTTATTTTTGGTTGATGACACATTATTTTTTCTCCTGTGCATTTAGTTTTAATGGAATTCTTTTGTTAAAACTAAGTTAAATTAGAGGACATCAACCTATGCTTTTTAGCAATTTGCTCCAAGAGGAAGCACTAAGGAATAGCCTCTGCATTTTTTTTAAAGTTTAATTCTTCTTTATACATGCCAGGGAGAGTAAGGGACACTCATTTTTTACTTAAGGAGCAATAGTATGCAAAGTTACAGAAGTAGACACCCAAAGAACCTGAAGAGCTCATCTAGCTTGATGTCAAGCTTTCTTCCCTCCTCACAACTGAACATCATGTCTCTTTTTTTTCCCTGAGATAAAGTTCATATCCTTTGAGGGTTAGTAGAGAGATTCTGACATTCTCCAACATTTTATTCTTATTAAGTAAAACATAATAGAGAAACATAAAACAAAATCCCTATTTGAAAAAAAAGTATACACCTATATGCCTGATAGGCTTTAATAAATTTTTTTATGTAAACTAAGTATGGAATAAGGATGCTTCTTTGTAAAGGAAAGGACAGAGACTCATGTACATTAGTATAAACGTGGGTATTTTCACATTTAGCATTGGTTTGCTAGAATTATGCAAAAAATAATGTTGAAAACAAGGAAAATGTATTTATTTGTCCAGAGAAACATAAACTTAGGATTTCAGGATAAAATCCAAAACCTTTAAAACTGAATTAAAAACAAGGGAAACTTTTCATATGGAGTAAAAACTAAACCAGAAGTTATTTTTATGGAGTGGTGATAAAACTTTCTACAGTAAATGCTCTACCTTAGTATATATACTTCTCTAATAATCAAGAGCTAGTATTTTTGATATCTCTCTCTCTCTCTCTCTCTCTCTCTCTCTCTCTCTCTAAGTTAACTGTAGTTATACATAATATTAGGGTTCAGTTTGACATAATTATACAAACACAGAATATAATTTGCTCTAAATCAGTCCCTATTGCTTTCCCCTTCCCTTCCCTCCTCCCTCACCCATTCTCATTCCTCTACTTTCTTCTATTTATATATAGTTTTTTAAAAATTAGTACCTGTGGATATGCATAAAGATGAGATACACTGTGGCATATTTGTGTATGTACACAGGAAAGTCTGCTACAGGAAATACCATTGTCATATAACACATTGGAAATATATTTAAGTTCTTTAGATTTTGCCCAACTCACAGGGAATTAATTACATAAATAATTGTCATGGAATGTTAAACTTTTCATTGCTGTGACCAAAAGACTTGGCAAGAACAACTTAGAGAAAGATAGGTTTAATTTGGCTCATGGTTTTATAGGTTTAGTCCTTGGTCGGCTGACTGCATAGCTCTGGGCACAAAGTGAGGCAGAATATCATGGTAGAAGAGGGTGGTTACGGCAAGGAAGCAGAGAGAGTTGAGTGTAAGAAATTAGGGATAATCTAATACCCAAGGGCATGTCCCTAGTAATCTACTTCCTCCATTTACACCCTACTTGCTTACAGTAGCATCCTTTAATGCACTCAAATTATTAATGCGCCAAATGAATTGATGTACTGAATAGGTTACACTTCTCAAAATCTAACCATTTCACCCCTGAACATTCCTCCATGGTCTCACGCATGCGCTTTCTGGTGACACCTCATAGCCAAACCATAACCGAATATTATTTTTCAGTAAAAGTGAAGTTAACTGCCTCTTGAAATTGTAATATTATATTCTAGAATTTGCAATTAATAAATAAGCACAGAACAATATTGCTAATAATAATCCAAAAGGTGCATTTAGAATTTCATCTGTAGGATGTTTGACAACATTTGAAAATTTTTAATTGAGATGTGAAACAGACAAATTTCTCTTCTTTCCCTACCATATCAGTGAATTTATTAAGATGCTTATGAAATCTATTAATGTTGCAAATAAGTGCTCCATAATTAGGGAGAATTGAATAATCACATATATTTAAAGAGGGGTAATAACTTCTATTTTTTATAATGTTGTATAGAGATGCTTGACTATATTTTTTTTATGATTACTCAAAATCTTTATAATAATCCATCGAGTAAATAGTATTATACATATTTTACATATGAGACATATATAATAAAATGACTTTTCATACATTTTACTTGTTAGCATCTGATTTACATCTTGAATTTTTCCTATTACGCAAGGAAATCTACAAGGGGATGAATTACTCATTCCCTGTTCCAATTTAGAATATGTTAAGTGGAGGTTTGTTATAAAAATTTGCAGGTATTTTTAAGATCTGACACCTTTCTGGTTGAAGTGTCTGTAAGTTCCCTTTTCATGTTAGTGTCATCCTGTCACGAGCCTAGATGTTAACCTTGGACAGTGAAAAAACTGTAAATTAAAGTAACACATAAAATAAAGTGACAATTGTAGTTTTATACCCTCTAGCTGTGAGAAGATGTTGTATGTCAATGTCAACCATTAATCCCATTAATTAAAAACAAGAAGCATCTAGTATATTTCATTTCAGATCACATCAAGTGTGCACCATGCCCTTTATATTACTTAGTCTATAAATAAAATGTGAAGATGTTTATATTGATTTGTTTCCATAGTGATAAAAGAGTCTTCCCTTGAGTTGTCAAGGCGATGTGCAGTGGGTTAGTAAATTGGACAAGCATGGGAGCTATTTGTCAAGTAATAGGTTTGAGAAAAGCCAAGATAATGCAATAAGAAATGGTCCAACTAATAATAGAACCAAGAATCTCAGAATGTGAACATTTTGGTTTTAATGACCTGCTAACATTTTTTCTTTTTGTGAAATAAATGTGAAACTATAATAAGAAAGCAAATCCAGTTAGCTAAGTTATGCTTCTATCAATAACGATTTTTTTCCAAATTAGGTGAGATTTATTTTAGAAGAGTAGTTAGACTTTTTACCAGCTCCAAGGCTTAGTTGGGGTGGGTAAAATGTTTACCAATAAATTTGATAACTGCTTAAGGGCGTTTACTTTGAAATAAACAAAATCCTCAATTACGAAAATAAATTAAGAAAAATGATTCTTCGGGTTAGCTGTGGCAAGAAAATGTCAGAAAATATCCAAATTCATCATCTCCGTTCCTTGGCACAATCAAAATATGAGCAACACACAATTCATTTTTATATTTCTTGACACAGAGATACCTGATGTAACTGTCAGGTTACCTGAAACAAAACTAAAAACCAAAACCAAAACACACATGCAAGTCAAAAAACCCTTCAGTTCCAAACATTTTCATTTTTATATTAAAAGACAATTAGAAACCAGTGGATGAAAAAAAAAAGCCATACTACCTTTTGTTGTTGTTCCAGAAACAATGGTTATAGCAACTTGATTGTGGATGATTATTAGAGAAGAGTACATGAGAGTTACATTCCTAAGAAAATGCTGTGGGAAGATGTCTGAAGTTCCTATGTTCAGAGTAAAAGCAGAGTAAGGAAATTACTCAGCTGTCCGCTATGAAAACAGTCATGAAACTGTTGAGCTAAAGTTGTGGAATTGAGTCATTTCCTAACAAAAGAAAAATGTCAGTAACAACTCCTTAAACAATGACAGTAACTAGAATTTTTCTTCCACTTATAAAGGGAACAAAGTTGCATGTCATGAAGACTTTTCTGAAGCATTTTCTTAAATAACATGTGATAATTTAAATAACATTTAATAGGTGGCATTTTCTAGTTACCTATTTATGCCAGTATCTTGGCATCATCATAGTTTATTGGTCTGGTAATTTATAATGAAAAATTGGAATTTTTAAATGTGTTCAATTGAAATATGATGGATGTGTTGTTTCCATCTGCCCAGTGTTTTTATCCCTTTCGCTGGATAACAGCAGACACCCTGTTTCCATTTCTCTTTCAGTTCTGCTTCATACTATATGGTTCTGGTGGGTTGTCATGGTTCTCACACAACTGGCCACAGGTGCTCAAAAATGTTGTACCATGATCCAGGTGAGAGGAATGAAAGCAGCCTCCTGGAATTTTATATATGGTTACTGGCAGCCAAAAGCTGGTATGCCTCTGTGAGCTCTAGCTAAGATAATATTAGCCTCCTCTATCACCTACCTCTGCCCTCCTGGAGAGAGCCATCTGCAATACTACAGAATAAGCCAATACTTGGTCAGCCACAGGAGCCAACCTGAGGGAGAGACAGGGAGAGGAGAAAACCCAGTAAGATTATCTGAGTCCATGGGTTGGTGTCTCACTTCAGACTAGATTTTATTGTGCCTTTTTCTTGCTCTTTCTCTTTCTTTTTTCCTCCCTCCCTCCCTTCTTCCTCTCTTTCTCCTTCTCCTCTCTCTCCCCCACTTCATTGTGATGAGAATAAGAGAATAAAACTCAACAGGAGATCTACTCTCAACAAATTTTGAAGGGTACAACACAGCATTGTGCCTCTTACTATAGGTACAATTTTGTGCTACAAATCTGGAGCATTTGATCATCTTGCAGAATCAAAACTTTAGACTCATCGAATGGCAATTTTCCTTTGCATTCACAGCTCAGCCTCCAGCAATCACCTCCTAGCTTTGGATTGTTTGGGACACCTTGTGTAAATGGAATCGTGCAGTATTTATCCTTCTATGACTTAGCATAATGGCCCTAATGATCAGCCATATGGTTGTGGATTGTAATATTTCCTTTTGTAAAAAATATTTTTTTAGTTGTCAATGGACCTTTATTTTATTTATTTATGTGCAGTGCTGAGAATGAAACCCAGTGCCTCGCACAAGGTAGGCAAGCGCTCTACACTGAGCCACAACTTCAACCCCTGCAGTATTTCCTTTTTAAAAACTAAATAACACCCTGCTGGACATATACATTACATTTCCTTTATTCATTCATCCACTGATGGACATTGATATATCATCATCATCACTAGTCATATCTTAACTAGTAGTGAAAATGTTGTAGTGTATAGGGAATGAAAAAATGTTTTCAAGATCCTATTTCCATTTTTTTTTTTTTAGATAAACACCCAAAAGTGGGACTGCTAGATCACACTGTGTTTCTCCCTTTAATTTTTTTTTAGGTTCTTTCATACTGTTTTCCATAGGCTCTATAGCATTTTATGTCCCCACCAAAAGTGTATAAGGGTTGCCCCTTCTCCATAACCTTGTCAGCATATTTCAAGTAAGAAAGAAAATGAATTGCATTATTTTCACTGTTGATGATAGTTTATATTGGATATATTCTACTTGAAAAGCCCTATTACAAAAAAATAAATTAAAAATTTATTTAAGAATTGTGAATACTCAGAGTAATATTTATAAAAATTATATTTATATTTTTGTGGCAGCATGTAATTTCTCTTGAATACATTTTCCTTGGTTACTTTTGCTTATTTTACATGAAATGATTTGCCTAGCACTCTCTTCAGTCTTTTAATAAGGTCAAAAAATACTCTTGGCAAATGCTCTTAAATACATCAATACTCTGTCTCCTTTGATTATGCACTTAAGGATATTTGAAATAACTTGGCAAGGTGATAGGCTGCTGTTATTTTTACCCACAGATTCACCCTAAGTACAGAAGTTAAAGTGACTTCTCCTTGTCAAAATAATTTTCGGGCTTCATAAAAAATAGTGACTTCAAGGGATTCAAAATTTTAGATTAATGATTCAAGCTTTTCAAAGATGGAAAGGAGGAGGGAGGAAGGGAAGAGAAGAGGGCTGGGGAGAGAAAGGGAGAAGAGGAAAAAAGAAGAGAAAAAGGTCTTAAAGAGTGATTGTATTCCCATCTTCTTCATGTAGTCTTTATTTCAACAAAGGTTGCAATATTAGTCCCTTTTTTTTTCCCAGAAGTCAGGGCACCATTTTGGAGTCCTTAATCACCTCCTCATTGTTCTCACTTACACAAATACCAAGTCCTTGAGTTCTAACTGAATGTCCTTCCCATTCATTCATTCACTCACTTCTTTCAGTGGCACTTCCCTAATTCTGGTCATTATCATCTTTCCTGGATTACTGCAAGAAGTTTCTGACCAGTCCCACTTTCTATCTAGTTTTCTTTGCACTAGCATTCCCTACTTTCCAACCAAGATGACAATTGTGAAATGTGAATCTGCTCATGTCTATTTTAAAACTTGCAATGATGCATGCATACCTGGTGTTATGCCATCAAATCTCTTTCTTTTCTTTCCTTTTTCTTTTTCTTTTCCAGTGCTGGGATTGAACCCAGGGTTCAATGCTAAGCAAGTGCTGTACCACTGAGTTATACCAATAGCCCTTCAAATTTTTTCTTTACCTTTCAACTTCCAACCCTCCTCAAGGTGTCAGCTTGGTGTTACTTATTTCAGAAAATCTTTTCCTAAACAAACTCAGCATGTGCTAGGTGCTTTCCTGATTTGCTGATCTACTAAGTAATATCATATTATGATAATTATCCATTTATTTGTTCCTCAGTGTACTATAAACTACAAATTATTAAGGCAAATATTTATTTTGTTAATGATTTTAGTTCCAGTAATGATCCTAGCATATAGGGTAGATATTCTGTAAATACTTATTGAGTGAATGATAAAATTAATTTTTCAGCATTTCTTTTGTCATTTAATATATATTGAAATTAGACAGCGTCCACTAAAGGAAATTTAATATTTAGCTGAAGCAAAATATTTTTATTTGTTCTGAACATCCTTAGTAATATTATTCTCCAACATGTTAAGTTAAAAAGTCACTCTTTCACATCTATGATTCAGTCAACAAGACTATTTCAATTAGTAGAATGCTCAGTGTTTTGTATTAATCATCTCTAATCCCACAATATCTAGAGAAAATATATTACTTTTGGAGAAAAAGAAAGGAAAAGAAATCCTAGAAAGGTATGTAACAATGTTCTTCTCTTTTCCAAGTATAGAAATGTGGAGAAGTGTTGAGTATAAGTATATATACACATACATATATATTTGTACAAATATACATACACAAATATATATATATATATATGTAATATATATAGCTGTCAACTCTCAGAAGAAATTTTGTGTTGCCCTATAAAAATTCTTCATAATTAAAACTACCTATGAGTAAATTAGATCGAAAGCCCTTGATTTTCTGATTTTTTTTATGATCACTTAACAATGAAAATTGACTACACCTAGAGTTTTAGTAACACAAAGATGAAGATAGACTCCTTTATAGACACCTGGGCTTTTTTTCCATGGATTTTGCTTGGTTAGGTTTTCTCCCATTTTCCTCCATTTTTTTTAATTTAATAGAGTTTATTCAAGTGCTTATTAAATTCAAATCTTACTGGCCATTATGTCCAGTTACAAGACATGTTATAAATACCTGTCTACTCCTTCCAAACATTTTTTAGGTATTATGAAAGTATGGTCAATGCAATATAGTTGAAGACCATGATATTTTCTCATGAGTGTGTTTCCCAGCGAGATGTATCAATACTGCATTCTGTGCAAATGAGACTTCCTCTTTCTAGAGGAAGACTTTGATCACATCTATCCCTCTGCTGAAAAATATCCAATGGTATCCTCTTCTAAGAGTAAACCTAAATTACCTGTACATTTCAAAGAGAAAGACTTTTGGAAGTTCACAGAGAAATACTACATCATAAGTACATGAATTGAGGGTCGTGAAGGAAAATTTCCCCCAAATTCAGACATCCTAAAGGCTACATGCACATATTTTGGCTATGCTTATAACAATAAAACAAACAAACAGAAAAAAATAGAAAGCAATTTGGAAAAGGTTGAATTCAATAAGCAGTGTTATGGTTTAGATATGAGGTGCCCTCCCAAAGCTCATATTTGAGACAATGCAAGAATGTTCAGAGATAAAATGATTATGAGAATTGTGACCTAATAGGTGCATCAATTCTCTGATATGCTTTGACTGAATGGTAACTATAGACAGGTAGGTTATGGCTGGAGGAGATAGATATATCATTAGGATCATACCTTTGGGCATATTCTGTCCCTGGTGAGCAGAGCTCTCTTTCTCTCTGCTTCCTGGTGGACTTGTTCTGAGCTGCTTTCCTCTGCCTTGCCCTTCCCACCATGATATTCTGCCTCTTCTTGGGCTCAGAAATTTATAACAACATAGCTCCCTCTTCTATGTTGTTCTGTCAGGTCATTAGGTCATAGCAATAAAAAAGCAGACTAAAATAAGCAGTTTGTATATATATTTTCTCCAAAAATCAATGACTTTGAGCTGAAGGGAAGGGCAGAAAGAATGAAGAAGGAATTGGAAGGCAAGCTGATAAGAACAAAGTCAGAAAGTACGGGTATACATTAATTTACTTCAAGTTTCTATCTTCAGGAAAACTCTCCGATTACAGCAATAATTTATAGGTTTTAGCTTAAAGGAACTGTCAGTAATACCAAGAAATCATAAAATAGAAGAAAGCTCCCAGAAAATTATAAAAGAACCCACATTGCCAGGTAATAGAAAAGCAGAACAATCACAGAAATACCACACAGATAATCCTGATGAGGAAAATTGAGTAATCAGATGCAATTCCAATTTGCATGTAGGAACCTAATACCCACTACAACATGGGTAACCATTTGGGGGTGATGAAGTCATGAGGCTCTGTGATTGTGAATAGTATTTGTGCCCTTATAAAAGAGATTGAAGGTGCTGGTTTGACCTTGAGTTACATAAGAATGCAGCATCATCGCATATTTCCCTTCACATACCCTTCCTTCCACTAGATGAGGACAAAATTAGAAGGCATCATCTGTGAAGCAGAAAGAAAGTCTCACTGGACACCTAATCTGCTGATGTCTTGATCTTGGACAGCTAATTTAAAATATTTTATTAGAGAAATGAATAGACTAAGCCATCAGACATGATATCCAACTGACACGTTTAATGAAAATCATGGATAGTTTTAGCAGATATAAAATATTATATGATCTTAGCATTAATTAGAATTTTTGTAGCTACCATAAAAACTAAGCATTTCTTAACTATCCTAGATGGCTAAGATCAGACATTAGATTCTCATCCATTGTTTCTGAAAATAAATATGTTTATGAACATATAGAGATAAGACAACCTTGATTATATGGAATTTAGAACTAAAAACAAAACATAAAACAAATTAAAGGAAATCAGAGAAAGTAAAAGGGGAAATAGAATATCTTATCAACTAACATGTTAAAAATTTCACATGTAGAACATGCCATTTCTCTCACACGGCAAGAGAGCAAGGAAGAAAGCATAAGCCTGAAAAAGCTAGAAGCTGCCTCCCTTCCATGAAAAGGCTCTGTCCTTCCAGGAATGCCATGTGACAACCAGACATATTGTCCCTTGTCTTTAGGGAAGACTCAAAAAGGAAGTGGGGAGAGAATGCTGGGAACCTTCCACCAGAGTGTCACTTTTAATTATTGTATTTTTTATAACAGATTGATGTGATTTATAATTGACTACTAATGATTTATATATTTAACATACTGTTTTTCTAAACACAAGTGCATTTTGACTTTAAGCAACATGTTAAGCTGGGCTTCGATTGATATTTTTATATTCCATTAATACTCCCTATTCTTTTATATCTGATTTAATTTGAAGGATTTGAAATTAAAGAACTGAACCAGGAATGTCCTAATTCCCTATTATAATTATTAGAATTATAAGACAAGCCAGAACTTAAAAATACCTGATAGAGTTACTAAAAAAAATGATGGTAGAATGACATCAAACAGGCAAAGTAAGGTTTTCTTAGATTATAAAGAATAATTTTCAATGGCTTTATGTCCCAGCTAGACTCACCACAGGTTCAGCAACAACTACAAAGAGCCTAATAGTACAACCATTCTTAAAGACATTAATCTACTCCAAAGTATCATACTACATATTTGAAATCTAAATGTCCTTCTTGCCTGAAGTCCCCCACCTCTCCCTCCCCCCCTCTCCCTCCCCCCCCCCTATCTATCTATCTCTTTTTTCTAATCGAGCAAACTGAAAAAAATGTGACTTGGAAACAAGAGAGTTCAGAACAACTAATTTTAGTTAACTGTAGAAAAGTCACCTTTTAAAATTACATGGGTGATTTGATTAAAAACAAACAAGCAAACAAGCATGAGATCCACAAACTGGATTCTGCTTTCCCGTGAGAGCAAACTCATTTATCTCCATGTGTATTGTACCCATAAGAAGGCAGAGTGATTCATCATGTTCAGCACCAATTTAATGGTCTCCTAAATACTACATTTTCTAATTACTTCTACTACATATTTTCGGAGAGACAAGTTCTAAGGTCAGTAAAAGTTCTTTAATAAGTTATGTGTGTATCCATGCTCCCAAAACTATAACATTTAAAGCTATTACACTTGTGTGGAAAGACACATGATGTTTTTCTGAAGTAGCATTATGTTGGAAAGTCAGCACTACTTCAGAACAAGACAGAATAGTTCTTTTGATATCACCATCATAAAAACCAAACACCTAAATTTTAGAGTTTAACTTTGAAGTCACTTCAATTAATTTAAAAAGATTAGGTCATTCTTCCATTTCGCTATGGTCTTTAAGTCTCATGGACTAGTTTCAGGAACTAATTGTGATCTTGCTCAACTTAACTTGATATCTTCCTTTCCCATTCCTCTTCCTGATCTTACTAGTTAATTCATACACCAGTGCATGTTGAGACTTTTCCTGTTGACATAGAATTGACTATAGCTCAAACATGGAAACAAAAAGAAGCACACGAGAACTTTACTTTTAAGAGAAATTCAGGCATGAGTTACTCTGTCAAAATCTGCACACTACTCTACCATAAATACACACACACACACACACACACACACACACCACAATTCTAAGTCAGTTGAAGCCAGATATATACATATATATATATATATATATATATATATATATATATATATATTATACTGGGTTTTCTTTCCAAGGTTTAAGCCAATGAGGGATAGATCCAAGAGAATCACTCATAGAAACTGAGACAGCTCCTCCCCCAAGAAGTTATTAATGATACCTCATTACTCCCTGGGATCTTTATTAGAGCTGTGTATTTCCTCATCTGTGTCTCCTATGCCTAATATCAGTGTTTCGATTTGATCTGACCTGTTGGCGCTTCATGCATGAGCTGATGGGCAAGGAGCTCCAGCAGCAAGAGGTTCAGAAGAATTGTGTGTGTGTGTGTGTGTGTGTGTGTGTGTGAGTGAGTGAAGGTGGTGTGGTCATGGAGACAGTTGTAAGAAATCTCATACCATGCACTCATGAGCACTCCATCTTCAAAACCACTACCTCCATCAAAGTCAGTGAACTCTGAACTTCCTCTTGTGCCCTGTGAGAGCATTAGCATTGGTGTCTCTGTCCCCAGAGATCATAGGTTGATGGTGGTTACTCATTGGTATCTAGAGAATGTGCAACAATCAACAGACAATTCATAGGCATCACCTGGAAACATGCTGGGCACAGAGTGAGTGACCAATAAATACTGTTATTTTATCCTTAGGATTATTTCCAGTTCTTTTCAATCACTCAAAAAGTATTTAGCAAAAAAAGCTAACTTTAAATGTAATTAATGAGCAATTAAATTAAAAGTAAAAGATCTGATATATATTATGAGGTATATAAATCAGAACTCTTGAAATATGAGATTCACTATTTCTGCTTGAGACTGAGAAATATATGCTGTCACTACAAGATATAGATCACTGCGTGTAACATTTTAATGCCACTTAATTAAATGTAGGTTCAATCAGAGCACTTAAAGTCACTGTCTTCAAGTATTACTCCCTGTCAGGACTTATAGAGTCATCAGGGAAAGGTACTTTTTTTCCTCCTAAATCTAATTAGATATTTTGAATAAATGGTCCAGCAGAACCTTGGTCAAATCAAATTAGTTTAGGTTATTCTTAATTTCAGTAATTAAAGGCTAAGATTTAAGAGAAAAGTTGTAATTCACTTAAAAATCTCAAAACATAATTGATTAAGCAAAAAGACTTTAGATCTTAAAGTAATTGCTTTTATATAGTTTTATCATAAACTATACTTTTATCATTTATTTTCTCCAATTGCTTTGATACTTATGTACTTATACAGTAAAGTTTAAATTTTCTTAAATTACCAAATTATAAGACTATTTGAAAACTAGAAGGCATTTAGGCACTTTATCATGCCACATATTTTAACAATCTCATTCATTTAAACATATTATGAAAAAGAACTACCCCTTGTATTAATTGCCTCAAGAGTATATAATAATTTTAATCATCTTTTAATTAAAATCTGGTCTCACTTTGCTTTTCTAATCTTTGGAGTGTTATGCTACTAATTGCTAGCCCAGTGGTTGTCAATCATTCTCAATCTCATTATGACCTTATGTCAAGCAGAATAGGATCTATTGTCTAGTGACTTAAAATATGTCTAAATGAGTAGTGTCTTTGCTGTTCTACCTATAGTATGTAGTGATATGGCTTGAATGTGCTTGTCTTTTTCATGTTTAAACGATTCATGTTTAATTTAAATCCTAATGCCACGGTATTGGCAGACATGGCCTTTGGGGGTGAGTCAGGAGGATTCCTCTTTCATGAGTGGGATTAGATGCCCTTAAAAAGGCTTGCTGTCCCTTTTGCCATGTGAGCATGCAGAGCTTCTCCCCTCTAGAGGATGAAACATATAAGTATCATATTGGAAGCAGAGAGCAGCCCTCATGGGACAATGAACATACCAGTCCTTTGATCTTGGACCTCCCAGCCTCTAGAACTGTAAGAAATAAATTTCTGTTCTTTACAGTTTATCTAGTCTCAGGTATTCTGTTACAGTAGCATGAAAGACTAAGATAGAAATTGGTACCAGAGGAGTAGGGTATTGCTATAAAAAAAAACAGCTAAAAATGTGAAAGTGACTTTGTAACTGGGTAATGAGTAGAGACTACATCAGTTTTTAAGTGAATACAGGAAAATGCTTGTATTACTACAAATGGAGCCTTGAAATGGTTCTGGAGAAGGTATATAAGAAAAGAAGAGCTACAAGGAAGCTCTCATTCTTCTTAGAGTTTAGTTAAGTGGTTGTGAAGAGATGTTGGTGGAAACACGGACAGTGAAGGACATTCTGATGAGGCTTTAAATGGAAATAAGGTTCAAGGTGTTAGAAAGGAAGAAAGTTTATCTTTGTCACAAAGTGGCAAAAAAAATTGGGCGGAATTTTGTCTATGTCATAGGACTTTGTGAAAAACGGAACATGAGAGGGATGAACTAGGATATTTGGCCTAAGAAATCTCTAAGCAGCAAAGCATTCTGGGTACTTCTTGGCTTCTCTCAACTGCTTATAAAATGTTAGGGGAGAAATCATTTAAAGATGGGGTTTATAATTAAATGGGAAGCAGAACATAAAGATTTTAAAAATTCTTAGCCTTATGTGTAAAGAATAAAAGTGTATTTAGGAGAGAAAACTAGAGATGTGGTCAAATAGCTGTTTGGTAAGGAAATTCATATGGATAAAAGAAAGTCAGGTACCATTCATTTCAGTCCTTTGGGGACTAGCTAGGACTTTGAGGATATAACACTTTAAGAGGAGGGACTCAGAGTACCTGGAGGACCTCAGAGTTCACTGGCCAGCGTTGCCTTGAGTCTCTACTCTCCAAAGTCCAGTGTAGCATTCCTTGGCCATTTATGCTGTGACTCAAGAAATCCAATATAGCTCAGGCCTTGGCTCTGAAGGCTACAAGCAGTGATTTGGGGTGGTGTCTAAAAACCACTACAGCTAATTCTTCAGATTTTCAGAATGCAAGAGCTATGGAAGCATAGCAACCTCCACCTATATTTTAAAGGATGCCTCAGATAATCTCAGGGCCCAGGAAGAGATTTGCTGCTGGGTTAGGGCTGCCACAGGGAACCCCTACTAAGATAATGACGGTGGGAATGTGAAGGCAGGACTTCCCTCAAGACCCTACACTTATAAAAATACTAGCATGCAATGCCATCCTGGGAGATCTGAGGCACTGAATTTCAGCCCTTGAGAGCTGAGGCCTGGGCCATGCTCAGTGAGGCCAGGAAGGTGGAATCTCTTGGTATCATAGGGACTCAACCCTCATTCCAGTGTGTTCAGGTAATGGGACATGAAATCAAAGATGATTTTCAAGTCTTAAGATTGAACATTGTTTGCCCTTTAGGTTTTGGACTTATTTGGGACCTGTTGCCTGTTTCCTCTTGCCCATTGCTTCCTTTTAGAATGAGAACGTCTATTCTACACCAGCCCCATCGTGGTATTTTGGAAGCACACAACTTGTTTGCTTTCACAAGCTTATAGCAGGAATGAATTGTACCTTGAGTTGCACCCATATCTGATTAAATAAGACTCTGGGTTTTAAACCTTTAAGTTGTTGTTGGAACAAGGTAAGATATGTGGGGCTGATGAAATGGAATTTTTCATTTTAGAAAGGATGTTTAATGAGAAGAACATAAATTTAATGGGAGCGGGAACAGAATGCTCTGATTTGAATGTTTTTGTCCCTTCCAAAAGTTCATGTTGAAACTTAATCCCTAAACTAAGGTGTAGCATTTGGGAGGTGATTAAGTTAGAAGGGCTCCGCCTTCATAAATGGGGTTAGATGTCCTTGTATAAGGGCTTAAAGGAAGAAATTCACCCTCCTTTGGCTGCGCTGTCCTTCCTGTCATGCAAGGACAAAGTGTTCCTTTCCTCTAAGGGATGCAGGATCAAAGCATCATGCTGGAAGCAGAGAGTAGTCCTAATGAGACAAAAAGCCCGCTGAAGCCTAGAGCTTAGACTTCCCAGAGCTGTGAAAAATAAACTTCTTTTCTTTATAAATTACCTGGTCTTGGGAGGCATTAAATGGAATAAAACTCAGATTATGAATAAACGTAGGATCACTGCACTGTCAGAGGGACCCAATTTGATACATTAAACAGTGTTATTATCTGTAGAAGTGAGATTCGACAACGGAGATCTAAACTGTGGCATTCCAATCTTCACCAGGGGTACAGGGATATGGATTATAGCATGCAAACAAGAGTCACATCAGACCTTTGGGAAACACCATTGCCTCATTCAAGCCCAGTCTTAGTTTTTAAGTTTCTAGTGTCTGCATGCAGGCCAGACTGAATACACACCAGAGAGCACTTCAGCTGAGCCAAATGTATCCCACTCATCTTGGTGTTACATAATGCACCTGGATGCAGAGCCATAGTTCCCCATGAACCGGTCCTCATTTTCATACCCTCCCCAGATAACACACCCTGTGCCTGTGCCTGACACTTGCCTGAACTTCAAACTTGCAGAATAAGATTAAGGGTCAGATGTCTCTAGAGGACATGCTAGCAAGCTCTTAGACTGGCAATAAGACTTATAAGCTCTGATGGAATATTAATAAATATTCCCCTGGCAGTTTTTCCATAAACTCTCCAAGCTCTATCCTCCAGGATACACTGGTACTCTCAAGCTAATGAGGTCATTATCATTTCTTCTACCAATTTATAATTTATGGAGCTTTAAAAATAAAACCTATTTAAATTTTTACAAAAGTAAGATGAGGAAGAAAACAAAAGTGCTTTTGGAAATATGAATGATTAGTACTCTTCTTTAGTTTTTAAAAGGCCCCAAATAGGCCAGTTTTCTCTTGCCAAACTAAGATGCTTATAAGCTTCTAAGTCTTATTGCAGGTTTTAGAGCCTGTTAACATGACTGCCAGTGATAACTGACCCTTTTTCTTAATCCAAATAATATATTTTTCACAGAATAAAAATAACATACATATAATATGGAAAATCATTTACTTCAGTTGTCACTCTTGAATTTTAATAAGGAAATATTTTTGAAAATGGGTTCAGATATATTTTTAAATATTATATTTGGAGCCTCTGTATGATATAATTTGTTACAGATTTTTCACAGATTATAAATATTATTGTTATTATTCCCATATTTCACCCAGAAAAAAAAATGTGTCAACCATGTCCTATGTAGAAGTCACTTAAAATTGGATGCACTTAGTTTGTTTTATGTGTAGTCACATTTAATATTGGTATGTGGATCATGCAAATTCTGTCCACTGAACTGCATTTGATATCATTATTTGCCAAAAAATCATTATAGGTATGAGTATTATGTAGAATGTTTTAATAAATAAAAGCTCTATAGTGCTTGAAGAAGTTTCATTCAGTATCCTGGTAATCTTTTATGCCACTGGACACACATATTGATGTATAGAACATTCCCTGCTACCGCACACATGCGTGCACACACACACACACACACACATACACACATCAATTGTGCAATGCAACAACACTGAAAATAATGATAGGTGGAGAAGAGAAACAGTGATTATAAATAAATCTCAAATAGTGACAGGCTGAGAGCTTGGGAGAAGATAGTTCAATAAAAATGTGTCAGTATTTTCAAGTTTTCTTTGTCACAAGGTCCTGCATACCCTTTTGACATTTGGTTGGTTAAAACAAGCTTTGATAATACCTGTCATATTCACATGATCCAAGAGAAAAGCATCAGGAATAAATGTTTAATGAGAAAAGCTAAAAATAATATTTCTTCCTGGTTAAAAATAAAAATAATAGAATTTTTCTCAATGTCTTCCCATTTGATTTTTCCCATTGAAATAGTTTCTATAGAAAAACGTACATAAGGGCTGGGGTTGTGGCTCAAGCGGTAGCGCGCTCGCCTGGCATGTTCGATCCTCAGCACCACATACAAAGATGTTGTGTCCGCCGAGAACTAAAAAATAAATATTAAAAAATTCTCTCTCTCTCTCTCTCCCACTCTCTCTTTAAAAAAAGAAAAAGAAAAACGTACATAAAATTTATATTCAATTCAATTCACTATTTTGTACTGAGGTAGAAATTGAATGAAGAGATATGAGATAGACTTAGATGTGTCAAAAATAAGATAATTATCTAGAAGATTAATCTGTACTATTTAAAACTTATTTTGTCCCTTTAACCTGGGATTATAAAGAATTATTCCATGCACAAATAACAAGCATCACTATCATGTAAATATTGGTAGTCTTATCAACTTTAACTTTAACTGATTCAATCTTAGAATAATCTCAAAGTGTCAAGAACCTGATTAAATAGAAAAACAAGAAAATAAATTTTTGTTTGTCTAGTATTCTATCTATAGAAAGATTTTTATTTAACAATTTGGCTTATATAAAAATTCACCTAATTTTATATTCACATAAAATTGTCTCATTCAAACTAGGGTGAACTTTCAGTCGACACAATATGGCATTGAATGATTTCTCCTTACTTGCTCTGCTAAATGCAATTATAAATCCTGAAAATAATGCAAGAGGCAACCAAATGAGAAGTCTAGAAAACCTACAGAAGAATTGGTTAGGGACAGCAGGACTGGAGGAAGAACACAGCAATGGGTTGTCACCTACTCCTTGCTCTTTGGGAAAAAAAAAAAAGATCATTCAAGACCCTGGTATTTCCCTATGTACATCATAGGAAAAGAAAGCAACCCAGATAGGCTTGGTCCTCTCCCAGAGCCTGCTGGAAACACCTAGCAAGCTCAGCAAGAGGGACTTGGACTCATCCTGGACTCTGCTGACAAGAAATGTGTAGCCAGGGGCAGGAACCAGAGACTCCTCAGACCCCAACTCAGGGATGCTGAGCAGGTAGAAATTGCAAGATGGTTTCCACTGCAAACACCTGGCCCAGGAAGCTCCTTTGTCATTATTCTTCAAAGAAGAATTTCCCCTACTCAGAGCTGCCAAGTGGCCATGTGCAGCAGCAAAGAGGGTCTTATCACTGGTGACTCAAACTGTAAACCACTCTTTGTCCCCTCATGATAGAGACTCCCTTCCCCAAGCCAGAGGCACCACATGACCAGATAGGAGCATTCCTTCCTCCCTCTCAGGCCCCTCCCCAAATAACTCAACACATTAAAATAATGCCATAGATCTAATTTAAATAAACCTTACAAGGTATAAATGTAAAGGCTTACTATTTGCTCCACAAAACCACCTCAAACTATAACTTTAACTTTAAAAGAAACATGCATTAAAATACAACTATTAAAAATAAGCTCAAAATTTTGATCTCAGGTTATGTTTATAAAATACAGGAGGTAGAATGAGTGGTGACAGTTTCTTTCTTTGCATTGATCAAACAGCATCTGGATATTTATTATTTATTTCTTAGCACTATTATTTCAAAGGACATAAATCATCACAGTCTCATGAACAAGACCAGAGTAATTTGAGGAGTCAAGAAATATGTCATTTCAGAAACATTTGAAAGAGGCAGGAAAGCTTATACGAGATTGAAAAACATGAGGAAAAGAAAATGTTGTGTGTTTGGATGCGGGACAGGTAAGTAGGACAAGTGGTGAGAACGTAAAGGGAGACCGCATTTTGTTTCCAAGTAAGACTGAACTATTTAGCTGTCAGAGCTGGTGGAACAGTGGAGCAGGCTTCATAGGATCATAAAAAAAATCTCACTTCAGTGGAAATATTTAGAAATTGGAATGAGAGACAAGTGGAGTACTACTAAATAATTAAAGCAAATGAACTCCTAAGATATACAGCAATATCATCTCAGAGGGTGACAGAGAGGGTAAACAATCAAAATACATTATTACCTGCGCATCTGAAAATGTCACACAAAAATACATTATTTTGTACAATCTATATACACTAATAATTACAATAATAAAAAAATACTTAGAGAAATAGGCCAGATATAAAATAGGACATACTCTGTGATTTCATTTATGTTAACTCTTGAACTAGGCAAAAATATTTTGTGTCACAGAAATCAGAACAATGATCGCTTCCTGCAGAGTGGATGATGCCGAGTCTAAGGAATGTTCTTCAGTGGTAGGAATTTTTTATATCTTAATAGAGTATGTGCAACAGAAGTGTGTGCACTTATCAGAACTATGTACATTTATCATCTGTGCATTTCATAATATGTGAATTATATATTTTTGAAACAAGATAAAACATTTTATTAATCCTGTTTCCTCCTCTAGCTACCACCTATTTCTATACCTCTTCAGATAAAAACTCTCTGGAAGTTTCTATCTCCAATTCTTCTCCTGTTATGATTTCATGCACATGCTCCAAAAGTGCTTTCACTGTGACTGCACAACTAAAACTTCTCTTTTCAAAGTCACCAATGACCTCCAGTTAAAAAAATCCAAGGATATTGATTTTCATTCCTCCCCCAGTTAATCATTCTGCCACACTCAACACTGTGGGCTACTCTCACCTCTTTGGAATACTTTTTACTTTTTACTTCTCTCCTAGGATATAATTGGTTAGTTTAGTTTCCACCTCACTGGCCATTCCTTTCCACTGCCCTTCTCTGGATCCTGCTCCTATTCCTACCCTGTTATCCAAGTATTCTCATATTCTTGGATCAACACTCACATTTCTCTCTAGTTACATCTGATTTTAAGAGGAAACACTAAAATCCCATGGCTATAATGTCAATTTTGTAAGCTATCAATTCACTAATTTATATTTTTTAACTCTCATTTATGTTTCTCATCAATGTTTGACCAAATTATCTGACTGCTTTGATAATATCTCTTCTTGGATGTCCATAGAATTGGATTCTCAATTTAAAATGTTCCAAAAGAATCCTTTCTTCTTTATACTCAACCAGTATCTGCTTCCTTTCAACTAATGTCCTAACCATTTGCCAGATTGCTTCACTGTATGTCACTGAGGTTCTTGAATAACCTTATGTAAACTACACCAAAGAATGGTTCTATTATATTCTTGAAGATCATCTTTGATTGAATAGACTGCTTTGAGAGGAGCATATGTGAATCTGTAAGGGAGAAAAAGGGGACATTAAGCCAATTGAACTCATTCCATCAAACCAGGTCATTGACTTGGATAATATGTCTTAGTAATAGCTATTTCCCATGTCACAAAACAGCTGAATGCACACACACACACACACACACACACAAATACATTTAGACCTGCATGTTTACGCGTGTGTATTTTAGTTAGAATTGCAGAGCAGTAACTCTGCCTTGATGACTTTAATCAATGGAGGCCAGAAAACAAGGGGTTGTACGTATGTATGTATGTATCTATGTATATATATCCATAAATATATATGTGTGTGTGTGTATATATATATATATATATATATATATATATATATATATTAATTTATAGGTGAGATGGCTCATTTTTAATTTTAAGACTTGATTTACCTTCAAAAAATCCAAGAAGTTTTCCAGATAGACAGTAGTAGATGAATGAATTGGGGAAGCTGGAGGGCTATTTCTTTTGATATTTGTGATTCTGTTGAATCATCCACTGAGTATTATATGCATATATCCTTTCACAAATACTTACTTATTACCAGACAATAAGCTAAGTGGTAATTGGCATTAATATTACAGAAATTATTTTTTTTAAAAACTCAGTCTTGTGAGTCATATTAATGGGAAATGTACCATTTAAGTAATACTGTTTAAAGTCAGACATTTTCATTAATATTCTATTTTTAAAAATGTGT
Organism: Urocitellus parryii; assembly: GCF_045843805.1. NCBI lineage: Eukaryota > Metazoa > Chordata > Mammalia > Rodentia > Sciuridae > Urocitellus > Urocitellus parryii. The sequence continues at coordinate 49,978,564 of NC_135538.1, read as the reverse complement.
GGTTCAAAAGGTAGATATACTGAAATAATAAAATCAGAATTTATCTCACTAAGCAAAGACACATTTAGGTGCATGAATGATAAAGAAAAAAATGTACAGTTTCAGCATTCATGAAACCCCAAGAGAGAAGGAGGAACTGGAGTGTAAGTAAGGAAGAATTTACAAGGATGCTGACTGAGAAGAAAAAAAAAATCATGGAAGAATGTTTTGAGTAGGAATGAAAGGGGATTGTGTATATTTGTGCCAACAACTAAAAATTGATTATACAATAATATTGTTCATGTTAAAATTTATTCAGAATGTTTTTGTTGAACAATACTGTTAAATAAATCTTAGAGGTTTTATGCAAAAAAATCTGTATCTATCTCTGTATTAAGTTTGTAAGTCAGAGATTATCTTGATTCCATTTTCTTCTTTCATGCTTCAATGCAATGACCTTCAAATGAACTCATCTATCCACCTTGTCCTTTTTCCCTATCAGAAACAAAAACATAACAAAACAAAGCACAGAAAACGGAAAAATAAGAATGATAGAAGCAGCTCTTATTCTTTGGTAACTTTTCTCAGTAGATTTAAATTTCTCAAATTTTTAGCTATCTGGTCTGACACTTCATTTTTCCTATTGCTGGATGTCACCAAGTGGGAACATGAGCAAAAGGAAGAGATGGGGGAGAGCATTTAGGTGGCTTAGATATAACAGTGACTGGCACATTGTCTCTGGTCATATGGCATTTAGAGTCTACCTGGGAATATAGAGACTTAGCAGATAAAAGGATGATGGGTGCTATGAAAGACAAATTTGGGGTGATATGAGAGTTGCCAATCTCTAATATGAATTGGAACCTCATCAAAATCTTTCCAAAGAAATTAACATTAAATTCATTATCTGAAAAAATCTATAAGAATTATCCTACGAATTATCCAGGTGGCTGTGAGGAGTGAAAGTATCCTATGATGAAGGTTCAGTGTGTGTGAAGTTACTTCAGGTGGGAAAGATTGTCTTTGATAGGGGGGCTGAAAGAAGTTTGGTTTGATGGCAGAGAGAGAAGAAAGAAAAGAATATGACACCAGATATACTAGAGCCTAGGGTACGCCCACAGAACTTGTTCATTAGAACAAGGGTTTAAGGTTTTATTTTAAGGTAAAGGAAAGCTAATGAAGGCTTGTTAGTGAGAGAAACCTGATGAAGATTTGCATTTGTCAAAGCATTTGGGTTGAAGGGGGTAAGCATGGATTCACTGATGAACAATAAAGAACTTTCCTGAAAAAATGCAGATATGAAGAAAAGAGGATCTGAAGAGAGAAGGAAGTGCCCACAAAGGTTCTAAAGTGAGATGATGAGGAAGAATGGAGAATAAAATATTAATCAGTGTCTTCACATTTAAATGGTATTTTAGAAATAGACAAATTTGGAAAGCAGGTTTGCCCAAAAGGCAGAAACAAATGCACAAATAGCACAGAAATAGGTCAGTTTGATACTATCTAGTATCTACAATATATCATAGAAGCTAAATGTATTTGCTTATTTATAGATTTGGTGACTGAAACCCTCAATGGTTTCAAACATTAGGAAGAAAATCTATACATCTTAAGATTTTTTATTAAAGGACACTTCAGAGTGAAATAAAGTCATCTAGAAATCAATGTATCCAATTTTGATTTCACAAAAAGGGGACAGAAAAGCAAGAACCCTGTGGAATCATTGGGACTACCCACAATGAAACCATTAGGTGGAAATACTGGCAATATCAAAGAAAGGCAGGGTCTATGGGATTCCTAGATTTAAGAGCATGTTTTGTCAACCTTCTAAGTTATTTCTATTAGAGTTTTTAAATTATCTCAGCAGCATCTGATTGGTAAACTGATAAAGATGGTTTTGCTCTGGTTTGGGTAGGGTGAAGTGCCCAGGGAGCTTCAGGAGGTACTATGGTAAATGTGTATTCCCTATTTTTACTCAAGTTGCTGTATTTTGTTTCTGTCCAATACAAAATGCAGTTTAGATGGGTATACTGTAAGGTAATGTTGACAATTCTTAGGCACAAGGGGGGAAAAAAGCTTGTTTAAAATAAGACTTATTCAAATGCTAAATTAATTTTAATATGCTGATACATTGCCAACCTGATCTGCTGATTGGGACAATACAGTTGTTATGATTAAAAAAAAGGTAATATTACCAAAATAAAATGTATGAATATTTTTGTCTTCAAATAAATGGTGTTCAAGTTGGAAGTAAATGGATGGTTTACTTCAGCTATTTGAAAGCTGGAACTCACTTTCACTAGCAAATTTGCTGAAGGGCCAGTCCTCACAAAAGACAACAATACTGAGTAACTGCACAGAATCCTGAAGAGGTTCCTTTTGGAGATAAATCAATTCAAACAATGGGTAGCTTCTCAGAAAAGCATCTCATTCCAAAGGAGACCCTCCAAGGGACAGGGTGTGGCTTTGCAGATGGGAAATGTTATTTTTCTTCAGATACTAACAAATCTAACTCTCCTCTAAAACAAAAACATACCACCAACAACATAATAAACAAAAACAACTACAAAAAAAAAAACCCATAAGCCCCAGCTTATTATCTGCTGTTGAGCAGAAATTTCTGACACTTCTGTCAAAGGTGACTTTCAAGTATGCCCCAAATAAATCCCTTAACTGATCAATGGAAACTCACTTTTAAAGCTCTGTTTAATCCTCTACTTAGGGAAGGTGGCAGGTTGTAGAAATTTAATTCCCTGTGATAGAAATTGTTCAATTTAATGTCCTGGCACAGAGCTCAGGATACCTCATCATCATTGAAGGTCTGTTTCCAGCAGGTTGACAACTTAATCACAGATAAGTAAAACATCACACTAGGAAATGGCCAGTAGACCTCTGTCACACTGAGGCTCCCAGATAAATGTGTGTGCACTTTGTTTTCTATAATAAAACTGTCTCTTACAGGGGAATATTTGGTATGTCAATACAAAATTGATGTATAGAGAAAAATCACAATTAATAAGATGTGCTCTGTAATGTTTGCATATGTATTTGTACTCCATAGCAATTAATTGTTATGGTTTAAATATTAAATGTTCCCCAAAAGCTCATATGTGAGAAAATGCAAGAATATTCAAAGGTGAAATGATTGGTTATGACAGCCTTAACCCAATCAGTGAATTAATCCCCTGATGGGGATTAACTAAGTAGTGACCCTAGGCTTGTAGGCTATGGCTAGAGGAGGTGAGTTCTTGGGGGCCTGCCTTTGGGGTGTATATTTGGTAAGCTGAGATTAGTCTCTTTCTGCTTCCTAATCATCCTACAAGCCACTTCCTTCCACCACACTCTTCCACCATGATGTTCTGGCTCACCTTGAGCCCTGAGGCTCAAGACCTGCTGTCTATTGACTGAGATCTCTGAAACCATGAGCCCCCAAATTTCCTTCTAAAATTGTTCTTGTCAGGCCTTTTGGTCACAGCAGTGAAAAAGCTCACTAAAACAATATCTACTCTCTAGGTGGCTTTGAGAGCTATTGATGTTAAATCTTCTAATTTCTTTTCTGTTAAAAAAAAATAACTGAAGGTTTTGGAGATAAACTCTGCTGTCTTTCTAAATGAGAGTAACATGGCAAATGGAAGCATCATGATAGTGTGGGGACTTCGGACATCAGTTGATCCAATACTGCCCCCTTTCCATTTTCTATATGAGAAATTAAGGACTGATAGAAATTAAATTACTTTTCCCAGTATAATGTACCTGGTCACTAGTACAACCTAAATTTAATGTCTATTTTATTTTACTTTGGGTAATAAGGGTTTCAAAGAAGTTCATTAGCCAAGGTTTATAAATAGATCAATATGGGGAGAAATGACTAGGTGATTTTTTTTATTACATTCTTTGAATTAAACACAGGTAAGAAGTTTGATTTTGACATTTCCCAAAATTTTGAGACCTTTAACATTTTCCTATCAAACATGGCGGAAACTTTCACTCATGACCTGTTTAGAGGAACTATGGCTCTGTGACTCTCAAATGGTATGTCCAGAAATCTCTCTGAAGTGCCCAGAGATACCACATAATCGGATCCTTCCTGCTCCTGCTCATTGGTTTCCAATCTTCTCCCCCATCTCTAGGCCTCACTTACATCGCCTGGTTTTCATCTCAGGGCTTCCACTCCTGCTGCTCCCTCTGTTTAAGGGCTTCTCAAGTTCTTTAAGTGGACGAGTCAGTGTCATGATTCAAGAATGATCCAATGTCATTCTCCTCACAGAATCTTTTCTTGTCACCATTTTTGAAGTAGCCTTTCTCCCCGCCCACTCTGCTTTATTTCACTTTTAATACTTACTGTTCTCTGATAGGATACTATTTATGTCAGTTTTAATGTCTGTCACTTGTACTATCTAGTTCTGTGAGGCCACTGTTTTTTTTTTTCTGTTTTCCTCCTCCCAACTTTATTTCTAGCCTATAAAGCCTAATAAATGTGTGTTGAATCTATAATTGAATGAGCAAATCAGTTCTTCTTTCTACCTACTCTAGACCTACTTGTTTACTTTTGATAGTTGCAGTTGCAGACATTATTTTAGGGCCCAGTATTTTCCGCTCTGCCCAAATCAAGCTAGAATAGGATAGTGGTTTAAGTTATTTATTCTCAGGTGAATAAATTTCGTATCTACCACCTGGTGGCTATGATATCATTTCATCTTTCTTGCTCAATTTTCTCACTGGAACATTTCTTTTTACCTTGTGAGATTTTTCTGAGGGTTAAAAAATAATGTGTTTTACTCATTTAACAGGTTTTGGGCCACAGTCAACTGTTCATGAGTGTCACCATTTCTATTAATATTATTGTTATTCCATATAATGATAGTCTGTCTTTCTGCTTTCTGTCCCTAATCATGGCTACTACTCTAGAAACTCCTAGTTATCCCTTACCCCATAACTGGTACAGCTCACTCTCTTATCCAGCTCTTCAAATGCCAGCATTCCCATAACCCCAACCACCCAGCCCTAATGTGGGAGAGAAAATTGAATATTGCCTCTTTAAATCTTGATATCCATCTTATGAAAAATTGGTCACCATTATACCCAAATTCACCTTAAAAGATTGCATGCTAATGTTGTTAAACAATCCCCCAAGGTCTCACAGCTTAGGTATCTGAGTTGTGATTCAAATTTGGATTTCTAAGTTAACCTTAATTACACTTTCCTTGGAAGTTCATCTTTTTTCTCTACATGATCCTATGCCTTTAATATCACCAACACTGAGCATAACACCCCTGAGGCTCACTACTATTCTTACCCTACAGGCCTGAAAGGATTTTTTCTGAGTACAATGATCTACATAAAAGTGTTGTTTTGGAAAATTAGGGTTTCACAAAACTTTGCTTATGTAAATGATTTTATGATTTTTGCATAAGGGACAAAGTTTAGGAAGGCCAAGCATATAATAAAAATTTATAGAATTAATTGAATCTGTTAAAACCTGACTGAAACTAAATGCCTATCTTTACAACCTTTCAAAGAACTGGCCTCTTTTTCAACATTTATTTTTGGCCCATGAAATTAAGACTATAAATATGCAATTTGATCTTTTCTTTTATCCACACTTTAGAGTAAAGCTGTAATTCTGCCAAAGTTTTCTCTTCTGCAAAAAGTTTAAAATTCTTACAATTATTAACATCATTATATAAAAATGAGATGCAATAGCTACATTCTGCACCCGAGTGCCTTCAATTTGACCATTTTTTTTTTGTATGACATGTGCTAGGATTTTAGAGAGAAAGATTTTTTTTTTTTACTAAGGATCTAATCAGAAGAAAAGCTTGATCTTAGCTTTCCACACAAATTGGGAGATGGAACTCATTTTGTGTTGTAAGAATTTCTAAAATTCTTTAAACTATGTCTCAGAATAATTGCCTACAGGTAAATTACTGCATGCCTGGCCTGTTTTTCCAGTAGTTCTCATTATCAATCTGCAGAAGTATTTCTATGGAAAGTATGTACCTCTCTAGGAGAATAAAAATCATTTCTTAAAAAAACATAAAAAGAAATTATAGTTATCATTAATAAAATACTAAAACTGCAAAAAAAAAAACCCAGGAAGAATTAAAGGTATTACAAGATTTAATAAAATGTGAGCAGTCCATTTTTAAAATTTTTGTGTCATTAAACTATACAATGTATTTTTTAATCATTTTTAAAAGAACAGTGATGAGAAAAATGAACAGAATGAATCATCCCCACCTCGTTTCCTTATTCCTCAGAGTTCTACTGAAGACATGTAAAATATTGGGTAATGCCTTACTATTTTCTTCTCCAGAACTCTTTTCATTTTCAAAATACATACAAATGATCATTTTTTTGCATAGCAGTTATCTATTGCCACAATAATGTTGTATATCAAAACTCCCCAAACCTAATGAGCTCAGAGCAATAGCAATTTATTTAGTTCCTAGGATTCACTTAGGTCAGCAATTGAAGCTGTGGTCAGCTAGCAAATATTTTCTAGTTTATTTCTATCTGAGGTCAACTGTAGGTCAGGTGGGATAGGATAACCTTGCCTATGGCAACTGAGCTCTGCTTCGCCCTTAACTCTGCACATCTTGTCCTCCAGAAGGCTAGCCTGGGGATATGCAAGCATTTTAATACAGCTGGGGATATGCAAGCATTTTAGTACAGCTTTTGATTCCACCATATTTTCTAAGTCATAAAGTTGAGCCTGGAATCAGTGGATGTGGCAGAACACCCTGCGCACAATGAACTGGGTAAAGAACTGTGGCCAACAATATAAGGCTTCTACTGCAATAGGCAAAACTTTGTAGATGACTTTGTCATAATGTAAACTGAGAAATGCTCATGCATGTTCATTTGTATCAATAATTTTTTTTAAATGACACGATACAAAGCATATTCTCTAATACATTGAAATTATACTAGTAATTAATAAATATGTGTGAGAAGTTTCCAAATACTTGGAAATTAAACAACATGATTTAAAATGACCATGTATTAATATAAAGTCACAAGAGAACTTATTATCTTGAATCAAGTGAAAATAAAAACCCAATGTATTAAAGTTTTTGTGAAATTCACCTAATGCAACATTTTGGCAAGTTATAGAATCAGTCTAGGTGTCCCTCAATAGATGACTGAATAAAGAAATGTATACATATGTGTATACACACACACACACACACATATATATATATATATATATATATATATATATATATATATATATATATAATGGTGTTTTACTCCATCATTAAGAAGAATGAAAGTCTGGCATTTGCTGGTGAATGGATGAAACAGGAAAACATCATGCTGAGTGAAATAAGCCAGGCTCAGAAACTCAAGGGTCAAATGTTTTCTAATAAGTGTGGAAGCTAGAGAGATGCAAGGAATTCAGAAAAATCTAGGGTGGGAGCATCTCATGAAAATAGAAGGGAGAATCATGGAAGACAGGAAGGGTAATGCTGGAGAGGTAAGAGAGATGAGAAAGCAGGGAGGAATAGCAGCATGAAATTAACCAGACTGTGAAATGCACATGTGTGAATGTATCAGAATGAACTCTACTTTTCTAAATAACTGTAATGTACCAGTGAAAAATACATCAATAAAAAAGAGGGAAATTTATAACATTAGAAGCATATAGTAGAAGAGAAAGTTCTCAAATTAATGATTTCATCTACCTAAGGAAACCACAAAGAAAAGAGCAAATTAAATATAAATCAAGAAGGAAAAATAAGAATATTAAAATAATGAAGAAAAAAATCAATGAAAACAGAAGTTAGTTATTTGATCAAATTAATTTTACCAGCTTCTAGCCAGATTCATTGGGAAAGAGATCAGTCAATATCTTCAATAACATATTTCCAATTTGAAATATATGAAAAGTATAATATATCATTACTGAGATTTCACATGAAAACATGAATTTGGCTTAAAATTTTAAAAATCAACCAATGCACCATAGTAACAGCCCTAAAGAGACCGTACAACTATTTTAATAAATGAAGAAAAAGCATTTGACAAAACTCAATATCCACTTCTAGAAAAAGCAAGAGACCAAGTAAACTAGACTTTAAATTGTACTTAAACCTAATTAAATTGTTTCTGTGCAAAGTTACAGGAATAAATGCAGTTATGTGCCAATATCAACTTGTAATTAAAATAGTATATGCAAAGATAAAATTGAGCAAAATTCAGTTTTCAAAGAAAGAATGCTATTATTTCCTTAAAGCAATGAAAGGTAAAACTGCTTCTTTTCTTTATAATTTATCAACATATAAACTAATTTTTCTTCATTAATTAAACCATTCCTCAAGCTGTTTTTCTCATGGGCATACAATAGAAACCAAAGAAATAGAGTTCATCTGTTTCGTAATAAATTACATTAAAATAATCAATAGACTTATAACAACAGACCATTCAATTAATGCCCAACTAACTCCTAAAATCAATTAAAGAAGGAATTGATAATAGAGTGTCACAGCTGTTATCAATGCTAATTTATATATCTTTAACATCATTTCTTTTTATAATGTGAACCAAAATCTGTCAATACATTAAATTAGAAATACTGAAGATCAGTTCTGGTCCTATACTGATGATACAAGATATTTACCCTTTTTATTTCTTTGCAATTTTTTGTTTGGTAAGAGATAGAGTTCCTATCAAGTATATAAAACTTAGAAAATAAAACTATGAAATGGTCAGTCAATGAAATTTCAATGCAATTTCAAACCTGGTTTTCAAACCTGGATTGATATTCTAGCAACAAACTAAACCATTAAGCATTTTAAAGTAGATAGTAAAAAAAAAAAATAGTACAGTGATTGCAAGAAAATACTCAATTTCAATTGTGAGAATTATGATTTAAGTTAAAGTACACCTTTATATACTTTTGAATTCAGATGAGTAATGAGTAATGAGTAAAAGAACATAAAATTATTGCCAATAAAATACAGAACAGTAATAGATTTCAGGATTTTCCCAAAACTTTGTCAGTCCATTCAAATTGGTCACGAGATGGCAAAATCAGTAGGTAATAGCATAATCCAGCATGACTGATCTGCACAGCAAAACTGCATGAGACGATAAGGAAAAAGTCTTGTTCTGTTCTTTTTTAGGACTTTGATAATCCATGCACAGCGGGACAATCATATTTGCAGGTTTTGAATCTGATTTACCACTGCCTTCCAGATCTAGCTGCCCAAATGAGATTCTTATAACCACAAGGCGATCTGTAAATGCATGCTTACATTCCATTTATCCCCTGGTGAGAAACACCCTACAAAACTCACAGTCCTAGGCAGATGATTATTCTCTTCATAATCTTTTGCTAGACCTAACATTATATTCATCCACTTTTAGAACTTCTCCTAAGAAATGTGGAGAGGGTCCCCATCTGCCTATGTAAAAATAAGTATTTTGGCAAAAATACTTACTTTGCTAAAATACATAATCTTATGAAGAATATTTCGCAAAGACCCACATTTGTTTTATCGGTTTCTTCCACCAGCAATGTCTTCTCTATTTAACCACCTTCAACTTTTTAAAATAAAATAACTCTATGGTAGGAAGAGGCCATTTAAAAGAATGTTAGTAAAACTTTTAATGATAAGTGGTGAATATCAATTATCCAGCTTCTGCCACAATTCCAAACTTAAAAAGAGTACAGATGTGGAGTCCCTAATTCAGTGGAACAAGTGGACCAGATGCTACCAGGCTAATTCATACCAATCTTTAAATATATTCTCTGGCACAGTAAAGGATAATGACTGAAAGATTCACTGGAAAATTATGTTTTCTAAATTGAATTATAACATAATATCTTAATTTGACTGAGAGTTTCCCACATACATATTAAAACTTCAATATAGTAAATAGACCCAAAGAACCCTCAAGTATCTGTGAGAAAACTATGTTTAAAAAAAGAATGCAAGGAGATGGAAAAATTATAGTTGGAACTTAAGAAAAGATATAGATATTAAAACATGGTGGAAGATGCATTAAAAGAATGTAAAATGTGACCAATTTATCTCCAGGCACATTGTATTAATTGTCTACCTAGGTGCGATCAAGTAATTCAGAGGCAGCACCAAGCTATCATAATAGGCATTAGGGCATTTGCATATTTATGGTCTGAGTCATAGAGACAGCTATAAAAACAAGTCTATGCAGAATCTGGAAAAGAAATAAACAGTTGGGGAGCAAGGATGTGTTTTAATGTACATGTTATTAATGGATTTAGTTATGCAGCATATTCACTTAAAACATCTGTTTCTCAGTTGCTCTCCATGTGCAGTGGTATGATTATTAGTGGCCTTGTTACTTCCCAAAATATAAAGTTTGTTATTAACTTTGATAAGTATATAATTTCACTTTGCTTTTTCCATATGTATTGCTGACATATGACATAATGCTTACTTCTATTTCAATTTGGCACTACTTTCTATTGTTTTTGGAGAACAACTGAATTCACATTTTGAATATTTCCCAGGTGGATTATGAAGTACACAACCAGAACTAAAGAAAATCTCCAGCACATTTCTGTAATATTGTAGGGTCTGTGAAATAATGGATAAATATAAAATGTATTGACTCTGAAATAATAAAAAGGATTTTTGACTCTGAAACAATATAAAGGATCTTTTTACCTCAAAAAAGTCATGAAATTTAAAATAATATGTCATGAAGTATGTAGAGGAATTAAAACATGCTCTGAGTTCATTCAGATGATTCTAGAAGCTATGATAAGAAAATCAATATGGATTGTACTTATATTCCTACAATCTCACCCTAAAATAATTAGTATATACTATGGGAAGCATGGGGTTCCATAAAAATGGGTTATTTTGTTTTTAGCACTCTTTTGTATATGGGAAATGGCAAGCTTTTCCTTCTTTCTCACTCTTCTCACTTGCCTCCCATTTTTACCATTTGGCAGTGTAGACTAGACCATTAGTTGTGGACTTGGATGGTTTGGGGTTTTTTTTACCTTTCTCTTTGAAGACTTTGGCAATTTTCAAAGGTTTCTTAAGTGTCTGTGCTGTATGCTGAGCATATAGTGGCATGTGCTTAGTGGAAGGCAGCAGAGACTGGGCACGGCAACTCAAAAACCCAGAAGACAGATGCTCTTCTAGTTTTCTGCTGCTGAAGAACGAATTTCTGCAAACTTAGTGGCTAAACACAACACTCTTTTGTGCACAGTTCTGTAGGCTGAAAGTCAGGAGCAGCACGGCAGCAACCTCTTCTCAGGGTATCATAGGGCTGAAATCAAGAGGTTGGCTGGGCTGAAATCTTATCTAAAGGTTCTCAAGGCAACTCCCAAGGTCATTCTTTCAGTGAATTCAGTCTTTTTTTTTTTTTTTTTGAGATTGTAGGATTAAGGTTCCTTTTTTCTTGCAAGTTATCCACAAGCATCTTGAGAAAGTACCATGCCTCTTATCACTAGCACAGAAAAATATCGAAGTTCAAAATTCGAAGTACAGTTTCTACTGAATTGAAGTCACCTTTATACCATGATAAAGTAGAAAAATCCTAAGTTCAATCATTAAAAGTTGGGGACCATTTGCACTTCATTGATTACCACTCTTTTCTCTCCTGCCAGTATCTACAAACTCCTACTTTCTTGTCCTCATGCTACAAAAAAAAACAAATAATTATTTTTCTTGACAATATCTACTACCCTCCTCATCTAAAAGTTCACTCTTTCTGTCACATCCCTAAGTCATTGTGACATAGGAAAAAAGTGAGAAAGCTCTGAAAGCAGATCCAGAGATGTTGGTTTTATTGTCCCCCTCGAATATGACCATTCACCACTCTGTCACTTAGTCTCTGAGATTCAATTTCCCAATTTTCAGATGGAATTTACAGACCATTCAATAGCACTCTCTGTGAGGCATGGTAGAAAATATGGTATTTTCCTTTCAGCATTTTAAGTGTGAAGGGCATCATTTGAATACAATGTATTTATATTCCAGAGTTCTATCCTTTGTCCTCTTATAATTTTACTTAGAGGATCTGAGAGAGCTCTTAGTGTAACAGTTTCAGTAACCATATTTCCATCTCAAGCCCTATGTCTATCACACTGGAAATTATTATTACAAAATTGTCTATGAAGAATCCAAGATTACTTGAAAACAATTTAAAATGGAATTTCCCATAAAATCTAGTTCTTCAAATTCTTTTTTTTTTCCTTTAATTTTTATTGTTGGTTGTTCAAAACATTACATAGTTCTTGACATATCATATTTCACACTTTGATTCAAGTGGTTTATGAACTCCCATTTTTACCCCATATACAGATTGCAGCATCAAATCAGTTACACATCCACTGTTTTACATATTGCTATAATGAAAGGTTAATAAAATAGATACTTGTCACTCTGTTTTTCTATATGCTTAACAAAACACTGTTGAAATCTTGTTCCCAGCATGTGTTGTCCCCAACTGTGAACTGTTTGCTAATCTTGTTCCCAGAATGTGCTGTCCCAAACTGCCAAACTGCAGGATACACTCCCTCACTCGGTTGCAGGCAAACTGCTCACTCGCCCTGACCTGTCAATGAACTTCCCTCCCTGCCCTCTCCAAGAAAAGTATATAAGCTCTGCTCAAGCTGTTCTCAGGGCTCCATCTCTCTTTGCTATAGAGAGCTCTGGGCCCTAGCATGCTGGTCTCCAAATAAACCCTCCCTTCTGCTGTTGCATAAGACAGTCTCTTGTGGTCTCTTTCTCCGACGTTTGCCGGACCCTTACATTTGGTGCGTTGGCCGGGAACTGCGCATCGCCGGACAGGGAGACCTCAACAAGACTCCTTTAGGGGGGTAAGTAAGGCGCCTTATCTTCTTCTTCTTCTTCTCCTCCTCCTTCTTCTCCTCCTTGTTTTTCCTTTGCGATCGCACAGCTTCTGGTTTTTGGCTCAGAGAAGAGCGAAAGCTCTCAGAGCTTCTGGTTTTTCGGTTTAGGTTGGCAGAATGTGGTTGCTAGCGGAGAGCGTAAGCTCCCCCTGGCGGTGGTGACAGACGTGTCAAGAAGCCACAGGCCACGGTCTTTCAAGGGACGCTTTGAAAGACTCTGGGGGGGACGGAGGTGCCCCCATCTGGGAGGGATGGAGGTGCCCTCATCTGTATTCTGCTGCCAACCCGTCTGGTCTTGCCGGCAATTCTTTCTCTCAGGTTGAATTCACTGTCTGTTTTTAATCTTTGCCTCTGAACTTGTGTTACATGTTTACTGTTTACTGTGTGTCTGTGTTTGTGTCACATTTGTATTGTCCCTGTCTTTGTTCAAGTAACTTTCATTATGGGACAGAGTCATTCACTGGACTGAAGTCCACTTAAGGGCTCAGAATCTTTCTTTTTCAGTAAAACGCCAGACCTGGCAGACTCTCTGTGCCTCAGAATGGCCTGCCTTTGGAATTGGATGGCCTCCAGAAGGATCTTTCTACTTCCCACTAATTTAAAAAGTCAGAGATATTGTCTTTGTCTTTCAGCTGGGGCCACATAGCCATCCAGATCAACAGCCGTATATCTTAACTTGGCAGAACCTCTGTGAATCTCCTCCTCCGTGGGTGAAGCCTTTTCTTATCCCTGCTCCTACCCCTCCCCCCACGATTCTATCTCTCAAACCCTCCGCTCCTTCTCCATCCTTTGTTCTCCCTGAGTCTCAAGATTTGACTCTGCTGGACTCTCCTCCCTTTCCTTATCCCCTGCCTTCGTTCCCCAACCCCCAACACCCTCTAAATGATTCCCCTGCTGCTGACTCAGCTTCTCCACCACTGGAGGAGGTTAAGCCGGCCCAGTACCCTCCAGATGACTCCCCCATGGCACACACAGCCCCGCCTCCCCAGGAAGAAACTGGCCCAGCTAAAAGAACTCAAAAGAGAATCCTCCTGAAAACTAAAAAAAAATTCCTCGGACCAGATGGGCAACCGACACAACTTCCCCTTGAACCAACCCAACTGGGACCCCAACACCTTTGAAGGTAGGGAGCATCTGTCCACTTATCACGGGGCTCTAATAGCGGGTCTCCGAGCAGCCACTAATTTGGCCAAGGTAAGAGAGATTATTCAAGGGCCTGATAAATTTCCCTCTATGTTTCTAGAGAAAATTATGGAGACCTATAGGAGATATACTCCTTTCAATCCTCAGGCAGAGGATCAAAAAACATCTGTCACGATGACCTTTATTGGGCAAGCTGCCCTAGATATTAAAAGAAAGTTACAACGCTTAGATAGATTACAAGATATGACTTTGAGAGATTTAGTCAGAGAAGCTGAGAAGGTATACTATAAGAGAGAAACTGAGGAAGAGAAGGAACAAAGGAGGGAGAAAGAAAGGGAGGATGAAAGAAACAAAAGACAGACTGAGACATAGGCCGAAAGTTAAGAAACAGGGAGACAGAAAGGGATACCTGGGTCCATGCCAAAAGCCACCTCTGGCCTCAGATCAATATGTCTACTGTAGAGAAAAAGGAAACTAGGCCAAAGAGTGCCCTAGAAAGAAACAGCCACGCCAGCCAGCCATTTTAACTCTGGAGGATGACTAAAAAAAAGTAAACTTTGAAAAGGATTCAGGGGCAATATACTCAGCCCTTAAGGCCCCATTGGGCCCTCTATCAACTAAAAGGTCTCTAATTCAAGAGGCTAACGGCAGTAAATATCGGGCTTGGACAACTAGGAGGACCATGGACCTGGGGAAAAAAAAAAAAAAGTCCATCACTCCTTCCTAATGATCTCAGAATGCCCAGTCCCATTGATGGGCAAAGATCTGCTCACCAAACTCCGGGCCAAAATAACTTTTAACCCTGAAGGCCCCCAAATGAAATTTCTAAATCCTTCAGTAAAAACTCCTATAGTCATGGCTTTAACTATGTCAGTAGAAGATGAACATCAACTCTTCACACCCCCCAAGACTGATCAAACAGGCAAGCTATTCCAGAAATGGATAACAGATTACCCAGATGCCTGGGCAGAAACTGTTGGGTTAGGCCTAGCCATAAAACAACCTCCAATAACAGTGGAGTTAAAAACCTCAGCCTCCCCAATTAATATTAAACAATATCCTCTGAGCAAAGAAGCTAAAAATGGGATAAGGCCCCATATTCAGAAATATCTGGCCTTAAGGGTCCTAAGACCCTGTCAATCAGCCTGGAACATTCCCCTGCTACCAGTAAAAAGGCTAAAAACTGGGGACTATCGCCCCATTCAAGACCTAAGAGAAACCAACAACAGAGTGTAGGACATTCACTCCACAGTACCTAATCCGTACAATCTGCTTAGCACCCTGAACCCTGAGCAAAAATGGTACACTGTCCTGGACTTAAAAGATGCTTTCTTTTGCTTGCCTCTGCATAAAGATAGTCAGTTGCTGTTTGCTTTCAAGTGGGTAAACCCAGAAACCAGAATGTCTGGTCAACTAAAAAACTCCCCCACTCTCTTTGATGAAGCCCTCCACAGAGATCTCAACAACTCAACCCCGAAGTCACCCTGCTTCAATATGTGGATGACCTGCTACTGACAGCCAATACCAAGGAAAACTGTGAGTCTGGGACCCAAGCACTATTATCCGAGCTTCTGCCAAAAAGGCCCAAATTTGCCAGCAAGAAGTAATCTTCCTGGGCTATTCCCTTAGGGGCGATAAACAATGGCTCACTGAGCCCAGAAAACAAACCATTGTGCAGATACCACCCCCATCTAACAAGAGGGCAAATGAAGAGGCTAAATTGGCAGCCCTAAACGGAGTAACCATGTTAACACTTTCCACACCGGGGGAACATAAGAACACTGACACTGAACTCCTCGACTTTACTGAGCCCAGCCTGCAATTTCAGAAAGCCCTACACTACGTTAAAAATGTACATCAACTCACTCACCTTGGTTCAAAGAAATTGCAGGCATTCCTGAAGGATCAAGAACAGAGTTTTCCAGTAACCGGCTCACAGCGAAAGGAAATAGCTGAACGGGTAACAAAAGCCTGTCGGGTCTATCAATTGGTTAATGCTTACCCCTCCAAGCTGCCTGTAGGAAGGTGCCTTCGAGGAACCAGACCAGGACAATTTTGGGAAGTGGACTTTACTAAAATTAAGCCAGCAAGGTATGGACTTAAATATCTCCTAATCTTTGTAGATACATTTTCAGGATGGATTGAAGCCTTCCCCACAAAAAAGAAACGGTGCAAATAGTAGTCAAGAAGATCCTAGAAGATATTTTTCCGAGATACGGCCTGCCTAAGGTAATAAGGTCTGATAATGGACTGGCATTCGTGGCCCAGGTAAGTCAGGGGTTAACCAGGACCCTGGGGATTAATTGGAGGTTACATTGCGCTTATAGACCCCAGAGCTCAGGACAGATAAAAAGAATGAATAAAACCATTAAAGAGACCTTGACGAAATTAAGCTTGGAGACCGGCATAAAAGATTGGACTATGCTCCTGCCTTATGCACTGTTTTGTACAAAAAAAAATATTCCCTCTGTTTCTTTGTGTAACCTCACCCCCTATGAAATTCTCTATGGTGCCCCTCCTCCAGTAAGGGACCTAACCCCAACTCTAAGACCTAACAATCCCTTCCACACCCCCTTGCTTGACAGACTTAAAGCTCTTGAAAGAACCCAGAGATACCTATGGAAACAGCTGGCCACTACCTACCAACCTGGGGACGAAGGGACTCCACACCGATATCAAGTAGGAGACTTTGTCTACGTAAGACGACATCAGGTGTCATCCCTAGAACCCCGCTGGAAAGGACCATACCAGGTGCTACTTATAACACCTACAGTGGTAAAGGTAGATGGAATCACTTCCTGGATCCATGCCTCTCATCTCAAGCCTGTGCCCTATCCAGACTCTGGCTGGAAATTGGAAAAGACTGGTAACCCTCTCAAATTGCGCCGAGTGGATAGGGCTATAGTTTCTCCCCTTGACCACCAGTAGTCCTAACCCTCATCAGCCCGTTCAGTAACAATGGCTGATCATAAATCCTACTGGACAGGAAGTATGGTCTATCTCACATACATCCCCCTTAGGGACCTGATGGCCATCTCTCCACCCAGACATTTGTCAATTGGCTATAGGTCTTTTCTATTGGGTATCCCTGATGAAGAGGATCCCACTAAAATTCCACTAAATCCCTTCCATACCATAGATAATAGAAACAAACATTATGGATGTAGGGACACGAGAGCCAGATGCAGGTTGGCTAACCTAGATGACTATGTTTGCTCTGCAGACTATCAAAGCCACAAACAGTCACGGCTGTGTGGGGGAAAAACCGACTTCTGTAAGTCATAAGGATGTAAACATACAGGGGCTACCTGATGGAACCCAAACCTCCGCCAGTTCTCAGACCATTGCCCCCTTGCTGAAGTAACAGGTACTGAGGTATCTCTCCACCCATTCACTCCTCTCTTCTCCTGTCAGTGCCCACACCGGGTCCCACCAGGTCCTCTTACCAGCTAACCCAAAGCTCAAACCAGCTGAGGAGAGCCCTCAGACCCCTATCCAAGATATAATGAAAATGGCCTTTAAAATTACTTTATCATTACTAAAAACAGGTTACTAAAAATTTAAAGTCCCTCACAGGCTTTTTGGGATACTCACTCCAGTCTTCTCATCTGTTCTACCTGTTCTACTACTCAAGTTTTTGTTGCTAGGAAAATCCCAAACCCCTTTCCCATTATTCTTTTACATCTCTCCTTCCTCATTCTCAGATCCACGGAGCTGCTCTCAGCACCGCCTTCCCCGTCCTCCCCCTCTATACCAGGTCCACAGAAAAGTCTTAACTGACCTTCTCCAGAAGTCTTCACTATGGCTGACTTCAGGACTTCAGCAAAAGAGTCCCTATAAAAGAGTTCAGTATAGATAAACCTCCTCTTTTCATGTTGCCCTGTTCTACTTGGCCACTGGCTAGCAAAATCAGCACTCCTAAGCTAGACACCCCCTTACTAGTTTTTCACAAAATATGTGAACAAGGCCTCTGGCCTTGAGCTGGGACTTCACAGAGATGGCTACATTTCTAAGATAAAAAAAGTTATCAACTGGGCTCCATGGTAACAGCTGGCAAGGGAAAAAAAAAATTCTCCCCCTCCCAGGTGTCCTTGAAAAGTTAACTTGCCCATAACAGAGAAAAAAAACAAAAACTGCTTTTTGTGAACTTCTGCAGACTGTAAACTTCTGAGTCCCTTCCGTTACTTGTTGAGTACAAAATTCTGAAACTACCTAAACTTGGGGTTCAAGGGATTAATTGATTACAACAGAAGGTTACAACCAAATAGGACTGTTTCCCTGTCTTCAGTGCTATCTTAGGTGCCTTGCCTTGTCCGTCCCTACAACAGTATAATTCTATATACTTAAACATTATTTATGTTTTCATAAAATAGTCAACAGATGTGATTAATTATGTAATGGTGCAGATGTTTCCCAGAGTGCTCTATCATGACGCAGGTTCATTTAAAGATCAAATAGAGGGGCATACAACCCGGTTCCGCCGGGAACCTATATCCCTCACTTTAGCCATCTTATTAGGAATGGGAATTGCTGCAGGGGTGGGCACAGGGACCACTGCCCTGGTCCATAGGACACAACAAATGACCCAATTAGAAACAACAATGGACCAAAACTTAAAAATATTAGAAAC
This sequence comes from Urocitellus parryii, assembly GCF_045843805.1. Taxonomy (NCBI): domain Eukaryota; kingdom Metazoa; phylum Chordata; class Mammalia; order Rodentia; family Sciuridae; genus Urocitellus; species Urocitellus parryii. The sequence continues at coordinate 49,959,953 of NC_135538.1, read as the reverse complement.
CTCCATCACAACTTTGCAGGAATCTTTAACCTCTCTCTCTGAAGTTGTTTTACAGAACAGGCAAGGGTTTGACCTCCTCTTCTTGAGAGAAGAAAACCTTTGTGCTGCATTATGGGAAGAATGTTATTTTTATGCCGACCATACTGGAGTTATAAAAAAAAAAATCTATGAGTAAATTAAAAAGATGCCTTAAAGAGCATCAACGAGAGAGAGAGGCCCAAAAAGGGTGATATGAGTCTTGGTTCAGACAGTCCCCCTGGTTAAGTACACTTTTATCAGCCCTGACCGGTCCTCTAATAATTCTTATATTGTTGCTAACTCTAGAACCCTGTTTGCTCAATCGTGTAGTTTCCTTTCTCCAATCCCAAATTGGACAAGTCAAACTTATGGTAATCAAACAACAATATACCCCACTAGCAGACACAGAATGTGATACCCCCCAATAATCACTTTTATGATTAAAAGTAGCCAGAAGAAGAAGTGGGAAATGAAAGGTTAATAAAATAGATACTTGTCACTCTGTTTTTCTATATGCTTAACAAAACACTGTTGAAATCTTGTTCCCAGCATGTGTTGTCCCCAACTGTGAACTGTTTGCTAATCTTGTTCCCAGAATGTGCTGTCCCAAACTGCCAAACTGCAGGATACACTCCCTCACTCGGTTGCAGGCAAACTGCTCACTCGCCCTGACCTGTCAATGAACTTCCCTCCCTGCCCTCTCCAAGAAAAGTATATAAGCTCTGCTCAAGCTGTTCTCAGGGCTCCATCTCTCTTTGCTATAGAGAGCTCTGGGCCCTAGCATGCTGGTCTCCAAATAAACCCTCCCTTCTGCTGTTGCATAAAACAATCTCTTGTGGTCTCTTTCTCCGACGTTTCACCGGACCCTTACAATACTAGTGTCTGTTGTATTCTGCTACCTTTCCTATCCTCTACCATCCCCCATCCCCTCCCCTCCCATCTTATCTCTCTACCCCATCTACTGTAATTCATTTCTCCCCCTTGTTTTTTTCCCCTTTCCCCTCACTTCCTTTTGTATGTAGACCCCATGAGGGTCTCCTTCCATTTCCATGCAATTTCCCTTCTCTTTCCTTTTCCCTCCCACCTCTCACCCCTTTTTAATGTTAATCTTCTTCTCATGCTCTTCCTCCCAACTCTGTTCTTAGTTACTCTCCTTATATCAAAGAAAACATTTGGCATTTGTTTTTTAGGGATTGGCTAGCTTCACTTAGCATAATCTGTTCTAATGCCATCCATTTCCCTGCAAATTCTATGATTTTGTCATTTTTTAATGCAGAGTAATACTCCATTGTGTATAAATGCCACATTTTTTTTATCCATTGTCTATTGAAGCGCATCTAGCATCTTGCTATTGTGAATTGTGCTGCTATGAACATCGATGTAGCAGTGTCCCTGTAGCATGCTCTTTTTAGGTCTTTAGGGAATAGACGGAGAAGGGGAATAGCTGGGTCAAATGGTGGTTCCATTCCAAGCTTTCCAAGAAATATCCATACTTCTTTCCAAATTGGCTGCACCAATTTGCAGTCCCACCAGCAATGTACAAGTGTACCCTTTTCCCCACATCCTCGCCAGCACTTGTTGTTGTTTGACTTCCTAATGGCTGCCAATCTTACTGGAGTGAGATGGTATCTTAGGGTGGTTTTGATTTGCATTTCTCTGACTGCTAGAAATGGTGAGAATTTTTATTTTTTATTTATTTTATTTATTTTTTATTGGTTGTTCAAAACATTACATAACTCATGACATATCATCTTTCATACATTTGATTCAAGTGGGTTATGAACTCCCATTTTTACCCCAAATACAAGTTGCAGAATCACATCGGTTACACATCCACATTTTTCCATAAAAAAAAAAAAGGGTGAGCATTTTTTCATGTACTTATTGATTGATTGTATATCCTCCTCTGAGAAGTGTCTGTTCAGGTCCTTAGCCCATTTGTTGATTGGGTTATTCGTTTTCTTATTGTTTAATTTTTTGAGTTCTTTGTATACTCTGGATATTAGGGCTCTATCTGAAGTGTGAGGAGTAAAAATTTGTTCCCAGGATGTAGGCTCCCTATTTACCTCTCTTATTGTTTCTTTTGCTGAGAAAAAACTTTTTAGTTGGAGTAAGTCCCATTTGTTGATTCTAGTTATTAAATCTTGTGCTATGGGTGTCCTATTGAGGAATTTGGACCCCGACCCCACAATATGTAGATCGTAGCCAACCTTTTCTTCTATCAGACGCAGAGTCTCTGATTTGATATCTACCTCCTTGAACCATTATGAGTTAACTTTTGTGCATGGTGAGAGAAAGGGATTCAGTTTTATTTTGTTGCATATGGATTTCCAATTTTCCCAGCACCATTTGTTGAAGATGCTATCCTTCCTCTGTTTCATGCTTTTAGCCCCTTTATCAAATATAAGATAATTATAGTTTTGTGGATTGGTTTCTGTGTCCTCTATTCTGACCATTGGTCCACCCGCCTGTTTTGGTACCAGTACCATGCTGTTTTTGTTACTATTGCTCTGTAGTATAGTTTGAGATCTGGTATTGCTATACCGCCTGATTCACACTTCCTGCTTAGAGTTGTTTTTGCTATTCTGGGTCTTTTATTTTTCCATATGAATTTCATAATTGCTTTATCTATTTCTACAAGAAATGCCTTTGGGATTTTGATTGGTATTGCATTAAACCTATAGAGAACTTTTGGTTATATCGCCATTTTGATGATGTTAGTTCTGTCTATCCATGAACAGGGTATATTTTTCCATCTTCTAAGATCTTCTTCTATTTCTCTCTTTAGGGTTCTGTAGTTTTTATTGTATAAGTCTTTCACCTCTTTTGTTAGGTTGATTCCCAAGTATTATTTTTTTTTGAGGATATTGTGAATGGAGTGGTTGCCCTCATTTCCATTTCAGTGGATTTGTCGCTGATATATAAGAATGCCTTTGATTTATGCGTGTTGATTTTATATCCTGCCACATTGCTGAATTCATTCATTAGCTCTAATAGTTTCTTTGTAGACCCTTTTGGGTCTGCTAGGTATAGAATCATGTCATCTGCAAATTGTGATAATTTAAGTTCTTCTTTTCCTATTTTTATGCCTTTAATTTCTTTCATCTGTCTAATTGCTCTGGCCAGTGTTTTGAGAACTATGTTGAACAGAAGTGGTGAGAGAGGGCATCCCTAGACTGAAGGTGAAAGGTTGGGAAAAATCATATCACTCATATGGACTTCGGAAACAAGCAGGAGTGTCCATACTCATATCAAATAAAATATATTTCAAGCCAAAGTTAATCAAAAGGGATAAAGAGGGACACTACATACTGCTCAAGGGATCCATACACCAACAAGACATAACAATCATAAATATATATGCCCGACACAATGGTACAGCTATGTTCATCAAACAAATTCTTCTCAAGTTCAAGTGTCTAGTAGACCACCATACAATAATCATGGGAGACTTCAACACACCTCTCTCACCACTGGACAGATCTTCCAAACAAAAGTTGAATAAGGAAACTATAGAACTCAATAACACAATTAATAACCTAGACTTAATTGACATATATAGAATATACCACCCAACATCAAGCAGTTACACTTTTTTCTCAGCAGCACATGGATCCTTCTCAAAAATAGATCATATATTATGTCACAGGGCAACTCTTAGACAATATAAAGGAGTAGAGATAATACCATGCATCTTATCTGATCATAATGGAATGAAACTGAAAACCAACGATAAAAGAAGGAAGAAAAAATCATGCATCACTTGGAGAATGAACAATAGGTTACTGAGTAATCAATGGGTTATAGAAGACATCAAGGAGGAAATTAAAACATTCTTAGAGATAAATGAAAACAGAGACACAACATATAGGAATCTATGGGACACATTGAAAGCAGTTCTAAGAGGAAAATTCATTGCTTGGAGTTCATTCCTTAAAAAAAGAAAAATCCAACAAATAAATGATCTCATACTTCATCTCAAAATCCTAGAAAAAGAAGAGCAAAACAACAGCAAAAGAAGTAGAAGGCAAGAAATAATTAAAATCAGAGCTGAAATTAATGAAATGGAAACAAAAGAAACAATTGAAAAAATTGATAAAACTTAAAGGTGGTTCTTTGAAAAAATAAATAAGATCCATAGACCCTTAGCCATGCTAACGAAGAGAAGAAGAGAGAGAACTCAAGCATACAGGATGAAAAAATCAATATCACAACAGACACTTCAGAAATACAGAAGATAATCAGAAATTATTTTGAATCCTTATACTCCAATAAAATAGAAGATAGTGAAGGCATCGATACATTTCTTAAGTCATATGATCTGCCCAGATTGAGTCAGGAGGATATAGACAACCTAAACAGATCAATATCAATTGAGGAAATAGAAGAAACCATCAAAAGACTACCAACTAAGAAAAGCCCAGGACTGGATGGGTATACAGCAGAGTTTTACAAAACCTTTAAAGAGGAACTAACACCAATACTTTTCAAGCTATTCCAGGAAATAGAAAAAGAGGGAGAACTTCCAAATTCATTCTACGAGGCCAACATCACCCTGATTCCTAAACCAGACAAAGACACTTCAAAGAAAGAAAACTACAGACCAATATCTCTAATGAACCTAGATGCAAAAATCCTCAATAAAATTCTAGCGAATCGGATACAAAAACATATCAAAAAAATTGTGCACCATGATCAAGTAGGATTCATCCCTGGGATGCAAGGCTGGTTCAGTATACGGAAATCAATAAATGTTATTCACCACATTAATAGACTTAAAAATAAGAACCATATGATCATCTTGATAGATGCGGAAAAAGCATTCGACAAAGTACAGCATCTCTTTATGTTCAAAACTCTAGAAAAACTAGGGATAACAGAAACATACCTCAATATTGTAAAATCAATCTATGCTAAGCCTCAGGCTAGCATCATTCTGAATGGAGAAAAATTGACGGCATTCCCTCTAAAATCTGGAACTAGTTCTTTGAATTCTTGACATTTCTACTGAATGTTGTCCCAAGTCACCCTTCCTCAAGCAGAAAACCTTGGGATCAATCACAATTTCCTTACCACTTCCTTTTCAAGTTACTAGAATACACTAGTAACTTAGTACTTAGTACATTGTACTAAGTATTATACTTACACTAAGTACCTAGTATATTCTATTAACTTGAAACTTTGTCTAAGGCAGGAATCTAAGTTTATTCTGTTTTATAATACCAGCTACTAGGAAAACACAACATAATAAATAAATGACTTTACCAATCAAATCAATTTTGATATATAATATAGCTACCATTAACAAAGAAAATATGATCTAGTAACTCAGAATTTCTACTTTTATAAGACATTAACAATGTTATATTGAAATCGATCCTTATTCTTATGTTCATTTTTATGAGAAATGTAAGTTGGAATATTAAATGTGCATCCTTAAATAAAATGTAGACCCCTCTGAAATTTAAAGAACCTGCTTCCACTTTTCTTTCATGGGCTATAAATAGGAAATATTCTCTTTATAGAATGAAAATATTTGTGCAAAATTTACATTTAAAATATATTAATACTGAGGATATTGCCATACTAAATGGATGAATGTGAGATTTTGTTCATTGTGAACCATTTGAACGTTTGGGACAGTCCAAAATTATTCATATATATTAGCTATTTAAATAATATAGTAATGCATGAAGCCATTCCAGGAATTATAATATTTAGACATCATCTTTATTTTTCCCTAAAGGAAAGCTTATTTATAGATTATTAGTTAATAAATTACTACACTGTATTCCATCCTTTAAATTTCAATTCCCCTTTGCTACTTGAAACAAAAGCATGTTCATAGACTCCAAACACTGTATCTGGAATTCTTGCCAATATTGACTTTTTATATTGCTAACAGCTTTAATAAACAAAGCAAAGAAAGAAGAGTCAGACATTTGGAAATTTTACCTAATTAATTTTATGTCTTTAGAAAAGTCACTTAACATTGCAGACTTGACTTCACTATTAGTCCTGGGTATAGCAATATTATATTAGAAGCCCCTTATTAGTTAGAATTGTAGTTACAGTTCTGTTATTTCTCCCTTTTCAACAGTCTCCCAAAAGTAAATAGGAGTAAAGAACAGAAACATCACTTTCCTTGAAACAGTGGGGATAACTAAAGTCTCAGTATAAATAATAGGAAAGTGGTTTTTAGAAGCCATGGAAATAAATAGTATGAGAAAGCACATTTAAGGTGGCCTGTAGCATACAAATCTCATAATGATCAGGCTGAGTCCTCTTATCTAAATATGTAGCACAAAGATATTTCTTGCAACTGAAGTTAACAGCTTAAAACAGTAACCTTTTTTACTATGATCCTGGATTTGTTGATCAATGCCTTGAGCAGTATTCACCTAAGATTTTTTTTTCCCATTTGGCATTTGGCCTTGGCGTTGATGATTCCATTGGTACCAGGTGGTAGAGCACTGCTCTGAACAGCTTCACTTACATTTTGGGGGCTCTGGTGGAGATGAATGAAATGCAGGGCTCTGCTAGGACTGTCTAAACTGTGTCTCATAGGCTCCTCTACTCTAGAGATGTCAGAGTAGTGGGACTTATATCTTAGTTCAAAATTTCAGAGCAAGTTCCCATCAAATAGGGCAGAATCTGCATGGCCTTTTATGACCTCTCCTATGAAGTCACATTGCATCACATTTCCTATCCTCTATTGGTCAAAGCTTTCATAACCCACCCAGACTTAAGGGAAACCCCAAACCTCAAGGTCTTGACCAAAGGGATTTCAATGAAAGTGTAGTGGTATGTTTCAGAACTGCCACAATGAAAAGCCAGGAAAATATCACCAGCCACGTGGAAAACATGTGAATAGGCTGCTGTTGAGAGCATCCCCATGTCTGGTTTGGTTGTCAAGAGAAGCTAAGTTAGAGCTGAATAGGAAAACAGATCATTTGTATCATAGAAAGGATGAAGGTGAGAAACATAGCAATGAGATTAGTCCTAGAGCTGCTGATCTCATTAATGAGTAAAGAATAAACTAAAAACAAAACAAAAAAATCACAGTAAGAATTATTAAGAAGATTTGTAAGCTCATAAGCCCCTCTTACTCATTCAGGAAGGATTACCTTTCTTTGAGATGGTTAATGAAAAAAGAACCAAAAGAATAAATAAATAAAATAAAGATAACAAATATTAACTTTTTAAAAGTTGCTAATATTGATGTAGACTTCAACTCACAAACACACACACACACGCACACACACACACACACACACTGAAAAGTAAGTAATTAAGAAGATGATCTAGACAAATATAGCCAGAGATCAAAGGTTGTGATTTAAATATTAGATAAGATTGAAGATTGAATTCAGAGTAAAAGGCATTAAATGTGATGGAGAATTTAAGACTCAGTTTAAAACCACACGAATACCTAACAGTGTGTATATATCTATAACAAATGACATTGTATCAGTATCTGTGAAGGGTAAAAGAGGGAATACAAGGAGGAAATAAAACTACATTAATATTAGGGAACTTCAATTCACTTCTCTTAGTCAATGACAGTTCAAATGGAGATAAAATTAGTATGAAAATAGAAGACATAAAGCATATTGATTTTTTAGGTAGAATTCATTAACATATATCAAATTCAATGTCCTGAAAATAGAGATGCCAATTTCTTCCTAAGAAGAAATATTCACAAAAACACTTATATTTGGTTTTAAAAGAGTAATTAAGAGAGTAATAAATTAATTGCATGTGTATCAGCTTTTCAAATTACAATAAGACTGACATTATAAAATAAAATTTAAAAAAATAAACAAAATTTACTCTTTATAAATTTTACTATCATTAGCCAGTTCCCTACCCATAAATATCTTTAAAAACTCTGCTGTCCTATCTTAAACAACTCTGTGGTTCAAGAGAAAATCAAAACAAAAATAGCAGAATATATTTAAAACAAAAATAGGGGTGTAAAGCCATAGCCTTAACTTTTTATATTATTCAATTTAAACAGTTAAATATCTAAATAAAGAACTGAAAATCCATATATAGAAAAATGAAATTAAACCTTTAGCTCTCACCCTACACAAAAATCAACTCAAATTGGATCAAAGACTTATGCACTAGAACAGATACCCTGTACCTAATAAAAGAAAAAAATAGGCACAAATCTTCATTATGTTAGCCTAGGATCTAACTTCCTTAACAAGACTCCTAAAACACAAGAAGTAAAATAAAGAATTAATAAGTGGGATGGATTCAAATTAAAAAGCTTCTTCTAATCAAAGAAAAGAATAAAATGAGGAGAGCGCCTACAGATTGGGAGAAAATCTTTAATCTTTACAACATGCACCTCCAATAAAGCATTAATCTCTAGGATATAGAAAGAACTCAGAAAACTTAACATCAACAACAACAACAACAACAAACAATCAATAAATGGGCTAAGGAACTTAACAGCCACTTCACAGAAGAAGAAATACAATTGATCAACAAATATATTTTAAAAAGTGTTCAACATCTCTAGCAATTAGATAAATGCAAAACAAAACTACTCTAAGATTTCATCTCACTCCTTTCAGAATGGCAAACATCAAGAATATAAACAGTAATAAGTGTTGGTGAGGAAATGAGGGAAAAGATACACTCATACATTGCTGGTGGGACTGCAAATTGGTGCAACCACTATGGAAAGCAGTATGGAGATTTCTCAGAAAACTCAGAATGAAACCACCATTTGACCGAGCTATCCCACTCCTTGGTTTATACCCAAAGGACTTAAAATCAGAATACTATAGTGACACAGTCACATTAATGTTTATAGCAGCTCAATTCATAATAGTGGGACTATGGAATCAACTGAGGTGTCCCTCAGTCGATGAATGGATAAAGAAAATGTGGTATATATACTCAATGGAATATTAGTCAGCTTTAAAGAAGAGTGAAATTATGGCATTTGCCAGTAAATGGTTGGAATTGGAGAATATCATGCTAAGCGAAATAAGCCAATCCCACAAAACCAAAGGCTGAATGTTTTCTCTAATATGTGGAAGCTAATTCACAATAAGGTGGAGGGAAGGGGGGTACTAGGAAAGAATAGTGATAGAAGTGATGGAAAAGAAGTGGAGGGAATGTGGGGATAGGAAAGATAGTAGAACAAAGCAGACATTATTACTGTATGATATATGTGACTACATGACAAATATGATTCTGAAACATGTACACTCAGAAAAAAGAGAAATTATACCCCATCTATGTATGATATATCAAAGTGCATAAATGCATTCTACTGTCATGTATAACTAATTAAAAAAATTTAAAAAATTTAAAAAAAAGAAGTTAGAATATGAACAAACAGATTTAAAGAGGAAATTCAAAAAGTAGAAAGTACTTAATTTGAAATATTAACATAGTAGAATTAATTTTTTAAAGCAAATAATATTGTTTTAAAGAATAACAAAACAATAAAATAGACTTAACCAAATGAAGGCAAAAAGGAAAAAAAATCCTTAACTTATTGTATAAAAATGATAAAAGGGAAATATCAACAATGAAGGAATTATAACTATAATGAGTGTCTACTTGTCCTATTCTATGTAAAAAATGATGATAATCTGAATAAGCTGGTTTTCAAGGAAAATATAAAGTACTTGAAGTAGCCTCAGAAGAATCTCAGAAGAATTAGGAAGTATAAAGATACTAATTAATTTGACTAAATAGTCAAGGACAGAGATGGTTATCTTGAAGTGACATGTCCCCAAAAGGTATTAGGGTTGATTTACAAGTATTTTCCCCAACATTTTGGGGGGAGGTACCAGGGGTTGAACCCATGGGTGCTTAACCTCTGAGCAATATCCCCAGCCCTTTTTAGTTTTATTTTCTACTCACTTTAAGACAGGTCTTGCTAAATTGCTTAGGGCCTCAATAAGTTGCTGAGGCTGGCTTTGAACTTGCACTCCTCCTGCCTCAGACTCCCGAGCTGTTGGAATTACAGGGTTGTGCCATTGTGTCCACTTTCCCCAATCTTTTAAGTATATGTAATTTCAGTGCTATTCAAAGTGGTCCAGAATATTGAAAAGGAAAGAAACTTCAAATGATATTATCAAACTTATAAAACTTATCAAAGGGACATGGACAAAAGGAAAACTAGTGGTTCTCAAAATGTAGTCTGCAAGCCTCTTGGCCCCCTGATGACACTTTCAGGGAGTCTGTGTGGTCAAAATGGTTTTCACAATAAAACGAGGGCTCCATCTGATATGGACCGTGCTCACATTTGCACTGAGTGTGCAAGAGCAATAGGTGCTCTGTAACAGTGCGGGCACCTGAGCATGCATCAAGGCAAAGACAGCGAAGGGTACTCTGCATGGCTCTGCACTCATGTTTAGAAAGAAGCCAGTTTCACTTAAGATTGGGAGAGATTGGAAATTTTGTTAAATCCTGTACCTTGAGTATATATTGTTAATGTTCTGGGTGTAGGACCAAGTCTGCAGAAAGCACTCTGGCTCCAGTCAGAGCCCAAGGCTGGTCAGAAGAAAAGAACTTGTGTGATTGTTTAACCAAGAGCTAACTTAACCCACTCCTTTCTTTTTTATTTTCCCCTATGAAAATGCTTAATTCCTGTGAAGGCATGAGACACCATACAGCCTCACCTTGAGTTGTGCCCTGGAATGTGGATAAAGAACAGGAAACTAAGACAAGGAACAGTGCAATTATACGTACTTACTAAACACCATGGCATGATGCATATTTTCTTGGAGTCATTTTGCAGGGCATAAGGCCCTTTCAGTAAATTCTTCAATAAAACATTTGTCTTATCTTTGTTGATGAGATATGTATATTTCAAGGCAGAATAAAGATGTTTTAATAAATCACAATCATTTCCAGAAACTTCATCCTAGTCACCTGGCCAGAGAGGCTGTCCTCAGCATTTCCTGTGTATATTCCCAACGTTCAACAATGTGTTCAAATACTAAGTTCATTTAACTTTCAATTAAAATGTTGCCTGAAATTCCATGATGAAGTCAAAATTGAATATGTTCACATATCTAATTGTCAACATTCTTACCTCATGGTGTTGCCACTGATCCAACCAACATGGATTTTTTTTTTAACTTCCTGGCTCCAGCAGTGTGTTTCTCTGACAACACATGGAATAAGCATGGAGAAGCTACCCCCACCGGGGTCATCCATTGGGGAGGTGGAAGGTGAGCTCTGTGACTTGTATAGGGTTCCACTTGGGGTTTTTGTAGCATCCAGACTTCAAACATAAAACAAGTGATTTTGCATGTTTTCTGGATTCTTAGTCTTTGTAGTTCAAAGGTTTCTGATATATGAAAATAGCTTAATAAGTAATTTGACTCTCTTTTAATATTGTTCCAACTCCATCACTTTATAAATTGGAACTTGGAAATCTAGAGGCATCAAAGGACTTGCTCAAGAATACAAGGCAAGAAAATGAGCAGAAATTAGAGTTTGGGGGATTGGGGATGTAGCTCAGTGGTAGAGTACATGCCTAGCACGCATGAGGCACTGGGTTCTATCCTTAACACCACATAAAAATAAAAAATAAAGATATTGTGTCCATCAAAAACTAAAAAAAATTTTAAAAACACAGAATTTGGTATTTGGAGCAAATAATCAAGACAACTGCACACAGCCCCTCCATCACTATTAGAAAACCAAAGCTTGTATACTTACAATACTAGCTTTGGGGGAAAAGGAACGCGTGCGCACACACACACAAACACACACACAGGCAGACGGAGTGAGCATGCACATGTGCTATAATTGGGGAAAGCTAATAAAATACTACATATACATATATAATGGTTATTATTGGGGAATGTCAGTGTTGGAGAAAAATAATACATATTTTTATTTTTATGGTATGTAATATTATTATATATAAATATATCTATAATTTCCCCCTGCCAAAGCTACTATATACATATGTGTATATGATGTATATACTGTATATTGCATGCATATATGTATTTGTGTGTGTGTGTGTGTGTCTATTGGGGAAGACCTCAATTAAAGCATTTGAAGAGATGATACATCTTGTAGAAGGAACCCCTCCCACAGCTTAAATGCAATATTATATGACAGCAAGTTGGGCTAGAGGCCTGCCTGTGATAGCTAATCATAACTTCAGAACAAACCTTCTCCCCCTACCTCACTAAAGTAGCCCTCCCAGTGATTTTACATTAGCTGAAATCCATTACCATGTTCCACTTTTTATCATGTCTTTGAGATAAAAAAGGAAAAGGACCCAGGATGTCTAGTAAGTAGTTCAAGACCTGAGAAAACAGCATATGGCAGTGGAAACGTAAGTGTTGCTTTGATTTTGGAAAAAGAAGTGAGAAACAGTATTCCTGAGTCAAAGCTCAATTCCACCTGAATGAGAAGATTTATTTTTATGTTACAGAATGAACTTTGTGTGGGCACAGATTTATGGCAAATGCACAAACACCTGCACAGATCTCATTAGGGGTGCAAAGAAACATGATTTCCCATGACAGAAATGATTATAGGTGCAATAATAATAGTATTTTCATTTAATGAAAGTGTGTTTTTTACTCCTAAAATCACAAAGCACTTATTAATTAACCTATTTTCAATGAACTTTTCAGCAAAAGAGGGAGATAGATAAATGATAAGTTAGCGCAAACCAACAAGCTTAACAAATAAAAGGAATCAAGCTCTAAGCAAAGTAACTTTAATTTAAAACAATCAAATGAAATAAGACTAATAGCTCTCTCCCATTAACCCTCCAGATGTTTTCTACCCTGCCATCCAATTTTTCTAAAAGCTTATAAAATTTTAGTAAAAATTGGAGGACTCTCTGAGACTGCGTGGGCACTCCCCAAGAGATTGTCCAGATCTAAATTCTTGATGAGAAACATTCTTTCCCTCTTGGCTTTCAAGAGAAAAAGAGATACCATCGTCAACACATGTGTGTTCAACAAAATATCTTATTCAGTCTTGCTTTGTTTTAATGTTTTAAAGTTTTTCTATGAACCATTAATATCACAAGTATAACCACAAACCTAAGTGGGTTGGCAAAGTTGGTACATTACTTTCATTGCTACCCTGGAGGGGAGATGTCTGCCAGAGACCTGCTCTGTTTTGCCTATGAAGACTTCAGCCATCTCTTTTACAAAGTCATTCCCAACTATCAAGTATTTCCAAGAAACACTAAGGAGTCTTCTAACACAAATCTAAAGATTTGTGCTATGGCAACAGCAGAACATCCACAATATCTGCTTTGCTTCCTGGTTGATATCTACTGTTCATAAAGTCTTGGGGGCAAATGCCACTTTTGCCACTCCTGACAGCACTCAGAACAATGCAGAGCCCTTGCCAAAGAGGCTTCCAATAAGTCTTTACAATTCGTGGCAATGTACATAGCATCAGTTTTGTTCTCCAGTGTACATTCAGCATCAACCACAGTGCTTAACAAAAATCAAACAACACAAATTCAATGAATAAAGGTGCTTTTCCTCAATCATCATCATTTCTAAGATACGACAAAATTCTTAAAACAAATTCACTTTGTCTTTCTCTACAAGTTATATGACACACTGAGCATTTATTTTTTTCATTAAAATAAGTAACCCTGAGTAAATGCAGTGATGCACAAAATCATTTTTAGCACAGCACGAGCATAATCATCTGGTAGGATTTACTCACTGCATCTGTCATGGTCTACTGAACAAATATATGGATGTTCCTAAGTTTCTCCAAGTGACTTTGAAATCCTTCACCTCCTTTGGCTCATGTTTGGATCATTGACTCCTTTCTCCAACCCTCCAGTTTGCTCAGCTGATTTGTAGCTCTCCTGGAAGTTTATTTATCTTAGATTTTACATTCTTAAGAGACTCACTATGTCCCACTGTACCCTTCTCTTGTGCCTACCACATTCACCACATTCTGTGCACCACGTGGAGCACACATACTGCCCCACCCCCTCTGAGTTTCATGGCATGTCACAGACTCTGGATCAGGACTTTGTTCTTTGAGGACAGTGAATGCTTTCTAATTCATTGTATCCTCAGGGCTTTGAATGGAGCCTGTTTTCCATGAAAGTTGAAAGTGCAGTATAATGTCTCATGGCAATGTATTAAATGCTTGTTAGACATATTAAATATCTATGAGACACTTAGCAAAGTTGAAAGGGATTCGTTTAATTGGTCATAAGGAATCTTATTGATTGAACTCTGTTCAAATAGAAAGCAGCTTGTTATTACCTCTCCCTGGTCAATGGGAAAGGGGATTATACTCTTGAATCCGTTTGTTAATCCCAATATAAATAGTTATTTTATCTTTTTTAAAATTCAATCCAACTATTTCACTTATGTCTGATGTGACTCAAGGAATAGATTTCATTCCACTTAGTAAATATTGCTTTCCTGTCATTCATTATTCAAAATTGTGTTTACTGGGTACATATTATATGCCACCAGATAGTCAAGGTACTAGTAATTCAACAGTGAAGGAGACAGTCAAGGTCTTTGCTCCTTTGGTACTTAAATTCATGTGGGATAGAGGCAGACAGTATACAAATAAAACACGAATACGTTATCTAGCTATGTACTAAGGTGCAAATATATGAAAGTGCTGTTTTAGAAAAACAACAAGAAACTTCACTTTAGGTCATCAAAGAGGTTTCACTGAAGAGATGACATTTAACTTGAGACCTGAAGAGCAAGAGAAAGTCAACCATGGAAAGAAGCTCCAGGGAAATAGCTTTCCAGCTGAGAACACAACTAATGAAATCACCCTAAGGCAGGACCCAGCTTGGCATGTTCACAGAAATAGCATGTTTGCTTTCCTTCAATTCTCACTTCTTCTTTTCAGCTAGGGATCGATTCTCACATTTTAAAGGCATGCTATGCTAGACACTTTCACTTAAGTATCTGTGGATGACTGCAGAAATGGGCAGAAATGCCTTCATTTATAAAAGAGAATTGCAAACTTTGTGATTTATAAAATAAGGGGGGAAATAAAAAAAGCAAGAGTTCCAAGGAGAAATCTTCACAAAAGTTTCAGAAACTAAATAAATGTTCTCAATTTTTGCCCTCTGTATTTGCCTTTGGGAATTTTTTTTTTTAACTTTAAGTCCCAACATAGATAACACCCAAGATTTAGCTGATCTCCTTTAAAACTCAAATCCAAATTTAGACAAAATTCCTTTATTTGCCTTCATTTAGTTGAGATAGGCCAACATGACTGCTTGTGTTCCCAGAAGGTTGACATTACCTTTGGATACTTGGCTGACTCCTGAACCAGGGAGCCTCTGGACAAATTTATTCTTCCTTTTTCCAAACCTAATCTGAAGCAATCTCTTCTCTTGTTAGCAACAGATTCAAAACATTCACTCTTCACGATGTGTCTGCATTTTCCTGATTTGAAATCATCATCAATTATCTTACTCTAAATTAGTGTAGTCTGCTGAGAGACAGACTTTATTCATCACTCTGATGAAAGACACAATAACTTGGTTCTGCCCACTCTATCATGCCTTTTGGGTTAGACCTTCCCCAGTAAAAGTTTCCTATAACAGAATTAATAAGTAATTTTTTTCCCGTTCTCCCTACTTTAATTCTCTCTTTGATTCTTTAGAATCAAAATAGTCTAAACACGTTCCAGAAATCAAAATCCCTTTCTGTTTGCTCTACTTTTAGCCAATTAATTTATTTATAAAGCTTTGGACTAATCAATTATTTAGCCAAAGTGATGAAGAGGTTATTTGAATAAGGATGAGCTGATTGAGGAAAGGGTATGAAGAGGCATCCATCTTTTCTAGGGTTAATTTTTCCCACACTAATTGAAATTGAAGTGGGATTTCAGTGGAGAAAACAGATACAAAGAAAACAATGGCGAATACACTGATATAAAAATGGACGTTTCTAAGGAGAAGACATATAAATGGCCAATCTGCATATGAAAAAACCATCACTTGTCATTCAGGAAATGCAAATTAAACCCACAGTACCACTCACATTTGTTAGAGTTGTTATTATCAAAAAGAAAAAAAATAAGAAAACCTGGCAAAGGTGTGGAGAAAAGGGAATACTAGACACTGTTAAAATGTGAACTAGTACAGTCATAGGGTAAAATAATATGGAGGTTCCTCAAACATTTAAAAATAGAGCTACCACATAATCCAGTAATCTTGCTTCTAGATATATTTCCAAATCATTATGCTGAAGAGTTATCTGTTCTACATGTTTATTGCAGCTTTATTCACAAGAGCCAAGATATGAAATTAAAACTAAACATACACCTACAGATAAATGAATGAAGAAAATGTTGTTACATATATTCAATGGAATATTATTGAGCCTTAAAAGAGAAGGAAATCCTGTCACTTGCTATGACATGGATAAAGATGGAGGATCTTGTGCTAAGTGAAACAGACTGGGTGCCAAATGACAAATACTGCATGATTTCACTTATATGTGGAATATTAAAATGTCAAAGTCTTAGAGGCAGAGGACAGAGAATGGTGGTTGCTAGGAGCTGGGAGTTGGAAGACATGTTGGTTAGATTTTACAAAGTATCAGTTATACAGGATGAACAAGTTCCTATATTATGGTGACTGCACCTAATAATACTGTGTTAGATACTTGATATGTGCTAAGAGAGTGTTTCTTCATGGTTCTTACAAGAAAAAAATATAACTATGTCAGGTGATATGTTAATTAGTTTGATTGTGGTTATTATTTTACAATGTGGTTATCATTTCAAAATATCATGTGGGTTTTTTTCCTTTTGGGTGTGGGGGGGTACTGGAGATTGAACCCAAGGGTACTTAAGCTTGCTAAGTTGCTTTAGGCCTCAGTAAATTACTGAGGCTGGCTTTGAATTTGTGATCCTCCTGTTTCAATCTCCAGAACTACTAGGAATACAGGTGTGAATCACAAAACTCAGCTAAAATATCACAGAAGATATACACAATTTTTATTTGGCAATTATACCTCAATTTAGCAGTAAAAATATGTTAAAGAAAACAGAGAAAGAGAGGCTTCCAATTTTGTAAAATTATAAGATTAAAAATGAAAATGGGTGTGAAGCAGGCAAAGAATGAATACAAATGCAAGAAGAACTCTCAAAAGCTACAAGAGCCAAATTTCTTCTTTTCTTCTTCTTCTCCTTCTTGTGCTCCTTTCTTCATTTTCTTTTCTTTTCTTCCCTTCCCAAATAACTTAGTCCAAAAGCCATGAGGCTAGAGAGGACAAGGACATGCTGGTATGAGGAAGAGAGACGGACTCAGATTAGTTTCAGAGCTTGAGGGAAAAGGACCCTCACCTAGAGGGCAGCCTTGCTTAGAGTATAGAGCCCAAGGTCCGAAGGAGGATATCAGAAGAGGAGAGTGGCCCACTGTGGGGTATTGGGGCCCAGGCAGAAGGAGATAATTTGTGCTAGAAAAGGTAAATATGGTCTAAGACTGTCTACATACAGAGGACTGATGGAATCAATAGATATTTTAAGTATGATGAGAACCAAGTTTCTCGATGTTGGAGACAAAAAGTTGCAGTTGCAGCAACAAAGAAAACTAGATTAATATTGTGGCTAGTTTGGAATTAGAGGTATTGGTGTGAACCTGTAGTTTTCATTTTATATGGACAGATTATAAATATAGTTGTAAATGTGAAGTTTTACAGTTGTAAATGCATAAATCCATAGACACACATATACTCGAGCATACACACACATATACATACATATATACACATATATATTTTCTAGTTTTTGTCTTGAAAATCCTGGAAACAAACATATCCCAATAGCAAAAAGAATACCTAATGGACAAATCAATTCCTAAATACCCATTTCCACAAAAAAAGAATCAGAGCTGGGGCTAGGGTTGTGGCTCAGTAGTAGAGTGCTTGCCTGGCATGCTTGAGGCACTGAGTTTGATCCTCAGAAGCACATAAAAATAAAATAAAGGTATTGTGCCTACCTACAACTAAAAGAAATAAATATTAAAAAAGAGAAGAATCAGAGCTTATTGGACAACTGGTTGATTTCAGGGCTCAGGTAGGAAAAGTACAAAGTGATTCCAGAATACTCTTTTTCCAAAAAATAGAGAAATAAAGAATAATAGGGTCATGTCAAAAAATAACAGAAAGTAACTTGAAGAGGTTTTCACTGTCAAATATGGGACAATTTGAGCATCAAATAAATTATGATGATAATAGAGTCGAGTCCATGGATAAAATAGAAATCTGAATGGATATAAGTAAATGAAAGTGAAAATTTGATAAGAAATAAGATCCTTCTCTCTCATTTTATATCTCTATCTCAATATTTATATCAATTTGTCCTTAAACTATCTCCTTATTTCAAAGGGTAAATCACAGCTTTACAGTATAGAAGCTTGGCAGATACTACTTTAATCAACTTCATCAAATTTAATGTCATTAGAGTCACTACAGCTGTACAAGTCAAAATAAGATCCCATAAAAACACTTCTGTAGTATTTCTGCTAAAAATGCATAAGTCAAATCTAAACAGAAAGGAACATTGGCCAAAACCAAATTGAGGGATGTTCTACACAATATTTACCCTGTCATCTTCAAAAGTGTCAAAGTTATAAAAGATCAAGGGCAGACCAAATCACAGGTCCACCTGAAGGCTCTAATGAGACATGTCAATTAGACATAACAGCTACATGCAGCAAATGATTTATGGATTGCATTCTTGGGCTATAAACGATGGTATTGGGACAAATGGTAAATTTAAATAAAATCTGAAAGTTAGATGATATTAGTGTTAGTTTCCTGATTATGATTTTCAGATACTGGTTGTATAGAACATCGTCCTTGTTTGTAAGAAATATATACCAAAGTATTAAATATGACTAGCTATGCTATTAGCAACTCTCAAATGGTTCAGATGTGGGAAACATTATTTGTACTGTGTTTGCAATTATTATGTGGACTTGAGATTTTTTGTCAATAAATAAATAAAAGGACAGCTGCAAATAAATGATACTTGTTTTACTTACTTCCTCATCTTCCTCCTTTCAAATGCTATCAATACCCAGAATTGGAGGGGTTGACTATGACTCTGGGACAAGATAGAAAACCACCAAGCGTACTTGTTCACAAACACATAGGTGTTATCTGTTTCAAGCTGCCATCCCAGGCCTATCCTACCTTTTTTTCCTTGGATGAGAATTCAGGCTATTTTGTTTGATTAAAATAAAATAAAATAAATAAATAAAATAAAAATAAATCTGTGAGAAATAAAGCTGGCTTTGAACTTGCGGTTCAAAGTCTCCTGCAGTCTCCTGCCTCAGCTTCCTAAACTGCTGGGATTACAGGCATGCACCATTGCACCTGGTTTATCACTAGATATTAAATGATGAACCTGGAGCTCAAACAAGGTTTTGAGTAAATATTGTATACCATAGACTGTGAATCCAACCTGGTTCTGCCTTTTGTTTGGGAGAGTAGTTGATCTGAACTTAGTATGACAGCCCACACAACTCTGAGGGGATGCAGTCAGAAATAGCCTCCCTAAACCAGGTGTAGTGGCAGATACCTGTAATCCCAGTGGCTCAGGAGACTGAGGCAGGAGAATTTCAAGTTCAGAGCCAGCCTCAGCAACAGCAAGGTGCTAAGCAACTCACTGAGACTCTGTCTCTAATCAAATATAAATAAATATAATATAAAATAGGGCTGGGGATATGGCTTATATAGTGGTCAATGGCCCTGAGTTCAATCCCCAATACCAAAAATGAAAAAAGAAACTATATATTAATAAATATGAATATATATGAGTTTATCTTGATATGATGTGTGGTCTATAAGAAAGAAAGAAAGAAAAAGAAATAGCTTCCCTATGTAAAAAAAAGATCAAATTATTTGAAATGATTACAGGTTATTTTGGTGAAAATGAAGGAAGGCCAGAGAAGAAACTGCAACAAATTAACATATGCTCTTGGAGCACACATGCACTGTCCACTGGAAAAAGATTTACAAAATGGAACTTCTTCTTCCAAAATGTAGACTCCAGGCAGGACAAAACAAAAAAAAAATTTTTTTCATTCACCCAAACAAAATCATAAGTCACTGTTTTTGGTAATCTCTATTTCCATATTCTTGAGCAGAATAAAGCAAATGCATTTTTAAAATAGAAAGAAACCCCAAGTTCTTTTTATTTTTCTCATCATTAAAATTGATCAGTCAACCAGAGAATACATGTAATTATTAGACCTTAGTACCAAATATCATTTATTTCAACAGAAGAATCACAAATTTTTAGTTTTTAGTTTGGTCAGAAAAGTGCTATGGTTTCAAAATTTGTCCCTATTAAAACTCATGTTAAAAGTTGGTGGTGGTTCTAGAACATGCTGGGAGGTGGAGTCTGAGAGACTATGAGGCCTTGAGGGCTTGGGTTTCATGAGCATGATTAATGCCATTTAAAAAGGGCAAGTTTGGTCCTTCCACCTTTTCATGTGTGCATCCATTTTCTCTGAAGGACGTAGATAGAACAACACCATCTTGGAACCAGAGACTGACCCTGCTAACTGTGAGCCAATTTCCTATCTTTTCTTTATAAATTACTCGATCTGTGGTGAAGGCCAATATGTGTGAATTTAAAGTTATGTGGATATGTGAGGGTCCTCGAACTTTGCATACACAGAACTAGTAGGGTCTAAATAAATAGTTTATAAATAAATGAATGAGCTAGACTCATATTTCAGCATTTTCCAGCTGACTGAAATTCCACCTCCTCTACTTTACTAGTGGCAAGTGCTTAAGCATGAATGTATAATTTGTCTATCTATTTATAAATACATGTCTGTATGGGCCTATTTATTATTTAACTCTGGCAGAGAGCTTCTTTTAAGTTATGACACAATGAGTAGAACATATTCTATGAAATGTGCACCATGCCGTTGTACCCCAAGAGGCTTTGTGCAGCCGTGCAAGAGCCCTTTAAAACTGAAGAATTAGCATCTCTTCAAATGCTTTGAGAAGTATCATTCTGATTCATAGCAACAAATACTGGAATTTTCATAATTACACAACACTTTATTCTTGACAAGTCAAGAAGAGAAAAGGTGGAAAGGTTTAGAGAGGTGTGGAGAAAAACCCAGCTATAAAAAATTTTTAATTTTTTTAAAGTATTACTTTAAAATTTCTATTGTCCTGCACTCATTTTGCATTTGTCTTTCTCAGAAGAGTCTAAAATTCTGGTTTTAGAGGGAAGGTTAAAAATAACTATTTAAAAAAATGAATTTGAAATTAGCTAGCAAGTGGATTTATAATTTAGAATCTTCAGTAAACCTAAAAACACGGATGGTGTGCGTGTTTTATCACAGTTGCCATGGTAATCAAATAAGTAGCCTGAGGCCCTCACAGCTTCACTGTCATTCAGATTATATTTTTCTCACCATCATTTTTCCGCAATATATTTTAATGAAAGTGATATTATATTTCAGTGCAAGTTAATAAAGATCCGACAGCCATTAATTTTCCAAGCATTTGTTTTTAATGGTTATAAAGGTTCATGTCAGAATACAAAATGCCAGGAGATTATCTTCATTGAACCCTTTTGGGCTGAGCACTCACAGCTGCAGAGTCGAACATAATTACATTTCTTAACTGCAAAGTTCATAACTATTAACCTTTTGGCAATGATCGCCAAAGCCACCACGTCATGAATCACCTCCTGGCTTCCTCATATCAAGAGGGTCTAAAAGAATAGTTGCTGGTGGTGGCAGCCTGGCATGAGCCACCCAACCCAGCTCAGCAACCAGTGCCGAAAGAGCCCTGCAATGTGCAGCTTCCTCCTGGCTGGTTCTTTTGACTAATTTTAAAATGAAGTGCTTGAACTCTTTAATCAGTATCACACCACTCTGCAGAGCAACTCTAAAAATTGTGTTTCCATGGTAACAACTGGAGACATTCACAAGTCCTCATATTGCCTACATAACCTGTTTAATTACACAGGAACCTTAAAACTATGTGTGTATGTATGTGTATATATGTACACACATATGTGTATGTTTTATATATATTAAAGTTATATGTATTGAATATATATATATATGTGTGTGTGTGTGTGTGTCTGCATTTATATTTGTATATATACATACATAAAATATATAATTTTTCATAGAATGCTACATGGAGTTAATTCTTCATGGAATTAATTGTCATGCCTCATCATGTTAATGGGATTTAAAAATACTTACACCTACAAAAATATACAACATGTAGGGAACAAGACAATAGAGAATGAAAATCCTAACACACATTTTGTGATCTCTTTCTCTCACAAGCTCTGCATAATCTAAAATCTGAATTCTCAATCCTCACTAGAATTATTCCTAAAAATATTAAATTGTCTGAAATATAAAGGCTAACCATAATGACTTTCAATTCACCTGAATGCAAATGTAAGTATAAATATAAAGAAATAAATGATAAATAAGGTGGATTAGGGGAGATTGATTTAGGTCATCTGCATCTCTTTCTCTTTGTCTCCAAATCACACATTTATTTTTTCAGCCCACATCAATGTAGATTTAGATTCTGCACCAAGTACTGGGGATAAAGCAATGAAAGGCACACAAGCATACAGTTCCTGTTAAAATTGGTGAACACACTATGTACAGAAGCACCATCAATGCAGCAGTAGGAATGAGTAGACAAAGTTTCCTGGAGGAATTGAAATCTGAGCTAAATTTTGATGGATGAGGAAGAATCTACAAAGTGAAATGGTATGAATGAGGGCTTTTGGTATTCTTAGAAGACAAAAAGCACATGCCAAGCAAAGAAGGTACTATAAGGGAGTTCAAATAGTGTGTTATGCTAGAACATGGGATGCACCAAGGCTGGCAGGTGTAGAGTTAGGAAGTTGGTCATGATAAAGAGAGATAGAGAAGGGTTTGAAGTAGTGTTGGGATTTAGAAAGACCCTTTCGGTGAATAATGCTCTGAAAGAAGGCTGAAGGTAAGGAGACCCATTTAAAACTTAAGAGAGTTCAGAGGGAGCCTAGTGGAGATAGTGAGGATGGTTCTGAAAAAAAGAAGTAGAACTCCCAGTTTGGGGTGATTGATATTCATCTTGGCAATGAGTGAGAGGATCAGTAGTGGACAGCCTAAACTTGGATCATCAAGTTATTAAAAGAAGTATCTGTAATTTCTGCCTCCATTTTCTTATATTAACCTTATATCTCAGCCCCACTTAATTCTGAATGCTACCATCAATCTGAAATAACTAACACTAAAAACCTCTCTGACTTCAGTGTTGCTAAATCCAGTGGATGCTATTTGGGTTCACTTGACCACATTTACTTATCTAGAGCATCTTTTGTCTTTAGTGTTCTGTGACACTGCAGCCCTGAGTCTCTAAACTCTCTACTTCATTCCAGTCCCAGATTTATTATTCCCTTTAGGACTCAGATTTTTTCCGAGTTAACACAAATCATTATATCAAATCCTAATTTCATAAATTTTCCCACTTGCTCCCCCCCCCTGCACTGTATTTCTCTTTCAGTGCTCCCCAGTGGCACAACTCACCTTAGTTTTTAAAGCCCTAACACTTTTTGAAAACATTAACTGCTTCCTCTCCCTTGAATTCTATATTCCACCAAAGTTCAGGTTCCGCTGATTCCAGCACTAAACTCTCTCCATTCCCGTTGCCATCACCATAATCCAACCCACTATCATCTTTTAATAACTTCAATCGCCTGTCTGAATTCACTCCTGTCACTCTTCAATTTGTTCTAGATAGTAGTGTGATTTTTTTTTAAAAAAAATGCATATCTAATTTTATCACTCAATTGCTTAAAACATTTGAATGGTTTTCAATTTCATTAATGTCCAAAATCGGTCATATGGTTTGTGTCCACTTCCATCATCTTGCTGCGGCCAAAATTTCCATCCTTACCTCATGTTACATTTCCCTAAGATGTTGGTGTTTAAAATGTCTGAGATGGAATATTTCTTATCATTGGCTAATATTCAATATGTGAGCAGGAAAACAGATTGAAAAGTCAAATTAAAGGCCAAGGGCCTAGGAGGTGAAGGGAGTGTCATTTGTGTGCACATAACATTTACACTGTATGGTATATGGTAGCAGGAATTACAATAGAAAGAGCATAATTGTCCATGGATTATTTGTTGGTTTGTTTTGTTGAGTGAGTCTTATAACAGTGAGTCTTATAAGAGTTACAAGGAAATGGGGTAATAGAACAACAGCTCTTTTGACTAACATCCCAAGTTTCATTCAAAGGAAGAACTAGTGGTTTAGTAAAAAAAACAGTAGGCAGCTACACTAAGCCAGTTCGTTTGTTTCTTGTTTTTTTTTTTTCTTTTTTTTTTCTTTTTTTTTTTTGGTATCAGGGATTGAACCCAGGAGCACTTAACCAATGAGCTACATCAGCAGCCCATTTTATTTTTTATTTTGAGACACAGCCTCACTGAGTTGTTTAGGGCCTCACTAAGATGCTGAGGCTGGCTTTAAACTTGCAATCCTCCTGCCTCAGCTTCTCAAGCTTCTGGGATTACAGGTATGCACCAACACACCCAGCAGAACCTGTGGTTCTTAATACCTTACAATCTAAGTACTATCCAGAGGCCATAGAATATTTTAGCAAGAGTTAAAAGCTCTGGGTTCTAGATCTGATTTTATACCTCATTTTTTTCTGCTCATGTTGGGCACTGGAATATCTGAAACTCAACATTTGTCTTCAGTTAAATGGAAATTAGGACAATTCTCTGACTACCTCATGGAAATGTGAAGACAATTAAATGAGATGATACACATAAATTCTTCATGCTTGTAAACCCTATGAACTTGGGCCTTATATTTTCCCTCTCATCCTTATGTAAAGTGAATGCACTCCAGACCATTTCTGAGGTCTTGTTGTGTCTAAATAAACTTTAACTCTTTAATTATTTTTCAGGGGTAACTTAAGAGGTAGAAATTGGTTACTAACTTATCACTAAATGCCCAAGAGTCCATCATCATCTATTTAAGCATATTACGGAAATGAATCTGTAAAGCAGAGCAAAATAGACAAATTGTGTGAGGCTGAGTTTCCTCCTCTAGGCTGCAGAATGTGTTTATGCTCTTCCTCGAAGGCACGCTGTTCATGATTGGTTCCATTTGCCATCTATGTCCCCTCCTAAATCAATGAGAGTCCTAGCTTCCAGTTTTCCATTGCTCTCTCCTCCTGTGATTTTATCTCCCATGCAGGAGATAAAATCACTCACTCCTTAATTGCTGCCACTAAATGCAGACCTTAGCACCCAAAGAATGAAAGAATTGCTAACGTTATATCTGAAAAAAGACAAATAAGCAATACAGTTTCTGAAAATAAAGACTAGCCATGCATTTCAAGAGACTCCAGGCATGACTTTAATAGCTTTACAAGCTTTGTGTCTTCCAAACCCCAAAGCATATGTCTAATGTTCCATTCAGGGAGTTCCCATTCCAAATAAGCTACTCAACCTTCAAGTTTGCATTCCCTTGGGTCAAGAAAATTCCTTCATCAAATATAATTCTTGTGTGTAGCAAAGTGCTGAGTTAATGAATTATTAAGACTATGGGTTCCCCACCCCCCTTGCCACAAATCAACATTCAGGTGAATAAATGTCTGCAAATTTAGTGGGTGTTAAAGGTTTTCTGATTCTTGGATTTCTATGAATATTTTTTCTAGCAATAATGCTTAATGTTTGACAATTAGAAAGTCACTTAATTTATCTAGGGCATCTACAGAAAAGCAAAATTATAATGCTATCTAAACAAGCTCTTATGGACATGCTGAAACCACGTTAATGAGGTTTACAAGTGTAGAGATTACAATGAACTTTGCAAACGAAGTGATTGTTGTCTACATTTTATATTTCGTGTTCAGCTGTATTAGTCAATAGCAATAAGGAATGTTAGACTTTTTTTAGAATGGAGTAATTGATTCCTCTCTCTTCCATTCCATATGTATTGTGTTATCAACACGTATTTCTTGGAATGAAGATTATACAGCAAAGGCTCTAAGATATTGGCAATAGAATAGAAATAAAGTTGTTTTTTAACTCCCTTTTAATAACCTAGACCAGGAGAAAAAGGGTAATAGCAATAAAGTCATTGCTGTCACATACCATTATTATATTAACACGTAAATTACATTCAAAATATCTATCATATGCTCTGTGCACCATAGAAAATAGTTCCCAGTGGTCAGATAACTAGACATTCAACAAAAACAGGTTACAGAGAATATATGTGAAAATAAATTATGACAGATACTGATGGAAGAGTGAATCTAGAAAAACCCATAAAATGTCATATTTGGGATATAATAGGAAATATATTGAATATTAAGTTATAATTAACTTTTAAAAGTGAAATAATAAAAAACATTTACATATTTAATTCATCTACTATTTGTAGAGTATCTGCTACATGTAGAAAGCATTTCATGTTCTAAGAAATCAGCATTACACCAAACAGAAAAATCCCCTAACTTTATGAAAATTATTTTCTTTTAGAGAGACACACACATAACACATAAATAAAAGTGAAGGTATGAACTTCTTTTGGCCAAGATGAAGTAACAGAAAGTCATTTTACTCTATGATTTGAGGCAATTATAAAATGGATAACATAAATAAAACACCAGTTCTCAAGATACTGAACATCAGGCAATGAAAGAGCAATGATCCCTGAGATCAACTACATTATTTTTCTCATTGAGTTTCTCATCCAGCAGTTTGTAATACATGCAATTAAATTTTTAGTTATTTCTCTTTATTCATATTACAAAAGTGTAATAAGTATCTACTGTGTTCCCAGTAATCTTCCAGGTACTGGTCATATAGAAAATGGAGTAGGAGAGATGTATAGTATATCAGAGATTGTAAATGCTGAAATAAATAAGGTAAGAGATTGGTTGCATGTGGGAAAGTGTTTACTATTTTAAATGAAATGAACAGAGAGAGCTTTGTTTAGAAGATGACATTTGATCAAAGATGTATAGTTTTTCAAGAAGAAAACTATGCAGATATTTGAAGGAAAGCTGAACCAGCAATGGAAATCAGGAAAATTGGTATATACATGCCATGAGCTTTGAGGAATTTTGTAATAATATAGGATATGTGGTTCAGTGTAGAAGCAGACACATCTAACTGACTCACAATTCTTCAGAATGGGAAAAAGATGTTGGGGATATAAATGAAGGAATCTCAGAAGAACCCTATATAAAACCCGTAATTTGGCAAGGTAAAGGCAGGCAGTGGGGCAGGTAGCCAAAACAAACAAATTCAGTGCAACAGGGATTCCTTACAAGCTAAAACAAATCAACAAACTGCGTGGTGTGGCTTCCTTCCAAAGCAGATGTCCCCCACAGGCAACCAACACAAAAAACAAAGTCGTAGAGAAAAATTCTACCCTAATGTGATTTTCTTCCAGTGCAGGTGGCCAAAGACAGAAACCTATGGCCCTAAATCCACTGAAATACACAATACAGGAAAACAACTATTACAAATAATAGAGAGGTAATGGTTGAATGGTTTCTTGTAGACAATGCTCCATTATGAGAATAACTTGAATGGTGTTCATGGTATGTACAGACAAATTTAAAAAAAAAAATGTGTTGGAAGTCACCAGAAAGCTATTAAGTCAGCCAGGACTTGAGAGGGTCCCAGAGAGAAGAGGTGCTCACTAGAGACACCTAACATTATGCACTCTTTTCCTCTGTGGCCAGATTGCAGAGCTAATCCAGAAGTGGCTGCTGAGAGACTGAAAAAACAAGCAGTAATTAATTACAAGTAGCTACATGGGGCAGGCAGACTACAACTGGAGTCCAGGACACATGAAAAAAGATGTGTTTTTACTCTAGGCATCCAGTTAGGATGTTGGAAGAACTATATCAGAAGAGAAGGAAGACCTGGCCATGGACTAACCCTATGAACTACTGAAATCCAGTTTCCAACCAGCTCAAGACTATTCTGGATGATGGTCATCTGTCTCACTCTAACTGCCAACTAGAAAGAAACTCATCTGTGGATGAATATAAGCACAGACAATGCTTCAGGATTTCTCTGCACTTTTTCAACCATTGTTATCTGGTATTCAAAAAAAGACTACCATGAGTCAGGCAAAGAAAAATAAATAAAAAATAGGAAAAAAACCTGGAAAAATAAATATTTCCACAGTGCTCTACATATTGGCCTACAAAACATGAACTTTAAGTGTACTTAAAATGTTTTGCATATGAATTATAAAATACAGAAATTCAACAGAAATAAAAAAATATAAAAAAGAATTATATAGAATTCTAAATGTGAAAAATATAATACACAAATTTATGGACTCAATTAATGGGTTTAACAGCAAATTATATATAGCATAAAAAAAGAGATGAGAGTATTAGTGAAAGACCAATAGAAAATATGTAAATTGAAGGGCACAGAAGAAAAAAGATTAAAAGTACATGAAAATATGTGTAATAGCTATGGAAGTAGGGTTTGGCAAGCCTCTTCTCTTTATGCCTCTGGGGCCATGTGGTCGCTGTCCTGATAATCCTGCGGTTGTAGCACAGAAACAGCATGGGTGATACATAAAGGATTGGGTGTCCTGTGTCCCAATAAACTTTGGTGTGTGTCTGTGTTACTTTACCAACTGAATCCACGTAATCTGAAGATTGGGATAAAATTTTATAACAGCCTTTCAAAATATCTGGTTTAGGTCACAGTCTACCAAGGACTGAAGATATTCTTAGGGAGTATAGTATCATCCTTTGAATCCTGGTTCAGTCAAGTCCTTGGAATATTACAGAGATAACCAGACTTGTGGAGTAAGAAGCGCTGGAGATTAATTGTAGGGTTTCAAGACATAGTATTTGGAATGAACATTAAAAGGAAATTTCTCAAAACATCTACCTCTGAGACAGGATCCCTGGCAGCCCCCAAAGAAAAACACAGTGGGGTAGAGACAACACCAGGGTAATTATGTTGAGCTAATCAGTATAAGGCAGCAAAAAGAAGATATGCTTTCTATATATGTTCAGACTTGGAAGAGTTTTATCAAAAGCAAGTGCTTTGGTACACAGTTTTGAGAACCAGGAATGGTCAGATCAAGTCAATTTATAACCAAGAAGAGTCAACAAACGCTTCATTAGTGAAGCTAATTCAATAAGAACAGTTAAAGAAGACTATCTTCAGGGAACATGAATTGATTGTCTTTGCTGGGATAGAATCATAAACAAAGACCTGGGAAATTAAAATTAAAATTGGTACAACTCAACACCCCCACGTTAACTGTCAACAGGCTCAAGGTGTACAGATGTTTTCTCCTCCAAGTAGAAGTGACATCAGAAAATGCTAGGTCTGAGCTGGGGATACTGCTACCTCCTTTGGTAGATTCTGAGCAGAATTGGTCCCCCAGTGGTTATTTTTTTAAAACTACATTTTGTAGACCCAACATCTTAAAAATAGTTTTAATAACAAACATAAAACTACATGAAGTTTCTTGAACTTCTTTATAGTTGTTTGAATTATGACAAGGAGACGTGCATTATGGAAGACTGAACTATGCAGAAAATTCATTACAAATACCAAATACATGTTTGTTTTTTTTTTCCCTGTAGAGGAATGATCATGCAGGGAGGGACTGAGGGGGTAACAGTTTCTACTTACTACAATCCCTTTGAATCTTGATGGTAGTGTTTTCCATTGGAGTTACAACTTCCTCACTGACTTTTTCTTTCTCTATTTTTCCTCTTTCCTCCTCCTTTCTTTTTTCCTTTTGGTACAGATATAGTAACCAGATTTATTCAAACTCTTTGAGTATGGATTCTAGTCCCAGGGTTGGGGAAAATCTAATGGAAGTTTTGCCTTTACAGACCTGTATAGATATAAACAGTTTGTTCTGTTTACTTGTTGCGGTATAAAAAACTGCCTCCAAACACAGTGGCTTAAAAAATATTTTTTGCTAGCTCATTAGTGTGTAATTTGAGCATGGCTTGGTGGGGACTGCTTAAATATCTGTTAATCAGAATGGCCTGGAACCTGGGAGCTGAACCCAACTGAAGACTAACTTGCATATCTAGCAGTTAGATCCCTACCAGGCCTGTGAAAAGAACCTCTCAGTCTCAGAAATCACCCATCATTGTTCTGGAGAGTATGGGGAGATGATCTCCATACATCTCTTGTGCTTCCTGCTGTCTTGTGAATAGAGACATTGACTGCCTTTGGTCCAGGTGATCTTTTTAAAGGATGTTCAAATAATTGACAGAATTGTAATATAGAGTGCCCTCTGGAAAAATGGGCAGTCATACTTACTACCCACTATAATAAAAAATAATGACTCCCTCCAAAGGGAAAGAAGATGATGAACTTACTGATCTTTGCAAGATTTGGGGGTTCCGTAAGCTCAGATTTCTCTCCCGTGTGTGTATCTGTCATCTGGCTCTCTTTGTGCTTCCCTGGGGAAATTTGAACCCAGCAAATTAGGGAACAAGAAAATGCTGGTACTCTGGCTATTACTATTGTTGTGAGTAATCAGGTTCTTTTCTGACCCAGGAGTCTCATTTCTTCTGCAAGCATTTCTGAAACTGTGACAGGCCAACTCATTGACTTGAAGGTAGAATACACTCTCAGGCCCGTTATAGTTTTTCACATTGATTGGTCTTTGTTCAAAGGGAGCAATTGGACTCTCCCTTTTGATGGAATAGGTGTCAAATTTTTGAAAAATCATTTCATATTCACTACAGGGGTCCTATCTGTGAATGTTGGAGCTCACTGCTTACAGATGTTGTTGGAACAAAGTATACAAAGGGAATAGCTGTGCCGAGAGTAGGTCCAGAAAGGAGAGGAAGCTGATGGCAAATAAGACTCAAGAAGAAGTCAAAAGAGGTTGAACAACTTGGTGTGTAGAGTATAAAACATTTTTAAGGAAAATATTTGAGTAAAAAATATAATTAAAAATTTTTGATTAATTTAAGAATTTGAGAGACTATATGTATAAAAAGGTATTATATATATGTATATATACACACACAAATATACATATTTTGAAGGATTATATACTATATATAATGTGCATGTGTGTGTATGTATGTGTGTGTGGTACTGGGGTTAAACCTAGGGCCTCACATGTGCTAGAACTCTTCCGCTGAGCTACATTGCCTCTCCTGAGAGAGATAATTTTTTACTTTGTGCCGAGTGCACAAATAAAGGCAGTGGAATATCTAGATTTTCATCACTGAACAGACAGCTGGGGATCCAAAGCAATTGGTACCACTATTTATAAGACATTTGGAATTGATATGGGCCATTTGTATCCATTTTCACCTCTTTTTTTGTCCAAAAATATGGACAAACTGAACCATTGAAACAGCATTGTAAATGATACTGCTAATTTGTAGGTTTTTAAAAACAATATTCTAAATTATGACTCACATTCCTATTGATAACTCTATCTTTGTTATGGCTGTCAATTGTGCTTTGGTTTCCACTCTGTGGTCAGGTTCTCACCTGTGACTTCTGATGTCAATATGTGTCGCGACCCCTTGCCCGCAAGGAAGACGCAACTCGGGAATCTTCTCTCAGCAGTTTATTCAGGTCCTTGATACTTTTTCTTCTTCCAGCTGTTTATTCAGGCCTTTGTATTGACATGTCTTTTAGCTTCTACTACTACTCCTACTGCTACTACTACTACTACTACTACTACTCCTGCTACTACTACTCCTACTACTACTGCTACGTGCCCCAGCCCTAATAAAGCAGATAAAGCCCCAATGCACAACTGCCACGTGGATCTTTCTCATAGGGTGATTTACAGCTACGTGCCAACTCTCCCAAAATAAGGAGTTGTTTATCACAGGCCACGGTGCTATCAGCGCCATCTTGTAATGGCGGCCACAGTACACAGAAACAGCTCACCACAGTTCCCCCTTTTTAGTTTTACTAAGACAATACAGGCGAGAGTAGAGGACCTATCCCACTGTGCAGAAGTGGCTGCATATGGTTCAGCCCTAAGGAGGCGCCTTCCCCAGATCTGGCTCCATATCAGCCGACGCCTTTTTTCGTGGGGCGGGGCGTGG
Organism: Urocitellus parryii; assembly: GCF_045843805.1. Taxonomy (NCBI): domain Eukaryota; kingdom Metazoa; phylum Chordata; class Mammalia; order Rodentia; family Sciuridae; genus Urocitellus; species Urocitellus parryii. The sequence goes on along the minus strand of NC_135538.1, from coordinate 49,927,856 downwards.
ACGTCCAACCCGCATGCAATAGGACATGCTCTCCTTGAGGTCCACTTCAAGGATCACTCAAGTGCAGTGCCTTGCCTCGCATCCTGTATCGTGACGATGGTGGACGAAGGGGGACAGCTGAGGCTGAACTGTGACTGATTAGAAATACGACGACAAACAAGTTGGCAGCACCCTGAAAGAAAGGCACGGACAGTAGAAAGGGGGAGAAATTCGGTCGTGACATCTGCCATTGTTAGATAAAGGCCAAGACGTTCCCGTGGAATACATGTGTCTCAGGCGGAAAAACAGGAGGCCTAGTGAGCTGGCCACTTCGACATGCAGAACAAGGAATTGGGGGCTGGGCCCCGGGGGCCAGGGAAGGCCTGCTATCAGCAAGTTCCCCTCTTTTGTTTATTGCATGTCAAAGGGAATCAAGTAGCCCCTGTCTTAGGTCGTCCACCGCCCCTGCACTGCTTACCCGTCTCTGGGGAGGCCCCACTCCCCTGTCTTAGGTTGCAGTGCAAGCGTGGAAGTTGCCCGTCACTGGGTACTACAAGATCAGCTCAGCATGTTGTGGCCAACAGGACATTGTTATGGCAACCGCCTCCATAAACAGGACCCATGACCATCACCATCAAATGGCAGGTGTAGTTGGACTGTAAGATTAGCTAGCAAAGATCCTAGTGCAGAAAGGCAGGGAGGAGAGGTATGCACAAAGGAAAGATATGGTAGAAGTTCCAGCATTAGAAGAGTGACAAAAGAAGGACATGTCGATCCCAGTGCAATGTTATAATAACTTGGGGTGCAACGACCATGTCAAAGGTTTACTGTTTAAGATGCGCAAGCCAGACCTGTGGCGAGTTGCCATTTTCTAAAGCAGCAAGAGCTTGTATGATCATAGCCTTATCGTGAGCACTGCGGGCCTTGAGGCGACAGAGAAACCACAAACAGAGAAACATACCAAAGCAACACATTGCACCAAAAATGTTTATTCCCACCCACTCCTTAAAAAAGGAAAAAGCAGAAGAAATCCAAAGGGTGAATTGTCCCAAAGTCACCGGTATGACACGGGTGTCGTTCAAAACAGCTATCTGAGTCAGTTGAGACTGGATCAAATTTTTTGTTACCATGGACCAATTTCCGGCCAAGTACTCTCCGATGATGCGGGAAGCATTCCTGGAATTATTAAATTTGACAGAGGTTATGCATAAATGTGCACGTTGGTCAACGCAACCCAAAAGCACCAAGTTAGCCAATTCTTCTACCTGAGCTTGGAGTAAATCTATTCTTTGGTTGGCAGCTAAAATCCCTGACAAAATATGTTGATTAATTTTACTTTGAGATTCGAGTATGTTGGAAGTTTGTTGAATAACCTGATTAATAGTGGCAGCAGTTTGGACCTGATTAAGAGCCTGTTTGCATTCAGCAAGCTGTTCCTTAATCTTCACTTTATCAGTTAAAAGAGCATCCTTTACCAATCTTCATAGAGAGAAAGTAGCAATCGGGACTCTATCTGGATTTTGGTCCCTCAACAACTTTTGGAGATCCTGCTTTACCAAATCCCAATCATTGTTATTAAGAAAGCCTCCTGTCAGAAACCAAGGATAAGCCTGGGCTATAGCTTTAACGAATTTAGTTGTTGTCTTGGTTTTTATTTCTGTTTCTTGTTTGCTTAACAGTTCTTTAACTTCATTGGCCAGACGAAGTTTCACTGTTGAGTGACCCATGGTATGTATCCTGTCTCTTTAAATTATCTTTGATCTAATTTTCCCCCTTCTCCCTTAGAAGGTGAGCCTCCTCCGCTTACCTCTGCTTTCTGAATCTTGGTAAGGACCTCCAGATGCTAAGTCCGGCTAACGGAAACCGAGTCCGGCGAGAGACGTCGAGGTTAAAAAATAAAAAAAAAATCATAGGACACCAAGGTTCTTTATCCAGGAGGAGGCATGTGTGCTTTTTTTTTTTTTTTAAATTTCTTTTTATACTTTGGAACAATTTTTGAAAACCTTAGAATCTATAAACAAATTATTATATTTTGATAAGAAATATCAATGAAAATAAAGCTAAAACCTTTAGATATTTTGGAGAAATAATTATAATAATTTATCATTTTATGAGTTTGAACAATAACCTTGAGAATTAGAAATTACTTGATTGTATTTTTACTTAAAAGCAAATTTATAGTAAATGCATTTATCTCAAATATCTGTAACTGAAAAGGCAGAGTATCTGATAAATGTATAAATATAAAACATAAATTATGGGTTTTCTGTTGAAGAAAAACAATTAGGCAAATATATATTAACTAATTAATTAGGCATGTGCTAATTAATTTATAGATTAACAAATATAGGTTATCTAAATATCTAAACACATATATATATATATTAAGAATAAGAACATAACTTATAATTGTATTAACTTTATGTAACCATGTGGTCTTAAAATATTTGGATCCATTTAAATTTATTTTTAACTAGGAGTGCACTCTTTAATGTGACGTCACTTGATGTAACTGAAATAAGATCCTTGAGTATACATTTTTATTTTTATAGTTAGCAATGAAAATAAGGATTTTTTGGTCATCACAGGAACTTTGCCGGCTTGTTCCTGTGGCGAGCAAATGTATCCTCATAACCTTCAAAATTAAAAGTAAAATATAAAGAAGCATATTTGATATCTCTCATCAATAGAACATTATTTAGTAACACAACTATAGAGAAAAAGGTTATTTAACTTAGAACTAGCTTAAACTTAGGACTGTAACATAGAAACCTGTGGAATTAAGTTTTGTCTGAAAAAGTTATCTTTCATTAGCATTTACAGGTAGGCATTTTTCATAAATACAGGCTCTGAGCAGCTCCGGTAGAAATCTGAAACACAGCAGTACAGGTTAGTGGCTGGAAAGCGGGACTAGAAGTCCTGTCTGAGTGACTGTGGAAGAACCAATCAGAAGCCCGAAAAGGTGTGGGAGGTGGGACCAGGAAGCTACTCTTCCGGCCAGGCACCCCATGGTTACCATGGTGATGCAAACAACATGGAGTCCTTTGCCCATTTTTGGGGCAAAAGTTCTCCAAGTTTTCCTAGCCAATTGCATTTTGTTTGAGTTTGTCTGTAATTTTTCGCGCCTGGCCATGATCTTACTGCGGTAGCAGTTTGTTCTGTCTCTGTGACCTGCGGTTGCAGCTCTTGTATATCCTGCACTTCCTGGTGTTCCCCTGGGGAGTCTACAGATAGAAAGGGGTTGGTCTGTGGGAGGTGACGAAGTTGTTTACTCCCCGGGGCACCATTCCGCCCCTGGATTGCCCAGTAGACCTTGGGGTGGGCCCCTGTTCCTGGTTTGAGGGCAGCGGCCAGAACCTGTCCAGTAATATGAGCTCCATCAATATCCTTACAAGCTCGAATCATGTCATCAACACTCTTTGCTCTGGTAGATTTAATAGCATTTTGGCAATAGGAATTTACATTTTTAAGAGCCAATTGCTTAATGACCGGCATGGCTTGTTCCAAGTTAGGGAATATTTTTTCTGCTACCTGTATCAATCAGGCAATGAAGTCAGAATAAGGCTCAGAGGGTCCTTGAGCAATTTTTGAAATTTTTGTTTTAGCATTTGAAATAGGTAGAGCCTTCCAAGCCTGAACGGCTGCTGCAGCTATCTGAGCATAGACCCCAGGATCGTAATCAATTTGCTGACTTATGATAGCATATAGTCCCAAGCCAGTTAACATTTCAAGGTTATGCCGTGGGAAGCCGGTGTCCTGATTGACTCGGGCTAGTTCGCGATACCTCTCTTGATTTTCACTTTTCCACAACAAAAAATCCCCTCCAGACAAACAGCCATGCAAAGCTGTTGCCAGTCACTAGGTGTCAGCTGATTGGCAGAGAAAAACTCGAAGAGAGTCAATGTAAAGGGGGCATGGGATGGGGTCTGTAATTAGTAACTGCCTCCTTTAGTTGCTTAATATCCTTAAAGGTTAGAGGAACATGCACTCTGGCCGGCTGTCCATCCAAGTTTTCAATTACTGGGAAGTTTGGGCCGTCTTAGGCTGCCACTGAACATCCCCCAGCCTTCTGGGGTTGTCCTTGTCCCAATCGGGGTTATAAGGAGGGAGCGTGACAGCATCAGGGCCGTAGGTGCTTTAAATCTTGACTTTTCCAATTGACCCTCCAGTTCCTCTATCTCCCTTTCCAGTTCTTTTTCCTGCCAGCTGTTACCATGGAGCCCAGTTAGTAACTCCCTTATCTTAGAAATGTAGTCAGCACTGTGAAGCCCAGCTCAAGGCCAGAGGCCTTGTTACATATTTTTGTGAAAAACTAGTAAGGGAGTGTCCAGTGCCTGGAATGCTGATTTTTTTCAGACAGTAGCCAAATAAAACAGGGCAACATGAAAATAGGAAGTTTATCTACATTAAACGTTTTTGTAGAGATTCTTTTGCTGAAAGTCCTAAAATAAGCCATGGTGAATATTCTGGAGAAGGTCAATTAAGACTTTTCTGTGGGCCTGATAGGGAGGGGGAAGATGAGAAGGCGGGGTTGAGAGCGGCTAGGGTAGATCTAATTCCTCAGAACTGTCCGAGCTACTTGTGTCCTTGGGAGTTTTTAACTCAGTCAAGTCCGGATAGAGCCTTCTCCTCTGTTTAACTTCAGACTCCCTTATCTGTTCACCACTCTTACTCCTAAGACTTTCTGTTACCTCGCTATGTGACCCCTCCGATTTTTCTTCATGCAATTGCTCAAGAACGGCCTGACCCTTGCTCACAGCTTCTTGGCATTTACCATCTGTTATACATCCTCTAATTAACTTCCAAAGTAGTATAACACCATCCTTCAAGATACCCTGCTCACGAGCGAAATCCAGGTCCTTCCCTAATTTGTCCCAGCTGGGAATCGTCAGACTCCCTGAAAAAACAAACCAAAGAGCTATAGAGTTAGTCTCTTCTAAAAACCTCTGTAATGTGCTCTGCTTCACTTTAAGTTCCTTAGAACGCAGTAACCCGTCCAAGGCCAGCAAAATTGGGCTTGAGGGAGTAGCACCCATACTGTTCCAAGCAGTATAAAGAAAGTGAAAATACAAAATTCCGCTCTCTCCTTATTTACAGAGGAGCGTCTTATTTTATTATTTTCCCCTGCTCTCTCTTTATCTACAGAGGAGCGTCTTATTTATTATTATTTATTTATTTATTTATTTTTTGCTCTCTCTTTATCTACAGATGACACAACAACAAAAGAAACACAAAAAACAAAAGCGAAATGACACAACAAAAGAAACACAGAAAACAAAAGTGAAAGTACACAGTGCAGCTGCAATAAATATGAGGCTCTCTCTTTCTTTGTAGAGGAGCTGACCCCGCTTTGGACGCGGATCCCACTTACTGGGACTATCCCTGCTTTGATCGCAGATCCCACTTACCTGGGACTAACCGGTGCACCACCCCTGACTGACTGAAAGTTCTGGTTCCCGGGTTTCGGCACCACTTGTCGCGACCCCTTGCCCGCAAGGAAGACGCAACTCGGGAATCTTCTCTCAGCAGTTTATTCAGGTCCTTGATACTTTTTCTTCTTCCAGCTGTTTATTCAGGCCTTTGTATTGACATGTCTTTTAGCTTCTACTACTACTCCTACTGCTACTACTACTACTACTACTACTACTACTACTACTCCTGCTACTACTACTCCTACTACTACTGCTACGTGCCCCAGCCCTAATAAAGCAGATAAAGCCCCAATGCACAACTGCCACGTGGATCTTTCTCATAGGGTGATTTACAGCTACGTGCCAACTCTCCCAAAATAAGGAGTTGTTTATCACAGGCCACGGTGCTATCAGCGCCATCTTGTAATGGCGGCCACAGTACACAGAAACAGCTCACCACAAATATGCATGCGTCTCAAAGGCTCTTCTTTTCCAAATAATAGCTTTCAAAATTTCTGTGGTCCAAGAGGCAAGACAACACCACTGCCTAATGTGTTACAGCCTATAAAACACATTGATGCATATTAGTTCTTTGACTCTTCATGAAATGCTGTTTTTGTCAGAAAAGAAATTATCATCTTCATGGTACAGGCAAAAAATCAGGACTTGGGAAAGGTGATTTTGTCTAAAATTAAACAACCAGTGAATAAAAGAACCAAACTTAGAACATGTAAATCTTATTCTGGTACTTTTCCCACTATTATCAAGCTGTTCCTTTACAGAACAGCAAATTGGGGGAGCAAATATTATATTTCTCAGGTTTTGTTAGAGACAAAGCCTCTATTTTGTTTTTCATGGCTTTTTATCCCCAAATGACTGGGGTTTCAATGCCATAAATTCAAATTATACCATTTTTTCTGACATATTAAAGGTGAATAATTAGACTCACCATTCTCTTTCAATACTTAGATTGGGTTATACTGGATGAAGATTGACATCTATGTTTCTTTTTCATAGGACATAGATCTAGAATTTACCATTCCAGAAAGTCCCATCACCACTAAATGCAAGAGATATTTAAAAAAAAAAAAAAAAAAAAAAAAGCAACTGGAGAGCTTCCACATACCTAAGAGCAAGGCTCTATGGTTTCCATTCTACAGGATGGCTTAGGCCTGCCAATCATTCCTTCTGCACAGAATGCCATAAAATGCTCAAGAGGATCAGCAGAATCTGAACCCTGAAAGGATTAGAGAAATCTACTTCTCAGCAAACTAAGATTTTTCTCTGACAACTCTGTTGAGGATAGATTGAATCTTAATGTCAGAGTCTCACAAGATATTGATTACAATGTGTGAAAACATCCAAAGTGTGCATATCTAAAAACAAATCGGCTTTCATAAATTCCTCAATTTAGAAAATTAAATATTACAAAAGTCTTTAATGGATAAATATTTATATGACCACTGAAGTGAAGGTTCTGGTGTTTATGAGCCAAAATTAGATGTTAGCTCTCAATATTTTTGTTTTAGCTAAGATCTTCCCCTCTCATTACTCTTTCTTAAAAATTGTAATTACCCATATGTACGAAATGCTAATATTTAGTATCATATGTATTAGTGATATGACCTTTAAGTTTTTCTTAGTCATTAAAAACAAACGTAGTTGTATTAAGTATCAGAGACTAAAATTTCAGCTTAATAGCAAACACTCCTTATCCTTCACCTCTTCATCCTTCTACCTGTATCAGGAACTGGCCACCCATGTGTACATATTTTGTGGAGTTTGTAATATCTGTATAAACAAGAATTATTCTATTAGATATAGACTACCTTAGCCAGGATGGTACATAAAAGCAGAGACTTAAAAAAAAATCATGAAAGAGAAAGTCTAGAGAAGGGGTTACCAAGTCTATTTTCTCTGTAGCTCTGGAGTATCAGAGAATGATGCTTATCTGTCACAGTCACAGGATGACTGCTATAGCATTCATTATTATGTCCTTGCATGACAATATCCAAAAGTGTCAAGGAAAAAAGTAGGTTTGTTGTTGTGGTCGTTTTGGTTTTTTCCCATTAGCTCTCTAAAGGGAGCACTTTTTCCTATGCCATTGCATATCTTCAGGTGCAGACCAGGGGTGTTGGAAAATGAATATCCAGACTTTTTCTGTCTCTTTGGACAGATCTTCTGACAGGGAAAATGTGGGAGAAAATAGCTACCAGATAGGCAATCACCAGAGTCTGTTCTAGAGACAATGTTTCCTGACCAGACTCCCAACACTAATATTTTCACACTAGATTTTATCTTAAAAGCAGCAAAAATGTTTGAGTCTGTTGTTTCTTCCTATAATACTTGATAAACTTATTTCTCAAAGAAACAAAAACGTTCTTTGAGAACATTAAATATGCTTTTATAGCTAAATTTTAATGTATTATCAAGGCCAATTAACTCAGTCTTTAGTCACTATTTGGAGTACGTCTAGTCCAAATTTATTACCACAAAGTAGAACAAGAAAAGATACACTTGTGAAACCTAAATATTGAACATATCATCCTTTAGGGCTGTTAATGTTTGAAGAGGAAAAATACCACTTTAGTACTATTGCTCATTCACAGAAAAGAATTCCAGTATTAAGCTCAACTTGAAATATCTTTGTTTTGACATTCACTACAAACTTCATATAGTGGCATGAAAATAGGCAGAACTCCCAGTATGTTATTATTATTAATAACAATAAAGGCCAGCATGAAAAGATTTATAATACATGGAAGCAAATCTTATTGGTAAAAAGGGTTTCTTTTTTGATATAACTAAGATGAATCATAGTTATTAAATTTCTGTGATGTTGTGTTTCTTCATATTGCATTATCTTAGTAACTAAGTGTGGGAGGACACAATGAAACAGAATTTTAGGTCAAGTTTTACTTCATGTGAATTTCAATGTCTGCAGTAATGATTTTTTTTTCAACTTAAAATTATGATCACAAACCAAACAACAGAAATTCTAAATTGGGTACCATTAGTGATGATTTCTTTTGACAAAAGAGACACTAAAAATATACTAAATTCTGGCCTGATAGAGTTTTTGTTTTCAATGCTTCCCTAGTAAGACAATTGAGGTGGGGGGATTCTAAACACCTTTGGTCAAAATAGATATATAGATTCACACTCTGGATTAATTTTTGTTACTGTTGTCACAGTGATGATACATGTAAAATACGTAATTCAGGTTCAAGACATTTCTAATGTCCAAGATGGAACAGAAACCTAAAATATTGGCAGAGTGGAAGGTAGTGATCAATTTGGCTCCTGGTTCAGGAGTGGGCAGCCGGGGCCAGGTATTGGTTCCCATTAGATAGAAAGGTCAGAGTTGTTCTGAGTATGTGAGGTTTGGGGAACTAGAAAACCAAAGCCAGAACCTCTGAAGAAGACAGAAAGAACCTCAAGGGCCACTAGTAATTATCTTTTGTGGTTTGATGAAGGATATAGATCCATAGAGAAGAGAAAGCAAACATTCAAGAACTGAAGAAAGTTACCCATTTGTTTAAAAAGTACTGTCATGAACTCATTTTCCATGATAGTGGAAGGTTCCAGATGTATTTGTAGGTCCTGATTCTGGATCAGAGGTCTGGGAAGCTGGAAGGCTGCAATCACAAAACTGAAAGCCAGACAAGTGTCCGTGAAGCATAACAGTGAACAAGAAAAATAAAAATAGAGGAAGAAAAAAAAAGCAAATTACTTAAAAAGATTTCTACTTAAAATGAGTGTTTACAAATATTCTAATGCTAAGATTTCTTTTTTTTTTTTTTTTAAATCAACAGCTTGTGAATTGTGGTTCAGTGGTAGAGCGCTTGCCTAGCATGTGTGAGGCACTGGGTTCGATTCTCAGTACCACATATAAGTAAATGAATAAAATAAAGGTCTACACTTCTAAAAAAATATATTTAAAATTTACTTTAATGAAAGTTTTCAAATAGATTAAAATTAATTGTATTAGATATTTAAAGAAAAAAATGAATATACAACTTTCTTTTAAGTAGAGCTAGGTTTTTTAAAGAAAAATCAGAAATGGTGCAATAATAAGTAGACATGAAAAAGTATGGAAATAGGATTTGGGGACTAGATCAGCAGTAGAAACTTGATTAATAAAAACAAGGTCCTGGATTTGATCCCCAGCACTCATAAATAAATAAATACATAAGAGAATTGTGGAAGCAATACATGAGATAAAGTCAGGACAAGGATGAAATAATGCAGTGAATTCAAATAAATTAAATGGAAAAGACTTCAAAGGCATCCAAAATACAAGCACAAGTTTTCCTGACATTCAATTGACATTAAACTACATTTTAATAAATATAATTAGAACACATATAACATAGGGAAAAATCTTCAAATATTGCACACCTACTTTGAAAGACTATATGAAGCAATTAATATACAGCATCATTATTACACTAGTAGCTTTTTATCATTATACAAATAGTTGCTGGTAAAATAGTGATTCCCCTTAGACAGTTTAAATGATACCAATGCATAGCAACAAAAATTGGAAGGTTTATGAGACAAGTGGGTTTAGGTAATTCATCAATTTATCTAGTCAGGAATAGATGAACAAAAATCTCCTTCACAAATGATAATGTATATCTAAGATGTTTCTATTTTTCTTCTTAATATCATTCGTAGTAGAGACACCAGAATCACAGGAGGTCTCGGGATACTCATTTTAGCCCTTATCCAAAGAGAAGCAAATAACATTGTATTTTCAAACATCATCAGTAGTTCTTCATTACTATCCAGGTCCAACACTGAGGAGTTATAATTAAATTTAATTATCTTCTGTTGAAAGAAATGGGCTCTGGAGCCATGCTTTTTTCCTGCTCGTGGGTTTCTCTTGATTAAAAAAAAGAAAATCAAAACATTATATCACATGACAGCAGTCTAATCATGAGAAAACATTAGATGGACTCACATTGAGGGACTTTCTACAAAATACTTACCCAAGCCAAAACTCTCGAAGATTATTAAGGATATGGGGGGAAAAAGGCACAACCAAGAAACACAGATGAGAAACACAGATTGGAAAAGACATGAAAATCAAATGCAACATGATATATTGGATTAAATCTTAGAACAGAAAAAAAGACTTTAATGGAAGAACTAGAATAATCTAAATAACACCTAGAATTTAAATTAAAATAAATATGTTAAATTCAAAGATATCTCTGACAACTTTTTATAGAGATGCAATTAGAAAGATGACACCTTATTTCATTGATAAGTGTTATTAAATTATGAAACTTGTCATTAAATTGTGAAACTTGTCATATTAATCAGTAGAAACTTGTTTTTGCCTTCAATCTTATGTGTGATTGAAAAATGTTATATTCCTTCTTTTCTATGTTAGTATTGAGATCAGTAACAGTACTGAATTATCACATAGTTAAGCAAGGCTGATAGTCTAATTCACATGTTAAAAAACTGAGCCCACATAGGTTTCTAATCTTTCAGGAACAATAAGATATCCTGCTGTGGATCTAACACTCCAACAGAATGTTTCTCCTAAGAATGATTACCCTGGAAAGTGATCATCATTACCAAGTATTAACAGTTATACTGTCCATTTTTGAACAATAAAGTAATTTTGGTTGACATGTTAACCTTTACCTAATTCACATTCCATATCATTACCTACATGGTTCTGCTGCTGATATTGCTTCTCAATAACCATTGCATCTCAGTGTATAATAGGAATAATTATATATATATATGTGTGTGTGTGTGTGTGTGTGTGTGTGTGTGTAAAAGCACATTCAATAGGGCATTTAAGGTACAATTCTAAATACTTTGATAAAGGTCAAATCATACTGGTCATGAACAAATATTTAAAACTGAAAGTAAAAGAACAGCCTATAAAATATGGATTATATTGAAAGCAGTCCTAACTAAACCAGTAACTTTAAAAATGATTTTAACCTTTAAGTTAAGCAATTAGCAATAGAATGATAGCGATAACATGAACCAAAGAAATGAAATAAGAATTAAAACTGGGAAGATAAAAAATTAATTTAATAAACTAAAATTGATCTTAATATCAGAAAGCCAAACTAAGACAAATATTTATAAATATCAAGAAAAAAATGACTTAAAGCATTGTCAATGAATAGACAGTTACATTATATGTTTTGAAAAATTTTGTTTTGCCATTCCTATGTAGAATTTCTTTTGTCAAATTACAAAGAAAAAATAACCTTATTCTAAAGAACTAAAATAACTTTTTAAAAAAACTTTGAAATGTCTCATTCTATAAGGTTAGAATAACTTGAAACTAAAATCAGACAAAGATAGTACAAGATCAGAAATATATAGACCAATCTTGATTCACAACAGATGCATATATCCTCTATAAAATTCTAACATAAAATGTATAAAAAGAAAGATGAATCAGAGGCAACTTGGTTTTAACCCAGAAATGTAAGAAGAAGACAACATAAGAAAATCTAATAATAAAGACTAAAACACGGTGATAAAAGAAAAAAGATCCAGAGGAAAATCACAGATGTTGGTAAGTATTCAATAATAATTAGCAATCAAATATTAAAAAAAGAAAAAAAAAGCGAAGTAAGCTGGGACATAAGACATAATGAGCAGATAAAAATCACCTATGTAAAACCTAAATCTAAAGTCCAAGTTAATGATGAAGATTCAAAAACAGTTTTTAAATAAGAAACCAAATAATGCTTCTGTTTAAGATCATACTAGGAATTTTAGCCTTGAAATAAGAAAATTTAGAAAATATGGAAAACATAAGAATCACAAAAAATATAAGTAGAGCAAAAATATCTACAATTATTATCCTGAGGATGATGATTTTTTTATGAAGATAATATGAAGGAATCTACAGACAAACTAATAAGACTAACAAAGCTGATTTCCAGGTACCAGATGACTATACAAAATCAAGAGTGCTCCTATATGTCAGTAATAAATATTTGGAAATGGCAAAAGAAAAAAAATCCCATTTAAAACAGGTTTAAAAACCTTAGAAGTGAAAATTGATTGAAGAAAAGATGTGAAAATTCTTTATAGGCAAAATTATAAATACTTATAAAGGTTTTTAAATGAAACATAAATAAATGAGAACATATTATTTATTTTTATGATAAGGTCATATTCAGATATTATTTCTTCCTGTATTATAAATTCAATGCAATTCTAACCAAAATTTATGGGTATTTTTGGAACCTATTATACAAATCCCAAAATTAAAATACAAAGGAAAGGGCTAATAATACATAATTCAACTTGAAGACTATATTAATATAATCCTATATTAATGTTTTATGTAAAGATAAAATAATATAAATGTGAAATAAAATAATTTGGTGGACGGGAAATGCACTACAAAGTCTATTCTTTTTGTGGGGGCAGGGAACTTTGCTGCCAAGGTCATGTGTGTCAGCTTCCAGTTCTTTTGGGGTCTTCCTCAGGCAGAGGGTGACCTTTCACATGGTACAGGTTTCCAGAGTTGCCCACATTTTATGACTGATTTGGAAGGGAGAACAAGTTTTAGGCCTTGTTATATCCCAAGCTCCTGCAGAATTGGCTGAGTTGTTTGTTTGTTTGTTTTTTGGGTCTGCACCATAGGTTGACTTCTCATGTACCCAATCTTACTTTATACTTTCTTCCACAGGTGTTCATCACAATAAATACCCTGCATACAAATCTCTGTCTCAGGTGGGGAGAGGGTATTTGGGGCAGGAAAGATGGTGGAATGATATGGACATCGTTACCCTAGGTACATGTATGACTGCACATATGGTGCAACACTACATCTCATAGAACCAGAGAAATGTAAAGTTGTGCTGCAATTGTGTATGATGAATCAAAATGCATTCTGCTGTCACATATACCTAATTAAAATTAATTAATTAATTAATTAATTGAAAAATCTCTGTCTTATTACTACTGCTACAGGATCTCTCAATCTTCCACATACAAAGAATCCAAATCTAAAAAATTCAAGAGAATGATAGCAGTGATGTTGCAAATTAACCACTAAGTAAACTTTTCAGTATCATTACTTGAACAGTAGATTATATAAAAGAAAAACAAAATACATTTATCTCATGTTGTATACAAAAATCTAATGATTATTTTAAGAACCAAATATGAACAGCAATTCTATAAACTTAGAAAACTATACATATGACTTTTTTTAACGAATTTAGATAAAAATTTCGTTATGACAGAAGGTACTGTAAAGACAGAAACCATAAAATCAAAATGACATTATATTTGGTGCACATATGATTTTTAAAAACCAAGTACCTGAAATGTAAAAATAATTTCTATAAATTATTAGGAAAAGGTAATCAAATAAGCAAATAAGAAAAAGCTATAAATGATAACTTTTTAAGAGATCCAAATTGCTGATGACAATTATTCTTACATCACTCCATCTACAGTTTTAATCTATTAAGGGTGTCTTTCATAGGGATTGCCTTGTTATCTAAAAGAATATTCTGCATTTTAAATCCTGGGGGACTTTTGGCTAAATGGAACTTTGTTAGTGAGACTTACAAGGTAAATTATCAATATTGGAAAAAAAAGATGATTCAATACTAGGAAAGGTTGTATAAGAAATGTCTACACCACTCAAAATAAAATTTTGTGTTCCTTTATATCTATGCTCTGTGGATTCAGTGTTCATTTCAATTTCTAATGCTTTTGTTATTTTCCCTGAAATAAATGATATCTTCCAACAATCTGATATTAAAACAGAGCAAAATACAATATTGGGTATGTTTGCAATTCTCTAATTAATTCCTTATATACACTCAATATTACAAATGCCCTTTTGCTGCATGATAATTGTCCAATGAATATGAATCTTTAGAACACAGTCTTTGCTAAATTATATTTTTAGTTTAACATGAAACTTTGATGACATTTCATAGAAATATAGCAAACATTTATTTAAGCAAGTCTTTAATTTTATCTTAAAATATATTCTCTCTTTTCATTACATAAAATGAAGAATTAATAAAAATGGAATACAAGATAAAAAGTCATTCATAATAGTCTAACGAATCAAAATGCTATTAATGTTTTGTCTCCAATTCTAATACTTGAGCATAATTACATACCACATTTTACAAATACCCCAAAACAGTTTTATCAGGCACCATTGCTGAAATAAATTTACCAACCTAGCTAGCTCAACTAGTGTTCCAATATTCAATTTTAGTTGTCTATTTGCTTCCATTAAAACCAGAGAATGATCTGTGGGCCCAAGACTCACAATGATCACCAAAATCCATATTTACCACTATTCTGTGGATGCACTGTTAATCTTACTTCTATTTAGACATGGAAAGGTGATTTCATGCAATGGATGCAGGTGACGTCTGTTCTATCTGGGATTCAGTTGCAAAGTACATCTGTGTTTTCTACATGCACTCTTTCACTTCACCTGGGACAAATGGGCAGGATCCACTTCGGGACTCTGAGGGCTTAGGGGGATGTAGAGAATAATGAAGAAAAGAATGACTATGACCCAATTGGTCTATGATACAAGCCAGATATAAACCTATATTACACTAGAATGAGATGGCACCATTTGCGTTAATAAAAGGTAGTCTAACATTATTTGCCGAATTACCAATTTTTGTTTGTTTGTTTATTTGGTACTGGGGATTGAAACCAGGAGCACTTAACCATTGATCCATATCCCCAGCCCCCTTTTTATATTTTCTATTTAAAGACAGGATCTAAGTTGCTTAGGGCCTTGCTAAATTGCTGAGGCTGGCTTTGAACTTGTGATCCTCCTGTCTCAGCCATAGGAGCCACCGAGGCTACAGGAGTATGCCATTATACCCTTAATAGCAGATGTTTTTAAAACTAAAACAAACAAACAACAACAAAACAAAACATTTCTTGCCTTATGGAGCTGAGTGGGACAGCAAATTGGTGCAGTCAAGGTGGAAACCAGTATGGAGATTTCTTGGAAAATTAGGAATGGAACCACCCAGCTATCCCTCTCCTTGGTCTATACCCAAAGGACTTAAAAACAGCATACTACAGGGACACAGCCACATCAATGTTTATAGCAGCACAATTCACAATAGCTAAACTGTAAAACCAACCTAGATGCCCTTCAATAGATGAATGGATTTAAAAAATGTGGCATATATACACAATGGAATATTACTCAGCAATAAAAGAGAATAAAATTATGGCATTTGCAGGTAAATGGATGGAGTTAGAGAAGATAATGCTAAGTGAAGTTAGCCAATCCCAAAAAACCAAATGCCCAATGTTTTCTCTGAGACTGATTCATAGAGGGGTAGGGAGGGGGAGCATGGGAGGAATAGACAAACTCTTATCTTAATATGACAATAGTCAACTAGGCAATGCTCCCCATACCCACACACATTTCTGTCCAAACTAATATGATAGGGCAGAGGGGTGGTGGGGGGGGGAAGCATGGGGTTAGAAATGATGGTGGAATGTGATGGACATTATTATTCAAGCACATATATAAAGACACAAATTTGTGTGAATATACTTTGTATACCACCAGAGGTATGAAAAATTTTGCTCTATAGGTGTAAGAAGAATTGTACTGCATTCTTCTGTCATATATAAATAAAAAGTTAATAAAAAACCTTTCAACTGCTTTATAGGTAAACTCAAGAGAAAAAAATCAATAGAAAGTGATATCTTCTCAGTGAGGGCTTTCATGATGACTTACTCCACCCACATTTAACCCTCCTTATACAGATCCCTGCTGTGTGGGAAGCCATCTGTTAAATACATAAGGATCTTCTCTCAGCATGAAGCCAGGGAGATTGAGGTTTGGCCTTAGGAACTATTTGTGGCTCTCCCACTCCAATAGGCAGCCCAATGCATACGATCTTTATCTATGCTCTGCTAGAAAGATCCTCATAGTAGCTCTGGAGATGGGTGTAACCCATTAGGAACTGAAAGCCCACTATTAACCTTTTTTGGTGAAGACCACTCTAAAGCAGGTGCAGGCTCAATTTTGCCATAGTGTAGAAGCTGTCTGTCCTGCCCCCGCTTTTAAAACTACTTTCTGGGTTCTGTGTTTTTTTGCCATTCTATTTTTCTTAGTGTTTATTTCTCAGCCAGCCCATTCCACCGAGGGAAACCCCATTTCTTCTGCCGATGTAGGATGTGGACGAGACTGCTGCATTTTCCATGGCACATGTCACCATCTGGTATACCATAAGTGTGACTTATTCCTTTACTTATTGTCTGAATCTATCCATTAGAATGCAAATTGCATGAGGACAGAACTTTTGTTTTGTTCACAGTCCTATTTCCAGAACTTATGGCAATGTTTGCCACATGCAGTGCAATTGCGAAATAGCTAATCTCATTTAATAATCAAAATTTCAAATTATTAAAATTGATTTCTGTACCTGTGATGAGATCTTCTGTATTATTTTCCAATAAGAGTAAGGGCAAGGTAGATCTCTATCTTCTGCCTTATTTGGCTAACCAAATTCCTTCATTGCTATTGGGCTGTAAGAGAGACCAGAGAATTTGGGCAGAAGTATGTGTGGGTGTGGGGAGCATTGCCTAGTTGACTATTGTCATATTAAGATAACTTGAAGAACTCTGAGCCAAGCAGATAAATGAAGCAGACTCCCTCACAGGCCTGTGGATTATTCAGAAACTCCTGGGAACCTTCAACTGTACTTTGTACTTTATCAGTGATATATTCTCCTCTAGGTGCATATTTATCCCTCTTTCCTTCTTGCACTGCTTAGCTTACTCTAAACTCACTGTCACTCATTCAGCTAATCCTCTAGAAATAATTAAAATATCTGTAGGGCAGATCTATTAGTTCCAACTTAGCCTAACTCCAGTCCTCTGGAAATCAATGTCCTTTGCATAGTACAGTTCAATTTTGTCCTTGGGTCAAGGTCTTTTCATTCCACCACTGAAGCTACTAACCAGCCCATCTTTCATCTTCTAGGTTTCTCAGACTGCAGTAAGTCACCAGGTTCTCTAAATCATTCTATTGGAGTTTCTTGAACTGGACTTGAGAAGAATGTTGATTGATGGTGGGAAGAGGAGTAGAGTTGTGCAAATATGGTGCATCTTTGTCCAAAAATGTTTTATGCACAATCCTTCCTAAATGTCCTAAATGTCAACAATTATACTCATTTATATATTAGAGGTAGGTGAGGTACTTAAAAGTTGTATAAAACAGTTTTTGGCTGCATATTTTTGAAATAATCATGGAAAGGCTTATGTCATGGTCAATCTGAATTGTCAATTTGATTGGATTATGAGATGCCTGAAATCAAGGGGCTTCTGAGCATATCAATGAGGGTGTTTCTGGGAATGATTGTCATGTGGAACAGCCAACCAAGGTGGAAACCCAGCCTAAGTTTGGGCAGCACAGTCCAATAGGTTGAGGTCTGGATGGGACAAAAGTTGAAATAACAAGGAAGCAGCAGCAAGGTGCAAGCTTGATTATTCTTAAGTGGGGGCTGCAATTGCTACTTCGATCACCTGAGAACATCAAACCCCAGTTGCTTCACTCTTTCAAAGCATACTCTGACCATTGACTCTCCAAGTAGTTTATAAGTCTTTGGTTCCAGATTGGGGCTGCATCATTGATACCTCTTGTTCTAAGATTATGGCTTCTTAAACTGAGCAGCTAGTGGTTCCTCCAGCTCTCCAGCATGCAGACAACCATTGTGGGACTATCCAGCTTCTGTTTTTTTTTTCTTAAGCCAATCTAATAAATATCCTTTTTTATAACCATAGCTATCTATATATAAAATCCTCTCTCTCTCTCTCTCTCTCTCTCTCTCTCTCTCTCTCTCTCTTTCTCTCCTGTTGGTTCTATTCTTCTGGAGAACCATGACTAATACGGTGTATCTCACAATTTACTTTGGTTTCTGATGATTATTACACTGTATCTTAATGATGCTAATGAAGCTTACATAATTGCATCCTTATGCTTTTATATGCTTAGGTTTATAGCTCTCTGCTCTGTATAGTTTTCTTTCTATATGTTCACATACTTTGTTTTTTTATGGCTGTGCAATAAACTCCATACTAGTTCCATGAAATAGAAATAACTTAGTATCGTTCATGGTATGGGGGATTGACTGACTCCAACTAGGCACTTTTTCTCAGGAGGTCTCATGTGGGACCTGGGACTGAAGTTATTGAAAATCTTCCTCACTTACATGTCTGGTGGCTGGACTAGAAAGATTCAATAGCCTGAGGGTGGAACAGCTGAAGGCTGAAATAACTGTAGCTCCTGGAACATGTTCCTCTATGTTTATATGATCTCTCCACAGGGTCTGCACAGCATGCAGGCTTCAAGGGAGATGCACTTCTTTCATGGCAACTCAGAGCTCCCAAGGCAAATGTCTCAAGAGATACCAGCAGATAGAATTTTATTATCTTTTATGACCTAATCTCTAAAACTATACAGGGTTATTTCTGCTATATTCTATTATCCCTAAACTGAAACAGTTTCAAAAAGAGAGAACCGGCTTCCACCCTTTATTTATTGGAGTTTGTATTGGTCAGGGTTCTTCAAAGACACAGGAATATATATATATATATATATATATATATATATATACACACACACACACACACACACACACATACATACATACATATGTGTGTGTGTTTGTGTATGTATGAAGTGGGCTGGGGATGTTGCTCAGTTGGTAGAGTACTTACATTACATGCACAAGGCCCTGGGTTCAATCCCCAGCACCACTACCTAAAAAAAAAAAAAAAAGTATATGTATGAAGTTCCCAGTTGAAGTCAGTCAATCCCAGAACCCTAACAGATAAATACTATATATCATATATATTTTGTTATACACACACACACACACACACACACACACACATACACATGCATGCATACTTACTGGCTCACACCATAATGGATACTGACAAATTTCAAGAATTGTTGTTGGCAAGCTAGAGACACTAGAGAGATAATGTTATAATCCCAGTTTGGGTCTGAAGACCAGAAAACCAGAAGAACCAATAGTGATGTGTAAGGAATATAAAAGGAGACACAGAGACAAGACTCAGAGGCAGGAAAGATGGTAGAATGGCAGAATGGCCAAGCTGCCAGTTTTATTTATATCCATAGGTTACTTAAGGTCAATGACATCATTAGTACATAGTGTTCATTGTGTTACTAGGCAAGTTGCAGACTTAGCAACATTATGCAGCTTATTCCTCAGTTACATTTTCAATTGCAATGTGCAATGTTAGGAGTTTTATGTAGCTCTCAAGAAAGTCCATTGTATAAAGTTACTGTTATGTGAAGAGATTTAGGTTCAGTGAAACATTGTGGTTGTCTAACAGGAGAGTTCCTTTATTCCCAGGAGCTGTGTGCCTGAGATCAAGGTTGAAGCTGATAAGACTCTAGCAGCATTGCCACAGCAGCTAGACATAGCACATATATTAGTTATCTTACTAGTTCCTGGGAGAAACTTCAGGGCATTCTATGGTGGGAAACAGAGTTTCAGTTACCCTCTAGGAGTTTGCTCACCAGAGGAATGCTTCCCTGTATATTTCCATGGTCAGAATCCCTACAGTGATGTTTCAGTCTCAATGTGGCAGTCAAGAGCCAAAGGCAAGTAAAGACTGATGTCCCAGCTCAAAGCAGTCAGGCTGTAGGAGCTCCCTTTTGTTCAACCTTTTTGATCTCTTCAGTTCCTCAATTGATTGTATGAGGCCTGCCCTTATTAGGTGAGACAATCTGATTTAACCTATTTGAATATTATTTTTTTCCAAACACTCTCACAGACACATCCAGAAAAATGTGTGAACTTGCCTTGTCTTTTTTTTTTAAGAAGAATTTTAAAAATACATATGTTCACAGTATAAATAAAAGAGTATAGTTCAATTTTCAAATCTAATCTCTTTCCCACATAAAAATGAAGACACATTTTTAGGAACAGCAGAGAACACATGTTTGCCACAGTGGTACCTAAATTCCCATAGTTTATTCTATTTCTATGTCATAAATTGATCCCCTTTCTTGTGCCAGGTGATTTCTTCTTTCTTGTTCTAAAACTTTTACGAATAGTGCCTCAAATCCTGATCAGATCTGTTCACAGTTGATCAGTATCGGACTTTTAACATGAAGCCTTCACCAGTTACCTTTCGACAGCTCTCACAAGCCTACTTGTCATTTGCATTTTACGAATATTTGCAACCCTGGAACTTAATGGAAGCTTGCTGCTGTTACCAAGTACTGAAAAATGCCCATAGCAGTCTCCACTTGCCTGCAACTGTTGTTCTCTCCTCTAATGGTTGAGAAAAATGAGCTTGGAATCACACAGGGTTGGCTTCAAACACTAGCTCTGCCACTTAAAATTTGCATCACGTTGAAAAATAAAATTAATCACTTTGAGCTTTAGTTTTCTCACCTAAAAAAATGTACCAGTTAAGACCCTGCAAATTTGTTGTGACAATGAAATAAGATGATGAATTTTACACATTTAATACCCTGCTTATAACAGGGTAAAATCTCAAGTACTATCAAAAAAAATTTTTTTTTAACATTTGATGATTGTTGTTGTTACTTACATTTTTGTTGTACCAGCTCTGGAAGGGTATTTACATAGACCACTTTAACTTTGGCAAGAACTGAATGGCTTCTAGCCAGCAGGCTCACTAAGCTCCACAGCGCACTCGACTCTTTTGAGACTCCCTGGCATACGTAAGATCTGCAAGCGACTCCGTGGCCTGTAAGACAGGCCAAAAGTTTTCTCTTTAATAATTGTTTGTTTACCCAGTAGAAAAAAAAAGATAAAGAAAATAACATTAACCCAATAATATTAACCATAGAACCAAATATATGACTGTCACACTATTAGAAAGTTTACAGTTGTTAAATTAAGCCATTTGAGTCTCAGTCTCCTTATCTCTAAAATGGCGATAAGAGTAATACAAACCTTATAGTATTGCTGTAAGAATAAAATGATATAATGTGTTTTAAAGTGCAGTGCTGGAGCAAATAATTACTGTGGCCTGTGAGATATCATTAAGACAGAGTATTTTATTTTAAACCCAAGTATATAGAGTTGCTGCATAGTTTTTACAAAATTTCCTTATGCTTTGGGAGAACTACAAAGAAGTGAAGCTCATTTGTTTAGTTTGAGTTTGAGGAACTAATTAGAAAAGGAGGTGAGTTGTTATAAGTCATAACATCTCTGACTCAAAACAAGTCGGCCTTTTGCTCTTTTCATTTTAATCTCGGAACACTTTTACGATTTTAAAAATTATTGAGCACATAGCATTCAGATCTTGGTTTCTAATATCATTCTGCAAAATGAGAACCAGGCCTTCTTGGAGAAATGACTGATTTTAGTACCAGGCAGGATTGAAGTAGCATGCCAGAAAGTGAGGAAGTGCTTCTCTTCTCCTCCAAAAATGCCATACCTCATGTCAGTGGAAGTATGTCAGAGGCATACAAAAGCCAACTAAAAGATTGCTAAGTGGCCAAATTTATTGAAATTGAAACAATTTGAGCATCAACATAAGCAATCTAGTAAGGAGCTATAACCTGGCACACAAAATAAATATCCATGAGTCATACAGATATGAATAAACAGATAGATTGACAAAGGCAAACAGATAAATTTTCTATGCATAAAGAAGAATTCCAAATAGTTTATATAGATTTTCCATCTTCAAGGAGGGGAAATTCTCAAATCGGACTATATATGTTGACTTTCTTCCATACAGTGCTGTATTAAAAATGGGATGAGATGGGGAGAGTAACTTTACATTGGAAAATTCTCCCTTGGTCTGGAGATTAAAGTTAACACAAAAGAGAGAAAAAGCTGTGAATGTTAAATCTTGGGATAAAGTCTGGTTGATTATCATGTGATTATTATTTTATAGATTGCTGAATATGATGTATGAAAATTTTTTTTTTAGTTTTTTGGGGGCATTAATAGAAATACTGCAATGATCATTATCATGTATAAATCTACATATGAAGATGCTGTTATTTCTGGTGAATAGTTTTCTAAAAAGGTGAAACTTTTGAATTTCAACATATTTGCAAGATTGCCTTTCCAAAAGTTTGTAAAAATTAATTATTTTCTCACTCTACAAAATATTTTCCTGTAATCTTAACCACACTGAATGTTATAAACATTTTATTAATATTTATTATTAAAGAAAGTAATTTCAAGAACCTCGAGTTCTTAGAGCTCTTATACAGTTATCAAGTAGAAATCAAAATTACAAATTATATGTTAACTAAAAATTCAGTATAATTAAAATGTTAATTGAATGTGACTGATGATGGTGATATGTTAAAACAAACAGCAGACGCTGGAATTAATATTTGAGAAATGTAGCCTAGGTCTTTTTCTACATTTAATCATTTTTCTTGTTTTTATTTAAATTAGACTAATAAAAACAATGAATGCCTGGTCACATTAGCATGGTTTACAAAATGGCAATTAGCAACTTGAGATTCATTGCTGGTTGATGGCAATCAGACTCAACACAACTAAATTCTACCAGTGAGCCATCCATAAAAGCAAGGTTTATCATAATATCACTAAATACCTCTTTAAGGTTCTCCTGTGATAAAAAAAAAAAAAGTTGCCCTTTGGCACCACTGAAATCTGAGTATCACTAACTCATGTTTTCTTGGTTATGTGCCTTTATTGTCTTATTAACTGAGTTGCATATTTTTTCATTCTTTTTCCCATTCTCACAATAGAATGCAAAATCAAAATTTATTTCTATATCCACACCTCCAACCCTATTCTTGGCCAAATAAATACTTGAATGAATTAATGCACAATCTAATCATTCCTGAAATCAGGTGCAGAAACTACTTCTTTTCTCATTTATTGCAACTCTTAGAGTAAGAAGTATGTACACAAATGAGGTTCATTTAATGCATTTTTTAAATGTGGAAAATACTGATAACTTCATTACCTATGTAGCAAATGTTGCTTGGCAAATTCAGTTTTAAAGACAAATGGGGAAGCTAAGATTGCAAAGCAGTGCTCTGTTGTAAGGTGATTACTTAAATTACTGAGGATTAACTGACACATTTTTTGATAATTAAAATGAAGGTAAAAAAATCTTCTAGATAACACATATAAGAATTTCCTATAGGTCACTCAGCCCATTTGGGAGACTCTTGCATACAATGCGAGTACATGAACCATATTGTCTTATTGGAGAAAATTATTTTTTCCTCCAGAAAATTTATAGCTCTCATATTCAGAAGTAATTGCTTTCAATGTGTGCATAAAGTTTCTGGGAATAAATCAATTCCAGGAATTAGGGTGGTACAACTCAGATGGAGACTAGGGAACAGTGGTGATATCCCAGAGTTCACAGCTGCATATAAAGGTCAGGGTCAACTCAGCCTTTCTTATCTGCTCCTGGGAGTCAAAATCCTAAAGGGAGATTTATAAAGAAAAGAAATAAAAGTAAAGGGCTTATGAAGAATATCTATTTTTCTTTTCATAAGTACTTGACCTGTGAAAGTGGTTGAAATGATAAGCTCTTATGAGCAACTGAGGTGGCCCATCTGCTTATCCAGCCACAGAAATACTAGGAAAACAGTAATATAATAAATCATAGGGAATAATTCAAGGGGAGAAAGTAAAGGGGAGAAGAAAGAGGGATTTTGCTTTTGTCAAGAGAAATTTAATTCTTTGTTTCTGATTAGATTGCCTTTACAAAGGAATTTTGGGAGGCATGGAAAACAGATTAATTACACTATTTTATTTAAGGCTATATCTTTAAGTACTAAGGCCTACCTTTCTCCTCTGCCTCCCACTCCCCAGAATAGACCCATTTGGTAAGCACCAATATGCTCTCTTGCTCCCTTTTCTCCCGTCTCTGGCCAATGGGGAGCCCTAGGAATGGGAAGGAGGGAGAAGAGTGAGGCCAGAGAGTCTCTTCCCAGTCTCCAGAGCAGTTAACATCCCTGAACAGTTCAATGTGATCTTCTAGTTCTCCTTGTTCTCAAGGTGACACCCTTACGTCATGCTGCCTTTTCAGATTTAGGGTATGTTTTTTCCGTTGCTAATATTGGGCTGTGATTATTCCTCACTTGACTTTTTAAATGGAAACTTTGAAAAACATTCCTCAAATTATTTTATTTCAAGGGGTGCTCTGTTTTCTTATTAATACATATTCTTTCTTCTGACATTTACTAACTTCTGTTTCCACCTGCTCACTTCCCCCTCTTCTTCGTCTCTAATTTCTAAGGGAAGACCCCCCCCAAATTCCTTGTTGCCGAAAGTCTCCCAAGAGGAACTGCCTTAGGTCACCAATTTCTTAGTTTACACTGGGCTCAGAAAGTTTAGGTTTGAATATTTCCAAAGTTGGGAAGCAAAAGCACCTGCTGAGAAAGCCCATCTTCTTTTCCTAAAGTATAGCTCAGGGGTGGAGCACTTGCCTAACATGAGTGACGCCCTGGGTTCCATCCTCAGCACCAAAGGAAAAAAAAAAATAGAAGTACAAGAGTCCATACTGACATAAATAAATAAATAAACTTAAAAAATAAAACAGTACTCAAAGTCATAATGAATAAATGGTAGTCTTTGCTCCCTGTTCACCTGCCAGTCACATTTCTCAGGGACAACCACATTTAACGCTTTTAGCTGGGCTCTTCTTTTGATTATCTACCTATTTCTATGCATAACTGTAAGCTTATATTGCTACTCTTATCTGTTTTTCATTATCACTTGACTTCCTATTTTGGTACTTGAGTATTTCTTCCAACTTTCCAACTCATTGTGTTAAATAACTGCTCAGCATTTGTAAAAATATCTTTCATCATTGAACCAATACAATTGTTTCCTTTCTCATGTACACCTGTGCTTTTCTTACAGTTCCTAGAATTTTGTGGGGAATTTCATTTCCTTAGATCTATATGTCTATCAGAATATTTTACCAGATAAGTAAAATGGCTACTAATTTTTTTAACCTTCTAAGTATATCAGATAATATAACAATTCATTTTATATATTGGAAAAAAATAAAGTATATATTTTATTTTATTATTTTTTTTTTACTAAGCCAAAGTCTGTTTTTTTCTGGGTCCTACATACTGTATTGGCTTTTAACCTACCTCTTCAAGACTGTAGAGAATATGTACAATGCTTTTTCATGTTTTTATTATAGGAAGAAAATCACCCTTGATGAGAACCTCCTAATCACCATATGCTGCACAGGGACCTTTGTCTCCATTGACCATGGAGCCTAGGGCCATTGTTGTGAAAACACTGGTTAGATGGCAAGTGGGTGGCAGATCATAGATCTGGTTGCAGTTTCTGTGCCTTGACATCATATGTTCTTTTCCTAAAGCCAAGCTGTTTCTCTTGAAATATCTGAAGATAGTGATCTTACCTTCCACCCATTTTTTTTGTCCTACAGTTGCTTAAGGATTCCTTGTATAACATCATTTTAATTGCTCTCCCATTTGGCCATGAAATGCTCCCTGTAGTTCATCAACCAAATAATACTGTGCAAATTTATTTTTTGGTGTTCAGAACTGATGGTAGTTCACCCTGACTACCACCTATTGTTTTCCATGCTACCCTTGTAGCATTTTGCCTAGGAGTAACTGTTCTTTAAACACATCACACTTTAAATCATCTGTTAATGAAAACCTCTACTTCTTTCATATGTCTACCTCAATCTGTGATTTTGCAATTGGATATTGAACCTAAACTACAATGTGTTGTTTTTCTTGTTAATATTCCCCGTGTCAGTGCTAACCAGTCTCCCTAGCCTGCCAAGTCTTCTGTCTTCTTTTCATTCTGAATCTAGGTATTGTTAACATCACAAAGCCAAGCAGGCTTCTTGATATCAGAATGCACTATCAAATAAAATATACAAAAGTATGACCATAAGAGCTTTAACTGCATTGTAAAAGAACAAGTCCTTAAAGTAATTATTAAAAACACATCTTTTTTTCCCAAAATGTTACACTCATAGCAAGTATTCACAATCTCATCCTCTTTCCCTTAAGAATTCACCACTGGCCCAGAAAACTCAGATTTTACTTCACTCAACTCCATGACCCAAGCCTGTCATCCACTATGTCACTACCTTCCCATTCTAATCACTGTTCTCATGGAGACAGTTGCCTGAAATTCTCAAGAATCAGTTTCCTAGCTACCCAGCATCATACAAAATACTAGAATGATCTTTACTAGCCTCTTATGTACAAATCTGATGGACATTTCTTTTATATTTTTATCTGAGTCAGGGCTAAAAAAAAATTTTGTCTCATTATTTAAATCCTATGTCACTCCAAAAAAGCTTAAGAAGGGTTTAGCCTTGCAATAATATCTATCCATTTGTAATAAGCATATAAAGTCAAGGCCATGCAAAGAAAAAAAAGCAATTAAAGTTTATGTAATTACAGTCTGTGAGCATTGCATTCGGTGCTAGGCATTCTGGCAACAAGAGCAAACAAGAGAACAAGTCTAAATACTATAATTTCCAATATCTGCCAAAAGAAAACACACCAATTCTTTAGGAGAAATAAGCATTTTTCTCACACAGTGAAGCTTAATAAAAGTATTCTTTGTGACAGCCAAATGGATTTAAAGCTCCTTAAAAATGGGAACTATTTTTAGTCTTCTCATTTATACTCATCTCTCCCTGATTTGTACTGTGCTCAATAAGAGAGAATTATGGTGATAATATATATTTTTGACAAGACTATTAGGCATGTGGCTTACTCCCTATCCCATTCCCCACAAGCGTGTTATACAGGGGAAGAAATGGCTATAGTTTATGGATCCAGAAGTTGTGAAAGAAGTAAGCGTGTTGAACAGGTTTTTAAGATATTCTGAGGAGGTCAAACTAATAGGAGAAAAACATCAATTAGTGATAGGAATAGGGGCAAAAGGGTAAGAGTAAGGGAGTAGATTTTAAGAGGCCCAAATATGTAATGAATATGGAGAAAAAAATGAATGCTGTGGAGTTTGGAGAATAGCAAAAATCACAGAAGGCAGAAGCAAGTTAAATTGTAATGCCTTACATGGTATGATCATCAACATCCATTCATTTGTGGGCAGCTTCTGTTTAAAGAGTTAATTTGACCCAGTTACCATGGTGCTTGACTTTGTCCATCTTCCCACACCAACTTGAAATTCTTTCCTTTCCAAAAGCTATGATGTTGGCCCAAACAACACATCCTTGTGGGGGTACTCATTGGATTTTAATGAGCATCTGGGCAAACCCTGGGAGAGAGCTGTGTTCTCACAGTGCAAGGGCAGGCTTGATGCTTTCAGCTCTTGGCACGGCTCACAGGAGATAGTGTTCTTGGGAGAAAGGGTGTTAGTAAACCTTCATTTGTGTGTGTGTGGCTGAAGAGAGTTGGCTGCAAAAGAGAAATTCAATTCTCCTGTTTCTGAAAGCAGTAAAGAAGTTTCCAAATGACTTCCTTTAATGCAATTGGTAAGCTGCCCTCAAAGACTATTATTGGAGTATCTCAAAATACAGGTATAAACAGTTCCCCTTAATATCTTTCATTGCAATAATCTGTTTAATATTTGCAAAAGATAAGTTAACAAATTTCACCAGAGTTCACATTTGGGGATAATATTGGTACCCCTGATAAATCCTGGAAGCAGAGAATGATGAATGGGGGAGGGGTTCAATGGGAGTCAATGTGAGCTACTCAATTCAAGAACTACCCAGAAGAATTCCTTTGAATACTCCACCAGGAGCAGTGGAAGTACTGATGGAATTCACTGAGTATCTTCAGGAGAGCAGAATCAAACAAGACTAGAAGGAACTGCCAGTAGGAAGAAGCTCACAAACACTTGGTTCATTCTGTAAGGTCAAATTCACCTAGGGACCATTCCCTGCTTACCCCACTCCCTGGTTTATTTTAAGTTTTTTTTTTTTTTTTTTTGAGGAATAGTATTTATTTTTATTTTTTATTTTTACCTATTGTTTTTAAATATGCATGACTGTAGGGTGAATTTTGACATATTATACATACATGGAGTACAACCCATCACCCTCTTGTAGTTGTATGTGATATGAAGTTACACTGGTCATGTATTCATACATGAGCATAGGAAAGTTATGTCTGATTCATTCTACTGTCTTTCCTGTTCTCATCTCCCATCCCTTCCCTTCATTTCTCTTTGTCTAATCCAAGAGACTTCTATACTTCACCTCCCTACCCTCCCTTGTTACAGGTTAACACCTACATATCAGAAAGAACATTCAACCTTTGGTTTTGGGGGACTGGCTTATCTCACTTAGCATGATAATCTCCAGATCCATCCATTTACCAGCTAATGCTATAATTTCATTCTTCTTTATGATTGGGTAATATGGTATTATTTATATATACCACATTTTCTTTATAATATTCATCTTTTGAAGGACACCTACATTGGTTCCATAGTTTGGCTATTGTGAATTGAGCTGCTAAAAAGATTAATGTGGTTGCATCACTGAAGAATGCTGATTATAATTCCTTTAAGTATAAGTCGAGGAGTGGGATAACTGGGTCAAATGGTGGTCCATTTCCAAGTTTTCTAAGGAATCTCCATACTGCTTTCCAGAGTGGTTGCACCAATTTGCAGTCCCATCAGCAATGTATGAGTGTACTTTTCCCCCACATCCTTGCCAACATTTATTGTTACTTGTATTCTTGATAATTGCCACCACTCTCACTGGAGTGAGATGAAATCTCAATGCAGTTTTGGTTTGAATTTCTCTAATTTGCTAGAGATTTTGAACATTTTTTAATATTTTTTTCCATTTGTACTTCTTCTGTGAAGTGTCTGTTCAATTCCTTTGCCCATTTATTGATTGGGTTATTTGTTTCCCCACTCACTGTGTATTTCCTCTGCAAAACTTTATTCAGCAAGGTCTATTTTCCCCCATCTCAATGTCAAGTCTCATTAATTGCCAAAATATTTTCTTTATCATACCTTGATTGAAGCTTACATCTTCTACTCCAATGTCCATTTAAAGGTTTATCAGATAGTGAAGACTTTTAGAAAAATGGTTTATTTCTTTTCTTATTTCTCCTTCCTGTAACCATATGTAATATTGCTGAATGACTCCACAAACAAATGGACAACAAGCTAAGTAGAAAAAAGAAGAACAAGGCAAAGATAGTTGAAGGGATGAGACAAAAGAAGAAGGAATAATAAACAAGAGAATGAAAATGGAAGATTGCTAGATGCTTGAGACAACTGGAGCTATGTTTCCTCTCGAGAGCCAGCTTGGGGAAGGAAAATACAAAAAGTAGGATAATCAGTCTGTATCAAATAAAAAGAACAGAGGGACAGTAACATTTTCTAAAAGACTAGAACTAGAGAGCTGCTCTGCTAGGGAAGGCCAAAACAAAAATGCCAGATCTTTGTTCCTTATAGGAAGCCAAACTGGCAGATTACACAAGATAAACCCTAAACTCCTGCTCTTCTTCAAAACTTCTCCAGTAATTTGATTGATGACAACCCTGGCAGTGGAAATGTGGTTGCTAAAGCAGTTAAACCTGACTTTCAGAGAAAAGTGAGACTTATAATAGGAAAGATGTTACTTCTGATGACAAGACCAAATGTGTATCAAACCTTACTCAGGGATTTTTTTTTTTTATTCAGAGTCTGTACTGCTGTAGATTAATTAAGAAGTGCAATTGAGAGGCTTGCTTAGTTCATGAGCATTGGTCTGCTAGGGAAGTCTTCCCAGCTCTGAAAGTCTGCCTGCTGCTGTGGATATAGGTCAGGCTGTATTGCATATGGATTTGCTCTTCTCTCAATTCTCCTAACAAATGCTATTATCTCTTGTGCACTATCTTATTATCTTATGATTCTCTACCAGATTCCAATTTCCTCAGGGAATGGACTCTTGATGTGCTTCAGAAATCAATCATGAGGTGAAACTGACTGTAATTATCAAAAAATGGTGGTTCAATATTGTGTTTATTTTGATATTGATCCAATTTGACCACCTAAGTTACTGTTTGATGTCTAGATATCAGTGCTTTGAGTCATCTTTTCCTTATTGCTTAATCTTTTTCTCTAATATTAATGTACTTTGCTTTGGTAATGGGGTGAGGATTGATCTAAAGATTTTGTGTCTGTATTGTATAGAATGTTTTCTCAAGCTCTCCATAATAGAGTTTATTTAGTTGAGTCTTATTATTTATTTTCCTCAAAAGCCATCCTCCATAGCTTCTATCCTACTCCAGGCTTGAGTTCTTGCACTACAGGATGCCATACATCACTCATTCTTTTCTGTTCTTCAATTCAAAATTGTTACCCAATTTTTTGTTCTTTTTCTTAGTTGATACCATTATTTTGTTAAGCAAGATCTTTATGGGATGTCTAAGGACAGGGACATTAATTTTCTTAATTGATTATGACAAGATTCTGTCACCACCATTGAATGTTATCCTGGCTACATTTAGGATTCTAGAGCAGAAATACTTTTTGCTTCAATCATTGAAAACATCACTCCACTATGTTCATTCATCTATGATGTAAATGAAACTTCTTAGGTCTGTCTGATTTTTTTTCCTTTATTACTTAAATAGTTTTCCATCCTTAAAATTTTTCAGATATCTTGTCTTTAATCCTTGGTATTTTGAAATTTCTTTTCTCTCTCTCTCTCTCTTTCTTTCTCTCTCTCAGAAAATTTTACTTTAAATGGGCTTTTAGACAGCTGGATTCTGTCTAAAACTGCAGGGACCCTAATTGTCAAAATGAGAAAAAGAGTTTATCTCTGGATACATCCAAGATACCTACCCTCTTTCTCTTTGCAGCTTTCTGAGCTAAATTTAATGGATGTAGGTAATTCTTTCAGAGAAACTACAAACCTTTAGTCCCTTCATATAAGTTCAACTTCTTATTATTCTCATTCTAGTCTCTGAATTTTAAGTCTCTCTGAAGTTCATTCCCCTTATCTATGTACAGTTGAAGCTACAGTTTCCATCTCTTTCATTCACCAGTTAATGTTTTCCTAATGTTTTTATTTCTTTCAAAAATTGTTGAAATTTCTTTTTGCCAGTGACCCTACAGTTTCCTTTTTTACTCCATTTAAAAAGTCCTTTAATATAATTTTAGGAGGAAGGAAAAGCAATAAATACCTGTTTAACCCACCATATCAACTGGAAGTTGGCAAACATGGTTTTATCTTCTCAGTCCCCTTTTCTGGTGATTTTATAGAAAACGTAGTTTCTCTAGTCTTCAAAGTGTTCTGGGTGAAAAAGAGCTACCAAGTTAATCACCAACCAATATTTATTGAATATTTACTTCTTATTACCACTGGTTTTGATGCCAATAATCTATAAGTAGAACAAATCTGTCTTTAGGGAACTTTCTTTTTAGTGATAGGAAAGGCAATAAACAGTAAATATAGGCCATCAGAGGCAATCAATTTCATGAGAGACATTATAGCTGGGTAAAGAAGAAAGAATTGCCAGGGGCAAACAAATGACCATCTGAGAGAATAGTGTTCTGGTGGAGGAAAGAACAATTTTCAGTGGCTTGGTTTTTATTTGGTATGTTTTTCAGTTTAGGATCACTATAATGAAATACCAGAGACAGGAAACTTATAAAGGCAGGTTTATTTTGGATCCCAGTGCTGAAGTTTCAAGTACAAGATTGGGTAATCCCATTAATTTGGGCCTGTGGCCAGGGCTGGACGTCAAGGTGGAAGAATGTGCCATACCTCAATCCAGGAAACAGAGCAGAAATACTTTTTCTTCTTTATATTTGAAAGGGAGAGAGAGAGAGGGGGAGAGAGAGAGAGAGAGAGAGAGAGAGAGAGAGAGAGAGAGAGAGAGAGAGAGAATATATCAGTAAGGTCCCACAAACCCTTTTGAGGGCATGCTTCCACAGACCTAAGTACCTCCCGTAAGATCCACTTCCTATAGGTTCACAGCACCTGCCAAAAGCACCACACTAGGGAACAAGCCTTTAATATATGAACCTCTGGGGGACATGCATCTGAACCATAGCATTTTGAGATGAGAAGTCTATTGAAGAGTTTTTGAAAAGGAGAGACAAGACCAGATTTATGCTTTAAAGAAATCACTCTAACTGCTACTAAAAATAAACTGCAAGAGGGCAAGGGCTAAATGAGAATAACCATTTGAGAGACTATTACAATTATCTTAGTAAGAAATGATAATTTCTTCTCTCTTTAGGGTGCATCAGTGGAGAGCATAACAAGTTAGATTAAAATATTTTGAATATTTATTATGGATTGTATCTTAGTCAGCTTTTTCATCACTGTGACCAAAAGTCTTAAAAAGAACAATTTTAGAGGAGTGAAAGTTTATTTGGCTCATGATTTCAGAGGTCTCAACTCTATGCCTCTGAGCCCAAGATGAGACAGAACATCATGAAGGAAGATCATGGAACAGGAAAGTAGCTCAGGACATAGTACCAGGGAGGAAAGAGAGAAAGAGAGACAGATAGTCAGACAGACAAATGTTCACCTTCAACATGGACAAAATATAAACACTAAGGGTATGGCCCCGGACACTTGTGTCTTCCAGCCATAACTTAGCTGCCTACAATTATGTCCAGTTAATCCTTATCAGTGGATTAACTGATAAGTTAAGTGCACTGTTAGTTTAAGTCTCTCACTACCCAATCATTTCACTTTTAAAATTTCTTGCATTGTCTCACTCATGAGCTTTTGGGGGACACCTTATATCAAAATCATAACAGATTATATGAGAGATATGGAAGGAAAAGTAAAATCAAAGAAAACCCCAAGAATGTTTTTATCTTAAATAATTGAAAATATAAAGTGATGTTGGTTTAACTAAGATAGAAAAGGCTTTGGGAAGAGAAAGATGTTCAAGAAGTATAAAAAGAATAAGATCACTGAAAAATCACATTTAAAATATGTATTAGTTACTGAATTGAAGATAGAAAAGTATATGAAGTATAAGTTTATTATATATAAGTATACTTCTTATGAAGTATAGAAAAAGAAGAGATCTGAAGCAGAGAAAAAAACTTTAAATGAAGCATGTAAATTCTATGCTAGTAACAGGATCCTGTCTGGGTCCACTATGGAAGCGAGTGTGCATAGAGTTGAGAAAAACACTGTATCAAGTATCCAGAGAGACAGAGAAAACAGAGGGAAAATGGCATTCAGGGAACCAGGGGAAGGATAATTTTTGAAAAGCAGAAAATGAGCAATCATACTGCTGATAAATAAGTTGCTATATGACCCTGACTCCTGGTCAGGTGCTGACTGTTCTTTGAATAGCATCTGCTCAAACTGGGCCAGTAAATAAATACTCTCTTCCCATTTTTTAATTTTGTTTGTTTTTGTTTATTTAAGCATGTTGGATAAAGAGCCCAATATCTCTGTACTGGCTTAGACTATAGAGGTAAAATTCTGATGCCATCATTACACATGTTTGCATTGCTTCACTATAATTGGTCTTTAGGGAGAAAGATGCAGGTAACCAAAGAGCAAAGACAATGGAGATAAGTGATAGATCCAACCAGGCATTGTTTGAGATCCTCACTAGATTTGTTCTTCTCACCCTACCATGTTTTGACCTTTTGGGTTCTATGAACAACTATTCAAGGTCAATTGTAATACATTTCCTTTTGCTTAATCAAACTTGGATCATATTTTTGTCATTTTCAACCAAAATAGCCCTAATTAAGATAGCAGTGTCCCAGTTGTCACTTGCTTCAATTTTAGAATTTACTGATGTATTAGAAAATCTTTCAAAAAAATGGTTAAGTGAAGCAGAAAGAATAGCATACTCTTTTTTTTTTTCTTGAAACATAGAACATGAGAGTATAAAGGCAAACTTTCAGGGGGGTATTGTCCTTTCAAGATTAGAGAAACATAGATCAGTTATAACTAATGTGGTGATTAATTTTATGTCCACTTTCTTGGATTAAGGGATAGCTATAAAGTTGGTAAGGCATAATTTCTGTTTGTTTATGTGAGGATATTTCTATAGAAGCTTGGTATGTGAGCTTGGCATTCCTCCATAGTAGGAGGAAACATCCAATCAGCTACGAGCATGGATAAAAAAAAAAAAGGTAGAGGAAAGGTGAATATGCTTTTTCCTTTGGAGCTGGGACACACTTCTCATGCCCTTATACATTAGAACTTCAGGTTCTTAGGCCTTTGGCCTTATACCATGAATTAATTATCAACTTCCCTTATTTGGAGCCATTTGGTTTTAGAAAGCCATACTACTGGTTTGTCCAGTTCTCCAGTTTACAGATGCCCTATCATGGGGTTTCCAGGCCTCCATATGTTAGGAGCCAATTTCCCTAATAAATTCCCTTTTATCTGTATCTATCTATCTATTATCTATCTATCTATTTATCTAATCTCATCCCCTTTTGGTTTTGTCTTTCTGGAGAACCCTTACTAATATAGTTAAGTATATTCATGGTCTATATAAATACATGGATTCATTAGAAATTAATGAAAACTTGATTTTTCTGATTTCAATTTTATATAGGATGTTGTCCACTTCCAATATTATATAGGACATGATGCTTACAATGGACATAATTTTTTTTCTAAGAAAAAAAGGATTGAGTCTTATTAAACTTACAAATAATAGCTCTCTATATTGACAACCTTTGTTTTTTAAAAGTGTGATTCATTCCCTTTATTCCCAAAACCATATTTGTAAATAATCTGCAAGAGCAGTGGAATAGAATCCTTTAGTTGCTGTGGCAACAGCAGAATGAACTAGTAAAGCAACATGAAAGATAATGCTTAAGCTTCATGGAGAGCTCCACATGGGTAGAACAGGACGGGAGCTTCATTTTTATCTGATGTACAAACCCGCTAAGTGATGATTTATAATAATGTTTTGGCTCCTTTGGGTTACTCGTTTAAGGACTTTATCAATTATTATAAGAAAAATCCTCAGAGGCAATACCTTCCATCTTAATTGCTTAATAGCTAGAATAGGATCAGATCTTTTCTTATATCTATATTTATCTATTGTTTAGTTTTTAAAATTAATCTTCACATTTATACCCCCAAAGACCCAGTATCCATATATTAACATTTCCTCAAATGCAAACTAGGAATAATAATATCTACTCCATAAGGTATTATTACTAGAGTTGCTATAAAAAGTAGTTAATAGTTGTGAAATTTTTACAATGGTATATGGGAGATGGTAATCATCATTTATGTATTAACTGTTTTATCAGTAGCAAACCAGACCATGGATATTCACACTGTTAATATAAAATATAGAATACAAAGTTATAGGAAGGGCTGGGAATAAGAAGCCAGACTGTGAGAAGGCATCAATGAATACTGGAGGATTCTTGGGGACTGCCGTGTGTTCATCCCATAAATGTGCATGAAACATAGGGCATGCCTTCAGTACTATGTTGAGAAGTACAAGAGAAAAGAAGATCATTGACACATGGCTCAAATATCCTTTAGAGCATACATAAAAAAGAGCTATAAAAGCTATGCTCAAGTACCACACTTTAAATTGAGATAAATATTATAATAAATGTATGATATTAGATCTAAAACAAGTTTGATGAATTATTGGCAAGGAAAAAATAAGGAGGAAGAAAAAATCATAAAATGGTGAATATGTTATCAAGTGTAAAAGAAGGCAGAAATATCTATCATGGAGAGCACATATGGAAATGTTAATTTAAATAGAAGGATAGATATTTAATCATTAGGTCCCTATGGTAAAAGCATTAAGTCTAAAAGTGGGCTTTGCTAAGTTGGCAGTTTGGTTTACCAAGTCAGAATATAAAAATGAGAACCCACCTGATTTGTCCAATTTTTCTAATTATGGTTGTCAAATGGACAAGTCATGTATAGGGAGGCAAGTTAAAGAGGATCTTGCAGGATACTGAAGGAAGAAAATAAAGCAAAGTATTCATCCCCAACTATCTGAGACAGTTGAGTAGTTTATTTTATTTTTAGGAGCTAAGAAAGCTGGTGACATTGAGTTGAAGCCAATGATAACTTACCATTCTAAAATTCTAGGACTCTTAACAGTTATACTAAATATATGTTGCTATATTCTACAAATGGGAAAACAAAATTTGTATGATGGCACAGCTGTTGAAAAACATGGTTTACTAAATATTTTAAGCCCATTGTTGAGACCTGCTACCCAGGAAAATAGATTTCTTTTGAAATATCACTGCTCACTGGCAATACATTTTGTCACTCAAGAACTCTGATGTGGGCAGATAATGACATTAATATTGTTTTCATGCCTTCTAACACAGCTTCCATTCTAGTTCATAGGTCAAGGAGTAATTTCAACTCTCAAGTCTTATTATTTAAGAAATACATTACCTAAGACTACAGTCATAGCTGCTATAGACAGTGATTTCTCTGGTGGATCAGGAAAATTTGAATTAAAAGCCTGTTCTGGAAAGAATTTATCATTCTAGATATCATTAAAAACTTTTATGATTCAAGGGAGGAGGTTGAAATACCAAGTCAGGAGTTTGCAAGAAGTTGATTATAGCCTTCATGGATGACTTTCAGCGGTTCTAGATTTCAGTGAGTGGAAGAAGTATCTGCATTATGTGGAGGAGATAGCAAGAGGATTAGAATTCAGAGTTGCTACAATTTCATGATAAAACTTGAATGAATAAGTGCTAGGAGCCACAGCAAAAGTATTATGATACATGGCACTTTTGGTTTAGGTGACTGCCAGCTAGCCATTGAGATGATATGATTATGTTAAGCTTTACATTTCATATGGAAATTGGACTCCTGCTGTTCACCTCGGCCTGTTACGGAACTCATGTTACTCATGTTACTCATGTAATGGGAGAGTTCCCATTGGTTGGGGAAGGATAGTAGGAGGGAACTTCCGGGGGAGGTCCGGGCGCCCGGTTCTGGTGACCGGCTTGCTAGCAGGGCACACGGGACGCTGGCGGCTTTTTTAAATAAAGCTTTGTTTCCCGCTTGAGCAGCTTGTGTTTTTGTGCCCAGCCAGGTTGCGGCGGTTCGTGTTTCTGTGCCCAGCCGGGTTGCGACATTTGGCGGCCCGGACGGGGAATGCCCGAAAATTAGAGGTGAGTATTTGCTCGCCAAGGAGGAAAGGCGACAGAATGGGTATTCTTATTTTGATTTATTTTGCTTTTATTTCAAGCTCCCTAGCCTTAGAATTTTTTCAGGCGAACTGGGAAAAATGGTTGGCTCAAGGTTTGAAGTTATTCGGCCCTGAGAGAGAGAAAATTGATATAACCATTCTCCTCTTCGTTTCTGTCTCATTCTGTTTTGGCCTTCTTCTATCCTACCTTATTGGGTTACGTTACCTTTTATAGTAGATTAGAATCTAATAAAAAACAAACCGAAAAACTGTTAAGTAAATTGTTAGAGGTCCAGGCTATGGTAGAAAACATATTAGGTCAAGCAAAAGAAAAGGTCCCTCAAGCTACTCAGACAGAGAGAGATTTGAAGAAAGCAAGCTCAGGGGAAAAACGGCCATCAGGTAGGGAGGCTGCTACTAACTCCGTTCTATCACCAGAGGGCGTAATTCAACCAACAACTCTACTTGCAGCTGAGCGGCCCTCAGTTTCCATAGTTGATGGACATAATCCTGAGGCAGGACCCCAAGAGTTAGCATGCCCTGTACTTGAGCCAGCGGAAGGGCAACGAGTTTACCGTCCTTTAGATTTCAAAATAATAAAGCAATTAAAGGAAGCTGTAGCAACCTATGGGCCTCAAGCCCCCTTTACAATCAGTATGGTCGAATCTATTACCAACTGGGACTTAACACCAGCAGATTGGGCTAACGTGTGTCGCTCTGTGCTAAATGGAGGACAATATTTATTATGGAAAATTGCCAATGAGGAATTCTGCATGGAGACAGCTAGGCAAAATGCAGTAGCTGGTTACCCTGAAAGAAATATGCAAATGCTGTTAGGAAAAGGACCTTATGAGGGTCAGGGGCAACAGATTGGATATGACCCTGGTGTATACGCACAGATTGCTATAGATGCAATTAGAGCATGGAAAACTTTGCAAAGACAAGGAGATTTACAAGGTCAACTATCTAAGGTAATACAAGGAACTAATGAACCCTAAGCTGATTTTGTAGATAGACTTATTCAGACAGCCTCTAAGATATTTGAAAATACAGAACAAGCAATGCCATTTATAAAACAACTGGCTTATGACCAAGCAAATCGTTACTGCAAAGAGGTCATTAGACCATGGAAACATGAAGATTTAAACACATATATTAAATTATGTAGAGACATTAATGAACAAGGGCAAGTCTTAGCAGCAGTAAAACAGGATTTAGATGCCAAGCCAAAAACATGCTATAATTGCAATCAAACAGGACATTTTAAAAGGAATTGCCCCATGGGAGGAGGGTTTAACAAAGCTAGGTATCAAAGGAATAGAATCCCAGGTATTTACCCACGATGCCATAGAGGGAGACATTGGGCTAATGAATGCCATTCTCAAACCACCATAGAGGGTATTCCATTATCAAAAAATGGGCAAGGACCAAGTGCTTACCCATGATATCGTGGAGAAAGGTATCAGGCTCCATTGCCAAAAAACGGATTGGAGGGCCCAATGCCCCGGGGCCCAAAACCACAAATATACGGGGCAATGGAGGAACCCAACAGCACCATCAAGGTAGTGCCCAGGACGCATTATCCATTAGATCCCTCATTAGACAAACTAGAGGGAGTGCAGGGTTGGACATCTGTGCCTCCGCCAGAGCAGTATTAACTCCAGAGATGGGAGTTCAAATCATTCCCACAGGAGTAAAAGGACCTCTTCCCCAGGGAACAGTAGGCTTATTATTGGGACGCAGTTCTTCTACACTAAAAGGACTTATGATAAGTCCTGGGGTAATTGATCCCGATTATGAGGGTGAAATAAAAATTATAGCTAGTTCTCCAAGAGGTATATCAGTAATTTCATCAGGAGATAGAATAGCACAGTTATTAATAATACCCAGCCTACATGATAAATTTTCCAGTTGTAATGTAGAAAGAGGTTCCAAGGGATTAGGCTCCACAGGTGTAGATTGAGCTATGCTATCTTTAAATTTAGATTCTCGCCCTATGCTAAAATTAAATATTCAAGGACATGACTTTAATGGGCTGCTGGACACAGGTGCTGACCTCAGCATCATATCTCGCCAGGAATGGCCAAGGCACTGGCTATTGCAAGAAGCCGCTCAAACGCTTAGAGGCCTAGGAGTGGCAACAAATCCCCATAGAAGTGCTATGGTTTTAGATTGGAAGGATCCTGAAAGATATGAAGGGACTATACAGCCCTATGTATTGGACCATCTCCCCATAAATTTATGGGGACCAGATGTCCTAGATCAATTAGGATTGACATTAACAAATAACGTCAATCCTAACGCGCCCACTACTAGGGCAAAACAAGGCTTTAGGAAAGAAAAGAGATTAAGAGAACAAGAACAAGGTATAACAGCACCAATTCAAATAGATCAAGAAATAAATAAACATGGATTGGGTTTTCAAAAAGGGCCACTGAGACAATCAAAATTACTTGGA
Source organism: Urocitellus parryii (assembly GCF_045843805.1). NCBI lineage: Eukaryota > Metazoa > Chordata > Mammalia > Rodentia > Sciuridae > Urocitellus > Urocitellus parryii. The sequence goes on along the minus strand of NC_135538.1, from coordinate 49,887,913 downwards.
AATCAGAAAGACCAGTGTGGGTTCCTCAGTGGCCCCTAACTAAAGAAAAGATACAAGTAGCCCATGACCTGGTCAAACAGCAATTAGCAGAAGGACATATACAACCTTCCGTATCTCCCCATAATACTCCCATTTTTGTCATTAAAAAGAAATCTGGTAAATGGAGATTATTACAAGATTTAAGAGCCATTAATAATGAGATGGTTATTATGGGACCTGCTCAATCAGGGATTCCCCAATTGTCTGCTCTACCAAAAATCTGGCATGTTTTAGCTATAGATATTAAAGATTGTTTCTTTTCAATTCCAATTCATCCTGAGGATAGTCCACATTTTGCATTTACTATCCCTGCACTGAATCATGAAGGTCCTGATCAGAGATATGAATGGAAAGTACTCCCTCAAGGGATGGCTAACAGCCCAACTATGTGCCAAATTTATGTTAATAAAGCAATCCAGCCACTTAGAAATCAAAATCCTGAACTACAGATATTTCACTATATGGATGATGTGTTATTGGCACATAAAGATAAAAACACATTGCTAGAATGTTATGCCACGCTTACAAACTTATTTTTTTTTTTAAGAGAGAGTGAGAGAGGAGAGAGAGAGAGAGAAAGAGAGTTTTTAATATTTATTTTTTAGTTCTTGGCGGACACAACATCTTTGTTGGTATGTGGTGCTGAGGATCGAACCCGGGCCGCACGCATGCCAGGCGAGCGCGCTACCGCTTGAGCCACATTCCCAGCCACAAACTTATTAAAAAATTATAATCTAGAGATAGCAATAGATAAAGTACAATTAAATCTTCGAATTAATTATTTAGGAGTTCTATTATCCTCAACCATGGTCCGTCCACCAAAAATTCAAATATGAGTAGATCAACTCAAATCACTTAATGACTTTCAAAAGTTATTGGGAGACATAAATTGGATAAGGCCTTATCTAGGCATACCAACAGGAGAATTAGGACCTTTATTTGATATTCTAAAAGGTCCATCAGATCCAAATTCACCCTGCATGTTAACACCTGAAGCAAGAAAGGCATTAAAAATCATTGAGATATATATGGAAAATATGCATTTGGATAGAATTGATATAAGTTTGACTTTATTATTTATTGTACTACCAACAAAAAATATTCCTACAGGAGTATTTTGGCAAGAATGTCCATTATTATGGATACATTTATCTTATTCTCCTAATACTATTCTTACTAGATATCCTGAAGCTGTAGGGCAATTAATACTCAAAGGAATAAAAGCAGCAAAGGGAGTGTTTGGGATTTCTCCCAATAAAATTATTACTCCATATACTATGGATCAAATTGATGAGTTAGCTAATGAGTTAAGTACTTGGGCAATAATCATGTGTAAATCTAGTGTTTCATTTGATAATCACTTGCCATCTAATCCTTTGTTGTCTTTTTGGTCTAAGCATCCTGTAGTTTTTCCAAAAATGACAAGAAAAACCCCTATCATGAATGCTCCAAATATATTCACTGATGGGTCAAACAATGGTACAGCAGCAGTAGTTACTCCTGATCAAACTTTTACATTTTTAGTACCCAAACAATCAGCTCAAAAGGTAGAGCTCAATGCAGTATTACAAGCTTTTATGATGCTCAAAGATTCTGCATTTAATTTATTTTCTGATAGTCAGTAGGTAGTTAATGCTATTGTATCCCTTGAAGATGCTGGTAGGATTTCTCCTTCCTCTACTGTTTTCTCTTTGTTTTCTGCTATACAAAGTCTAATCTGGGACAGAAAGATCCATTCTTTATAGGATATATCAGGGCACATACAGGATTGCCTGGAGCCCTTAGTTTGGGTAATGAACTAGCAGATAAATCTACACATGACATGCATATTTTCTCCACAATAGAAGAAGCTATAAATTTTCATAAAAGGTTCCATGTCAATGCTAATACTTTACAAAAACGTTTTAAAATAACTAAAGAACAAGCCAGACATATAATAAAACAATGTTAAAACTGTGTGACATTTTTACCACAAGTTAATCTTGGAGTCAATCCTAGAGGACTGATACCTAACCATATTTGGCAGATGGACGTCACACACTTGCCAGAATTTGGAAAATTAAAATATTTACATGTTACAGTTGATACTTCTTCTGGATTTTTGATGGGCTCCCTTCATCCCGGAGAAAAAACTAAAGATGTTATAGCTCATTGCTTACAAAATTTTGCCACTGTGGGTGTTCCTAAACAGTTTAAAACTTATAACGGTCCTGGTTACACCTCCAAGTCTTTTAAACAATTTTGCTCATCATTTGGCATTACTCATATAACAGGAATCCCATACAATCCACAGGGACAAGGCATAGTTGAAAGAGCTCATCAAACTATTAAAATGTGCTTATTAAAACAAAAGGAGGGAATTGGAAAGGGGTATATATCCCCCAAAGATAAACTTAAAATAACCCTTTTTACTCTAAACTTTCTAAATTTGGATTCATCAGGACTTAGTGCTGCAGAAAGACATATGTATCCGAAAAATGTACATAAGCCTAAGGTACTTTGGAAAGATATTCTAACAGGACAATGGAAAGGCCCGGATCCAGTAATAGTCTGGAGTCGGGGCTCTGTCTGTGTCTTTCCACAGGAAGAACAGCAACCAATTTGGATTCCAGAGAGATTAACTAAAACAATTTCTACAGAAAAAGAAGATGATTTGACTCAAATCCATAACAGCTGATATCCAGAGTTCCAGCCTGGCTATTCTTACATCTGCGACAGTGATTTACCACGGTGCCTTTTTCAATATCTATTTTATTATTTGCATTTTTCCCACATCATAAAGTTCTATTTTATTTTAGTTTATTTTACTTTATTTTTTTTTTTGAGCTCATACAAACCTAGGTTAATGTTTTTCTGATCAGTTTTATTTTTTGACTGTGTTTTATTTTTTGACTGTGGAGTTTTTAAACATTGCAATGGAGATTTCACCTAGGTATAGCTACAAGGCCTTTATTTACTATTGTCTTATGTGTTGTATGTTATGTATGCACTGTTTTGTGTTGTATGTCTATATGTGTGTATGTCCATATTTCATTTATGAGGAGCGCTCATGTATAAATGGATCCAAAAAATTTTTTTTTATTCACGTGATTTAAATGGTTTAATTTAAATTAGGTAAACAGCTGTTAAAAATTTGTTTCTAAGGTGGTTAACAGATCTATTTGTTTACTTTCACCTTTCCTTTTCATTATATTTAATAATTCTGTTCAGGATAATGTCTCTTTAGCATCATGGCCAGAATTCCCATCTCCATCCCAGTGCCAGTGAAGACTAAGATATAACCAGACTACAGCTTCTATAACTCAACAAGTAATGCTCAATCAAGGACTTGATTTACTTTGAGAGGAAATGGACATATTGATAGACTCCTCCATTTTGAACTGCTTACACAACTAGCCTGGACAATGTATCACTTGTATGCATTGTGCTCTATTTGTTGATACAGCGAATTGGTAGTGCTGAAATATCTTAGCTGATGTGTCACCAGTGTTACTATTTTTCTTAAGGAGCCATCAATTGACTTGATGTCGTGGCATTTCTGTATCCTCCTCCCTTCTACTAGTGATGGTCTAATTTTGGGGGCCAACTGAGGTGAGGCAAAGAACCTCACCCCCCCACTGGTGCATAGGCCTATTCCACAGGTATGGCTATATACTGGACCAGTAGTCAGTGACGGATATGATTCGATTGCAGTGGCATCAACCTAAGCCAGGAGGCTGACGCAATAAGGTCAGTTTTCCGATGACGGGTAAGAACCATATGTTGAATTGGACATACCTAACAGGCACGGTCCCTAGCCACATTGCCTGTTGTTTAATTAAACAGAAGGGGACAAATGCTAGGAGCCACAGCAAAAGTATTATGATACATGGCACTTTTGGTTTAGGTGACTGCCAGCTAGCCATTGAGATGATATGATTATGTTAAGCTTTACATTTCATATGGAAATTGGACTCCTGCTGTTCACCTCGGCCTGTTACGGAACTCATGTTACTCATGTTACTCATGTAATGGGAGAGTTCCCATTGGTTGGGGAAGGATAGTAGGAGGGAACTTCCGGGGGAGGTCCGGGCGCCCGGTTCTGGTGACCGGCTTGCTAGCAGGGCACACGGGACGCTGGCGGCTTTTTTAAATAAAGCTTTGTTTCCCGCTTGAGCAGCTTGTGTTTTTGTGCCCAGCCGGGTTGCGGCGGTTCGTGTTTCTGTGCCCAGCCGGGTTGCGACAAATAAGGGCTGCTTCTTATGGATGAGCAGAGAAAGTGGTTTCTTAAGATAGACTCCTTTCCTGGTGAAGATGCAGTGAATACTACAGAAATGACAAAAGATTTAGAATAGTACATAAACTTAGCTGATAAAGCTACATGGCAGTGTTTGAAAGGATTGACTACAATTTTGAAGAAAGTTCCAATGCATTTAACCACATTGGAACTTTCTTCAACAATTTTATCTTTCTTAGCTCCTAAGAAGATAATCAGCTTGTTCTTTGAAGCTTTGAAGAACAGAATTTACTTCTCCCTACCTATTTAAGTTCTAGTGGCATCTTCTTTCAATATCAGGCTTTTAAATCTACATTGAAACCTGCTGTCTAGTGAAGCCACCTTAATCAATTATCTTTGGTAGATTTTCTGGATAACTTGCTGCACATTCTAGATGAGCACCTGCTGCGTCATATTATATTTTTATAGTATGTAGATGGGTTCCTTCCCTAATCCTCATGAACCAACATCTGAAAGGTTCAAACTTTTCTTATGTAGCTTCCTCACCTCTCTCAGATCTCAGAGGATTGAAGAGAGTTAGGGCCTGCCTTTGGAAGTCCCAGAGAATAGACAATAAACTGAAACTAAAAAGCAAATATAGAAAGGTTCAGGATACAGGGTTAGTATATAAAAGTTGATCATTTTCTTATGTACCCATAATGAACATGTGAAATTTGAAATGAAAAACAATATCATTTACACTAGAAGAAAAAAATACTTTGGTATAAATTATACTATGTGTATGTGGTGTGTGTGTGAGAGAGAGAGAGAGGGAGAGAGAGAGAGAGAGAGAGAGAGACAGAGACAGAGAGAGAGAGACAGAGACAGAGAGAGAGGAATATTTGTGTGAAAAAACTAAAAATCTCTGATAAAAGAAGTCAAAAGCTAACTAAATTATTTGATGTTCTATGTTAATGACAGTTTTTTTTTTTTACAAAACTAAACATAGTTTCATCATACAATCCAACAGTCATGTTCTTTGGTATTTACCCAAATAAAACATATCTACACCAAATGCCCTCACATGGATATTTATATCCATTAATAATTATCAATTTTTTCAAGTAACCAAGATGTCCTTCAGTAGGTGAATGGCTGAGACAATGTTGCATATCTGGACAATGGAATATCATTTGGTGCTAAAAACAAATGAGCATCAAACCATGAAGGGACATGGGGTAAACTCCAATGTATATTACCTAGAGATAGAAGCCAATCTAAAAAACCCATGCACTGTATATTTTCAACCATGACATTCTAGGAAAGGAAAAACTATAGAGAAAGTAAAAAAGATTAATTGCTGCTAGGAGTTAAGGGGAAGTGAGGTACAAATAGGCAGGATACAGAGATTTTGGGGACAGTAAAACTGATATGAGATACTACATTGGTAGATACATGTCATCATACATTTGTCTAAGCCCCTAGGATGCACATCATCAAGTGAACCCTAAAGTAAATTATAGGCTTTGGGTGATGATGTGGCAATATAGGTTCACTGATGTAATGAATGTGCCAATCTAGAGAGAGACATTGATAATGGGGGAGGCTAAACATGTGTGTGGGAGGTGGCAGATGGGAATTCTCTATATCTTCTGATCAATATTGCTGTGAATCTAAATAAAGTATTTTTTTAAAAAATAAATGTTTGTTGAAAGCCACTGAGACTTGGAAGAACATATCCCTTCAAGTTTTGAAGATTGTCTTGCCTTTATATTACCTTGTATACTGGAAAAAGAACATATATTTAATGCATTTCTTCATGACTATAAAATTTAATGCAATGCATGAGATATCATATATCTGGGTGAAAATCCAAATGCTATCAGTTTTTGTTTGGAATCACTTTCATCCTCATCATTTCATTCAGAGAAGATGTTTTTCTTAAGAAAAGAAGTAAATGAAAACTTGAGAGTTAAGATTTAATAACGCAAATATCATTTTCCTAATTTAGTTAATCATGTTGAACTATAAATTAAAAATCAAATTTAATTTACAATAAAATGATTATATAAGTAATGAACATTGACAATACATAAATGCTTACAGTTTTAATATTTTTATTCACTTGTGGGTTATAGTTGAGAAACTGACTTTTAAATATTGCTTTTGAAACATGATTCTATTTTTCATGATTAGTGTGCAACTCAGAAGACACGAGACTCAATCACAGGAATGGAACAGATTATTTGCCCAAATATACAAGTTTACCAGTCACTCATTTAGATAAGAAGCAAAGAGCTTGAGGATCAATGCTGATCCATGGACTACACTTTGGTAGCAGTATGTGCCTCCTTAGGCTCTTACTAACAATAGGTTTAACAGTGTTTCTCGTCTGTGCTTACGACTTAGGCTAAAAATGTATTGCATTTTATTATTTACATAAGTTTTGAAAAGAAAGCCTACTTCTTGTAATCATGAGGTATTTATGTTTTCAGAATATTATTTCTTTCTGTGTCTTTCTTCATATTACAACCATTTTCTTTTCAAAAGTAATTTGCCCTTACCTTTGTTTATGTGTCTCTGACTTTGAGTCCAATGTAGTTCAAGGTTTTTGTTGTGAGGATTTACCATCCCCTGTTCATGCTTTTGGGTTTTCTACCTATCCCGAAGAGTTGTTTACTTTGCATTTCTTTAAATTCTGAAGATAAAAGTTCATATCTCACACCTTTCCCAGTGGATCGACTTCTTAGGGTTGCTGTAACAAAGTACCACAAAATAAGTGACTTTAAAGAAATTTATTCCCTCAGAGTTCTGGAGACAAGAATTCTGAGATAAAGGTGCCTGCAGTATCATACTTCCTTTTGAATGCTCTAGAGGAGAACTTCTGTTTGCCTCTTCTGGCTGTGGATGATTGCCTTAAAATCTTAGGGTTGTTTGGTTTGCATCCCTCCAATATCTGCCTGTCTTCACTCTGCCATCTTTATTCTGTCCATGTCCATATCTGTGGCTCTTCTTTAATTAGACTATCAGTCATGTGGAATTTAGGACTGATTCTAATCTATTATGATTCAGCTAATTGCATCTGCAAAAGTCTTATATCCAGTTAAGTTCATATTTTGAGGTTTTGAGAATGGGATAGATTGAGCACTATAACACAGAACCTCCTCAGCATGCAGGACATCCAGTGATCTATCTTCTATCTTGTTTCCAAAGATGGTTTCTCTTTTCATTAGGCATTCTAAGACCTACTGTACTTATATCTGTACCCTTTTGCTTTCAATCTTGTGGCTCACTTGTAATTCCTTTCTGTATAGACGGATGAAGAAAAGAACTGAACTCAAAGGAAGATAAAGAGATAAAGGAAAGTAGAACATACTTTAGCAAAATTAAAAACCAGTTGCTTTAAGATGGAGATCATTTTCTTATTGTTGTGTTTTGTTTCTTTTGTTCGGTGAACACCCTATATTGGAGTTAAGATCAGAGAGGGCAAAGAAATAAAGAACCCTTACAGATTCCTGGGAATATACTATTCTGTACTATGTATTTCCCCAAAAAATGGGATATAAAAATGTACCTTTAGACATGCATCTCCATCAAAGAAGATATTAGTGCAAATTTGTCCTTTGAAACAGTTTTAGTTGTTCTTTTTTCATCTTTTTTCTTATATACTACTGTCATATTATTTTGGTGTACCCGATTCCTTCAGCTCGAAAGACCCGTCTTGCCATGAACATTTACATAAAACAATAGGGCCTTTTCTTGGAGTTTAAGGGCTGCTTCTATGATCTCAGCTGATGTTTATCAACCCTTTCTCTGAACTCCAGGTCTTAGCTGTTCTTGGATTATACTCTACTGAATGCTTTCCTATTTCCATGAAGATTCATCCCAAGCATGGTTATAACTGAGGCATGACTGGAGTAGAGGCAAAGACAAGGAAGGAATAGAGTGGATACATGGCAGATATGCCAATCTAAAACCTCAAAAATGTTAAGATTGGGAAATGTTCCATTTTAAGTGAATTTGGCTATTGTAATAAAAACAGCATGGTTCTGGCATAAAAAAAAAGACACACTGACAAATAGAACAGGATGGAGAGCTCAGAAATAAACCCAGGCATTTATGGTGAAAAGATTTTCAACAAAGGCACCAAGAACACACAATGGGGAAAGGACAGTTGCTTCAGTGAACTGTGTTGGGAAAACTGGATATACACATGCAGTGAAATAAAATTGGATTTTCATCTTACACCCTAAGCAAAAATCAACTCAAAATGGAAAAATGACTTAAATATAAGACTAGAAACTCTAAAAACCATTAGAAGAAAACACAGAGAAAAAGCTCCATGACAAAAACTGGGCAATGCAGTTTTTTTTTTTTATATAAACCCAAAAATACAGTCAATATAAGCAAAACTAGGAAAAATTCATTTGTAAAAATTTAGTTTGATTCCATCAAACTAAAAAGCTTCTTAATAGCAAATAAAACAACTATCAACAGAGTGGGAGAAAATATTTGCCAACCACTCATTTTAATTTGCCTGCTTTTATGTTGGCAAAAAAATATACTTACCCTCCCTGAGATTTTGCTTTTATACCTGTAAAATAAGTGAGTTACTACATTTCTATTGTTCCTTAAAATAGTTATATGTTATGATTCTATGGATATTGGTCACAAGTTAGCTGAATTATGTTAGGTAAAATAATATTTATTTGACATCAAATGTTAAAGGATAGAATTGGGTACTTTAGGAAATTTAAACAACCCATATTGAAAGTCTTTTAAAAGTGTCTATAATTTTAGATAAATATCAGCTAAAGATATCAGATTTTAAATATAAGGTTTCAGATCTTAAATTTTGCTATTCTAATCATTGCTTTAACTTCATGTTAAATGTGAATGGTGAATGTGATTATAACTGGTGGAATCTAAGTGCAATTTATTCTTATTATTGGGATAACAGGCAATTTTAATTATAAAAGAACATCAGCATTTGTGGTTGACCTGTTCTGATCAAACTAGTGGAAAAATACCTTTCAATAACTTTCACAACTTTATTCCAACATGGGCCAATTAATGCCCTAAGAGGTCACCATTATACAATATCAGTGTTCTTGCTGTTAACTTTCTTGCTCGAAAGAAAATACTACATAAGAAGTATGATTAGTTCAAATAATTCAAAAGATGAATAGTTTCTTTTCCCCTGTCCCCATTTTTTTTTTCGGTTCTGTGATAACTGGTGACTCACATGTAAGCACCTCAGGTTTCATAAAAGCATGTCTTTATCTTCAATTTCTCCTCATTTCCATATTATCCTTGAGAGGCAAAACCAAGCAAATTAAAATAAGTTGAAAAAAAATGATCTGAAAATGAATCTCCCCAATTGCAAATTGCTCCATGAGATTGGGTGCACTATGTGTTTAAACAAAGTCACGATTCATTAACTATGGCCTTTAACAATCAAATAAACAAAACCATACTCTACAAGGCATCCATTAGCACGTTGAAGTGCATAAATCACTAACCATGTGACTTAGGGCTTAACCATTTGCCAAACAGCTGTTTTCTCAGTTCAAATAATGAAGAGAAAAAAACAGCTGAAGCCAATTAGTGGATAAGCATTCATTCCCAAATATCTGAGACAGTTGAGTGGTTTATTTTGCAGGCCAGATATGTTGTTATTCAAATCCAAGGAAGAAAGCTCCTTTTACAAAAAATTGAGGGTTTTATATTAACCCTTGTTTGTATTGGGCTTTCTTCCAAAGAGCAAAGAGAGAAACAAACAAACAAACAAACAAGCAAACAAATAGCTAATTAAGATTTAGTATCCTTGAAAGCAGGGCTGTAAATTATTTGTTTAGGATTGCTTGTTTCTTTGCACATGGAATATTTTAAGCATTCAGGAGAACTAAGGAATGTAAATGTAAAATTCTAATGCAAAGCAAAATATCTCATTTCAGGCAGAAATTATGTTTACAAAAGGGAAATGATCAAACAGGCTCAAAAGTAGACAAAGCATATTCTACATGCTTAGATACTGAAAGGAGATCTATTCTTAATGAAAGAAAAACTTTAAACACATTGCATTTCAGGTTGGAACCTACTCTGTTGCTAGCAAGATAATTTATTGAGTTCTCAGCAGGAATCTTTCAATGAAGGGTTCTCTATAGCTTCTCCTGCCATGACAAGGGCATAATCCCGAGTTTCCTTTACTTTGACTGTTTTGATAACTAAATCAGCTAATATCAATCACCAATAAATATTCAAGAAACATGCATGTTTTTCCCCTCAAAGGAATCATCACTAAGCAGGGAACCCAAACGCAGTCTTTCTCATGTAGATTGCCTTGATACAGACAGGAAAGAAAACAGATGTTTCCATTAGACCAACTAGATTCTGATTGGGCCACTTACTAGTTGGGCAACATTTAGTACCTTGAAATCCTTCTAAACCTGTTTCTTTATCTATGTAAAATGGATAATACTTTCTTGCAAGTTTGTGCTACAAAATTTACTTTTTTGATTAAGTTGAAATATTATGAGTTTTATCCAAAGCTCAATTCTTACCTAATGAAATGTGAAATATATTTTGCCTGTTGTAAAATAAATTGTTCAAAATAAACAGTAGCTCTTTTCATTATTGTTTCACAAATTTATAATGTTATGGATTGTCTTAGACTGGGGCTTTATAATTGGAAAACAATGGGTTGATCATTTATAAAAGTTACAAGTATTAATTTTCTAGGATAAAGACATAAGTTTTCTTTTTGGAAGGAAACCCCCTCTAAGGGTATCTGATTAATTATGCTGATTTAATGCAGTACTTAAGGGCTGTCTTTGGGAGGACTGAAGGATGCAAAATGCAGTCTCTTTGAAGAAAAGGTTTTGTACTTTGTTGTATTTGGGTAGTTTGTCCTGGGGATAGTTCACCTCCAAAATACAGAGAGGTGAGATTTACATCAAGAAAATGGGTAGTTACACTACTAATGATTCTATGAAGAGGGTAGGAAAATAAGGACTTTTGGAGAAAATAGGAAAGTGTAGTCTCCAAGAGGAAAAGAGGACTAGGGACCTTCAGGTAGGAGAGAGATGCTCAGGGGCAGTCCTGCTGCAAGAAGGTGGGCCTGCTATCATGAGACTATGGCAAACTCCGAGTGTAAAGGAAAACTAACCTCAGTGCTTGAGGAGGTCAGCAGCCCAGGAGCCCAGTGGAGAGCCTTGTGTTACTGTGTGAATTCTCCAATCTGCTTTTTTCTAATTATAATTTTTGACAAATCTTTATTTTTACTCAGACATGGGAAAACTCTACCTTTTGTGGAGATTCAGAACATATGAGCAGATTTTAATATAGTCCATTACTGAACATTTGCTCTCTATATAAAATAAAGTCTCCATCTAGAGCTTCCTTACTCTTCTGTCACATTTTTCTCTTACTCTGGTTGCTATTTGCATTTTACAAGTTTTATATATGTTTGTGACCACATGTCAGAAGTAGAGTGGCTTCATATCTAGTGTTTTTGTCTTCCTGGCTCTGAATGCCAGTGTAATCTGTATAGAGCTATTATTTTAAAATTAAATGCATCTTTGTTAAATACATGAACACAACAGAGTTTATAAACTTTAAATTTTCCAAATAAAGAACATTAACAATTCTTTAAAAAATTACAATGCAATAAAACCTAACACAGACTAGGAAAATATTCTCATTTATTATTGTAGATTGTAGATAAATACCATTCTATCAATTCAAATTCTTAGACAAATCCCATAGCATTGTTTTAAAAAACTTAAAAATATCAACAAACAATTCAAAATAAAAAAGTGGTCTTCTAACAACCATAACTCATATAATATTTTCATTTCATTCACTATGTAAATAATTTATAAACTATATGTGAGAAAAAAATCAATCTTTTAAGAAAATAAAAATAAGCTAAATAAATAATGTAATTCATATATAGGAAAATTGTCAACTTGCTTATGGTGCTCATAATCTATTGAAAAAGTTCTTGTGAGGGCTTTATTCTTATTAATTTTTAGTAGGATCATAACTGTTAAAAACTTCTAGAAAAACAATATGGACATTTGCTATGAGAATCATAAATAAATTTCTTGCTATGGAAATTTAAGATGGAGACATTCTTACTAGGGAGATAATTCTGAATAAAAAAGCATAAGCAATACATATGATTACACTATTTATGACATTATCTATAATAAAAATAAAATTATATATCTTGCATTATGTGAAATTATGTAGCACATCCTATTCCAACAACAAAATAGAATATTATATGCCTATTAATATATTGTCATTAAAATAATAATTATAAGTTTGAGTGAAGTAGCAATTATGCTAACCATATTATATTTGTCAGCTTTTCATTACTGTAACAAATTCCTGAGATAAATCAATTTTTAAAAAGGAAAAACTTACTTTGCCTTATAGTGGATGTTTTAGTTCATGACTAATTGGCCTCATTGCTTTGGGTGTGTGGGGGCAGTCTAGTATGGCAGAGGAAGCCCGTTTACCTTCTAACCAGATGCAAAAGAGGGAAAGGAAGAGGCAGGAGCTGGGGTCCCACAGTGCCCTTGAACAGCAAGCTCCCAATGACGTAAAACCTCCCATGAGCTTCTACCTCTTACAGATTCCACTGCTTCCCCAGTGGTGCCACTCTGGGGAACAAGATTTTAACACTTGGGCTTTTAGGAGACATTACAGAACATCACAGACATTACAGAACATTTGACCTTACAGGCAAATGTCACATGAAACTATCAAAAGCAAAGTTGTGGGTATGGTCTGCCTAACTATGCAAAAATGTGCGTGTGTGTGTGTAAAAGAATATTACAAAAGTTCTTGTGTTTTGGTAATTAATTATTTTACCAAAATAATTAGTGAAAGATATAGTCTTGCCAACAAGTAATAATGGTGACATCCATATCTGCATGTTGGCCTGAGACTATGGCACTTCACACTTGCCTTGGCATTACTTTCAGCGATTAACATGGCTCACCAATTTCCTCATCTTTGGCAAGAAGTCCTCATAACCAGAATGTTGGAATTTAGAATTCACCATGCCATTTAGTTTCCTTTTGTGAGAACTTTCCATGAATTTCTCTTTTCTTCATCAGGGCAGATCCATATGTGCATTTGAATGTGTGTTTCAAGACTGAGAGGTGTGACCTCTTGGATTCACGATGTGGTGTTAGCATTAGAGGAAAACAACTTCAAAACAAGATTTTTTGCTTGAAAAATCTTTGGATTCCACTTAAAAGGCTGAGAAATGATCAAAATTAGCCTCCCACAAGCATTATTGGCAGGGATAGGTTGTGTGTTGAACTTTTCTTTATTCTAGTAATTGACATGTGTTGAAGAGGTTTGAAAACACAGTGAACACATTGAAGAAAGAAGTGCTTCAGCTTCAACTAGCATATGATTAAATTAATGAGCCTGAATTTCTGACCCCTGGACTGATGTTGGGGTGTCATGAATGATCTATGAAGCCTTTTCACATCCTCTACCACTGGTTCCAGCTGAGGCACAGACTTCTTCCCAATATAGCATCAGTGAGGGTTTTTGGGATGGCTTTTTCTGGAGTTGTATGTGTAGCGTGGATAAAATTTCATAAGTCACTTTAAAGTTACTCTCATTTAAAACAAATGACATTAGTCATTTTTTTCTTGAAAATGAAGTGTTAAAACACATACAAGAACTCGTTTGGTAGACCTACTGTTGGCTCTCTTCACTGGCTTTACTTTAAAGGCATTTATTTGGTCTGAACTGCTTTGATTTATGGTCACTTGAAGTGACCCCTAATGCACCTCCTTTGTTCCTATTTCCTATTTAGTTGCCAGCCCTCCCAACACAGTCTATTATTCTAGAATTGGTTTAGTTGGCTTGAAAGGGAGCTTGGTTTATTTGGTTTCAGAGTTTTGAGATCTGGGGTGTGTGTGTGTGTGTGTGTGTGTGTGTGTGTGTGTGTTCATCAAACATAGAAAGAGCTGGATTTTTCAATTGCAATTCAATGTTTTTATGCAATTTCATACTTCTTTGGTGTTCTTTTTGATAAACATACCAAAATAGCACCACCTTTAATGTAAACTTTGGAAGCCCTAGTAAATGTACTTAAAATTCTAAATTAATGACCCTTGACTAGGTTTCAGAGTACTGTAATTATTGCTCTGATGTAAAAAATATTGTAGAAAAATAGTAAAAATTTTATTACTTTCACTCAAAAAACCTATAGGTATAGCTGCTTTATTTCTTTGTATTTCTTTTAATAAGTTTCAGTCTAATGATATATTTAGGATAGCAGTTTAATATGAATTTTAAGAATAAGAAAGAAAAAGCCTCTTTTGCATTTTTTTTTAACCAGGGATTGAACCAAGGGGTTCTTAACCACTGAGCAACATTCCCACTCCCTTTTTAATATTTTATTTAGAAACAGGGTCTCATGAGTTGCTTAGGACCTCACTAAGTTGCTAAAACTGGCTTTGAACTTGCAATCCTTCTGTGTCAACTTCCCAAGCCAATAGGATTATAGGTGTTTGCCACCTCATCTGGCCCTCTTCTGTTCTTGTTAGAGGCACATGTAACTATAAATCAAAGTCTATGCTTCAGGCTTTCATTCAACAGGCTTGACGCTGCTCCTAGAATAAGCAGAAGAAATTGTTCAATAGAATTACCTCCCACTTTGGTAGCATGATGACCTACGTATCATCAGAAAAACACTTATCAAGAAACACAGATGTTCAGAAATCCAAGGTGACAGAATAGAAGTACCCGAACTTGCCTGCTCCTCCACAAAGAACAACCCAAGTAACAAGTGCACAGCTACATTATGAGGTGAGTGACTGTGGAAAAACACCAAAAACAAGCAAGAGAGAGAGTAGAAACTTGCAAGATTCACAGATCTGGGAGAACAGTATAGCAACAGAAACAAAATACCCCAGCATATGTCAGCCCACTCCACAGCAGGAAGCAGAGGAGTCTCCCTTTTGCAGGGGTAAAGGAGAAAGAGGAAATCCCACTAAACTCTATCAGTATAGAAACTGGAAATCCTAGCCACTGGAAAGTCTTTTGACCCTCACAGGCTGCCCCAGCCACCTCCCCTTATTTAGATAACTAACCTATCATCTGCACACCGTAACCTTGCTTTAGAAAAGGACCTTAGGCCATTTGCCAGCAAACACCTAGGGTGCTGTAGCCAGGAGCCATCTTGAGAAATGAGCTATAATGAGTTTGGACTGCTCTAAGTGTCATAAATTCCCACATATTTCCTGAGATTCCACATTCTACTGCACTGGTGTGAGGGTGTAGCTGCCTTGTCAACCCGACTTTATCCATTTTGTGACTGTAAGTTAAGCCTGCTGGGTACCCTGCACTAAAAGTGATGGATATTGTGACATGGAATGGAATGGAAGGAACAACCCTTGAGAACTTTGTTCTCCTTGAGCACTTTGTTTTCCAAGACAGCATGCATGTAAGTCTAAGCGCATGTGGACTAACACTGGTACCAGAACTGAAGGCAGACACCCATACAATTTCTGCCACCTTTCCCCGTGATACCACATTCAGGCACATGTTACTGACAGGGAACAGAGGAAACACCCTGGTTTCCACCGCTGTCCAACAAACAAAATCTAAGGGAGCTATGAGCAACTCCTGGCTCTATCTACCTCTGAACTTGGGTGAATGCTACAGCTAAAGGAATCAGGAAGAGAAAAGCTTTGACTCCAGTGTTTCTCCATCCCTGGAAAGACATCTGGTCTTATACTATTGATTGCTTGGAGGAAAAAAAGTATGGTTGGAAGTCTCAACAATGGAATAGACCAAGTGGAAGAAAAAAATAAATGAATTTGAAGAGACACATCTTTTGAAATGATCTAGTCACCCACACCCACACACACACACACACATACCAAAAAAAAAAAAAAAAAAAAGCCCAGAAAGGTTATTCAGTGAAATAAAAAAGAATATAAGAATACTTAAATTTGAGAAAGATATGGACATCCATGTACAGGAAACTTATAAGGCAACAAATAGACATGACCAATAAAAGATTTTCACCATGACACATTACAGTTAAGCTGTCAAAAGTAGAGGCTGAAGAAAAAATTCTAAAATCTGTAACAGAAAACTGCTGAGTCACATTTAAGGGTATCCCCATTAGACTAACAGTAGATTTCTTAGAAGAAATAGTAAAGGCCAAGAGGAAATGAAAGAATATATTCCATATCCTGTAACAAAATAAGTTGCAACCAAGAATACTATACCAGGTAAGGTGACCCTTCAGAATTTAAATGAAAATGAAATTGTTCCAAAGCAGGCAAAAACTGAGGGAATTCATGACCATCAGACTAATCTTATAAAAGATGCTTAGGGAAGTCATATCCAGAAGTGAAAGAAAGATATCTATCACCACAAAAGCTGATAAAAGTATGAATCCTACTAGAAGGGTAGATACACAACAGGAAATTGAATCAAATACTATCAATTCAGTAATCCATCAAATCACAAAAGATAAATGAGAGAAAGAAATGTGTAAAGAACTTTCAAAACAACTAAATGAAAATCAACAAAGTTATAGAATAACTACTTATCCATCAATAGTAGTCTTCACTGTAATGTCCTACATTCTCCAACTAAAAAAAACAGACTACAGCTGAATGGATATAAAACTAAAACCCCAAAGAACTTTCCATTTAACAGTTACAGAATAAACAACCTTTCAATCAACACATGGGACATTCTTTAGAATAGACCATATACTAGGCTACAGAACAAATTTAAACAAATTGAAAAAATTTGAAATTATACCAAGTATTATTTGTCATAACAATGGAATAAAACCAGAAGTTTACAGCAAAAGAATTTTTTAACAAATAACTGGAGAATGAACAACACACATTTGAACAGTAGGTGATTGAAAAAATCAAAAGGGAGATTTAAAAATCTCTTGAAACACATGAAAATAGAAACACAAAATACCAAAATATATGATACAAAAGAGCAGTACTAAGACAGGCTTTCATAGCAAAAAGTACCTACATCAAAAATAGATTATGAATAAACAACCTAATGATGCATCTCAAAGATTTAGAAAACCACAAGCAAACCAAAACCAAATTTAGTAAGAGGAAAGAACAAAGATTAGAGGAGAAATATATGAAATAGAGACTAAAAAATTACAAAAGTTCAAAAAAAAAGAATTGATATTTGAGAAGGTAAACAAAACTGTTAGGTAAGCTAAGAAAAAGAGAAGACCCTAATTAAAAAAAAATGATGAAATAAGAGTAATTACAATCAAAACCACATAAATAAGAAAGATCATTAGGGATTATTATGTAAATATACATACTAAAAAAATTATAAAACCTAAATTACAAGAACAAATTTCTAGACATATGTGACTACCAAAACTGAGTCATAAAGATATAAAAAATCTATTTGAGAGCACCAATTATAATTTATGAGATTGAATTAATAATGAAAATTCTCCCAACAAAGGAAAGCCTGGGACCACATAACTTTCCTAGTGAATTTTATTAAACTTTTAGAGAACTAACATCAATTTTTCTCAAACTATTCCAAATAAATGAAAGGGAACCCTTCCAAACTCATTCTATGAGGTCAGCATTACCTTGTTATCAAAACTAGACAAGTAAACAACAACAACAAAAACAGACCAATATCTGAACATATAGGCAAAAATTCTCAACAAATTACTGGCAAAACAAAATTGACAGTACATCAAAAATATCATTCATCATGATCAAGTTAGTTTAATTCCAGGAATATGAGGATGGTTCAACATAAATCAATAAATGTAATATACCAATAGAGTGAAGGATAAAAATCATAAGATTATCTCGCTAGATGCAGATAAACATTTAATAAAATTCAACATTCTTTCATGATAAAAGATCTGAACAAATTAGTTGTTGAAAGAACATATTCCAATGCAATAAAGCCTCTATATGACAAACCCATAGCTTTGAGAAACCCATTACAGATATGACAAATCTTGAAGATCAGGGAAAATACAAGATTTTCTACTCTCAGGTTTTTTAGAAACATAATACTAGTAGTTTTAGCTAGAGCAGTTAGGCAAGAAAGAAATAGTAGGCATGTGTTATCCTTTGGATGTGAGGTATCCCCTAAAAGTACACATGTGAGACAATGCAAGAAGGTTCTGAGGAGAAGTGATTGGGTTGTAAGAGTCTTAACCTAATCAGTGATTTAATCCCCTGATAGGGATTATCTGAGTGGTATCTGAAGTGATAGGGTCTAACTGAAGGAGGTAGGAATTGGGGCATGGCTGGTAAGTGAGGTCTGTGCTTTCTGATCACGATATGAGCTGCTTTCCTCTGCCACACTCTTCTGCCATGTTCTGTCTCACCTGAATCCCTGAAGAATGGAGCTATCCTTCTGTGGACTAAGACCTCTGAGACTCTGAGCCCTGAAATCAACTTTTCCTCCCCTAAAATTGTTCTGGTCAGATCCTTTAGTCACAGCAGCGAAAGAGCTGACTAAAACAGCATGGACATAGGAAGGAAAGAAGTCAAAATTATTCCAGTTTGTAGATGATGTGATTACATACATACAGGAAAAACTTAAGTACTTCACCAAAGAATATTAGAACAGATAAATGAATTTAGAAATCATGAAAACAATCCCATTCATAATAGCTCTTAACCTTAAGTGGAAAACCTCTACATAATAAATAAATAAGTAAATAAATAAATAAATGAATAAATAAATAAATAAATAAATAGATGGATAGACAGATAAATAAAACACTGAAAAAAGAAATTTTTAAAAAGATGGAAAGACTTCCCATATTTATGGATTGGAATAATTAATAGTATTAAAATGTATATACTACCTGAAGCAATCAAAAGATCCAAAGCAATCCCAGTGAAAATACCAATGACTTTTCTTCATAAAACTATTTTAAAAATCCTAAAATTCAGATAGAAGCATAAAAGTTCCTGAATAAATAAAGCAATATGATCCAAAAGAACAGAGTTAAAAAAGGCATCCCAAGTTCTAATTTTAAAATAGACTATAGAGCCATATTTATCAAAACAGCATAGTATTGGCCCCCAAACTGACACACAGACTAATAGAAGATAATTGAGAACCCAGAAATTAACCCAGGCTTCTATATCCAAGTGGTTTTCAATGAAATTTCCCAAAGCATACATTGTGAAAGGACAGCCTCTTCAAAAGGTAATGGGAAAATTGGGTATCCAGTTGTAGAAGGTTGAAACTTAACTCCTGTGTCCCAATGTAAACAAAATGATCTTAAATTAGATTAAAAAAAAAACTATGTAAAACTTAGATCTGAAGCTACTACAAAAGCACACAGGAAAAACACTTCAAGGTATCCTTACAGGCAATGCTTTTTTGGATAGGCCCACAAAAGCACAAGAAACTAAAGCAAAAAATTTACAAATGGTATTACATCAAACTAACAAGCTTTTTCACAGCAAAGAACAGAACAGAGTGATTGCTATCTACATAATGAGAGCAAATACTTGCCAACTCTTCATCTGAGAGAGTTAATGTCCAGAATACACAAGAAACTCAAAAACTTAATGGAAAAAACCCAAGTAATACACTTAAAAATGGGCAAATGGTCTGAATAGATAATTCTCAACATGTCCAACAAATACATAAAAATGTTCCCAGTATCATTATCTACCCAGGAAATTCTAATCAAAAATAATAAATGCGACGTCTTAATTATTACATGAGTTAGGGGAAAAGGCTGGTTTGCCCAATAAAGAAGTCCAACCAATATTGTGGCTTAAGAACCTTGAAGTTTCCTTTCTGGCTCATTTAACAGTTCTGAAGTGAAACTTTCATATGCCCTATGGTAATTTGGAGCTGCAATCTGAACGGAGAACTGCTAACTTCTACTGATGACTTCTAAGGTTATCACAGTTATTACCTTTCAATACACTAAAAAGGAAGTTTGGTACTAGGTCATTAGAAATTGCACATTTGTATCTGCTCATTTTCACTAATCAGAGATAGTCACATGGCCATCGTTAATTGCAGATAAGTAGGGAATTAGAACTTTAGATGGGAAATGGGGATGAGACACATCCCAAGTCCAATTACTATTAAGAATTAAGATAAAAATGCATTTCCGTCTTTTCATCTAGCAATATCTTTCATGTCTTACAAACTCTGAACAACTTTAGTACTCTAAAAAGGGTAATTTTTCATTCTCATGGAGAATGAAATGTATTGGGTGGGCATAACTCTTCCTCAAGCAATTACAGTATAATTGCCCAGAAATAGACAACATGTTCTGATGTTTTCCTGATTTATTTATCTATCTATCTATCTATCTATTTATTTATGACAGTGGAATGCATGACAATTCTTATTACACATATAGAGCACATTTTTTCATATCTCTGGTTGAATACATAGTATATTCACACCAATTCATGACTTCATACCTGTACTTTGGATATTAATGATCATCATATTCCACCCTCATTAATAACCCCCTGATGATTCTCTTATACCAGTTAGTAGGATCATCATACATCATTGCGTATTTAGGGAAAACTTAGCTTTCACTTACTATAAAAACCAACTGAGTACCTCATTTAATGGTGGTTCATATAACAAGTTAGATTGTTACCCATCAAACATCAAGAAAATTAATCAGAACATCACAATAGACTCTGCTCAGGAAATTTTGAGCCTGGCCTAGAGAATTAGAATTCTAAGCCTCATGTTTTAGTCAGATTTTTTCACTGCTGTGACTAAGGAACCAACCATAACAACTGTAAAGGAAGAAAGGTCTCTTAGGGGGTCCTGGTTTCAGAGGTCTTAGTCCACAGAAGACTGGCTCCATTCCTCAAGGCTCCAGGTGAGGCAGAAGAACATCATGGCAGAAGAGTGCGGCAGAAGGAAGCAGCTCACATGATGATCATAAAGCAGAAAGAGAGAGAAAGAGAGAGAGAGAGAGAGAGAGAGAGAGAGAGAGAGAGAGAGAGTCCACTCTTCATATACAAAATATACACCCCATAGCTATGACCCCAATGAAGCACTTCCTCCAGCCACACCCCACCTGCCTCCAGATACCACTCAGTTAATCCCACCAGGGATCAATTCTGATTAGCTTGAGGCTATAATTCAATCATTTCTCCTCCACACCTTCTTGCATTGTCTCACACATGAGCTTTTGGGGGACACCTCACATCCAAACCATAACATCCCACTACAAATTTGCAAGAGATCTGTCACACCACAGTGATGCAAAGATATAGTTCCATATCTATCATAGACTAGGAGATGATACTCTCATTTCCTGTGTATACATATTGCCTTCTTTCCATGTATACTATTAAATTTCTTAATTTATTGATTGAAATAACTTATTTGTATACTACTGTATGTACCATTTAATAAGTTTGTGTTTCAGTATTTTTTTCCAACACTGTTCACCTCTTAGTTAAATCTATGATCACTCTAGGATGTAGGCTAGTACATAAAATTTAGTAAAGACTGACCGTCAGAGGATATATGTTAAAGATCAATAGATAATGATCCATAGTTGTATAAGGTACTGATTAAAAATGGGGGTGAGAATAGAAACACTTGACATTTATACATATTATTTTTATCCTCTGCATCATCTTGTTATTATTTAGTATTGTAAGACCATCTTTTTAACTTTTTTAAAATTCTGTAACCTGTGTCAATTATCCCTTGTTTTCTAATGAATGCTTTCTGTGAACCTTCTAAAATATTCATCAATGGACATAAATCTATTTCACAAAGGACAAAAAGAGCCACACTTTTTTTGAATATAAAATAAAAGTATTTATTTCATAATTTCAAGCATATAAGCTATGGGATGACCTAATACAATATATAGATTTCTTGCTAGCAATTGTCATTAATAATCTGAACTTGAATTACAAATTGTGGTCTTTTTTATATATAAAGTGAAAGGTAGAGTTTATACAGATAGGGTTTTTTCTACACTGTAATTCTGAAAAGTAAAAATATCCTGTCGTTGTTTAAAAAATGCATTAGCATGAAAATGTATTGATGAAAAAGGATAAAGCCTAATTTGAATTGTGTGTGCCTCAATGAACAAAACTAGATACCCTCCTAAAATTTCCTCCCAAGTCCCAATATGATTAACATTCACATTTCAGAAATTTACACCTAGAGGGAATGTATTTTCCATTGAAAATTGCCTTCTATTCAGAAAGATTCCTATGTTGTAAAGTAAATTAGTCATGTTGAAGGATGTTGGTACATTGAGGTTGGGATGATTTATTCAACCTTTTGCAATTCAGACTTGGAGGAACATAAGTGAAATATCCATCAGTAAAGCTGTTTGTACTCATTCGCAAAGGCATAGAATTGCTTTGAGTATTATTTCTGGTGTCTTGCCAGAGCCAGGTGTTGGTATGTAAAAAAATAGGGAACAAGACTAAATAACATGTGAACAAAAATGAGTCCTAGGATTATTCATAGCAAAATACAGCTGCTGCCATCATCTAAAAGGTAGGTATTTGCTATTTGATCCAGGTTCCAGGAAAATTCTAAGATGCACATTTTGTAGAATTTATAAGCTGGCTCTACCTTTCACTTTATATGTCTGCCTCAGAGTGATTACTCTAATTCATTAAAAGAGTTATTTCCATAAGTGAATTCACCTGTGAATGTTTGGAAGGAACCCTTATCTCTTTATTCTGAAGCATGCTTTTATGTATTTTGCCTCTCCAGGGTTATGGCATTTTCTCTGAGTCAGGGGTCATGCTTTTCTGTCACTACTTGCAAAATCCCTTCACCTTAGAGAAGCAGTGGGTGGAGGCATCTGGTTTCTACTTACTGAAAGACTCTGTGCTCCATAACACAACTAGGAGAAATAATGTCCTCATAGTAAATGAATTTCAAAATGATTGCAAAGTCTTTGAAAAATTGTAATAACTCCAGAAGAATGCTAAATATATGAGTAATGTTTATTGAGCCAAATTCAAATTTGAATACTACCACAGTTTACAGTGGATTTGTTTGCAGTCATTGAAACTTAAAATACCTGTGTGTTTGTGTTTGTGTGTGTTAATGACTCTGCTCTCATACTACTTTTAAAACTTACATTATGAAAAAAGTTCTTTTAAGAAGTCAGAAAAATAAAGATACTACCACAGTTTAAAGTGAATTTGTTTGCAACCATTGAAACTTAAATACTTGTGTGTTTGTGTTTTTAATGACTCTGCTCTCATACTACTTTTAAAACTTACATTACAAAGTACTTTTAAGAAGTCATAAAAATAAAGTTTATTTCTGAGATATTAATGGATTTTTCCATTTAGTAAGTACCTTTCTAGGCATTGCGAATAGAAATATAAGCCAAACAGACAAGGTCCCTGCCTTCCTGAAGCTTCTAATCATGTGGAAGAAAACAATTCAGATCAATTCAAAGGTATAAATGCAATAAAGATGGAAGAAATTAGCATGACATGGGAAGGAGAGGTTTTGGGGGATTTACTGGAATTAGGGTGCTCTGGAAAGGACTTTGAAGAGTCAATGTCTTAAAAACATGAGAAACATTCAGTTAGAGAGCCAGGAGGATGCTTCCTTCTGTGGCGGTAAATGAAAATGTGGAGGTCTTAAATGTGGGGAGGGGATGAAGTTAAGAAACCCAAAATGAGATATTGTGTGTAGCACTGAGCATCAAGGCAGGGAAAATATAGTTGTTATCTATATTTTATTTTCTCAAAACATTTAAAAATACGTATTTGATTTTCACAATATCCATCCTAGTCAGCTGGCAGAAGTATTATTATGCTAATTTAGGAACTAAAGGAATCAAAGAAGGATGTTAGGGACTTGTCTGAGAACTATGTATAAAACAGTGGAAGCAGAAGAATTAGAACCCACGTCTGATATACTCCAGTGCTTTTTTGTCAACATACTATTAATGCAATCTCAAGTTGAATACACACTAGTTCATCTATGATATATTGTAATTTATAATACCTGTCTGTTTATGTTTGTTTTCCAAGCACCCCGTTAAATAGTTCTCAAAGGAAACTCACATGAAGCAGTTCTATATTCTTGGGAATTTTAAATGGGCTACTGAAATGCAGTGTCTCTGATCAGCCATTCAACCTGTACTGTTCTCAATTTATCTATGTTTCTCTGTGCTTTAATTCCAGGTGATAGGGGCACTTAATCTGACAAGGTATAGCATGCAGTTCTATTTTTTCTTTCTTTCTTGGGGATTTATAACCAATTGGAGAAATTAACATTCTTATGGAAGAAAAAAAATCTGAAATACAAAGTCTCTGACATCTGTTTCCCTCATTTATTTGGATCTTTTAAGATCTGCTTATCTCTCTTGGCTCTTGGAGTCTTAAATTGAAAACACTGCTTTGATTTATGTACGCTGCCATGATTTATGCACTGTTAAAATGAGTATCAGATGGCTTTACATTTTTGCAAAGGCAATAGCTCAAACAGGTAAACTTTATCTTACCATCTGAAAACCAAGATGCTAAGACATAGTATCAAGTAACCTTGCTTAATTGTTTTAACTACCTCAATATTTTAAAGGCTGAGCCTTAACAAAAATTAATACAAATTGAGTTGTGGGAAATAAATCCAGCAGATATTTATTCAGTACCTGGGCATAGATATAGAAATTTAAGAGGCACCTTTCACCAAGGAAGTTAGGCAAAGATTCAGATAAATTCCATTTTAAAGAGAAGCAGATGACTGAAGAAAAGGCAAAACCCACCAAAGACAAGGTTGTGCTTGGATGGAACAAGCTAGGAAATGAGCTGTGCAGCAGCATGAATCCCTCAAGAGGGAAATAGCAATGGCTGAACACTAAACACTACGTAAAATGCCTGCAGAAACTCTTTGTAAGATATTTTCATCGGAAGGCTGGGGTTGTGGCTCAGTAGTAGAACACTCGCCTAGCACATGCGAGGCCCTGGGTTCAATCCACATAAAAATAAATAAATAAAATAAATGTATTGTGTCCAACTACAACTCGAAAATAAATATTGTTTTTTAAAAAGATATTTTCACAGGAAATTCAAACCTGATAAAGAACAATAAAATCCAAAAAGGTTGCTGATAAATTGTGACTTTTAAGCTTCTTTGTGTTTCTTTAGATGAATGATTTGATGACATAAAGTCAAAAGACACCAGACACTACATTGTCCCTTAATCCTTGGTTCCAAAGCAAATGAACTCCTGTTTCACTTGAATAGTGAATAGCACAGGAAACAGATTCAACTAACCGATACTACTCTTATTGATTGACTGAGAGGTCTGAGGTCAGGATGTTGTCTATGTATTGGAGGAGGTTAGCTATCAAACAAAATAGGTGTAAATTTTGCTCTTGTATCTGTAGGTGGTAAATTCCTGAAGTCTTATTAAGTCATATTAAGATTTTACACTTGTCGTGTCATGGTACCTGTAAATCCAAACTATTGAACATGAAACCTACCGGAGGAACTTTCCAAACAATATAGTGAAAAGTGACTCTACCAACTCTTCCACTTAATGATTTGTATCTCTTCAAACTAAACTTTTCTATGTGTCTACTGAACATAATTGCTCATCAGAGATGTGAGGCTTGTTGACATGGAAAGGCACCTTTTCCACCAAGATTATGAGGCCTTGAAACTATATCACAGGAGAAACTGATTTCATGCTTGAGGTGCCTTAATAAACCCTCTTCCTCCTTCAAAGCTAGCCCAGACAAGTTTTGCTATGGTGATGGTAGTAGGAATGGAACAAGGAGAGCATAGAGGCTAGAGGAAGAAGAAAGATGCAGTAGCCACATTCTTATCTACTCAAACAATTTCTAGTAGAAGGTATGGGATACCCTCCTGGAAAGAAGACTGAAAGGAAAGGTGAAGCCCAATGGCCCTAGGATTGTCACCTGCAGAGCTATCTGCCCCTCACACCTTCCTCTTGTTGTTTCTTCCACCACAAACTGACTGTGTGTGATTTTGGGTGGTGTTTTAGTTCTGAACCTGGGGCATGGATCTGAGAGAATTTCCTAAGTAAAGAAACTAAAATGCTAACATTTTTCATTTTCAAGTAATACTGATCCTAAATCACAGGCTACAAACTTGATTCTGGAAATTTACTTCAAATTTCATGATTTTGGTAAACATTATTATGATACAAAAAGCAAAGAAAATAGATAAGTCAAGGCCAAAAATGATAGTAAAAGCAGCAAAGCAATTAACTTATTTGTAAATATCTCTAGAAGTACCTGTAAATAAGTAATTATTTAGGGATATATCTCTTGAAAATCTACATGTATTTTACAATAAAAGTGGAAACAAACCTATGATGCTTCTAAGTAAAATTCATTAATATGCACATGTGGTTAGTCTAATAAACGTTATTGACTTGAACATGGTAGACTTCAGAAAGATAACACTTTTGATCTACTATCTAGATTTTATCTTTCAAGTTTAGTCAATAGTAATAAACAAAATAATAACAAAGTTTGTAGTAAAATTGCACTTGCTTATCAGCTTATTATTTGGTGATGAAATATTGATGAATTCATATACACAAGAGAAAAACATGACAAAAGTTCACAGAGGCTATGTCTGTAGCAGCATCACAAAACTATGGCTTTATGATACTTGCAGTCAGATGAAAACAATTTAAAAAAAAAATCAAATTTCAGTGGAAAAAAATAAGATATTTTGCCTTTCCTCCCAATTTTCCTTTACACACTTCCTATTATGATTTATAATCCCAAAGTGAAATTCAATAGTATTCCCTTTTCTGCTTTCAAAAGGAATATCATTTCGAATTTCAGTGTTTCCAAATCATTTTGATACTAAGATTGAGCATGTATTTTGCCTTAAAAAATTTAACATTGTGGAGCCAATTACTTAAGTATAAAATATAAAATATGCTTAACTGAAAATGATTTATCTAAGTCACAGAAATAGATTAAACAGTAGAAAATTACAGAAATAAAAAGATTAAAGAGTAGAGAATTTTGATACCCAACTATTTGCTTTGCATGTTTTTTTAATCTACTTCCAATTATTTCATGCCTCACTTGCATCGCTTATATGTATTTACATTTTACTTAGATCTGTTGGCACAGTTAACATTGTTTTTTTAAAGTGTATTTTCCTGGTGTAATAAATAGTTTTTAAGATGAGGCATCACAATAATTTCTTACAGAAATAGTTTTATACTATAAGAGCTGCATGTTTTATTTCCCACTATCAATAACAAGATATTAATAGAAAGTATTGAAAATGAGGTGTCTGAATTATTTTGAGTTACCTGAAATGCATCCTACTCTCATTTTTATATATAATGGCATAATCAAAATATTATAATTTTTTATATGATGTGATACTAAAGTGATCAGATACTAAAGTGAAATACACAGTGGAGCAGTTTTCATTTCAAGGAAAGAATAGACCATCTTCTGATATTTCATTTGGATTTGAGCAATGTGTGATGAGTGAGAAATGATTCTTTGTTCATTTAAAGTGCTACAATGATTAAAAAATGGGGGAGGTCATAGATTTTAAGCAAATACATTATCTAAGGATATCTATTTTACTGTAACCTACTTCCCATGGTATTAGAAAAAGCATAATGAAAAAGAAGAGTGATTGAAAAGCCTCTGATCAAATCCTCCCTGAATTATTCCATAAAACATTCAGCAAATACTATTCCTGTATAGATTTTAAAGCAGACCTGAATTGAATTACTGCTTTAGTTCTCAATCTCCTTGAATATCATTATTTTCTAAAATATGTAGAGGTGGGGGTGCATGAAAATTAATTTACTCAGAGCATTCCAACCATTTAATCATCTGTACTGCCCGGAGACAAATAATGTTTATGGGAGTTGGGAGATTGAAGAAATTATTCAATTTCCTTTTTTACCCATGATGATTTAGAAACAGCTAATGGAAAGAGATGTTTGACATGAGAATCTCTGGTATTGGGAGGATTAGTTCCCAAGCTACGATTCAATAAACATTTCTGAGACAATTGTCAAATGTGAGCATTCACATCAGCTTAATATTAATTCAGTCCCTGCTCCTATTTTAAACTCTGAACCAGATTATGAATTTGAATCTCATCTCTTACAGAAAGGCCATCCTTAACATCCTTAATAAATGTAATACCCACGGCAGAAAATGGATTATGAAAGACCCTAATGTTTTTCCCCTATACTTGTACTAGAAGGGAAATAGTGTCTTTCACTACAAATATTTCCAGAATAACATTCTATCAGTAAGTATGTTATCAGTCGAGGGTCTGATAACACTTCTATTCTTTCAAAATGTAATAAAAACTAACTACATGGATGTAATAATACTAGTAGCATTTGTACGATATATTATAATTTAATAGCCTACCAATGTTTATTTCACTTGATTCTCACATTTAGAATCCATGCAGAGTTAATTTTCTATCATTAATATCAAGGGTCACTGTCAACTCAGTTCTCTAATAGTATCCATGAATGCTGAACTACAAACTTCATTGTAACTGTGACTATTCCTAATTCATAGGTGAGGAAATTGGGACTGTGAAATGTGAGGCGACACACGAAGGTCATTTTCTCATTGAGTACTACAACAAACTGGGCCCTCTTAGGTCAGAGGTACTTGCCTCCAGCCATGTGGGAGTTTATGGAGACCTCCAGGTGTAGGTGTATAAAGGGTGTTTTGCTTGTACTTGAATCTCTTTCTTTCTTTTCTTTCTCTCAAACAATCTCAATTGTGATTCTCATGAGAACATAATTTGTTTGGGGGGAATTAGCATGGGAAAACAAATTAACATAGACATTTAAAACTTTATATTTATTCTTGAAAAAAGATAAACATCTAACTGTTAGATCTGTTTTTAACGTTAGAAATATGCACAAGTCTACAGAAGTAAAGAATTCTAGTAGTATAATTTTTTTTCAGTTTGTCAAGATGGATGACCTGCCTATCATTGACTATGAGAATTACAAATATTACATTTGACCAGGAAATTGATGGATGAATAAAATAATAGTTTATTTTCAATTAAAGAGAGTTAATATCACTTTTATTTTTTACTTAATACATCTTAAGTGTACAATCTAAAATTATGTCTACTCAGAGAGTAAGATTTAATGATTAATCCCTCTAAACAATAAAATAATTTTACTCATGAGCGAAATCTTAAATTTTAATTCTGTGCAAGAGTTATAAAACTAGTAAAGTTAAGGCCATATGCTTGCATTATCTTTCCTGTTTAATACATGTTAATCAACAATAAATGCCAAGAGCCCCTGGGATATCCCAGGATATCCCCTGGGATAGTTATAAAATAATGCAATCATTTAAAGCTGTCAGTTATTGTTATTTTAATTTTTTCCAATAAAACACTTGCATTCTTATCAACTTTACCAAAATCTTTACTAAAAGATCAGCAATCAATAAGTTTTTGTTGATGCATGAATGAAAGAATGGTACATGGATGGATAAAAAAAATCCATACTCAATCCCCACAAGACTTTTCATTTCTGTCCTGCATAGGGAGACTGAGGCAAATATATTTTAAATAGAGCATCTTCTATGAAGTCAACACAACTTTCCTTCCTTTCCACAGAAAGAACATGGCAAAATGAAAGAGAATATAATTCCTGAAAAATGAATTAACCATAACAAAGCTCATTTGTCCATTATTCAATCCAAGTGCTCCTGGCCATCTATATCATAAACCATTACATCTTGTTCTCTTGTAGATTCTGCTAATAGTTTAACCAAATGAGAAACATTCTTTAAATTCCTTCTACACCAGCATGTTGCACAGTTACAGAGACTAGATCAGAGCCTTCCACTTTGTGAAATAGGGAAACCCTGACTGGTAAATATCAGTGTATGTATAACTATTTAAAACTTCATCCTCTTGCTTTGCTCTAACTTCCTTCATTCTTGCTTCAGATGGGCTTCTACTTGGGCTCTTCTTTTATATGTGATATATGATGATGCATATATGATATATGTTCTTGCAGCTGCCAGTGCCCCATGAAGCTTTCATGGGAGTTTAGGATGGATTACATAATGCCTAGGTCCAAGATTGCACACCTATGCAGGAGGTCACTGTCTAAGAGATGCACCCTCTCCTTCAGGTGCAAAACCCCTGACTTGGGCCTTTTAATCTCTGGAGCTCATTCACACTGGGGAACGTGCATGTATCTAGGAGATGGCAAATTAATTCAGTCCACAGTTACCACGTCTGTTTGACCCAGATTTCATCCTGAGTCCTTCAAATTCATGTTGTCCTTCAGATTTGAAGAAGCTGCTGCCATTGTGCATACAGATATCTTTAGTTCTGATTTTATTATCATTTTATGGTTAAGAAATTTCGAGTAAATAAAGAAATAATTATAATAAAGATATGTTGATTTTGTTGTATTTTTATGTTGATCTTTTACCATAAGCATATGTATTTATCAAAATTGTTTTGTTTTGTTTTGTTTTTGTACTAGGGATTTAACCCAAGAAAGGTTTTTTTCATTGAGTCACATCCCTAACCCCTTTTATTTCTTATTTTTAGACAGGGTCTCACTAAGTTGTCTAGGGCCTGGCTAAATTGCTAGAACTGGCCTCAAACTCAGAAATCCTCTTTTCTCGGCCTCCTGAGTTGCTGGGATTACAAGTGTATACCACTTTATTTTTCAGGTTTTTATCAAGGGGAGAAAAAATGCGTCACATGGACAAACATGCCACCCCACACACACACATACACACGCACCAGGCCATCCACAACAACATACATTGGATTAACAAAATCCAGTCTTCTTTCCTTGGTTTTGCATTATTTAAATTCCTTCTACAAGTTATTGAAATTGTGGGTATGTCTTCATGTGTGCATACTGTGGGTGTATGTGTGTGGACTCAAACACATTTTAGAAGTATCTGTGGGAAGCATTGCCCCACCTTGGGATCTAACATCTGGGCTCCCCCTGTGGATTATGTTACTTCTGTCCCCTCACCAGCTAAACTCTATAAGTGATGTTTAGTGCACTTTTCACTGGACCCAATATCAACTTGGGATCAAGCAGACGTGGCAAATTGTAGAAAGAGTGAACTTCCTTGGCCATTTTCTGGGCACATGCACTTGCCCCCATGTCCCAAAGCACTATCTCTAGACCTCAAATCCCTGTGTCTTAGTTTAGGTTTCCCAGGAGTGAGCCCTAAGTCAAAGATTTGAATGAAAATGGTTTACTTGTATGGTGAAAGAAGAATTGGTGTATTATTGTATTTGGGATGCTTTGACAAAAATATTATAGATGGGGTAGATTATAAATAACATTCCTCCATTTCTGGAAGCTGGAAGTTCAAAATCCTTGAGCTGACAGATGTGGTGTCTGGTGAGGATCCTTTTCCTAGTTTGTAGGTATTTGCCTTCTCTGTGTCTTTGTGTGGTGAAGAGTAGATAAAAGCAATTTCTCTGGGACTTGTGAAAGGGCACTAATGTCATTCATGAGGGACCCATCCTAATGACTTCATCTAACTCTGATTACCTCCTAAAAGCCCTTCCTCCTATACCATTGCATTGGGGATAGAGTTTCAGTATTTGAATTGGAGTTGGAGGGGTACACAAACATTTAGTCCCTAATGATTGATAAAGAAAGGAACAATTGAGACTAGTAGGAAAGGCAACAGAGGTACTTTGTCAAGTCAGCCACCACCATAGGCAAACTGAGTTTCATGCCACTGGAAACCATGGAGAATAAGGAACAGCATGTCCTCAGAGATATTCCACTTGGAAGTTCCCAGGAAGCTAAAGTATTTATGCAGAAACTCCAATAAGTCACAAATCAAGGGCTGCTCCCTGAGGCATGAATTCCCTGGCTTTTTCTGCCTGCCACATTCTGGAGGCAGGAGAACATTTTCAGGCCAAGGAATGCAGTTTCCAGTAGTTAACAATCAGGTCCTGTGCATTCAAGTGTCAAGGGTGAAGTGCTAAAGGAAGGATTCTGACACATCAATCTTAAGGCCAAGAGTCAGTCAGTCTCCTGACTTACCTACTTGTTGAGCTGGTAGTCATGCTGTTCTTTCTCTGCTCCTCCAACTTCTGATCAGAGTTCAGAACAGGGGGTCAGATTAGAGGAGTGCATGCTAGGTCAGCATGCATGGGCATAGCTCTTCCCTGTTGCTGAAGTCAACCCCACCAGAGCTAAATGACTTTTGTCCAGTTTGAGATGCTTTCCTAGACTCCTTTCTGATTAGTACCCAGGAAACAAATGCATAGATGCCAGAACACAAATTTGAAGCTAGCCTCAAATTTTATTCCCTAGAACACCTTGAAGCTTATGACTAGAAAATTTGCATTCATTAGTTTCCCCAAGCCTTCCATAATTATTGAGCTTCTGGAACTTTCAATGGTAGGATTTATGCAAAATACCTAGAATTCTCTCAATGGGATGGTATGGTAAATTTGGGTTTTCCAATTACCATTTACTTTTTTTTCCTCAGTAATAGAATCCTGGGTGGCCATATGCCCAACTAAAAGGCTGTATTTCCTGCCTTTTCTTGCAGCTATATGTGGTCATGTAATACAATTATGGCTAAGAAGTTATAAGTGGAAGTATTTCTTGGATCTTTCCAGATGTCTCTTAAAGGATGACGAGGTTTCTTCTCCCTCACTTTCTCTTTTGCCTTTGTTGAAACACAGAAGAATTAGGTCTCTAAATGCAATGTTGGGTCAGGAATTGACCTTAAGAATGGCAGGTATGTTCAGGGGATGATGAAGTAAAAAGAGAGAAAACCACATTCTCAATCATACTACGAAGACAATTTATAGTTCTAGGTTATCTTCCTTAGGAATTCCTTCCTATAAGAGAAAAAATAACTTTTATGGTTTTTAATCCACTGTTATATATTTTTTGCTATATGCAATTGAACATATTTTCAACTAATATAGAATTTGTTGACTACCTACCATACCAACCTATCAAGATCTATTCTCTCCTTAGCTACAGTATTGCTACACTAAATTGCAATAATACTAATTTGTGTTCTGATTTTTATTTCACTGTATTTACTATTTCATAAGTCATTTCTTTGGTTATCATTTAAATTTTTTCTCACCAATTTTCTTGTTTTTCATTTTAATTACTTTATATATGACACCATTTATTAAGTTGATGGTATTTTAATTTGTTTAACTGCCCCCTCCCAATGTAGGCTATAAAGTTACTTCTACTTCCCAATGGTTACCACGAACAGAATTGTGCATATTATACTTAATTTTGTTGTCAATATCCTTCTCTGATAAAATTGATATGAATAAAAAATTTTGCAGCCTGTTCTGTATTTTCTCGGTTTAAACTATATTGTTCTTTATTCCCCATTTCAGGGGCAGATTTCTTTTCAGATTATACATAATATGCTGTTTACTGCCTCTGGCCAGCTGATTTCTTCTTTCCCCATTATGTTTGTTTTTGGAAAAATCTCCAATATCACCATATTATCACCTAGCAATATGCTAAGGAGGATCAACTATTCATACAAGGTTTTTGATTTAAATTCAGTGATTCAATTTTAAGTAACTTAGAGGGGCACTTACACAGTGACAATTTTTGCCAACTACTTGCACAAGGAAAATAAAGTTTCAACTCTATTTAACTTTAGAAAAGTTCCATTAGATCACAGAGCTAGGGTGGGATTGACTTGAGACACCAAGACCAGCAGCTCTCACATCTGGCTGCTCATTGATATCACCAACCAAACTTATAAAGTACCTTGATCCCATTACATACCTATTGAATCATATTTGTGAGAAAAAGATTAGGAAAAAGTTAAAATATGGAAATTTCATTACTAAATCATCCTCATGTGATAGTGATGGGCAGTCAATTTGGGGAATTACTGGTGTAGATATACCAGTCTCTCACAAGTTGATTTCATATTTTACAAAAATAAATGATGAGTATCTTTTGATTTGTCTTTCCTTCCAGTATTCTGCCATCGTGCTAGTGTCTTCATTGGCCCTCGCTTGGATTATTAAGCAGTCTCCTAGGTGGTTTCTTTCCATCCTCCTTCCTTGTCCATCAGCTACTATGGCACCACAAGACTCAGCTCCAGGATTATACACTTTTTTTTTCTTCCCTGTCTCCCTGGAATTTATATAGCCAGTGTTATGGCAAGGTCACATACATTTCTTTATTCAGTCCAAATCTCTCAACTGCTTTGAAACATCTTTGCAACTGACATTGAGTGTCTTGGAATTCAATTTAATCAAAAGCGTTGTCACTATCTTCCCCACAATCTCCTCCAAATTTTCATAAAGAAATATTTGGTCGTCTTTGTCTAGCATTAGCATATCTGACTACAAGCAGCGTTTCAAATTTTGTCTTTTGTTACATGCTTGCATTTATCCCCTGGGCACACAAACCTGTGTTCTTTCCTCCAAATTTCTCAGGGTCTACTTATTCTTACCCTTCCCAGTTGGCGGCATATCTGCAACTGGCTTTGCTAGTCTTGAAAAAGTCTCTTCTAGCCTTTTTATTTCCTGTATATATATTTACATATTTAGGCTTCTTCTGTGTGAATAGTTGTATAGGTTAATTAATTTTCTATGGTAGTCTAATTTCTAAAGCAACAAATGCAGCATTATATTGGTCGTAAACATTAATATAATCAGGAAGTGTTTCTGAGACTTTTTGTTAACAGTTTTCAAAGATGGGAAATATTCTATGGTATCCTATGATTCAGCATATGAATGATCTTTATTAGCAATTGAAAGAGTTTGGGGAAAATTGTATGAAATTTTGCCAGGACATCAAAGGAAGTTTTCTATAAGTAAGTATGCTGATTCTAATAATAAGACATTTATTCATGCATTCACTCACCCACTGAAAGAACACATCAAGGAAGCAGATTTACATGTGTGCTGTCAAGGATCTCATGTTCTAACAAAGAGGATGCACAAATCATAGACAAAAAAATGGAATAGTTTTATTTTATTTTAACTGAATACCTGATATTCTAGGTCCTGGGAAATAAATTTTACTCCATGCAAGAAAAAACATGAGTTTGCATCCAGGGCCACAACCTAATTAGAAATGAAATCTTGGCCTCTTGGTTTGACTCCATAATTTCTTCATCTGTAATATGGGTTTCTTGGGAGAAGCAAAAGAGCTAAAGTTCTTAGTAAAGTACCTGACACTTGGGAATCTACAGAAATTGAGTTAACTGTAATAATGGTAATAATACTAGACAATTATTGTCAATGATAATTATTACTATTTTTGGCAGATGATAGTTTTAAAAGGTTGAGAAATCTCATTTGATATACAGTCAGTACATTTCCACTGTTTTTCAAAGTATTCTCTGTGAATAAAACCATGCTTTAATAAAAATTCCTTGCATATACGGTGATAAATGTCCTTTCATTTGACATTCATAGCCTCCTTCTGGTATATTTATAAAGGTCTCATTTCAGATGGTAGAAGCATGGTTCAGAAGATTTAATATCTTGTTTAAGATCACACAACAAATGCCACAAATTTTGTTCTATATTATTCTAAGCATGTCATGTAGTTCTGATCTCAGTTTTTTTTTTTTTTCTTAGAGGCAGGTAGTCCCAAACTGAAAAGAGCAGTACATCATTTTAAAAAAACATGAATATAAATGTCTTCATGTGGATGGATCAGTGATCTTGCTATATACAGATCCTCATACTGTTAAATACACACACAGCTGGCAAGTTGAGAGTAATAACTTTAGCAAAAGTAGCTGCTTAATATGCCCCAAACCTTCTGGGTGTGATACCTCAACCCTTTAATCTCAGCAACTCAGTAGCTTGAGGCAGGAGGATTGCAAATTCCAGGACCAGTTTCACCAATTTAGCAAGATCCTGTCTCAAACTAAATAAAAGAAGGTTGGATATGTATCTTGATGGTAGAGCTCCTTTGGATTCAATCCCCAGGATGGGGACTATCTGTACATAAAATAAGGCATTCATTCATATGCTCACTCACCCACTGAAAACACTGTCCTTAAGAACACATCAGAGAACCAGATTTACATGTGTGCTGTCAAGGATCTCATGGTTCAGTAAAGAGGATGCACAAATCACAGATGCACAAATCATAGACAAAAGAACTTTGTTTCTTTTTAATTTTTAGTATAACTTGTGTGGGTCTTGATTAATTCTTTCAACACCTGTGGATACTTTTTCTGTGAAAAAATTTCCTTTATGTCTTGAACGAAAGAGAGCATCTCTAGACCATACTCAAGAAAAAGAACTAACTTAGGAAATCTTCCTAGGTTATATTTCCCAAAGCACTGGGCAGAGATGGAAGATATATTGTGCAGCAGAAATGGTGCATTTACCCATTTAACACTCTTCCACTCAACTTCTTTTCCTTCCTGTAATATATAAAAACAAGTGTTAAAATCCCAGCTTCCTTTGCAGATAAAAGTGTTCAAGGAATACTGTTCTGTGCAGTGTCTACCAATTCTTCTTTCACCACTCTTCTTTTTTTCCTACACATTGAACAAATGATGTTTGGAAGTAGCCAGTTTCAAAATGGTACATTGGGAAACTAAGAATCAGCCCATGCACTGTCCCTAAACCTCTGCATGAAAGGAATAAACTACAAGGTGTTGGAGCTGCCCTTAAGCAGGGTTTTGCTATCTACTACTATATGGAATTCCTACAAGAGACTGGCTGGCTCTGAGGACTCTGGGATACAGGTACCATGTTTTATATTTGTGCTCCATGGAAGAAGCATCTGGTGGGAATTTTTGATAGTGTTTGAAGATAATGCATTGGAAGCATGAAGAACTGATCTTTCACTAGAGGTAATCAATAAATAATCATTATTTTGCTACCTAAAAGTGAGAATTTCTCTTATGGAGTAAAGTGGCTAGAAGCAGAGTTATTTCTTATTCAAGAATAAAATATCTCCTGTCGTGGTATTTAATAGACAATAAATATTAAAATAGATATGTGAAGACAAAGTAACCATCTTGAATTATGATCCCAATGAAAGGGTGACAACAAGGGAGTTTGGACTTTCATGCCTCTTTCATGCAGGCCTGAGATGGATGGACAGGACACTCATTTCCTGAGGGAGGTGCTGGTGGACACAGACACTGCATGGTCAGGCTGTGCTGTCAGGCTGATGGTAGACCCATTGCTGGGAATCTACCTGAACTCAGCAAGTCAGAAGCCCAGAGGTCCTCCTTGACTGCTGTCTCCCTCCTCTTCCGTATCTGACCCGTTGACAGCTTCTGAAATTTATCATGTTTTCTTCTCCCCATCTCTTTCACTGCTCTGTCCTAAGCTTCTATGTTGGTCTGTCTCTGATGCATCCTTCATATTACAGCCTCAGCTATAATTCACTCCCTTATTAAAAAATAGACAACTGGTAATGAACAGTTTGACCCTTTTCTTTTGGGACCCTTGCTTGGCACAAATATTTCTATTTATCTTCACATTCCAGCCTCTCTGCATCTCTCTCAGTTCCTCATATTTCCCATGTGCCCTTTTCACAACCTACTCCACATATTAGAAAGTGCTCCCTTCTTCTTGTCACTTAGGTTGGTCTTACTTAAACTTCAGACACCAATTCTTGTTCACTCCCTCCAGGCTACCTTCCCCGACTCTCATGGCCTGACCCAGTAGCTGTGTAGACTCTCATACCTTCTCTGTGTGTTGCTCTCCCAGTTGCCCATCACAGTTGATGCTGGCTTTATATTCATCTTTCTCACTCACATGGTTAGATCCTGGGATGAGATTGTGTATAATGGCTTCCCACCATGTCACCAGTGTCTTCTACATTGCCTGCCATTCAGTGAGCATGCTAATAGACATGTTCAGGCCAGGAGGCTACTGGTAGCATAAAATTATTTATTAAAAGCATTAAGCTTTTTATAATTGGAATCACATTAAATAACATAAAACTTCATTTTTATTAATAAAGAAAATGTTGAAAAAGAATTGGGGGGTGAACCAGAGATTGAACTCAGCGGCACTTAACCACTGAGCCACATCCCCAGCACTTTTTATTTTTATTATATATTTATTTTTTATTTTAAGATAGAGTCTCACTGAGTTATTTAGGGCCTCACTAAGTAGCTGAGGTTGGCTTTGAACTTAGGATCCTCCTTCCTCAGCCTCCTGAATTCCTGAGATCACAGGCATGTGCCACCAAGCCTGGATAATGTTGAAAATTTTTCAAACACCAATATATTTCAAATTCAATGAATTTCAAAAAGGTAAATAAAGTAGTTTATTTTCAATCTTATTGAACAACATCTAATATACACTAAACTATACACCTATGTAGTATATGACTAGACAAAGTTAAATTTAAGTTTATAGTAGATTGTGAAACCTCACTACTATCAAGCAAATGAACATATCACATGTAAATTTTCTTCTTACTCCTGGATAGTCCATCCAGCCATCCCTCTCCTTCCCCCATATCCTTGGGAAATCACAGTTTATTTTTCTCTCTATAGTAGATTGCATTGTCAAGAATTTTCTGTGTCATCTCACTGTTTTCTTTTACTTGCCACAATTATTTTGACATGTATTCTTTTTGTGGCATCTACCAATAAAATATAACTTTCATTGATAAATAGCATTTCATTTTTAGGAATACAGTTTGTTCAAATATTTACCTGTTAATGAACATATAAATCATTTCTATTTATTTACTACTACATATTAAACTATTATAAATAGTCATTTACAAATCTTTTATGTAGATATATGCTTTCATTTATCATGGCTAAATGGTTAGATCTTAAGCTGGTGGATGTTGAAACTGCCCATTATTTTTTAAAGTGGCTGAATTATTTATAATTAAATGAGTAGTATATGAAAGTTTAGATTTTTTATTTTTTATTTTTTAAATTTTATTAGTTCTTTTTTAGATATAAATGACAGTAGATCCATTTTGATATAATTATAGAAGCATGGAATATATCTTATTATAATTAGCACTCCAGTCTTGTGGATGTACACAATGGTGAGATTCTTACAATAAAATGTGTGCATTTTTCTTCTAAAGCATATAGCAATTTTCTAGATAATCAGTACAATTTTGGTTTACTTGAGAAAATTCCTCTTTCTTTGATGTGTATGCTGTCAACTATCTGTGGGCACTTTGGAAAATAACATACGGGGAAAACATTGGCAATACTTCAGTGATTGACTTGAGTTTTATTTTTCATCTGGCTATTTTTAGTGCCTGGAAGATTCTACTTTATTTCAGAATTAATTTCATTCAGTGACTCTTCAGCGAGTATACTCTGACCCTTCCCAATTATACCCACATATGCTTTTATCTTATTATCAAGTATATTTTATTGTGCCATAGACCACATGAAGATCCACTACACCCAGGGACCTTTATGTAGAACTGCATTTCGAAGAGTGTCCAGATACATACAATATCAGAAGGAACACATGTATGTATACACACATACACTTATTTAAATATACACATATAAAGATACACACATATAATATGCTTTTAATTATCAAGAGCTTATCAGAAAAATAGAAATTAAATTTTGCTTAAGAAACTTCAATAAATAAACAATCCTTCCTTTTATTATATCCTCAAATCTATCTTTGGAAAATCCTGTTATATGATTTTAGAAGAAACATATCTATTAAAAGTGTAAGTTTATATTATAGGCACAAACATGCACACACTCACCCCCACATCCCCCCCCACACACACACAATTTGAGATAAAAATATAACTTCAGAAGTTTCCTATTTGGAAAACCAGTGATTGCCTAACTGACTGCTCTTGTTGATCTCCTCTAGGACTGACCTCCCAGGATGAGAAAACAAACCCTGGAAAGAAGTCCAAATAAGCTATTATAAATGAAATTCTTACATTCTTGAGGAAGCTACTTTGAGATCAGGGAACAAACTTATTAACTTCATCTCCAGATGTGCCCCCTCTTGAATTTTTAGTCCTACACTGAACAGCTAATATAATTGTGGGGGTTTTTTTAATATTAAGAGCTTCTAAATCATATTTCATGTAGCATTTCTTAAATACAAAGTTTTAAAACATTATGTAAGTTAAATGATACATAAAACTGATCCAAAGAAATTACCTGGAATCCTAACTAATATTTTAAAAATGAGTGCAAGAAGTGATCATCAGAGAAATTCATTAATAATTTGTGAAGTCCCTCAAACTGTCCCAAGAGCTCTCCATGTTGCGTTCCTCTTGGTGTATGAGAAGCAAGTGGCAGAAGTAGTTGAAAGTAAATGAGCTGTTCTTTCAATTTAATTCAAGATGTTTTCAGTACTCTAAATAAAAGACTTTAGAAACTGTTATTTTTTTTCTTCTGATCTTTATAATGCCCTTTGAATTAAAGCTAAGCTGGCACTTTAATTGTGGTCAGGCCAAAGCAGTGTATTCATAGACTGGAATGAATGCTAATTTGTCAGCCAGGCTAAATTATGCATGTCCTCCTATCTTTCAATTTCCCATGACTGTTCACAGTTGGGGGTTGCTTCTCTCTCCCTGGTTTCACAGACTTCTCTAGAAATCTTTCCAAATGAATCACAGAGATGCTTCCTGTTAGCAAGATATCTCTCTCTCTTTCTCCTCCCCTACCCATTCTGAAGCTTCTGTTTTCTATAGAAATATTTCTGAGTCCAATGCAAAAAGAACACACCATGTGGATTATTTCCAAAATTAAGTATTTGAAATTAAAATTCATTTTTACATCTGAAAATTTCCAAAAGCAACCAAAAAGAAAAGAAAAAATAGACAATCCAGTAATAGACAAAGAGAAGCACTGAAGGATTCTTATTTGTTATTGCAGAAAGGGACTTGAACACATTTTATTTGAAATTTGTCATAAATTTATAAAGTTGTGTGGAATTTTATTCTGAGAGAATTTTTAACAGATCATAGTTTCTACATAAGACTAGAGAAAACCAATGAGGCAAAGGTAAAATACAAAAGTAACTAAATCAGTGCTGTTCAAATTACATTCCAGGGAGTCTCACAAGTCACCGAACTCAATGAAGGCGTTTCAAGCAATGAAATTCTATCAAGAGTCAACATGAGCAACCCCTCTTTTGACTGATTTGCATCTTGAGATTTTCTGTTTGGTTCTTATATTGCAACTATTAATTTATAAAAAAAATATGGTTTACAAGTCACTGAATTCAAGTTCTAGTTATGTTTGTCATACATGAATATTATATAATGGCAAAAACTATAAAAATAAGCTAATTTTTCAGGCTATTCTGAGCCTTCCAGAAAGATATCTAGCATTTCTTAAGTAGAGATCGTGTTTTGTTGGTTTGACTGTTGTTTATTCTGTGGATAGCAAAGCCTTCAGAAATGCTTTCCCCATATGAATAAATTAAATGTTCTGAACAAGGAACTTCGCCATTTATTTGGTCCTCCAGCAGAATCCCTCTTCACTGGATAGATTTAGAGTTTGGAAAACAAAGCCCCAGGACTCAGGCCCCCACATAAAGCCCTGTTGGACAAGATTCACCCCTGAAAAAAAAAAAAGCACTCATTCTTCAGTACTAAAATAAAAGAAGTTTGAAGCATCCTGACACACACACACACACACACACACACACACATACACACACACACAAATGATAAGTGTTTAAGGAGGTGGAAATGGTAATTACCTTGATTTCGTCATTATGTATTGTATACATGTATCAATTATTACTCTGTAACTCAGTAACATACAATTACAATAATGAATTAAAAGCAAAATGGAAGATTTTTAGAAGATATGTGACTTTCTTTTCCTACTCGCACCTTTACTTTTTTTAAATCTGTAATGATTCATGCACTATCATGTGTGCATGATTCACTAGGAAGTGTAACATTTAAGATATCATAAATCAAATCCAAGTTTTCATATGGTCACTTACCTGGTTGAATTTTTAAGACAGTATAGAAGTTGGCAAACTATGCTTTGCAGATCAAGCCTGATTCACAACATGCTTGTTAAGAAAATGGTTTTATATTTTAAATATCTGAAAAAAATAGAAAAAAAATATTTATTACCCATGAAAATG
Organism: Urocitellus parryii; assembly: GCF_045843805.1. Classification (NCBI taxonomy): domain Eukaryota; kingdom Metazoa; phylum Chordata; class Mammalia; order Rodentia; family Sciuridae; genus Urocitellus; species Urocitellus parryii. The sequence goes on along the minus strand of NC_135538.1, from coordinate 49,845,586 downwards.
ACATGAAATTCAAATTTAGCATCTATAATAAAGTTTTATTGTATCACAGCTATACTCCTTTATTTACGCATTGTCTGTATGTGCCTTGGCACAGTAGTTGATTAGTTGTGACAGGGAACATATGGCCCATGAAGTCTGAAATACTTACTGCTAACCCTACACAGAAAACATCTACTGACCCTTGGAATGGTGGAACTCTTTTATTTATAGCTGATTCTCAGTCCTAATTTTGCATCATTCATTCAGTTTCCCTATTTTGGTTCCAATTTGGGCACAACATTTTCTCTGCTGGCTCTTCCCCTAACATCTTGAAAAGATGTTGTGCTGATACCAACAAATTTAGTCAAATACCTAATATCCTCTGTGTTGGCTCATGTTAATACTTTCTCCTGTCATTTACAAAAGAAAAAAAAAAAACAAAATCTGATCAATAAGAGAGAAAGAACACCACATTTCCCTTTGTATTCAAGGGACCTAGAATTGGAGCTGGTATTTTAGAATATATCCAGAGGTAAACACTCTCAATCAGACCTGGGATAGTCTTGCTTTTTCTAATTCTCTCTTCTTGGAGTGTGTATGGGTGGGGGGAGAGATTTTCTTTCCTTTTCTCCTTAAAAACGCATGTGCTAAAACTTATCAGTTGCTTAATGGTCTTGTCTGAGGTTACACCTTGAAAGATATTTAGGGAAGATAATTTTAATTTAGCAGTGATTTAAGAGGCCTGCAAAGATGTACAGTAGTTCATTCTTTTGTTTCTTTATGGTATAAGATACAGAGTTACATTGTGATATGGGACTACTTACTAACCTATGATTTTTAACAGATATTTTAGTGATGTGATTTCTTATCATCCAGACTCTCCCTAACTAGAACAAATCTTGTTTCCTGGATAAATCAGTGTAGCATAACAGCTTCATTATTTGCAAACTCCCTTCATATATATCTATAGCACAATAAAACTAAGGAATAAGAAGCAGTAGGGCTGCACTCTGGAACATTTTCCCTAGGTGTTTCATCTGCAGGAACTGCTTTGGAGCTGTGAAAACACTTTTGTAAGTGTTTTCAATTTAAACTTAGTGAAATGTGTTAATTATTACTCCATTTATAGAATGTTTCTTCTCACATATATTTGGGAAAAAATAAATTCATTTTACAGTATATATACTATACACACAAAAGCAGATGCATCTTCTAAAGACATTAAGATCATGCAACCAAAGTTCTATACTCTGACTTTCAGTATTATATATATATGTGTGTGTGATTGATATGTATATATATATATATATATATATATGTGTGTGTGTGTGTGTGTGTGTGTGTGTGATATATGTGTAATGTATATATATATATATGTGTGATATTTGTGTTATATATGTGATATCATATAATGGATCAAGTTTGATAATATAATTAGCACCTACTGTTTTCCTTAAATTTGACAATATTATTAGATTTTTTCTTTAAAAATTTGTAGTAAAGAATCCAATATCCATTGCAGGTATAAGGTATAATGCAAAGGATTAAATACCAAAATATTTTATAGTACTCTACTGGCTTTACATCACATATTTGTTTATTGTCTGTCTTCCTCCTTGAGAATGTAAGTCCCATAAGTAGAGTCTTCAGCTAATTCAACACTATCCCCCATTACCTAGAACCATGCCTGAAACATGGTAGGTGATCCATATGTATTGAATAAGAGAGCTGTGAACATTACTCAATCTTTGAGATCTGGAATAGTAGAATTAACATGTGATGGATGTTATGAATTTGCTGCAGAAATCACTTTAAATGGCTCCATAATTCCAAGTTGGTAAAATGATAGTAAAATCTAAGTCCATCTTGACAATTAGGAATCTGTAACTGTGCCAGTGATATGAACATCTGAACAAAGGATATATTTACATAGAAGCCAGAGAAATGGAACCTATGTGAAAGTCTCTGTCATAGTGTTTACTTCCCTTTGAGGGAGAAATACTCTGAACAGGACACTTTAGTAAGTAGACCCCTCCCTACATCAAAGCAGGTACACTTCTTCAGAGAATAGGATCATGAAACCTGATCTCTCTGCCCTTTAAGTATCATTACTAGAATGTTCTATAGCATTTAGTTTGATTTTAAATAAAGGAGCAAGTCTTACTAATGTATTTGAATTGGTTCTTCTCATCTCTAAAACAGCATTTTAGTTTATTCTACGTACTTTTTTTTTTTTTTTTTTTGTACTGGAGATTTAGAGACAGGGTCTTGCTGAGTTGCTTAGGTAACTACTGCCTCAGCCTCCTGAGCCAGTGGGATTACAGGCCGTGCATCACTACCCCCAGCCTATGTACATTTTATCACTTCCTGAAACAGACCCATCTTGGGTCTCTGAGTATACTTTTTCATAGCTTACTCTTTGCTTAGGTATGGCATCCTGACTTAGAAGATTATCAACTTACTTAAGCTAGGGCTTGTTCTTCTGATTGTCGAGAGAACAGAGATTTCCATGTTCCCAATGTTTAGTATGTCAGTGATATTGTCTTAGTGACATCATGCCACATTACACTGGAGTAGTTGAAATTACATCAACTTCCAATTCATAGGTCAAAGAAAATAGAATGGAGAGTAGGTCATATTCAAATGTTTTGGAGAAATGTGAAAGTACTAGTGAGTAGCACTTATAAAAACTACCTGTTGAAAAAAGAATTAATTTAACTGCACCACTTAAATGATGGCTTCACAATATTTAACATATCAGTATTTTAATGTAATGCATAATTTTTCCACATGCCAATATGTATTCACATATACATACACATACAATAATTTTATATAATTATATTCACATAACTGTTAACTTCTTGATGATGAATAAGCCTTTGTGCTGATACCATAAATTTGGTAAACTAATTTAGTCAAATACCATATCTGGAAACATGTGGAAATATTTCTTTTTTATGTAATTAAAAGAATTTTAAAAAATCTCTATTCAGAATTTGATTCATAAGAATATGGGAAGAGAACCATTTTCCCCACATAATTTCATTTTCATAAATGAGGAGAAGTTATTTTCACTTCAATCTAATAAAAGTTTGAAGCAAGAATACTACTAACTAAAACCTAAGGCTTCACTTCTTCCAGAAAAGTGAATACATATATCTACTTTCCTGGCTTTTAGGGGGAAAAAATTAAGAGTTGGATTATTCACTACAGGAAAGGTGTGTCTCGACACTGAGAGGGAACTTATCCTTCATACTGCTGGTCTTGAGGAGCAGTATGAAGATTTTCTGTTCTGATATAGACAGCGGGGACTGGATGCTATGGGCAACAGGGTATTGTGTCTTTGAGTAGGTAACATGGGCCTAGAAAAGGATTGTCTCAGCATTGACCCTGATGGACCAAAAAGACCAGAGTCTTTTGGGGAAAGACTCTCCATCAATCTTTTGAGGAAAGTACTTGTTTCCTGAAACTGCATATGTGGGGATCCTTATTTCTTATATTACACATCTCTCATCATTCAAAATAAAAAAAAAATGTTATTTGATAATGTGTTAGTCAACTTTGTTTGCTATGACAAAATAGCAACTTAAATAATGAAAGATTTATTTTGGTTATTTTCAGATGTTTCAGTCCATGGCCACTTGGTCTTGTTGCTTTGGATTTTTGGAAAAGTAGAACATCATGGCAGGAAGCAGTGGTAGAGCAAAGCTACTCATCTCCTTATGGTGGCCAGAAAATAGAGAGAGAGAGAAAAAAAAAAAAAAGCAGGGGTGAGGAAGAGACAGATTGGGAAGATGATATAATCTTCAAAAGCATGCCCCAGTGAGCCATTTTCTCCAACTAGGTCCCACCTTCTGAAGTTTCCACCACATTCCAATAGCACCACCAGCTAGGACATCTGGGAACCCAGCCTTCAACACCTTCGCCTTTGGAAGACATTCCAGATCTAAACTATGACAGATAAAGAAAAATAATGTAATTGGATTTTTTTTGGTAAGTAATTGTAAAGGAGCATGTGTGTGCAATTAAAAGAAAAGTAAAATTTGTTATTTGTATAAATGTAGTTATCCAGAGTATTACTTCTATGTCCTGCATTAATGATATAAAAATCCCAGATAGGAATATATTGGGTATACTTAAATTAGCTTAAGGTCTTTAAAAATTATTGTAAGACTAATTTTTATTTCAATGTTGCCTACAAGAAATAAATGATAAAATTTTATGTTGGTTAAACACATTATCATTTCATCTTTGCATATTTTATGTCTAATATAATGTTTAATAGGGCAAATGTTAGATTCTAAGTGTTTTTTTTTTTTTTTTGTTATCCCATTCCCCTCACAACCTCTTATATGTAATTTTGTATAACAATGAGGGTCTCCCTCCTTTTCCATGCAATTTCCCTTTTCTCTCCCTTTCCCTCCCACCTCATGTCTCTGTTTAATGTTAATCTTTTCTTCCTGCTCTTCCTCCCTGCTCTGTTCTTGGTTGCTCTCATTATATCAAAGAAGACATTTGGTATTTGTTTTTTAGGGATTGGCTAGCTTCACTAAGCATAATCTGCTCTAGTGCCATCCATTTCCCTGCAAATTCCGTGATTCTGTCATTTTTTTAGTGCTGCGTAATACTCCATGGTGTATAAATGCCATATTTTTTTTATCCATTCATCTATTGAAGGGCATCTGGGTTGATTCCACAGTCTAGCAATTGTGAATTGTGCTGCTATGAACATCGATGTGGCAGTATCCCTGTAGTGCGCTCTTTTAAGGTCTTCAGGGAATAGTCCAAGAAGGGCAATAGCTGGGTCAAATGGTGGTTCCATTCCCAGCTTTCCCAGGAATCTCTATACTGCTTTCCAAATTGGCCACACCAATTTGCAGTCCCACCAGCAGTGTACAAGAGTACCCTTTTCCCCACATCCTCGCCAGCACTCCTTGTTGTTTGACTTCATCATGGCTGCCAGTCTTACTGGGGTGAGATGGTATTTAGGGTAGTTTTGATTTGCATTTCTCTGACTACTAGAGATGGTGAGCATTTTTTCATGTACTTGTTGACTGATTGTATGTCCTCCTCTGAGAAGGGTCTGTTCAGGTCCTTGGCCCATTTGTTGATTGGGTTATTTGTTGTCTTATTGTCTAATTTTTTGAGTTCTTTGTATACTCTGGATATTAGGGCTCTATCTGAAGTGTGAGGAGTAAAAATTTGTTCCCAGGATGTAGGCTCCCTATTTACCTGTCTTATTGTTTCTCTTGCTGAGAAAAAGCTTTTCAGTTTAAGAAAGTCCCATTTGTTGATTCTTGTTATTAACTCTTGTGCTATGGGTGTCCTATTAAGGAATTTGGAGCCTGACCCCACAATATGTAGATCGGAGCCAACTTTTTCTTCTATCAGACGGAGAGTCTCTGATTTGATATCAAGCTCCTTGATCCACTTTGAGTTGACTTTTGTGCATGGCCAGAGGAGGGGATTCAGTTTCATTTTGTTGCATATGGATTTCCAGTTTTCCCAACACCATTTGTTGAAGATGCTATCCTTCCTCCAATGCATGTTTTTAGCTTCTTTATCAAATATAAGATAGTTGTAGCTTTGTGGATTAGTCTCTGTGTCCTCTATTCTGTACCATTGGTCCACCCGCCTGTTTTGGTACCAGTACCATGCTGTTTTTATTACTATTGCTCTGTAATATAGTTTGAAATCTGGTATCGCTATACCGCCTGATTCACACTTCCTGCTTAGAATTGTTTTTGCTATTCTGGGTCTTTTATTTTTCCATATGAATTTCATGATTGCTTTATCTATTTCTACAAGAAATGCCATTGGGATTTTGATTGGCATTGCATTAAACCTATAGAGAACTTTTGGTAATATCACCATTTTGATAATGTTAGTTCTGCCTATCCATGAACAAGGTATATTTTTCCATCTTCTAAGATCCTCTTCTATTTCTCTATTTAGGGTTCTGTAGTTTTCATTGTATAGGTCTTTCACCTCTTTTGTTAGGTTGATTCCCAAGTATTTTATTCTTTTTGAAGATATTGTGAATGGAGTGTTTTTCCTCATCTCCGTTTCAGAAGTTTTGTCGCTGATATACAGAAATGCCTTTGATTTATGTGTGTTGATTTTATATCCTGCCACTTTGCTGAATTCATTTATTAGTTCTAGTAGTTTTTTTGTAGACCCTTTTGGGTCTTCTAGGTATAGAATCATGCCATCTGCAAATAGTGATAATTTAAGTTCTTCTTTTCCTATTTTTATGCCTTTAATTTCCTTCGTCTGTCTAATTGCTCTGGCCAGAGTTTCGAGAACTATATTGAATAGAAGTGGTGATAGAGGGCATCCCTGTCTTGTTCCAGATTTTAGAGGGAATGCCTTCAATTTTTCTCCATTCAAAATGATGCTATCCTGGGGCTTAGCATAGATAGCTTTTACAATATCGAGGTAAGTTCCTGTTATCCCTAGTTTTTCTAATGTTTTGAACATAAAGGGATGCTGTACTTTGTCAAAAGCTTTTTCTGCGTCTATCAAGATGATCATATGGTTCTTATCTTTAAGTCTATTGATGTGGTGAATAACATTTATTGATTTCCGTATATTGAACCATCTTTGCATCCCAGGGATGAATCCTACTTGATCATGGTGCACAATTTTTTTGATGTGCCTTTGTATCCGATTCGCCAGAATTTTATTGAGGATTTTTGCATCTAGGTTCATCAGAGATATTGGTCTGTAGTTTTCTTTCTTTGAGGTGTCTTTGTCTGGTTTTGGAATCAGGGTGATGTTGGCCTCAGAATGAATTTGGTAGAGCTCCCTCTTTTTCTATTTCCTGAAGTAACTTGAAAAGTATTGGTATTAATTCTTCTTTAAAGGTTTTGTAAAATTCTGCTGTGTACCCATCCGGTCCTGGGCTTTTCTTGGTTGGTAGTCTTTTGATTGCTTCTTCTATTTCATCCATTGATATTGGTCTGTTTAAATTGTGTGTATCCTCCTGGCTCAGTCTGGGCAAATCATATGACCTAAGAAATTTATCAATGTCTTCACTATCTTCTATTTTATTGGAATATAGGTTTTCAAAATAATTTCTAATTGTCTTCTGTATTTCTGTAGCATCTGTTGTGATATTGCCTTTTTCATCTCGTATGTTAGTAATTTGAGTTCTCTCTCTTCTTCTCTTCGTTAGCATGGCTAAGGGTCTGTCGATCTTATTTATTTTTTCAAAGAACCAACTTTTTGTTTTGTTAATTTTTTCAATAGTTTCTTTTGTTTCAATTTCGTTGATTTCTGCTCTGATTTTAATTATTTCTTGCCTTCTGCTACATTTGCTGTTGTTTTGCTCTTCCTTTTCTAGGGCTTTGAGATGAAGTGTGAGCTCATTTATTTGTTGGTTTTTCCTTTTTTTGAGGAATGATCTCCAGGTGATGAATTTCCCTCTTAAAACTGCTTTCATTGTGTCCCATAGATTCCGATATGTTGTGTCTGTATTTTCATTTATCTCTAAGAATTTTTTGATTTCGTCCTTTATGTCTCAAAGATGTACACTGTATAAATAGTAAATAGTATACCATTGATAGAATGACTCTATTATTCTGGGAGAAGATCATTTGTCATATATTTAGTCTATTGATGAGATTCGGTATTTTACCTTATTTAACAATATAATAGCTTTAACAATAATCATAAAATTTCATCACTACCATAGATTCAATGTTTATCATGTAACAGAGTAGTACTTAGAAATTTACATTATGTAACTAATCCTTGAAGAATACCATCATTAGGTCCATTATACAGACTCTGAGATCAAGTGACTTGATAATGGTTTCAGAAGTGGAAAGGAGGGGAGATAATTTCTTGGGAATAATTAACAGAGTACACTGTGTCACTCTGATGACTAGAATAAAACTGTCCTGTTTAGATAAATTAATTCAAAGCATTATTTTATTAAAAATTTAAATATTCAAGACTCCCACATCTTTTTTCATAAATGAGACTATTTCTCTAATTTTTATAATCTTTTTATTTTAGAACAGCTTTAGAACAATTTTAGAACAGCTTTGCTCACTTTAGATGGAAAGGTTGCAAAAATCATTCCTGTTTCTCATACAACACTCAATTTCTGCTATTATAAACATTTTATGTTAGACACAACCAATGAATTATTTGACTACATTATGAATAAATTCCATTCCTTCCTTAATTTTACTTGGTGTTAACCTAATGTCCTTCTTTTTAAGATTCCATCATAATACTACATTGTGTTAAATCATCTTGTCTCCTTTGACTCTTCTTGGATGTAACAGCTCCTCAGGTATTTCTTGAATTTGTCTATCATTTCTTTTATAATGTCATTATAAAATTTTTATTTGAGCTGGTGTGGTGGTGCACACCTGCAATCACAGGGGCTCAGGAGGCTGAGGCAGGAGAATTCCAAGTTCAAAGCCAGCCTCAGCAATGGCAAGGTGCTAAGCAACTCAGTGAGACCCTGTCTCTAAATAAAATACAGAATAGGGTTGGGGATATGGCTCAGTGGTCAAGTGCTCCTGAGTTCAATCCCTAGTACTAAAAAAAAAAAAAAAAAAGTAAAAGAAAGAAAGAAATTCTTGTTTGATTTTTCCCTTTTTCTGCCCATACCTTGTTTCTTATTTGCTGCTTCTGATCTTCTAGAGATAGCAATTAAGGCTAAGTAAATATCTAGAGTAAATGACACACAAATATAATACCTAGCAAGTTTTTATGTCTGGGGATATTATGTCTGTTCATCTCAGCAGCATTCAAAAGTACCAATTTTCCTCAGAAAAGTCAATTAAAATTATGGTACCTGCCCAAGATTACAGGTGGAAGACAGCAAACCCAGCAAACCTTGTAGATGACAGCCTATTCATTTCCCTAGATTCTTCTAAGAGTGAACTCAAGAGTAAAGTACAAAGTTTTAATATAGAGATTTTTAAAATAACTTCATATTTAATAACTTTTTTTCTCCCTTTCAGTTAAGAAATTGTGGAGGTTAGAATTTACCAGCCATTTGACCTTTGAAATAAAGACAGATGAATTTTCTTTTTCTGAATTTATGGAGAGAAGGACTAAATTTCATAAGAGGTGAGCACAAATATGTTATTTCCATTTTATCAACATGTAAAATTCCACATCCATTGACTGTTCATACAATTAACAGCTATTGCATTGAACTTCTGATTTATAAAGCATGTCCATTATGTTTTTCAAAGACCTTATTCCAAATGACCAACTGATGAAATAAACCCCTTGTAAAATAATCTGTTATAAAGATCAGAAATAGGAACTTTCCACTTCCTCAGCGTCAGGTGGCCCTAATGATACAACACTTCCCAGTAAATTTGAGCCTCTCTTGTCATAACCACTTCAGAACATATCATTCTAAATAGAGATAATTTCAAATTAGAAAAAAAATGTGTTTCTAAAAAAAACCCTTATGTTTGGGGAGAGGGGTTCCTTCATTTCACTATAAAATATTGCTGCTTTTAGCCCCTCTTATTTGATTTATTAAGTAGAAGATGACAACCTTAAGAATAATTTGCTTTAAACAAAATTTTATAGTAATATTTTATCATGTAGACCTATAAATCTCAATGGAATGTCACAAAGAGAAACTGTCACTTTATTTTATAAGATGGAACTATGTTTAGCTAAAGGCTGCTTTTCTTTGAGTGTATATTTTAATTACTAGGAAAAATCTTTAGATGTGATCAACACCAACACACAGTTCCTTTTTTAAAACATCCACAGCAAGATAAAATTACAAACAGCAAAATTTACTATTTAAAATATGCAAGTAGATGTTCAAAAAATTTTATATTCCCATAATCACAACTCAAATCATTTTATAGTAAATTTCCATCATCTAAAATTGTGTTTCTGTCCACCTGCCCTGCCTCTCTCCAGGACATCTTCTCTACCTTCCTTCACTGTAGTTTACCTTCTTTCAAAATTGCATATTAATGGAATCATATGGCACGAGACATCCTGTGTCTCATTTTTTTTTCACTTGGAAACATATGTTTTTCAGGTTCACCAAAGTTGTGGTATGTTTAATAGTTCATTCTTTTATATTACTGAAAAGTATTCCATTGTTTGAATCTGTTTATCCAATCACAAATAAATGGACATAAAGGGCTTGTACTGGACATAGTTCCAGGTGTGTGTGTGAGTGGGGGGGGAGCAGTGGTCTCAGGATTAAAGCTGCTGTTAAAATGCATGTATAATTTTCTATGGCCATCTATCTATTTTCATTTTTATTGAGAAAAATCTTGGAGTAGAATGGCTGGATTCTCAAGAAGATGAATAATTATCTCTATTAAAACAACTGCCAAATTGTTTTCTGAAAAAGTGTGTACTGTTTTCACTTCCATTAACAGCAGCAGCACATAACTCAAATAGGCTGCTGTTAATGAGGTGAAAATGGTATACGTCACAACCTTGTTGAGATGGTTGATTTTGTGTGTCAACTTGCCTAGGATAGTTAAGGGATGCTCACATAGATAGCGTGGCTATTTCTGGATGTGCCTACAGGATGTTTTTGGAAAAGATTAGCATTTGAATTGGTGGCCTTGTAAAAAAGATAGGTTTCACCCATGTGGTTTGGCACCAGGGAACCTACTGAGGGTTTGAATAGAACAGAAAAGAAGAAAAAGGGTGGACTGGTTCTCTTGGGCTGTAATGTCCATGTTTTCCTGCCCTTGGACATTCTTGTTGCTGATCCTTGAACCTCTGGACTCTGACTTAGAATTGCACCATTGGCTCCCTGTGTTCTCGGACTTTCGGGCTAGTACTGGACATAATCCTCCGGCTTTCCTGGGTCTCCATCTTGCAAATGACATTTGTGGGGCTCTTCAAACTCCATCATTTCATGAACTAATCCTTCATAAAAAAAATCTCTTCTTGTATACTTATATATTCCCTTGTGGTTCTATTTCTCTGGAAACTCCTAAAAAATACTCTTCCAATAATTAGTAATGTGGTTACATTTAATTTTTATTGGAAATTATATTAACAGTATTTTATTGTAATATAGTTGTAGCTCATTGAAATTTTAATTTAAATTCCTTAATGACTAATGGTGTTGAACATATTTCATGTGCTTATTTTTTACTTACATATCTTATTTTGTAGAGTATTCATATTTCTTCCTGTTTTTAACATCAAGTGGATTTTCTTCTTACTATTGAGATGTAAGAAATCTTTGCATTCGAAACAAATACATACTGTGAAATTATTTCCTCCAAATCCATGAGATGCCTTTCCATTTGCTTAAAATAGTACTCTGATGAGTGTTTAAGAAAAAAAATATGAAATACTATTTGTTGATCATGTTTCTTTTATGATTTATGTGCTATGGTTTAGATGTGAGGTGTTCCCCAAAATCTCACATGTGAGGCAATGCAAGAAGGTTTGGAGGAGAAATAATTGGATACAGCCTTAACATATTCAGCTAATTAAACCCTAATGGGATTGACTGAGTGGTAACTGCAGGCAGGTGAGGTGTGGCTGGAGGAAGTAGTTTATCAGAGTTGTGCTACCGGGTATATATTTTGCATTTAGAGAGCTGAGACTCTCTGCTTCCTGGTCATGATGTGAGCTGGTTGAGGGTGCCATATTCTTCTGCCATGATGTCCTGCCTCACCTTGAGCCCAAGGAATGGAGCCAGCCTCTTATGGACTGAGACCTCTGAAACTGTGAGCCCTCAAATCAACTTTTCCTTCTTTAAAATTGTTCTGGTCAGGTCTTTAAGTCACAGCAGTGAAAAAGTTCACTGAAACATTATGTTTCTGTATCCTATGTAGAAAATCTTTATCTAACCTCATGACAGATAAAGGATCTGCTCTGCTTTGTTCTGGAAATTTTATGAATTTTACCATTATATTTCAAAGCATGATATAATAAAGTTAATATTTACATATAATGTGAAGTAAGGGTCACAATTCCTGTGACCCCTGCTGTTTTGTTGCATATGAGATCCAGCTGTCTACTTATGGAAAAGAGTCTTCTTTCATCATTGTGTTACCTCAAACTTTGAATTTTTCTCTGTACAAAGGCTTTTAAATAAGAGTTCAATTTCTTTATACATATGTGTTTTTTTTTTTCTTTTGTGGTGCTGGAGATTGAACCCAGGGCCTTGTGTATGCAAGGCAAGCACTCTGCCAACTGAGCTATATGCTCAGCCCACATATAGGTTTTTTTTTTTTTTTTAAACCATACTTCTTTTCCTTCTTCAGTACATTCTGATTGTGTCTTTCAAGGTCTTTGTCCACTTATATCTAAGTTTTTAAACTGTATGGGTATAAAGATGATGTTCCTGGCATTGTTACACTATTTGTTAGCTTTTCAGTGCAGGATGTGAACTAAATACTTGCCTTTTTTCCCCCTGATACTGCCAATTTGTGTATTTAAGGTTGTTGTATCTTTTTAATAAATTGACTCTCTTATTATTATGAGATGACACCTTTTTTTCTGGTAATATACTATATTCTGAATCATTAAGGTGGTTCTTTGTTTTCATTTTTTTATTGGGCATCAAACCCATTGCCCCATACGTGCTAGGTAAGCACTCTTCCATTTAGCTACATCCCCAGCCTTTTGAAGCATTTTAAAGTAATTTTCTTGACATGGTATATATTTCTGAATCTTCTGAATATTAACTTATTTGTAGGGTACTCTTAATTTGGGATTCACATAGATGACATATAGTTGAATCTTATTTTTTCAGTCTGACAATTTCTGTATTTTAATTGGAATATGTAGACTACTTAAATCTAATGTTATTATTTACATAGTAAATATTAAATCAATTATCATACTAAATGTTTCTTTTATTCTTTGGTCATTTTCCTCCTTTCTTTTGTTTATATATCTATCAATTCTTATATAATGATGAGACTTTGTCTCCATTGTTGGCTTCTTAGCATGTATTTCTCTGTTTTATATTTTAGTTTTCCCTAAAGAGTTTGCAATATACACCTTTGACTTATCCCTATCATTTTTATGTTACCACTTCAAATAACACATTTCACATCTAGTCTTTGACTTGATGCTAATTTGGTCATGTATATTAATTTTACATATGATATAAATTGTTAAGGTCTGTAGACAAGTCAAAATAACACCTGGTATTTTGCCAGAGAAATGTTAGAGTTCGTAAACAAGTCTGGATGGTGCCTGGCAAAATGTCAGAGGGAGTGGTTTGAGAAGTAACAAAAGTGAGCCATTAAGTGTGGAGATTCCTTATTGGTTGATTGATGTATCTAGTTTATGCTAATTAAGATAAGCTGTGCAAAATGTATAAATAGCTCTGTTGCCCTACAATAAATGGCTCCTATTCCTGCTGTATCAACGTACATAAGTTATTTGTCCCCCCCCCCCCCCCCCCCCCCCCCCCCGGCTATTTTGCTGCAGCCGGACTGCGGCAATAAATCTCACAATATACTTTTATATTTCAACTTAAACAGCCAGTAATCTGACATTGCTCATTCCCTCCAGAAGATCCAAATCTCTGGTTATTTTCCTTCTGTTTGTAGGCAGTCTGATGACAATAAAGCAAATAAAACAAAATTTTTCTTTCTTGTTTCTTTTCTTTTCTTTTTGTCTGAGAAGTCTTTATTTTGCTGCCATTTGTGAAAAAAAAAATTCATGAGTACAGAACTTAGGGTTGGTAGCTTTCCCCCCAGTAATCCAAAGGTGCTATTTTCATCTTTCAGCCCATTCAACGCGTGACAAGAAGTGTGTCACCGTGTCTTTGATCTTCCCTATCCTGTGTCTTTCCTCTGTCAGCTTTTTAAGATTTTCTGTTTGTCACCATTTTTTAGAAATTTGATTTTAATGTGCCTTGGAATACTTTTCTGTTTTTTCTCCTTGGAGTCTTTTTTGAGGTTCTGAGAATCTGAGGGTTTAGATGTTCCATCACTTCTGAAAATATTTCCTCCTGTTGTACTGTCAACACACTCTTCTGTCTCCCAGCCCTCCTCTCCTCCATACTTCCTAGAGTTCCAATTGCACTTTCCTGAGACAGCTCCATGTCACTCCATGGTTGTTGACACTGCCTTCTCTCTTCTTCTTCAGCATGCTTTTGCTCTGAACTTCATTTTCATTAGTTTCTACTGACGTGTACTCATTCATCTTTTCCTCTGTGGTGCTCAGTCAGCTATTAATGCCATCAAGTGCATTTACATCTAACAGATTTCTCATTGTTAATATGCTTTTTTTTGGTGTGTCTTCTATTTTCCTTTTCAACATATCTAAATTTTCTTTTTTACTCTTGAATGTTATTTATAACATTTCAACTTCTGTTTCATAGTCTTCATCTTGTAATTCCATATTTTCTGTCATTTTTAGATCTGTTTCCATTGATTAACATTTATACTTCCCATAGGTTATATTTTCTTGTTTATACGCCATAGACTTTTGGTTTGAATGACCTAACTGATGAATTTAAAGTTCTTGGTTACTGGTAAGTTGAGCTTTGTTTGGTTCAATGGAACTATTCAGGACCAAATGGATCCTTTCAATTTTCTTTGAAGGTTTGTTGGGACCAACCCCAAACAACTTTTACTTCAAGTCTTTGGCTTTCTGAGCCAAAGTGCACCTTTCTTTGACTTTCCCCAGTATTTTACTTCTCCATTTGGACTTCTGGGGATGTAACTTTCATGTCTTTGTGAGCTTGGAGACTTATTCAGTCTGTTCCAGGTGGAGTTTCTATTTGTTTTGTTTTTCCCAGAGTTTTAGTGAATTCATTCCCATATGTGTTCTGATACTCAGTCAAAGATGTCCACACATGTCAACAACTCCTACACATGTCCACAACTCCTACACATGTCCACAACTTTTTCTGTATTCATCTCTGGATCCCATTGTATTCTGTCTACCCATTTCTAGCCATTTAAGCTCATATAAAGTATAGTTTCTCTCTTTTCACCTCAGGGAGTTTTGAGTTTACCTTCCTTTGCCCTGGAGTCTGAAAGTTACTTCCCATGGCATAATCATAGGACTCATCTCATTTGTTTTCCTTTTCTGAAGAATCAGGTTTCTATTTCCTGATTGAAATATCTAGCAATCATTATTTTGCATCCATATTATAAGGTTTTTTTCAAGTTTAAATATTTATTTTTAGTTTTTTTTAATAATAAGAGAGTAACTTTCATAGCAGGTAAATCTTTATGGATGGAAATAGATCTTGGTTTTATTTTGATAACTTATAAATGGAGTTCATTTTTTAAAGTCAATATTTCTCACATGTAGGCCATAGAGCATCTCAATCAAATGAGACTGATTGTTTGTGTATACTCCTAGGATGCACATACAACTTATTATTTTAAATAAGATTATCTGGGAGGTTGTTCCAGGATATGATTTTGTTGGCAAAAAGTCTAAATGTTTGTTTGTCATAAGAAAATTTATTTAACTGACCTACATGCATTTATGTTAACCATTTCTTGTTTATGTGTGTGTGTGTGTGTGTGTGTGCACGTTCATTTTCTGGAATTATTTAAATTGAGTAAGTACCCAACAGCAACATGGCTCCCTAAAAATAAGGTGCCATTTGTAATAAAATTATAGCTTGATCTTTTTTCAATACCCTGATATTAAAGAATGTCTCTTTTAAACCAGTGATTCACCCAGAAGGAAAGCTGTACTTATACACTGAAGTTTTCAGGATCAATCCACTAATACTAACTAAGACTTACTCCTTAGATTTTAAATTCTGGGAGATCAAGGACTCATTCTATCTTCTTCAGCCTTTTTATAGACTTTATAGATTTTTGAGGATTGTGGCTGGAATATGTAGGCCTCCAGGAAATATGTGCTTCCTGAAGAAATAAATAACAGAAACATACCTGTCAGTTCTTCTTTTTTTTTAAATTAATTTGATATCGTAGAGTCTAAGGAAAATGACCTAAAAGCTAACAGCTTTGCAGAGTACATATGATCTCAAGTTCATAAATCCCTAATTGTTATATTTTCAAATCTAGCTGAAATTAAGATTGTCTTCCTAAAGATGCAGAGAAATGCTATAAATATCTGATGAGCTCTTCATTTGAAATGTACTAGAAAAATATAAGCATGCCTACATGCATTTGTGGATATGTACCTCATGTGTACACGTGTACATTCTCTCATCATCGCTTGAAAGATACAACAATACAAAACAATAATGAAATCGGGCAACCACTTTCAAGGATCACACTTTGCAACTTAATGTCGACTTAAATTGCAAACTAAAACACATTAAAATATACGAAGGAGCTACAAAAATAGTTCAATTGTGAAAAAGGCATTCATGTACAATTTAATTTTGATGAATATGGGAAGTGCCCAAGGTGAACCAAATGCAGAGATATGAGAAGATGCAGTTGAATTGTAGGCTTTCCACATCACTCTGCTGCCTCCTTCAATGACCTTTCTCCTGGCAAAGCTTTGTAGGAGGGTGAGTTGGCCTTAAGTCTCAATTCTCAGGAGGAAGGGAGCATTGCCAGGAGCATCCTTCTTATCTTTATATACAGCCTACTGATAGACTTTGGCAGCTACTTACGCATGTTTCAAAGTATATGAAAGGGTCGATCTCGGCTAAATCAGAATGTGCCTAATTGCTTTTGCTAGATGCCCTGGGTATTTTAGACAGAAACAATGTGTGGCCAAATTGTATCAAGCTCTCCTAACATATCCTACAGCTTAGTGACCCTGCTGACAAATGACCTTTCAACGCTCTGCCCTCAAATACCTACAGGAACTTTTTCCCTGGATCAAAAGTTAGAATAATTAGGAGTGTGAAATTTCGTGGAACTCTCTAATGGAGTTTTGAGTTTTCAACAAAATAAATTATCACTTAGTCAGACATTGCCTCCTCACATACCCCACCTTGACTGCTTTAATGGTAATTTTTCTAAGACCATAATGCATGAGGCAACACCTACTCACCTAAGTTAAGGCCATCACTCTTACATTTCTCTGCATATAAAACAGCTTATCACCTCACAGCTGCAAGGTGAGAAATAGGAAAATAGATCTTTTAAGTGAAAACAGGTATTAAAGTGACTGAATGTTACTCCTGAAAAAGCAAAAGCACAAAACTTTATTGTTTAAATAATGAGAAGATTAATGATACACAAGTCCCTTTGGTCGGACATAGAGTCACCTTAGTAATTTATAAATGTAAAAGGTCATGTGCACATGCAGTATCAAAATTTCACGACTGCAGTGTAGTTGCAAGTTAAATTTATGAAGTCAGAACTGCAGCATATTATCAAAATAAAATCGAATTTACTAATGTAATTACATACCAAGATTGCAAATTCACTAAATTTATAATAGACCTCTTGATGACTAAGAATAGTTTTGTCACTATGAAATCCTTGCTTCTAAGGTTGTGTATTCTTTTATTTCATAATTTTTAGATTAATTTTTTTCATAACAGTTATCAATAGCATTAATTTATTTATTCTCTCTCATAAAAACCTATTCTTATAGGGTGAATGGCACTTGTTTCAAATGGAATCTCTTAACCATTTCCACGGTAACATATGTCTTTTAAAAAATACTTTCTGCTGTGTATGTGTGTGTGTGTGTGTGTGTGTTTTAACTATAATGCCTTTTATTTTCTCCAAATAAATGAGTGAGTTTGATAAAAGGAAGAAAAGTAGTAACCTGTAAAATAGGAGTAAAATTAGAATATAAGTAGAAGCACCAGAAAATGTATACTTTGTGGATAACTAGATATTGTGATTTGAACACAGAAACACTCAAATACTAATTGAATATGGAAATATTTAAAGAATTCACTATACATTTGGAATCCTGGCTCTCTTATATAATCAACTTATTTTGTTGCTTTTATCAACTTTTAGTTGCATATATAAAATTTATGATAAAATGTTATTATTGGTCTGGGGAGTGACTCTGTGTATGTGTGTACATATGTATAAATATCTATATATGTACACACATATATCAACATATTTATTTATACACATTCATTTATACATAATTACATACATTCATGCATATATAAACACCTATAACATATAAAATATACAATATAATACTATTGATTTAGTTAACCATTCAAAATTCAAATATGCATTTTAATAAAGGTACTATGGAGACTGGATCTCTAGTATTCTGTGACCATTCTGAAATGTTGAATAAATGCTCAATCTGATTTTCTCTATGAAAACAGTGCCCAACTACTCATGGGTCTTTCTGCCTCTCTATCACCTGCCTTATTTTCTGAGAATATTTCTATTCATTTAGAATAAACAATTCTGTCAGTAAAACAAATATTTTCTTATAAGAGGAGCCTTGCAAATCTTGAAAATTTACTGCTTCATTTATTGACCTCAAAACATTCAAGCCATTCACATTTCAACCAATCCTGTAGTTATTGATTGAGGGCAGAAAATATAATCTAAACAATATTAAGTTGAACAGTTTTAGTTTACTTATAAGGATTTCTGTCACATGGTAACTCTCAACTTCATTTAAAAAATTTTCTTGGTTTGGACATTTTTCTCCTTTGTAATTCAAAAGAGTTTTTTATCTTCAATTGTGGAAGTGAAACACATATTGAAAGGCATAAAAAAAATGAGGGTTTTCAGATAAAATCCAGGAGGTCCAGATAAATTTAAATTTTGATAAGCAATAAATAATGTTAGTTTAACTTTGTCCCATGTATTGCATAGAACATACTTATACTAAACATTCCTTGTTTACCCAAATTTCATATTTAACTGGGCATCCCGATTCTTGTTTTGTTCATTTTTGTTTTCTTTAATTTACAAAGTCTTGATCCTATATGAAACTGATCTCTAGCATCACTGACCAAAGATTATAACTCCTCACTGTAGACTTTAACCTGCAGAACAAATAAATGAAGAGTGATATTGCTCCTAAAGTGTCTGGACACATTTCTTATTTCATTATGTTAGAGGCTGGTTGATTTCAATGAAGAAGGCCAGAATCCTCATTAATTGGGTCATTAAATCCCAATCAGGGAAAAGTTACATGGGCAGGAGTGATTTTTAAAATATAAAAATCTCATCAAATGTCAAGTTAAAAGGCTTCTTTTTTTCATTCTCTGTTCATCTTCATTTCACTCTCCTCAGGTTTCTATAAAGAACTTGCTGAAGGCTGGAGGCTGTCAGGTGAATGTGAGCAGGGTCACTTATCACAGTGATAGGTGCCTCTGGCAGCCATAGCAACTGACTTTAGCCACATGGCACAAGGGCTCTGGGACCAGGGCATGAACCTGGCTCTGAGGTGCAGAAGCCCTGGGGATAGAGCCCACTGGGTCATGTGGCTTCTGAATCTCAAGTTAGCTCTGTACCAAGGTAGTGCAATGAAGTTTTTATGTTTTGTGGATCCAGAAAAGATGAATTGAGATCAACTGTGGATCTTGCTTTTTAACTTTATAATGAATATTCATACATAGGTAAAATAACTGCCAATCAGCCTTACTGGTGATTAGGAATCTAAGAACAGAACAATTTCTATGATAGTTATACTAAAGTTTAACCTGGAAATTAAAAAAAAAAATCTCATCAGAGATAGAATTCTTTTTCTGTAAAATAGTAAATAACAGTCCAGAAATAAAATTTTGTGTTAAAATGCATCTGAGTGCTGGCCAAGAGTTGAAAATGAAAAGGCAGTAGTCAACACCATCTGCCAGGGCTGTTCTTTGAGTATGGGTACAACCAGTGTCTCCACTTCCAGTTTTCTTCCAGAGAGAAGAGGCAAGACACTCTGAAGAATCTCCATAAAATTTCAAGTAAAGCCTGAGAGGTATATTTCTGTCGAGAATTGAAGTCCATTATTAATTTGCAACTATTCAATGTTGAGGAATCTCCATACTGATTTCCAGCCTAAGGACCCTTCAACAGATGAATGGATAAAGAAAATGTGATATATATATATATATATATATATATATGAAGTATTACTCAGCCATTAAGAAGAATGAGTTTATAACATTTGCCAGTAAATGGATAGATCTGGAGTCTATCATGCTTAGTGAGATAAGCAGTCCCTAAAAGACAAAGGTCCACTGATATGTGGAAGCTAACCTACCATAAGGACAGGGAGCATGAAGAATAGAAGTTCAATAGATTAGACAAAGGGGAACAAAAGGAAGGGAGGAGAGATAGGAAAAGGAAAGGCAGTGGGATGAATCTGACATAATTTTCCTATGTACATATATGAATATACCACAGTGAATTCCACCCCTCTGTACATCCACAAGAATGGAGTCCTAACTAGAAAAAGATATTTTATATATATATATATATATATATATATATATATATATAAATTTTTTTTTCATGCTTGTATAATTTTAACAAAATAGAGTCTACTGTTATGTATAACCAAGACTAATAAAAACACATTTATAATTTGTCATTTATCATATGGATACTTAAAATTTCAGAGATTCTTCTTAGTGCTTTGCTGATACTTTATAAAAACAATAGTGAATTACATGACCTATGTAATTTTACATCATGTACAACCAGGAGAATTAGAAGTTACACTCCATTTGTATATGACATGTCAAGATGCATTCTACCATCATGTATAACTAACATTAGAACAAATAAAATTTTTAAAAATGAAGATGAAAACTTTATCTTCAGCATATAGTATATAATGACATTGGGTGTCAGTATAAAAAAAAGTTCAATTGGTATCTATATAAAGAAAATTAGGATAATGTCTACAATTCAAATTCACATTGAGTATTAATGCTACCTTTTAAATAAAATAGCCTGTATGTAGAAAAGTTGCTCTCTTCCTCATAGGATTGTTATACAACTTACAAAAAAAAAAAAAAGAAAGAAAAGTTGCTAATTTCCAAATGATATTGAAAGAGAATTATATTTACTTTTTTTTTTTCTTTTGTAAACAGACCTCAGTTTTCCTGAGGCTGGCTTTGAACTCATGATCTTACTGCCTCAGCCTCCAGAACCACTGGGATTATAAGCGTGTGCCACTGCACCTGGCTTACACATTCATTCGTGATACTATTGTTCATACTTCCTTATTTTAAATCACCTTTTACCATTGTCATTTCTCTTAAAGTAATCATGCTTTGCCCTGTCCTATCATATTACTCTAGTATAATAAATTAAACTCTGGGTTGTAGATTATCATGGTAAAAATAGTTAACTATTCCATTAAAAGAACGGACACAGCTGCATCTTACCCCATTGTTTATAAATCAAACCAATTTGTTATTATTACTAAATATATAGATCTGAGTTGAATTCTTAAAAAGTCCTTTAGTTTTCAAAATAAACATTAATGCTTTATGAGTATGAAGTCAAACTAATTAGTGTAGCAACTCATTAAAGAGCTGGTATGTATCCTTCTTTGAAAAATAATACCTTCCGATGAATGGAATGTGAATGAAAATAGGGAAAGAAGGACCTAAAGTTCACCTTAATTGAGAAGAAATTTGGAAATGTTTAATGTGATAGATTAAACATGACTGCAAATTCTTTGCTATTTTTCTCATTGAAAAGTGAAGTCCAATTGTCTTCCTCTTGAATCTGAGCTGGTTCTAGTGATGTCTTTGACCAATAGATGTAGCAGAAATAATATTTGGGATTTCTGTGTCTCTGTCAGGAGATCCTTCTGACAGTGCTCATGAGACATCCAGGATTCTGAGACCACCACTCTACAGAGGTCATGTACAGGTGTTTCTGCTGACATTTCTTAGCTGGGCCCAGCATTCCAGTCCTCTCTACCAAGATGTCATGTATGTATAGGCCCCGTGGGCCCTTCAGACCAGCCCTGCATCCACTAAATACTAGCAAGTGATGTTCATGAACACCACATGAAATATAAGAATCACTCAGCCAAGTCCTCCCCAAGTTTCTGACCCACAAAAATCATACAATAAAGTATTTGTTGCTTTAATCCACAGAATTGTGGGGTTATGCTGGATTAGATAATGGAAATAGAATACCAGAAACTAGAGTTGGTTTGTTGTTGTTGTTCTTTTCTTTTTCTGTTTTTCTTTATTGATTTAAAAATAATTAATGACAGCGGAATGCATTACAATTCTTATTACACACATACAGCATAATTTTTCACATCTCTGGTTGTATATAAAGTATATTGACACCAATTCATGTCTTCATATATGTACTTTGGATAATTATGTCTACCACATTTTTTATACAGGGAATGTCTCTTCGTGTGGGTAGTAGCCTAACCTTATTGCTTTGACTTCCGTCCTGTGGATGTGGTTGGACTTATTTCCAACAATTGGAAAATACTACATCTGGGTTTATTAATTAGGATGCCAGAGAAAAGGTGAGAATTAGAATGATTTGTTAATCTCCACTGTAAAATGATGTTATTGTCCAAATACTCTATTTGTTTTAAGTTCTGGCCCTCCCGTGTTCTCACAGGTTCAGAAGGTTGAGCCATGATTCTGCTCCTCAGATCTGTATGTGGGCTTGAGTAACTGCTGCCAGATTCCATTGCTGGACTGGCTGAAACCAAGAAATGCTTGCTTGCTGGTTACCTTTCTCCTCGCTCAGCCTTTCTGATGGGTATGCACTAATGCCAGAAAACTGCTTGAAAAATGTTCAGATGCAGAGAAGAAACTAATCAACTTCGACTGGTGTACAGAAAAGAGTTAAAAGAACAGGCCTGGAACTGCCATCTTCAGAAAGGCCTCCTTTTAAGCCTGGCCCTTGGCTGATTTGGGAACTTAGATTCGGGGAGGTTTCTCAATATTTCCTAATTGATAAGAGGGCTCACCATGCCTAAACTGTTTTTACAATGTGATTTATGCTGACCACTTGTTTTTCTTCTGGGAGTCTGGAATTTTGGATGTGCTAGACAGAGAGTGCCTATGCAACCAGCCCCCAATAAAAACTTTGGGCACTGAGTCTCTTATAAGCTCCCTTGGTTGATAATATTTCACACATGTTGTCACAATTCAATGCTGAAGGAATTAAGCATGTCCTGTGTGGCTCCATGGGGAGAGGACTGTTGGGAACTTGCACCTGGCCTCCTCCAGACTTCACCCCAAGTGCCTTTCCTTTTGCTGATTGTGCTTTGCGTCCTTGCACTGTAATAAATCACAGTCATGAGGCTGACTGCACACTGAGTCCTGTGAGTCCTCCTAGTGGACCCCTAGAATTGAGGTGGTTTCAGAGACACTGCCTGAACAGATATGGCAAGTGCAAAATCAAAGGACAATTATATATAATTGTATACACACACACAAACACACACACTCACACACACAACAGTGTTTCATTTGAGACTTTCCTGCTGAAAAACCTTAAGATCTTTAATGAAAAGGTATTTGAGTTTTCATTAAATGATACTGGTAACATGTATGCTGTAATGATTTCTCTTTGCATAACTTAACTGTGTCCATTTCTTGGCTTTCTTTTAACCTTGAGTTTCCTCTCAGCCTACTCCAGTGAGGTCTCTTTCCCAATTACTGGGCCACAACAGATCTTATCCAGATCACTCTAGCCTCCATCTTGCCCAATATCACTTCTCATCCTTCCTCTTCAACGCAGCAGCATCTCCCACAGTTGAACTCTCTCCTTGAAACACTTTCCTCCCTTGACTTGTGTAATATTGCCAGTTCATGATTTTCCTCTGTACTTTTAAGTCTCCTTTCTTAATGCTGCCTCCTATTTCAATGTTCCAGGTGTGGGAATGACTTGGTTTTGAACTGCTTTCTATTCTGACACATTCTTCCTAGTCTTGTGGCTTCTAATCTCATGATTTTTACATAGCA